>NC_072010.1:34727126-35327126 GCF_027791375.1 Indicator indicator
TGTTGGGTGATAGGTTGGAGTAGATGATCTTGAAGGTCTTTTCCAACCTGGTTGATTCTATGACTCTGTGATTCTGTGATCTATGCCTGCAGTAAGTATCTGACAAAGATAAAGCCTGAAACCTTCTCTTCTAGTTGCTTTTTCAAAGGAAGCTGTGAAAAACACAGTGTTTGATAAAGACCCTGATTGTGTAGGTGTGTTAGGTGAAAAACATGAAACTGAAGGGGAGTTAGACTGGGTTTCTGAATGCTAATTGGGCTCAGGCATGAGATGGAGCTCATCAATGCTCTCAGAAGTGAAGGTTTATCTGTATGTACCCAGAAGATCTAGGCACCAAGGGAGGTTTGATGGAAAAAGAGTATGTGAGTACTTTTAAGACCAGGAGAATCTGAGCTAAAGGGTCTTTGGACTCCACAGCCCACATTCTGATCCTTGCAGACATCTGCTCAACAGGTCTCTTTTGGATCAGTCTCAAATGGTCAGCATAAGAACTCAAAAGACAAATTTATATGCTTAAACAGAACTGAGCAGACATAATTCTTTCCCTCCTATACCTCTAGAAGCTCATGAATCTATGGAGGACTCCAGTGGGGCCTGAGTTGAATGGTCTGGCAGAAGGATAGCAGAGATTAGACCAGCATATTATACCTGGAACAGACAGATTCCCCAAGGGGTGTGTGTATAGGTTGGACTGGGGAAACCTGGATGAGAAACATGCAGTGCAAAACAACTCCAGGCACATTACACTTATGCCTGCTGCCTGGGCAGGATAAACACAATTAGTTATACCTGCTGTGCTAATCCAGCAAATCCCATCCCAGCCAATTCACTAAAACTGCATTCTCTAGCTCTCCCTATGCTTGTCTCATAGATGTTCCCATGCCTGATTCTGGGAGCATGACCAGGGTATTGCTCTGCACAAAATTGCTGGAGGGGATCATAGCAGGAGTCATGCCCTCACATGCTGTGGTTTTTAAACTCCTGGGAAACACTGTCTCTGCCTCTGAATGCTCTGAGCTCCTGCAATTCTTGTCAAGGTATTCATCTGGGCATCTCCTCTCTAAGCAAGAGACACTGCCACCTCCGAAGTGATGTTGTCTATCTGTGCCCCCATTTCAGGCCTTGTTTTAAGATGAATTTTCTGTTCTTCCCCTCAAGGGGGCTCACAGAGCTGGCTGAGACTGCAAGTCTAGCTTGGAGGATCTCTTTGCTAGTTGACGTGAATCCTACACTGTTTCTGTGAAGGAATTTGAAACAACAACAACAACAAACACCCCCCGCCCCCCCCAAGAACAACAACAACAACGACAACAAAGCCCTCCCTAGCTGACAGCTCTACTCCAGGGCGATTTGGAACTTCTGTGGTGCTGCCCTCTGCTTCCTAAATCACCACAACAGCAAATCCTTCTGGAATTTTGTGAATAGGTTATTCAGATTGAGATGGACCTTGGAAGGTCTGTAGTCCATCATATTGATCAAAACAGGGACAGTTATGGGGGCAGACTTGCTTGCACAGGGCTTTGTCCAGCTGGGTCCTGAAAAAATGCAGTTGGCAACCTTTTTCAATGCTTAATTTGCCGGAGAGTGAAAAAAGCTTTCATCATACCCACCGAGAATTTTTGGCTCTCATGTCATACACTGCTGCGAACAGCCTGCCTCCATCTTTTTAATGACTTCCTCAGAGGTTCTGGGGTCTGCTGCATAGTTCCTCTGATGCTCTCTCTTCTCCAGGTTGAACCCTTGGCCACTCCTCACAGAGCAAATGCTTCAGCCTCAATCATCACGGCAGCCTTTACTGAACTTTTTTTTGTGGCACAATGGGAGTTGATTAGTGGTTTCCATGATCAGCTTTTAAGATATTACTCACATGCCCCGGTAAGAAGTGCCTTAAATATGGACTACCAATAACCCCATCAAGGCTGCTGTGAGGGCCTAAGATCTCCCCCCTAGTCTTGCAGGCAAGCTGCACAAGATCAGCAGCTGACAGATGAATTCTTAAGGTAAGTATCTCAATTTCTGTGAGGCTTCTGTTTTTCTCCCCCAAATATGGAGATAATCCAACGGAGAGCCACAAAGATGATTAGGGGACTTGAGCATCTCCCCCATGAAGAGAGACTGAGAGCCCTGGGGCTGTTTAGTCTTGAGAAGAGAAGACTGAGAGGGGATCTGATCAGTGTCTACAAATATCTGAGGGGTGGGTGTCAAGTGGAGGGGGCCAGGCTCTTTTGGGTGGTTCACAGTGATAAGACAAGGAGCAATGGGTTCAAACTGGAACATAGAAGATCTCACCTCAACATGAGGAGAAACTTCTTTACAGTGAGGGTGACAGAGCACTGGAACAGGCTGCCCATGGGGGTTGTGGAGTCTCCTTCTCTGGAGACTTTCAAAACCCACCTGGATGCATTCCTGTGCAGACTATCCTGTGTGATCCTGCTCTGGCAGGGGGGTTGGATGTGATGACTCTTGAGGTCCCTTCCAACCTCTGATATAGTGTGATACTGTGATATTCAGACGTGGAAAACTAGGTCAGGTACCTTCCCTGTGCCATCTGCCCCAGTTGTGAAAAGATATGACTTTGGCCTTCAGCAAGACCAAGATTTGTGAGTCTTCTAGTGTCAAGTCTCTAAAACAGTGAAGAAACTGAAAAAAGCAGGTAGAAACGTATCTTATGAGCTTTTGAAGGGATATCAATGGCTAATCCATGTATAGAGTAACTCAACTGACTTCTAACTCCACTCTTCACCAAAGTGTACACCCATGCAGAAGATTCCACATACTTTTGTTGACTCTGGATAGCTCAGAGTCAATATGTATACTCAGAAACTGTTATTTCTAGTGGAGTTTAACATGCATGGTGTTTCTCCTGTGTTTAAGTAAAGGCTGACGTTTCTTCCAGCAACTGGTCTCATTACAGTGAATGGGAGTATTTTCTTTCTTTCCTTTTGTATTCAGTACAAAGCAGTGTGGTTCTGACATGACTGTGTTTAAAATGAAGCAAGCTTCAGCATCTGTGTTTATGAAAGAAGCTGCAGTTTGTTCTTGCCACTAGATCTGTACACACCCCAAAGAGCTGACTGTAGCCAGACTGCAACCGAGGTGCCTGCATTGGTATTATTTCAATTTAGAAGCTAGTCTGATATTTCTAGGGGTGGCAGAGACAGCTCAAGTGTCACTCCTGCATCTGCAACCTCTCTGGTCACAGTCACTTGGAGAAGGTAACAATGGCACTGTCCTCCTTTCTGTTCTGCTCTGGACTGTCCTATCCTTACCTTTGGTAACAAATTTGCACAGCTGCTCTAAGATGTAAGGGAGGTATTTCTCTGCACATCTGTGTATATCCTATCCTAGGTGGGGCAAAAATACAACAAGGACTCTGCCTTCCCTGCTTCTCTCCACAAGCCCCTTGTCAGCAGGGGAAAAATTCTTCCCCTCCTCTTCTTCATTTTCTGTTAAAGCCTGGGATGTTACTAAGGACTGGATTTCATTTCAGTTTACTTCTTTGACAAATGTGGGATTCCACTACTGCCTTGGCATTAAGCACTTTTTAAAATGCAAATTTCTCAGCTGCAAGGAATCACATTAAGAAAATATATTCAAAAAGCAACTGTCTAAATCAAAGACTAATTGGCTGCCAAATTATGGGTTTATGAAACTCCCTTGTCGCAGCTTGTTTTGCTTTTTTACCAGAGGTAAGTAAAAAAGCATCAGAAAACACATAAAAAATATTTTTTTGTTTTCCTTTCATAATAAAAAATGTGATATCAACCACTTTACTTTGAAAACTCTTGCTGCCTACCGTGAAAATCCCATCCACCCAAGCCTGCCTGTCCAACCAGTGGTTGCTTTCACAGGGAGATGGAAGCCACTCATGTGATCAAATCTTGACTAAGGGGAAACTGAGGCAAAGAGCATGGTCACCAGCAAACTGTTGGGTGATTCAAGAATGACAGTAGGTTCTTCAAAGACCTGACCATCATGTCCTCCTGCAGAGAGTTCAAAGAAGCATCACTGAGCTCATCTGCCTCTGAGTGTGTGGCAAGGGGCATGAGGATTCACAATTGTCTCATACTGAGGTTTTTTTTTTGGTGAATACCCCTGGGAGAGAGGCCATCTGGGGACTGAATATGGAGATGAAAACTCTTAAAATCAAAGTGCAGTTGTTGATTAACTTGGCTCTTGATGGTGGCCTCAATCTCATACCCCTGGAACTTATTGGGAGGAAGAAATATCTTCCTTGACAGATGTTCAGAATCACATGGGTGAAATGCTCTGAACTATGACTGACTAGGCACTGGGGTTAATGTTAGACCTGAGGTACATTATTCCAGTCAGTGTCTTTGGGGTTGAGCCAGTCCTGGTGTGGAATTTGGAGACAATCTCCCCAGGATGTAACAGGAGTCATACCACATTTTCCTTTCTTCTTTCTTTCTCTCTGTGACAGTTCTTTATCCTGCCCCATGCTCTGTTCTTGCCAGCCTCTCAAAACCATGATATGCAGCAGACTACCTGGATGCAGTGATCTTCTCTATATGACCTTGCAACGATGTTATTTTTCCCAACTCTGTGCCAGGAGTTTTATTTTAGTCCTTTGTTGCAGTCTCAGCATGTGAATTCCACTTGCAATGAAGAAGGATTTCAGGCAAATTACAGTGAAGCAAAGGGAGTTTCTAGTAAAGTGTTTGCCTTATTTCTCCAGCTTTAATGCTTACCTTTTCCTCTAAGTTTTTCCAATGATTCATGTTTAACACGGTAAGAAATCCATCGCCACTGGGGAACTGTATACCCAACACTATGCTGAAAATCAATTACTCAGGGATTCCCATAAATCTGATTGTCCTGCTTCAGCTGCACAGTACCTTACTAGAGGACTGAGGGTGAGGAATGGAGTATCCCTATTTTAACAATATATGGTCTTTGCAAAACAATGCAGATTTTATCTAGTAAGTGCTTGTTTTGTGTATGTACAAGGTGGGAACTTACCTTCACCTTTGAAATATGCTTCAGTGAGCAAAAACTTAGAAAGGGTACAAATGCCATTCCAAGAGCTTTTCCAACTGTGCTGCATCTTTGCTATGTCAAAAATAAACTGCAAAATGGAAAAATGAAGAATGAACCTACCATTTTGCGTCTTCACCTCTTAAAATAAAGGAGTAGTTTTAAAAAGCATAAAAATGTTCTGCCATGATGAATTGCACATTTATAACCCTATTTAGTGAAGTATTTTACCTATGTAATTTTAAAACTGTCATTTTGACAAAAAATATAGATGAGCGAGTTGGCCTTTCACATTTAATGTTTTCGTTCTTATTTGCAATTCACCAAGTTCAACTTTGATTAAAGAAGTGGTATAAATGGAATGCATAATGGTCAGGATTTGAAGAACGTATTACTCTGACACTGCAGGATAAGACTTTTTTCTTTATATAAGCAGATTTGGTTTCTTCACCTGAGAAATTTCTTCAGCCTCAGCCTGCTGGCTCTATCACATCTGAAATGCATCTTTCCTTCACTTCCAAATTTGCATAGAAAAAGATGCTTGGTTTAAAGAGGAAGGGACAAAAGGCAGTGAATAAACATATTTATAAATCCACAATTATTTTTTTTAACACCTCCAGCAAATGAATCATCCTGTCCATTCTGACTTTAACCCTGAGATGAGATGTGGCTGCTGCAGAAAATCTTAGGTCTAACGTTAACTGGTGATTAGAAAAGGTTCTGCTATGGACAAGGCACCTTCTGTTAACAGGGGCTTTTCTCCACAGCAGCTGCTGTGGTTGCTTGGCATAATGTGACCCTGAATTAGCTCAGAGGAAATATTTCCCTCAGTTCTACTTGTAAGAAAGATTTTTTCATGTCTTCGACTCAATTCTACTTTTTTTCCTGGGAACCTCTGTTCTTCTGAGTTCTTTTTGTTTGTTTGTTTGTTTGTTTGTTTTGTTTTTTGTTCTTTTTTATTGAATAAAACCCTTAAGCCAGGCAACAAAACAATCCATTAGAAAGGCGTCCTTTTAAAATTAACGTTTGATGTTTTGGTTCACATGTTAAACGCAAATTCTCTCCTCTTTGATATTCTGTATCTATTGTACATTTCCTTCCAGCTCCACACTCAAAACATTTTGCTGGTTTCTTAATGGAATTACTGTGTTTCAGTATTTAACAATGCAGGACAGTAAATCATAGAATCATAGAATCATAGAATCATAGAATCAGTCAGGGTTGGAAGGGACCACAAGGATCATCTAGTTCCAACCCCCCTGCCATGGGCAGGAACACCTCACACTACATCAGGCTGGCCAGAGCCTCATCCAGCCTGGCCTTAAACACCTCCAGGGATGGGGCCTCAACCACCTCCCTGGACAACCCATTCCAGGCTCTCACCACTCTCATGGTGAAGAACTTCTTCCTCACCTTCCAGCCTGAATCTCCCCACTTCCAGCTTTATTCCATTCCCCCTAGTCCTATCACTACCTGATATCCTAAATGATCCTTCTGGGAAGACCTTAGCTATGTAAATGAATTAGTGACCATTAAGCAAGTACCTCAAGTGTGAAGGAGACAGCCATTTAATGGTTAATAACAATGTAACTCAGATATCTCTTCGCCTGTAACTACCTTGGCAAACTACTGATCTTACTCAAGGTTTTGTTTAGTTCTGTTTGATTACCCAGACCCCTCTCCCCCACCCATTCAAGGATCAGTGACAGCAGAGTTTGTGTTAGGTTCCAAGCTTGGATAAAAAGAATATAAATAAATCACTAAAGATGAGACAGATGTGAGAAACAAAGGAGGTAACAAAATTCAATTATGTTATTTGGAGATGGTCCTGACAGAAGGCATGAAACATCTATGTATCTAAGAAGGTTAATTTTAGGAATGAAGGTAGTGGTGCACTGAAGCATTCATTCCTCTTTTTTAATTTCCTTCTTTGGATGTTGGTTTGCAGGAGACCACTCGGCAGCTTTTTTGAGCCAGCAAAAGATCTGACACCTGGCTTCCAGCCTCTGTTCCAGGGAATTTCACAAGCAATCTATGCAAGGCTGAACCAAGAATCAAGAAAACATGTTGAGCCCATTATTTTAGATCATTTATCCCGTGCTGTTTAGGAACCTTTCTTTCATGGTAGAAGCTGGGAGGTTGAGTCCATTTTAAGAACTCTACATTTTCTGTATCTGAGTTGGTGACAACGGGAGGAGAGAAGTGGTTCTTTCAGGTATTTTTTTTATGCCAGTCTAAGTTTCAGAAAACCTTCCCAGATGAAACTATTTGTCAAATTAATGTTGAATTCATAAATTGTTTTGGAATGGATGAAATTGCTTTTTGGGGATATGAATAGTTCATTCACAAGAAGAAAAATGTGCCTAGCTCCACGGGATTCTATTGGCAGAAATGCATCTAAACATTGCTGGAAATTACTTCCAGGCTGAAGAATGGTGACGAATCTCACAGTTAACCTTAAACATGCACTTAAAAGCTTTCCTGAATGCAAAGTATACTCTTGTTACTGGAAGTGCTGGGTTGGATTCTGCACTGCTTTGTGTGCTCATGTATATCCAGGCTGGCAAAGTGCCAAAAAAAATTGCAGTATGCAATCTGTTTGTAGAATTGTTTGCCACATCCCCACCTTTTTTTCCAGAAGTGTTTATGCTCATGCAGGTTGCTCTGACAGCAGAGAAGAGGGCCTAGTTTTCCAAAAGACCACATTTTTTATACCACTCTGTCTCATTCATTTTGCCTGCAGAGACTGTTAAACAGAAAGTCTCTAGTGAGGTAAATCAAATCTTTTGCTAACTGTCCCTTTTTGCATGAGGGCAGAGAAGGTATTTAAGTCAAATATGACTCTTCCAGTCTGAGTGTGACACATCTGCTGTACCTTTTCTTCCTTCATTGCCACTTATCCCACTTAACGGTGGCTTGATTAGCTGGCTAAGTGGAAATGCTGAACTGTAGCTGAAATTCTCTCCTTCCCTATCAGTCTTGAAAGGCCAGAATGATAAATGGGATTCAGATCTCAGAGCCTCACTTGCATCACAAAATGTCAAACCAACCACTCTGTCTGGGTTCAGTGTTTCTGAAAATCTGCTCCCTGGCTGCTGTTTCTGTCTTCCTACACATCTTCACAGGTACATGTGGCAGGACACACACGTGTTTAAGGGCCAGTTTCTGATTGTCTTGAATTGTAAGCACAGACAAAGCGACAGATTTTAATACGTGTCCTGAGCCTCTCTTACCCTCGATATACAGCAATGCCAAGATCTCATGCATGAAGGTAAGAAAATGAAAGGAAGGATAAGGAAAGGAAAATATTTTGAAACTCTAGAACTATGTGAGAGAATTGCAGAGTGGCCAACAGGACATCAACTCCACTAGAACATCCTGTTGCCTGTAGCAAAAAACCCTTTCCATAGCAAAAAATCACCACACCCAATTCCACAGCAAACCGTTAAACTTATAATAAAAAAATAAAAAGAGCATAAATAATGTAATGTGTTTCTGGAGGAGAGATCATGGTCAAACATTTGGTGGTCCCTTTTCATCCCAGGAAATGAACCTTTTATCACCATAATGTGAAAGGCAAGGAGCCTTAAATAACTCTGATCTATCAGATTTGGGTGGAAGCACCTACCTGCCCCTGAACCTGTGATTCTTTTCAGCCTGAATATGTAAGCAAGATGCACTTACACAAAGCCTAAAAGAATTTAGTATCACAAGGAGCATGAATGTGTCCTGCCCTCTGTCTGTAGCTGCAAAATTATACTGCCCTGGATATTACAATGCCATTGTATCTTACAATCACAATTTTATCACCTTGTGTGTTGTGCACCTGTGACTTTTCCAGGCTTCTAATTGTACAAAGCTCATTCTGGTGAAAGGATCATGAGCATTTTCAAGCAGTTTATAATGAGGATGTCATTGCTCTTCATAGTGTTAACAAGATTACCATCATGTGTTCATGAATACTTAAGCACATTCAATAAAAAGAATGGGACGTGAAGAGGATGAGCTATTGCAGCTCTGAGATTGTTAATCAAGGTTGTAAATTATCCATATCCTTTAAATTCACGGTGGGACTGCAACATCAAAGCACTGTTTCTCCAACTGGCTTCAGTCAGAAAATAACTTTTATATTATCTTATTTTGTTTTAAGGGGTGACATTGACATTTCCTTCAACCTTACAGCACAGAAAATTATCTGAGTCCCAATGTATGTGTAGTCATATCCTGTTTCTGCATTTGCTTACTTTTGTCAGCTGATTGCTCAGTGATCAGAGCTAGGAGAAATACTTTATTCACTCTGCACTGTGGGAGGGAGTGATGCTTTACAATGCTGGCCATCAAACTTACAGCTCTGTTTCAGGCAGCTCAGTTTATTTACTTACTGAATTTTTTGTATTGAATCTCCTTCTGCAACCTACTTCATTCCTGTTACTTCTCTGGAGTCTGCACATTCACACTCCCTCCCTCACCTGGAAAGTTCACACTGCTGCACTGCTACAGGGAAACAGGATCCTGCTCTCATAGTCCCTGATGGGTGCTTGAGTGCACCAACAAGCACCGAAGGCTTGGGACTGAATTTTGGCGCAGAAGTCAAGCATGATTGACCAGTTCCTGTCAACACTATTTAAAACTTAGTAGAAAATTCCTCCTGGAGTTAGTTGTCATGGCACAGTACAAAGGAGTGACTACCAGCTTAGTATGTACAATTAGGTGGGTGCTCAGGCTCAGTCCTCTTCATCTCAGCAGAGTGGACAAAGCCTTTGAGTAACAGTGATGTTTCTGACTGCCTCCTTGGATCTCTACCATAGAAGCAAATTGTCTAAGAAAGTCTTTTTATGACTGCTGTGCTTCCTGTTGGCTTTTTATGATGGAGTTACAGCATCAGTGGATAAGGAAGGAGCAACTGATGTCATCTAACTGGAATTGTGTAAAGCATGAGCTGTCAATGTGCACTTGCAGCCCAGAAAGCCAACCAGATCCTGGGCTGCATCAAGAGAAGTGTGGCCAGCAGGTCAAGGGAGGTGATTCTCCCCCTCTACTCAGCTCTGGTGAGACCCCATCTGGAACACTGTGTCCACTTCTGGAGCTCCTATTACAAGAGGGATATGGACATGCTGGAACGTGTCCAGAGAAGGGCCACCAGGATGATCAGAAGGCTGGAGCACCTCTCCTATGAGAACAGACTGAAAGAGTTGGGGCTGTTCAGTCTGGAGAAGAGAAGGCTCCGAGGTGACCTTCTTGTGGCCTTCCAGTATCTGAAGGGGGCCTACAAGAAAGCTGGGGAGGGACTTTTTAGGATATCAGGTAGTGATAGGACTAGGGGGAATGGAATAAACCTGGAAGTTGGGAGATTCAGGCTGGAAGTGAGGAAGAAGTTCTTCCCCATGAGAGTGGTGAGAGCCTGGAATGGGTTGTCCAGGGAGGTGGTTGAGGCCCCATCCCTGGAGGTGTTTAAGGCCAGGCTGGATGAGGCTCTGGTCAGCCTGATGTAGTGTGAGGTGTCCCTGCCCATGGCAGGGGTGTTGGAACTGGATGATCCTTGTGGTCCCTTCCAACCCTGACTGATTCTATGATTTAACACTGATCCCAAGTGCAAATATGGGCTTGGAGAGGTGTGGCTTGAGACCAGTCTCGAGGAGAGGGTCTTGGGGGTGTCAGTTGATTAAAAACTCAACATGAAAGCCAACTGTATCCTGGGTTGCCTCGAAAGAAGTGTGACCATCAGGATGAGGGAGGTGATTCTCCCCTTCTACTCTGCTCTATTGAGACCCCACCAGGAGTACTGTATCTAGTGCCCCCAGCATAAGAGGGACATAGAACTGTTGTAGTGGGTCCAGAGGAGGGCCATGAAGATGATCAGAGGGCTGGAGCATCTCCCCTATGGGAATAGGCTATGAGATTTGGGACTGTTCAGCCTGGAGAAGACGAGGCCCCAGCAATACCATATAGTAGCCTTCCAGTAGCTGAAGGGGCCCTACAAAAATTCTGTGAAGGGACTTGTTACAAGGGTTTGTTGTATCAGGACAAGAAGGAATGGATTCAAGCTTGAGGAGAGTGTATTTAGGCTGGATATTAGAAAGAAATTCTTTACAGTAGGGGTGGCGAGACACTGAAACAGTTGCCAATGAAGGTCATGGATACCATCTCTGGAGGTATTCTAGGCCAGGTTGGATGAAACCTTGAGCAACCTGGTTTGGTGGAAGTTTCCACAGCATGGAGGTTGGAACTAGATAATCTTTAAGGGACATTCCAACCCAAATCATTCTATGACTCTGCTATTCTAGTGAACTGTTCAACTTTGAGGACTGCTAAATTACCAAAATCCTCACTGTTCCTTACCTTTTCTGCTCATAAAAATAACTCCAAAAAATCTTTTTCACCCTTAAAAATAAAATAAATTTCTGTGTAATGAATTATTACTGCTGTGGTATTGTGATAAGTTCCAGAGGCCCAGTTATCAGCTGGGGTGCTGGGATCTTGATAGGACTGAAATACCTGCTTAAGCATTTTGAATACAGAGGGGAAGTCCTGAGTTTTGGGCTTGGATGAAAAATTCAGCATTTTATTATGGTGCATTGGAAGAGGTAGACACAAAGAACGCCTATCCACTGCATGACTCTAGCCTTTAAAATAAGAGTTCTACTCTCTTTCTATATTTTACTCCATTTAGATCTCTGTAATGCTTCTTCTTAGCTATGTGGTGGGTTATGGTGGGCAATAGAAAGGCTAGTGGTCCCAGCCCTCCCCAACCTGCTGTGTCACTTTATGGTTAGGACACTCTTGTAGAAGGCAGAAACAATTCAGAGTCTCTTTTGGTAGAGCAGTGAATTCAGACTAGACTCCTGTATGATTGCTAACATGACCAGATTGTTGACTACAAGTTTGCCACAGAATTGGTGATATTTGTTCAGTGCTGGCAGAGAGTGTTAGGCATGTCCTCCTTAAATATCCTTAATTTGCTTAGGAGCAGAGTGTTGGGATGTCCATTGCCCTTGTTGTGCCCTGATGTACTGTGCTGAATTTAAACCTATGCAAGACTCAATACAAGCTCATTTGTAACCAGATGAGAAATGAGTCTTTTATACGACACTCTGCTTGATGCAGGGTAATAAACTATTTACTTTCTCTCTCAGTCAGGTTGGTGTCAATATCACATGGCCACATGAGGAAGATGTGTCTCCTGAGCTTTTGAATTTGATTCCTAAACTGAGACATCCTATGTTTCAACTGACACTAGCAATGAAAACATAGGGTTCTAGCGAACTCCTGTTTAGACTAGTTACCACCAAATTGTGCTGGCCAAATGTTGGTCTAAAGAAAACAGCTTGTCACACCTAGTAGTACAGGAGCTGGATTCTCCTTGTTTGCCTTTCAGGAGCAGGGTGAAACAATAGAGGAGGCAATCTTTGCAATTAATGTCATTGAGTTATGTGGTGTAAACCTATGACAAATTAAAACAGACTCTGTTACAAACAGGCTTTGTACATAATTTCTCCTAAAGCTGACACGAAAATACACTTTTAATCAGAAAGCTAGAGAACAAAATTCTTTCATGTTATTATTGTACTATGTTTTTTTAATCTTTTTTTATCCTCCTTTTTTCTTTTTTCTTTTTTTTGGGGTTTGTTTTTTTTTTTTGGTACTCTGCTGAGCCTTTGTATCACAGTTGAACAGAACAGATACTTTTCATTAAATACCATGCATCTTTTCTGTGTCCGTCCTCAGGTCCCTTTGAAATTCCCAGAAGTAGCAATCTGATTTGCTTCATATTCAAAGCTTCCTTCTTGAGAGGACAGGAGAAATATATATGATTGCTTTAAACCTCAGTTGAGGTAAATGCAATGTTCAATAACTTCATCAAATAAAGCTTGAATTTTATGGTGCAAATGCCAGTCTTCATGGTTCAGTGAACTTTTTCAAACAGTACACAGCCTGCCTATATCAAATTTGTAGAAAGGGATTGATTTTATTGTTGTTGTTGGAATGAGGCCATTTCAGCCTTGTTACATGCTTTCCTGAAATAATAATGCTGTATTAAAAGATAAATGATAAACAGATTACTGTTTTTAGGATTATTCAGAATGTTAACAACAAATATGACAGATTTTCTGCTGTAAACTTAAATGGCAAGTCTCAACCTGTTCATTAAAGTTCTTTTTCCACAGTGATAGAGGATTACAGGGCAAGTATTTTCATCTGCTAGACAGAATGATTTCAACTATAACCATAGTCTGGTCTGTTGTGATTAATATTTCTTTCTCCATCTATTTCCTTAGTTTTGTGGTGGTATTGATAAGATAGCAATGAGAGACTGCAAAATGCTTCCTGTGCATAGCTAATGTTACCATCTGTGGCAATGGAAGAATATGAGATGAAAGCAGACACATTTAGAACATTATCCATTTCCAGACTGTCAGTGACAGGACAAGTGGTAGCTGTTTAATGAATTATTTTCAAACCCGACCGGTGCAATGAATTCCCCTTGGATTTTTCTACCATTCATATGTAGCTATTTTTTCCTGTATTTGCTTGCGTTTATCTGTAGTCAGATGATGAAAGGACTGCCTTTAGCATGCACAGGTAACAGCACATTTAAAAGCATCTAAAATGCAAATATATCTAAAATTTAGGTTAGGAAGTACATAGTAGCAGCTCCTTAGATGATGTCAATGAGCATAAGTCCATAAAAGCCACTGGCATAGTGCTGATGTGTCCAAGCTGAGCCCATATCTGTTCTTGGGTCCCTTTCAAAGTGATACATGATCAAAGCTTTCTTTGTTCCTTCTCCCAAATAATTTGCAATCTGACATTCATTTCTAATTGATTTACCCTAATTTCCTTTATGTCAGTGGTTTTTTTTTTTTTTTTTTTGTGGCACTGGCAATTTTAAATGACATGAATCTTGTGATTTCACAGGCAAAATTTATGCCAATAATAATTAGAACTCACTGAGGCCTAGGACCTAAAGAGGAATAGGTTCACCCAGAGAACACAACAGCATCTGAAATTCTAGGTTTTGTCTAACACCTACAATGTAGTACCAGGCAGTCCTTGGTATGCAGCTGCCCAAGCAGTATGGAGAAAATCAAAGTTTATTTGCATTAACTGAGAAAGGGCCAAACCCAGACAAACAAAATTTAGCTCTGCAAGCTAAATGTAAAAATTACATAATTCACTAATTACATATTTGGATAGAATAAAAAAAGACCCCAAAACTGTAATTTGAGAAAATCTATACACAGGTGCTTTTGGGATCTTTTGTTTGGAGGAATGAGCTTTGGGCTAAAACTAAAAAGGAAGAGTGAGGAATGGGTACTTAATTCTCAGATAAATATATAGTGGGCATTTTTTTCTCCTCCTTATTTGTAATTTGCCTTTAAGGCCTCCAAACACATGACACTGTTAGGGAGACCATTGGAAATTAACTATAACAGCGATCAATTCTTACATATGTTTTCCTTGCCCTCTTGTGGGGCTTTAAATGCAGCTGCCATCTGCAATGTAGACTTTGGGTCAGTGATTTCTTTTTCTGTTTCTCCTCCAGGACCTGTAACAGTGAGGCCCTGGTTCTCATGAATTTTCACTTTGATGGTACAAGGAATTGGTAAAACAGGGTCAGATGAGAAAGAGGAATTGTTGAACAACCACTGGAATAACCCAGCTTGCTGAACTCATGCTTCATGACTGGGATATGATCTTTAACCCAAGTTATATTAGAAATTAACGTCCTTAAAATACTTCAGAAAGCCTGGTTGTAGGATATGCTTAATGTAATGAGAATGGAATTTGTCAGTTAAGGTGTCCATTAAGTCCTTGTAACTTTTTTAAGCTAGTACTGACAAGTAATTGGTGCTGACCTGCTCAGAATGTAACCTGAATGTGAAACCAAGTCAGTAGCAGATATGAGATGTCAAGAAATAGGTAGAGAAATATCAGAGAGTTAGAGAAAGCCCTTCATTAAAAACTCAGTTTTCAGGCAAGGTTAGAAGGAAATACAGATTCAATGTGCCTCTGGGTTTGCTGAGAGCAAGGCCTGTGTGCTGAAATCTCTTGGGTATGGTTGTCTTCAGGTATAAAATGAAATGTATGAATAAGGCCTTATGTGGATAGTTTTATTGACTGAATATGAAGGGTAAGGGAGAAAAAAGAAGTTGGGAATGCTTAAAAAAATCCAATAGTCAACAGCAGGAAAATGAACTTTGACCCATGGTGGAAGGTTGACAAGGTTAAGCTGGCATTGCACATTAGAGTATTTACCATATTGTTCCCTGCATCAAGATTTTGTTTTCATATTCATTTGATAAATAATGCAGTGAGAACAGCGAAAGGTACATATGAACCTTCTCTGACATTGCTTGTAACAGTGGAAAAAAAAGAGACTCAGTACTGGTAATGTCAGCTGACACACATCCTAAGAATTATACAGAAAAGACCCTCAGACAGCAAAATGCAAAATTACCCTCTTACAAGTTCCCCTGCTGCCATCCTGGCAAGACTTAAATAAACTTGCATTCCATTTGCACGTGCTGCAAAGTGAGAACTTTTATCTCCAGTCTATTTACTTTGTGTGGCATTAGGATCAGGCATTTTCAAACCTAACACAAATGAAGGATGACCTTCAAACTGAGAGGGAATTTGTGTTCCTTATGTCTATACACACACTCACACACATTTTTAAATATAAGTAAATATATATATATATATATATATATATATATATGTAAATTGCAAATAGCAGCCAAATATCTCTAGGTCATCCTAAAGGGTCTCAGTGGAGACTTGCAGTCTCATCTACCTGAACAAACTTAGAGCACCTTCCCTGACCTCAAGTTATGTTTCTCTTTCCCAGTGCCTTTACTCATTTTAACTTGCATTTTGCTGCTTGTTTTTAGGGTGAAAGCAGCAGTGTTAGGCAGACCCACAGGTACAATCAATGGAGTGATGAAGTCATCTTTAAAGTATGAAAAATCTCCATCCTTAGAAATAAGAAGGGAATAGGGTTAAGGTTAGGTCCAGTTTAATCAAAAGTAGATTTACCATAATATAGGTTGATAACAGGAGTTAGAAATAGTTAATAATATTTCTTCTTTTGTGAAGTAATGAGACTTTTATTATGACTGGCAATCTGATGCAATGAGCAATCATGTGTAATTTTATTATTTATTGCTTTGTTCACTATTCACTTTAAAAGTTGGCTTTAGATCACTACATTTCAAATTGTTTGCTTCAGTGCTGCAGACAGTGAGATGGATTAGGAATTGGTTACACAACAGAGTGCAAAGAGTGGTTATCAAGGGTGCCAAATCCAGCTGGAGACCTGTAACTAGTGGAGTTCCCAGGGATCAGTGCTGAGTCCACTTCTGTTCAACATTTTTATTAATGACATTAATGAGGGGACAGACAGACAGAGTGTCTGCTCAGCAAGTTTGCTGATGATACCAAACTGGGAGGTTTGGCTGAGACACCTAAAGGCTGTACAGCCATTCAGTGAGACTGGGAGAGACTGGAGAACTGGGTAGAGAGGCACCTAATGAGGTTCAACAAGGTTAAGTGCAGAGTCCTGCGCTTGGAAAGGAATAATAAACTGCACCAGTACAGGTTAGGAGGTGATCTGCTGGAGAGCAGCTCTGTGGAAAAGGACCTGGGAGTCGTGGTGGACAATGAGTTACCCATGGGACAGCAATGTGCCCTTGTGGCCAAAAAGACCAATGGTATCCTGGGATGCTTTAAGAAGAGTGTGTCCAGCAGATCAAGGGAGGTTCTCCTCCCCCTCTGTTCTGCCCTAGTGAGGCTTCACCTGGAATATTGCATCCAGTTCCAGGCACCCCGGTTCAAGAGGGACAGGGATCTACTCAAGAGAGTCCAACGAAGGGCTGCAAGGCTGATTAAGGAACTGGAGCGTGTGCCTTATGAGGAAAGGCTGAGAGCCCTGGGGTTTTTTAGTCTGGAGAAGAGAAGACTGAGAGGGGATCTACTGAATGTATACAAATATCTGAGGGCTGGGTGTGAAGAAGGAAGGGACAGCCTCTTTGCACTTGTGCCCTGTGATAGGACAAAGGACAATGGACGTAAACTACAACACAGAAAGTTTCACATCAACATGAGGAAAAACTTCTTTACTGTAAGGGTCATGGAGCACTGGACAGGCTCCCCAGAGAGGTTGTGGAGTCTCCTTCTCTGGAGACTTTCAAGACCCATCTGGATGCATTCCTGTGTGGCCTGTACTAGATTATATGGTCCTGCTCTGGCAAGGGGGTTGGACTTGAAGATCTCCAGAGGTCCCTTCCAACCCCTAACATCCTATGATCCTGTGTCCTGTAATTAGACATTTGATAGTCAGTCCTAAATAATGCTTTCTTCTAGCACATGGTAGTACTTGAAGAATAATTTGCATTCTTTCCATGGAAACAAAGCTGCAGAGAATCTTGCATTCAGCTTTCTCCTACTCCAGACTGACTGCAGCTCCTGACTATGCAGTTTCAGCTGCTTAGGTACCTGCAATAGAAGTGTTAGAACTAAGGAGGCTCTGAGAGCTCTTCTGATTAACAAGCTTGATGACTTGTAGAGTGCACCTACTGCTGTGGTGAGAACTATATGGGAATAAGCAAGCTTAGTAGCCTTGGTGCCCCAGCAATATGAAGGATATTAAAAAATATATAAAATAAAAATAAAAATAAGTTAATTGTGTTCATTTGTGCTTGAATGAGGTGTGGGACAGCAAGTTGCATTTTTTCTGTGAATTGTGTCTGTAAGCCTTGCCATAGAACAGAGAGTTGGTTCTGCTGGACAACTGTCTCAGTTTTAGCTGAAATAAAGTTATTTTTCTTTCTAGTGACCAATATAGTGTTGGATTTATGATCAGAATGACATTGATAACAAACAGATGTTTTAGTTTTGGTTTTCAGCTTCTCATACTACCTTGCCATGGGTGGTTGTGAGTGCACAAGAAGCCAAGAAGGAGCACAGTAAGGACAGATGACCCAAACAAGCCAAAGGAAGGGTACTCTGTACCATCATGTTCCAGTATATAAACTGGGGAGAGTTAGCTGAAGGAGCCACAGCTCAGGGATTGACTGGGTATCAGTCAGGAGGTGGTAAGCAATTATACTGGGAAACACTTGTTTATTACATATTATTATCATTGTTGTTGTTATTATTAGTATTGTTACCATTATTATTATAACTGGTTGAAGGAAAGAAGTCAGAGAGTTGTGGTCTATGGGGCAGAGCCTAGTTGGAGGTCTGTATCTAGTGGAGTCTCTCAGGGGTTGATACTGGAACCAGTAATATTTATCAACGACCTGGATGAGAGAAGAGAGTGCAGTGTCAGCAAGTTTGCTGATGACACAAAACTGATGGCTGTGCTGCCATTCAGGGAGACCTGGACAGGCTGGAGAGTTGAGGGGGGATAAATTTAATGAATGACAACAAGGACAAGGGTAGAGTTTTGCTTCTGGGAAAGAACAACCCCATATACCAGTATAGGTTGGGAGCTGATCTGTTGGAGTGCAGCTCTGGGGCAAAGGACCTGGGAGTCCTGCTGGACAACAGGATGACCATGAGCCAGCAGAGTGACCTGGTGGCCAGGAAAGCCAATGCATCCTGGGGTGTAACAGAAGGGTATGGCTAGTAGGTTGAGAGAGGTTCTCCTCCCCTTCTACTCTGCCCTGGTGAGGCCTCATCTGGAATACTGTGTCCAGTTCTGGGCTCCTCAGTTCAAGAATGACAGGGAACTGCTTGAAAGAGTCTTGCAGAGCCATAAAGATGATTAAGGAAGTGGAGCACCTCCCTTACAAGGAAAGGCTGAGGGAGCTGGCACTTTTTAGCTTGGAGAAGAGGAGGTTGAGGGTGGGACCTCATTAATGTTTATAAATACGTGAAGGACAAGGGTCAGGAGGCCAGGCTCTTCTCAGTGATGTCCCGTGGTAGAACAAGAGGGAATGGATGCAAGCATAGGATGTTCCATGTGAATGTAAAGAAAACCTTTTTCACTGTGAGTGTGAAGGAGCACTGGAACAGGCTGTCCAGTGAGGTCATGGAGTTTCCTTCACTGGAGACATTCAGAACCTGCCTGGATGCATTCCTGTGTCACCTACTATAGGTGTTCCTGCTCTGGCAGGGGTGTTGAACTGGATGATCTTTCAAGGTCCCTTCCATCCACTATCATTCTGTGATTCTGTGATTCCTTTCCTTTTTTTGTCCTATTAAACTGTCTTGATATCAACCTATGAGATTTACCTTTTTATTTTTTTCAATTTTATCCCCCATCCCACAGGGCAGGGGGGAGGGAGTGAGTGGCTGCATGGTGCTTAATAACTGGCTGAAGTTAAGCCATGACACAAGCTAAAGATTCAAGTGGTTTAAAGGTTTTTACATGGGATATAATGGCTGTGAAACAAAAAACCCCAGCATTCAGATAATGTTAGCTGGCTGCCTGTTTCCATTTTGCTACAGTCTTTGTCCCAAATCTGGTAAAAAAAAAAAAAAAAAAGTTGTCAGAATCTGTTTTTGTTACAATTTTTTTTCCTCTATAATGAAATATCAACATTTTCACGGTTTGTACACAACATGAAATATATTATTTTACTGGAATCCTTTGACCTTTTAAAAACCCTGTACTTTTATTGTCTGGAAATTCTGCTATTTCCCTGCAGGTTAGAGAGGAAAAATATTTTTTGTAGAGGAGGTGAATTTACAATGGCATTGCACAATGGCTCTGTGGCAGGTATTCAGAGGCAGACCAGATAGTCTATTTGATATAGCAGTGGTGGTAATTTGTAATGATTAGTCCTGCAAAACACAATAACCTGGACAGTTTGTTTTTGTTTTTGGTTTTTTTTTTTTTCCTGAGTGTCATCATAATAGGATCTACTCTGATGAAACAAACAAACAAACAGACAACAAACTTGCACAGAAAACGTGCAATTACCCAAGATGAAACTCAAGTGAGGCCTCTAGAAATGATACTCAATTCTCTCTTGCACCCGAAGCCATCTTCTTTTTTCCCAACAAACCGCTGACACACACCATTTTTCTCTCCAGCACAGATGCTACAGGCTGACAAAAATTCCCTGTATAGTATTCTGTGAAAAATACCAGGGTTTTAAAATTTTATTTTATTTTTTTAAATATAAAAATAAAGCCCCATAATTTTCGAGGCATATATTTTTTTTGGACCAAGAGAAGGTGCTAATAGGAGCTTAATTCTTTTGGTAGGGTCTCACAATGAAGAGGACTCCCCTTGGAGCTTGGGAGATGGTTTTGAAAGGCTGATGAAATAATCAGGAAAGTAAAGATGCCTCACTTGAAAAATTACTGCCCAATACTGCTGGAGTGGTTCTTTGAGCACCAGCCCTGCCAGGTTGAAGTGCTGCTATCTCCTTATGTCTGTGAAGCTCTGTAGCTGCTTCTTCTATTTGCAGCAAAACCTTCCTCATGATGGACAGGGCAAGATTTTCATTTTCCTTTGCAGCTTCTTGCTTCTGCTTCTTTCAGTCCAGCCTAATGACACAACATAATTAGTTTTTCCTATCAGATATTATACACCCCTTAAGCAGCTGGCTGGGTTTTCTCATCTGTTTCCCATGCACTTTTTCCTTTTTCATTCTTCCTCACTCCAATTTGTTTTATGTATTTTTCTAATCTGAAGCACTCTCTCTCTCTCTCTCTCTCTCTCTTTTTGTGTGTGTGTGTGGCCAGTGTCCTCTTTTAAATTTCTCCATAAAAGAGAAGTAATTTATTTTCCTTTCCAGGTTTGTGCATATCAGGCACTCACATTTCATGCTGCATAAAGTCCTGTCACAAGTCTGTGGGCAATCTTCCTTTGTGTAGTGGCCTTTGACTGAAGTCCCATGGGCTTTATTAGCCTTCAGGTAGGGTGTGATGCAAATAAGTGCAGAAATGATATAATCACCACGTTCTGGAAGTACAAATAACAGGGCTGTTTTTCAAATCTCTGTAAGTTGCAGGAGACAAGAAAATACTCACAGCAACTTTATACATCTCAGCTCCAGATGTCACACATCTTTCAGACCTTTAATGGGAGCGGTGGCAACCTGCACACAACCTACTGAGGATGAATTTCTTCTTAACTATGGTATGTGATTTTATCTGCCATCACACAATTTTTTCAATAATAATTTTTTCTGCCTAGGTATTTTCATGTTTGACATTTGCTTCAACCTTTCTTATATTGTAAAGAAAATAGCTTTGATTTAGGAATTTAAGGGTAATTTAACATTTGTGCCTGTATTGGGCATTTCAGTGGTACGACACATCTCGCTTATTGTGGTGGGTTGAAAATTTCTACCCAATATTAAATTTGCCAGACCAGCTCAACTGGAAGCAAATGAAAGCTGTATCTACAAGCAAAACTACAATCTGCAATGAAATGCAATGAATATGCACAAAATATACAGTATTTGCAATATTTACAGGTATTTACAATTAATAAACAACACAAGAAGCCCCCTGGCCAAAGAAGCCAATAGCTTCTCCCTGTTCTGTTTCTCTCCCTATCACCCTGTACACAAAAAGGACAAGAGACAAAGAGAAGTTGTTGTTAATACCAGTCACAACAAAGCAGTGCACCCAAGGTCAGTAAAGCCAGGAGAAGCATCAGCCAGAGCTGAAGCAGTGAAAAAAGAGAGACATTGTTTTCCAAACTAAATCTTATGGTAGATACCTCTCCAATGAGATTGTTTAGAACTATCATTATTTTCCTTTTTACACCCAATAGTGATTTATTTACATTCTACCACTTTTTGTTCAGGGTCTGTGGAAAAAAAATTAAAGGCATAGCCTAAAACTACCACACTTATCCATCTGATCCCTCCTTCCCATCCATCAAATCACAGTAAAGCTGTTGATATGAATGAAAGTTTCACTTATTATTCTAGTTATGAAAAGACAGAAGATTTTCAGGATAACATGCTGTCTTATAAAAAATCTCTTTTGATGAGAGCATTAGATATAAGAAAGTGACTGATCTTAGAGACTTTGTTACAAAAATTTCCGTGGTTACATCAGATCTTGTATTAAATTTGATACTATATAAGTGCAGGGAGAGGACACAATTTTTTGCATAGGTACTTTTACTTCTAGAAATGAGTGTATGAGTGTGAATCTCAGTTCTAGACTTGCTTAATTTTTTCCAAGGTAAAATCCAATACTGTGGATTAGATCCACCAGGAGATATTTATGTAACTAATGATTTCTTTAACAAAATATTCAAGATACAGCTTGAATCTTGCACTAAGGCAGAGCTGTACTCACCCAGTCCACAGAACAAGGGCACACTTTACAGTAGATACTAAAATTTCATCATGCATTGTTTTTACGTTAACTGCTATGAACCTTTTCTTGGATAAAAATACATTATTGAATGTTGCTCATGTAATGAACATTCTGGATTTCCTTTCAGGGATTAATTGTCAGATTAGATTACATGGAGGTCTGAAATGAGACTAATTGTTTCCCTTTCTCCCTCAGGGAAAATCAGAGACAGCAGATTTCTCTAGCTGACTTGTGCTACATCAGAACCCAGAATTTACATGAAAAATACTCCTCTAAGCTCTGCTATTACTGCCTGTCCTCTTTCTAACATTTGTGGAATGCTGTAAAAGGAAGAAATGCAATAGATGTAGTCAATAAAAAAGTAATAAAATCTGCCATGAAAAATTGCATAGCAAGCCTGTGCTTCCAGAGCTTGGGTTTAGATGCTGCTGCATGGAGGAGGGCTTAGAAGCTCCATTGTTCTAGTAGCTCATCTGTACAAACCTGTACATGGTTTAAAATGGAACAGGATAAACCCTTTCTTTTGCAGCTTCACTGAAGTCTTTTACAGTTACCAGGGAACTAATTAATCTAACATCTACAACATTTTTATAAAAAGAGAAGATAATGTTCTGTACACAATTATATGAATTTTAAACTCTGGTTGTTAATTGGAATGAATTTATAGCAAGTTTTATCCTTGAGTTTGTTACAGTGTTTCTGCAGGCATAAGGATTTTTTTACAAGATCAGATTTCTTAAACCCTACCTTGGCACAAATGACTCTTTGGTTTACTGAATACTTCACACATTTGTTACCTATATTTCCCAGATACTCATTTTCAGGTCTTTATGCACTTAAAATTCCTGTGACCCTTAATAGATATTTTCCCAGTGCCACAACTGACCACATTTAAAAAATTTTACCCACAATGTGTTTGCTAAAGTTGTTTAATTGTTAGAATTTCTGCAAGGCTTGAAATGCAGCTGTAGTTAAATATTTCCCTTCCCCCCCACCCCTTTTTTTTATTTTATTTTTAAGCATTATTTTCTGAGAAACACTTGGGCAATGCAGGTCTGATCACATGTGAGGGAGAGCTCAGGCTGGAGGGATGTGATAATAAAGAAGAGCAACAAAGAAAATTCCCCTCCAGAACTTATTCTGCCTGTTCAATTTCTGTTCTGTCCAAAGGAGCTATAAAACTGGAGAAAGGTGAATAATAGATTTGAGAGTCATCAGAAATATAAATTATAGCTAGACATTTCCTATCAACATCCCATGCAGTTAATGATAAACAGTCAACGAGATGTATGCACTTCTAGCATTTTTATAATGAATCTATTTCTTCTGTGACACCTTACTGTCAAACATTTTGCTTCGGAATTTATAACTTTTGATTCCATTTTAATAAATGGACTAGATATGCTAAAATCTATTCTTTTCTTTTTAGGACCATGACACTTTCACCTAATGAACCTAATGAACGTACCTAATGAAGTCCGAATGCCTCTGCAAACACAAGCACTTACACACACAATGAGGGTTTCCTTTCTTCCTTCTTTGTCTGCCTCTCCCTTTCTTTCTCTCTCTCCCTCCTTCTTTCCTGCCTTTTAAATGACTGCTAATCAAAAGAGAACAAACAATATTCTTAGAACCTAACTGGTCACTTCTGTACTTACAACAGACCTGATTACTTATGAATCTTCCCACTAATTCTTTGTCTGTTTACAATATTATATGCTGTATATCTTTGAAAACATTGAAATGATGACTGCTCCGCAAGCCTGGCTCCCCTTTGCATCATTTACCCAGGAATCGGTGAACAGATCATATTCAAGAGGTAGAAAAATGCAGTCTTGGATCCCTGTTACTAGGAAAGCAGATTTCACCTTCGAAATTATGCTCAAACATCAACCTTTTCACTCATTGTTGTTTTGATTCTGATTGTTTGTAAAGGAAATATTTACATTAAAACTTTCCTGCCCTTTGCACCCAGCCTAGCCCTAAGGAGACCATGATTTTAGATGACAAGAAATGTACCAGCTTTCATCAAGTTGAACACAATTTGATTTCTGCTACAAAGGTCTGGTTTTCCCCATGCTACTGTTATGCCAGTTTAACTTTACTGATTTTAACTTTACTGATTTTATGAGCTGCCAAGGTAGGTAAGCTGTTCATGAAACACTTTCCTTTCCCTGTGCAGCCTGCCAGGCAGTCACAGTCTCCTTGCCCTCAGACTTCTCCACAGTGATGGCTTTCAAAGGTGGGTCAGGCTTCTTTTCCTGGCTTTATTGCTAGCCTGTTTCTTCCTCACAAGCTTTTTTCCCTTTTGTTACCATGGGAGGGATGAGGACTCTCTTGTAGCAAAAAAAGTGTTATAAAGAATAGATGACATATTCAAGTCATGTCTGGAGGTGAATTACTTACTGTAAGATAAATAGCACTGAAGATCAAAATGTATGAAAATGGCAGCCTAGACCTTCTGTTTATCTTTGTACCTTGTAATTTTTATATTTTTGTAAATACAGGGAGGGTATTTTTGTACATTGTCTCCTAACAAAAGTCTACTCAGTTGACAATAAGCCTGATATTTTTTAAATAAGTCCATGTTGCAGTTGAAAAACCCCAACTCTTGCCTTCTAATAGAAGAACTGACATTTTGGTAACACCTTGGAATGTGTGCAGGGTTCACATATGTTCATTACCTGCAGTCTAGGAACTGCTACCTAATTGCTTAATCAGACTAGCAGTTTTAAAGGAGCTGGTAGCCAATATAGTTAATATCTAAGCCCTGAGATATGTATGAAGGTTGCATATAAATGTGACAGCAATATGTGTGGCTATCCTACTCACAAAGTCAGGATAAGAACATGTAAAAACATGAGAGCTCCACAAAAATATGTACAGTACAGTATAATGGACATGCTAAATGGCACATGTGGTGATGTGGTAGCTTAAAATCAGGAGAGAGAGATGAGAAGGAGAATTTGTAATGGGTACTATAGACTCTATAATATGATTTTCAAATGTTATAGAGCACCTGCAGCAGGGATTTGAACAACTAATAAGGGCTGTGAAAGTAGGATGGAATTTCCACTGGGACAGATGGGTCGTGATACAGTCTGATTTTCTAGGAGCTAAAGTTGTTGCTAGCAATCTTAGAGATTAGTGTAAGCAAGAGGGCTGTGAATGGATATATTGAAGAGTAAGCTGGTAAGGGAACCACAGGTGTTGATAAGAGAGAAAATAAAAGTGAGAGAAGATGAAATTGAGAAGACTGTGGTAGCTGTTCTGGAGAGGGATGAGGAAGTGAATGGAAGTGAGGAAGTGAATGGAAGTGAGGAAGTGAATGGAAATCAGAAAGTGCTACCTAATCCCACATTGCAGGGAGAGAAGAGACCTCAATACAGTCCTGTGTAAAGGTTGTTTTTTCTTTTTTTGTCCCTTCATAATTCACTCACAGAGACAACTACAGGCTCAATTCTGTAATTTTGTCTTTTGCTATATTCTCTTGAAGCAAATTGCTTTAAAGTCATTTTTCTGGTAAGTATCTGAACAGTTCATAACAAATCATCCCTTTCAGGAGATCACTCATTGTTAGACATATTGATAGCATGTTTGAATCTCTAAAGTGGTAATTTATGCTATTAGCTGAGTTGTCTTGATGACCTTCACTACACTAGTGTTTTACTCATTCTTTCATATTCTTGTGCTTCATACATACCAGAGAATAATTCATATCCTTGGTAACCTTTGCAAAATATTTCCCTAGAGGTTTTTCTTCATCAATACCAGAGAAAACTAACCCATTGTCATCATGCTCTAAAAAATAATTAGCCGTGAATAATTGCTTCTTCCTGACATCTTTCTAACTTTCCACTGAATTGATTTTTTTTTTTTAAGTAGATCTATTAATTGTGGAAGCATTAGGCTGCCTTCACACTTTTGTTCTCCTATTTCTTATTCCATGCTTTTGTTACAAGTGCTCTGGATTACATTTTGCTTGTCTTGTTTAATGTTGCTTGCACAGTTCCCTAGCTTCACAGTATTTTGAATTCCAGACTGGTAGAATAGATTTTTTCCATGCAGTGCTATTAGATTTGATTTTGGAATAGGTTTAAGCAGTGAGTTATTTTTGTAGAAGTCTTATACCACTTCCATAGGACATTTTTCCTCATATTTGCCCAGTAGGATTCTCAGTTTGTGTCTGCCAAGCAAGATCCAGAAAAAAAAATATTCATCAGAGCTGTGAGCCTCTGTCTTTTTGTAACTGAGCCTTGTTTGATATATCTGGCAAACTTTGTGCTTCATGGAGAATAAGCTAAACTACTGTCCAGGGCTTGGGGACATTTGCTACCCATAATACACTTAGGTCTCATCCTTAAGCCCTTAAGAAAAGATGTCTCAAATATATGAAACAAAGAGAAACATGCATTCACATTCATTCTAAAGGCATTGCCCTGAGGGGTCAACCCCTTTTGGTCAGTTATGACTAAATTTCTCCACTTTCCATGGAGGTGTTTTTATAAAGAGAGTTATTCTGGGAAATGTTTCTTCAATGGACTATGAAGGAGAAATGTGTTTGCCTTCAACATAAGGGAACCCTTCAACCATACAGCTACACAGGCAGAAAAACTCTGTTTTAAACTGCTGCAGCTCCATTGACTTTAATAGAGCCATGCTTTTTTTAATAACAAGCAGTAGCACAGGCAATGTAGTGTTTTGTGTTCCACATACCTACTACTGTACTTTTGAATATCAGTAGAAAATAGCCTTGTTTTTCCCTGCTGGCATGTCTAAAACCTTCCTTGTACTGCCCAAGACCTGCACTCCCACCTCTCTTTCATACAATGCAATGTGGTCAATGTATGCTCCAGAAAGCTTGACATCCATTGTAATAATTAAAATAGACTTTTGTTTTCTGAAGAAATGTGCCCTTGGACATTTCTACACATTTCCTGTTCTGTTTGTGGGCCATTTTCTCTGAAGTATGTCTTCTCTGTCACCCAATGTATTTGTAAAGGTATATTTTTACTTTTCTGATTGTCTGCTATTTAACTTCTCTGTTTTGTTCATTCTACATGATTATCTGACTAAATTTTTGTTGGTGGTGGTTTGCTTACAGAATAGATTTAAAAAAAATTTCCTAAATCTTTGATCCATTTTACAATTAATTCTCCATATTCCTCCTTTTTAAAATATAAGTCTGCAGGAGCCTAATCACAGTGGAGTTGGAAAATGTGATGGATTTTAATGATCTCTTCTGTTTTTTCTGGTAGCTTCTTGGTTTTGTAAGCGTTCTGTGTGCCAGGTCCTCCTTCATTTCCACTGAAGTTCTGCCTTTAGAACTGAACTCTTCTTTACTTAAATCTTTGAAGTGCACCTTTCCAGAACTTAAAACCTTTACAATGCTTTATTACATGAATTCATTCTTTACTCTGTTGGATATAAGCATTTTGTAGTCACTATTTTCAGGTTTCTCTCTCTTTTTTATTTATTTATTTTTTTTCCTCTCTGTAAACATTACTGAGGACCTCAGCTGCTGACTTTGGTAGACACTTTATGCATGCTAAAGTTAACTTCCAAAGTGTTCGGATATATCTTTCTGTACATATATCAGTAGAAATTCCCCCAGGAATACAGCAGCAGAACCCCACAGAATCCCAGAATCCCAGCGTGGTGGTGATTGGAAGGGACTTCTGGAGATCATCCAGGTCCAACCTATCTGCTAAAGAAAGGTCACCCACAGCAGGTTGCCCAGGATCACAATGCCCAGGCAGGCTTCTAATCTATCCAGAGAAGCAGACTTCACAACCTCTCTGGGCGGCCTGCTCCAGCACCCTCACAGCAAAGAATTTTTAGCTCCTGTTCAGAAGGAACCTCTTGGATTCTTTGTGTCTGCTGCTCCTTGTCTTGTTGCAGAGCACAAGCAAAGGATTTTTTCCTCCTGTTCAGAAAGAACCTCTTGGATTCTTTGTGTCTGTTGCTCCTTGTCTTGTTGCAGAGCACAAATAAAGGATTTTTTCCTCCTGTTCAGAAAGAACCTCTTGGATTCTTAGTGTCTGTTGCTCCTTGTTGCAGAGCACAAGTAAAGAATTTTTTTTCCTCCTGTTCAGAAGGAACCTCTTGGATTCTTTGTGTCTGTTGCTCCTTGTCTTGTTGCAGAGCAACACTGAAGAGAGCCTGGCCCCATCCTCTTGATATCCACCCTTCAGTTATTTATGAGCATTGATAAACATATTCTTCTGTTGTTGAGGTGCTGCCAAAGATATTATTCTATGAAATGACAAGTCTATAGCCACCTGCATCCCATGGGATAAGGTCAAAAAAGAGAAAGAAGTAATGGGATCTACCCAGACTGGGAGGAATGGAAGATGACAGGTCCCACTGTGTGGTCCTGGGCTTTGGCAGTGTTTGTGTGTAGCTCTCGGACTGGGAGCTGCTGAAGCCCTGAGCTGGGACACCTATCACCCCTGAGACACCATCAGCTGTCTGGGGGTGTCCTGGGTCACATGCCTGCTGCAATCACAGATGTAAGCTGGGTGTTTTCTGCTGTATCATGGGGCAGATTGTTTAGAGGAGAAGCCTGCCTGGTTCCCAGAACGATCAGATCTCTTAGCCCAGGAATATTTTATACTTTTCTGTTTGTGTGCTTTGAATATGCATTCTTTTTCTGTTTTTGAATCTCAGCTTGTGTCTTCACCATAGAACTATAGTTTATTGGCATAGCAAATATTTCCTGGACCATAACACCACGTGGCTTATCCTTATTTTTCTGTCTTGGTCTTGGAATGCAGTACTTAGGATGAAATAGAGAAATTCTAGTTATAGTTAAAGATTCTGTTTATATTGCTACCATCCTAACAATATTTCTTCATCTTCACTAGGGAAAATTTATCATGTTTATTTACATATCTATGCCTCGGTAGGACCAGCTGAAAATGGAGAATATTTGGATTGCAGAAACTATATGTGTGTGTACAGTAGGAAATGAAACATGTCTCAAAGATTTTAAGAAAGCTAAATATGCTTTCCACTTTTAAAAAATCATATTCTTACAGAAATATACTGGACTATATTAATAATGGACTCAAATACTAGAGTAGAATCTTCATTGATTTATATCCCTTTGGCATAGCTCAATCTGTGAGATGTCAACAAATAGAATGTAAATTTTCTCCTGAATTAATGATCGCTTTATGCCACCACAGACTCTGAGAGACTCCTTATTATTACTTTTGATCTTTGTAGGTCTTGATATTATGAAATCCTTCTGTAAACTCAGTTGCATGAACATTTCATCTGTACAGAAAACACTTAGGTTGACTTTTCAGTTTTTTTCCACCTTCAAAATTCTTTGTTCCTGCCCATCAGAAGTTAAATTTCTCAGGGGAAGAGGGATTGAAGCCTCAGTAGAATATGAGATTGGGAGGAAAACCCCCTATTGACTACTGGGTATTAAAAAGATTCATAGGCATCTCACTGGGAATGCTATTTAACCTCAGATGCTTCTGTGCTGACTTATATATAATCTGATATTTTTCATTTGGAATCGAAGTGTATCTAATTATTTTTACAGAAATGTAAAATAAATGTGCATATAAATTATAGATTAGGAATGAGGATATCCTGATAAGTAATTCCATATAGTTCAGCTACATTTTTTTTCTTATTACACTATTGGTTTAATTTTGAAGTGCTTTAATACTTTTTTAAACTTCTTTTAGAATTGCTTCTATTATTCTGTATTTGCTCCTTCTCAGGCCTCCATGTATGAAAGGCTATTTATTGTGGCATGAGCACTTGCTGAAGCTTAATAGGAAAAATTCTTGTAAGCATCACCATGGTATCTGTCACAGTTGCAAGTAATAATTTTGTTTCCAAAATCTGTTCATTCCTTTTTTTTTTTTTTTTACCAGAAAAGATGCCCTGCTGATATGAAAATTGCCTCTGCTCTACTCAGATAGACTCAAAAAAAAACCCACTAAGGGCCAAAGTTTTTCATAGATCACCCTGGTGATGTTCCTTATCCAGGTGAATTTTCACCTTACTCAGATAAAATTACTTCATCTGCTAATTTGGTCCCATATTGTCCTGCAAGGCATTTTGAAAGCTAATAATGTGAGTTTCACCATGCCTAGAAATAGTGCTGACTCTTCCATGTCACTTCTGGGTCACAGAGTTGTCAGCTCCTGCTTTGAATGGAGTCTCATGATATTTGTTGCTTTTTTGTTGTGTTTTTTTTTTTTTTTTTTTTTTTTTTTAATTCTTGAAGTCCCAGTTTCTGGGGGCATATCTCATATTTCAATTTTAAAAGCACAGGCTTGTAGTTCTTGTGGTACTTCAGAAATCAACGGTAACTTGACCTGAGTTTACCCTAAGGTCTCAGTAACTCAGAGTTAAGTAAAGAAACAAGCATTCATGAAGCTGACAAAAAAGTTTCTATGGTGAGTGCAGTAGAGATGTAGAGATAATTTATGACTTTTGAATTTATGTGGATAGCAGTGCTGAGTCATTAGTAAGAAAGAATTATTTTCCTCCACTGACAGCAAAGTATTCCTTTGACTGGTTTGTGCTCAAAACTCAAAGAAGCCCCAGGTACATATTCTGAGTATCAGCTTTTCTACAGAGAGGACTTTGGCCATTCAGGAATAGGCAAAAGAAAGACTGAGGTTCAAACCACAGACATCTCCCAGGGTGTCACAGTAGCTATGGACAACACATGTGTGATTTTCTCTCTGCCACAAGATGGGGTTGATATTATTTTGCCCTTTGCTGTTTTGATCACTGACTCATTAACGTTTTAAATATATTCAGTTACTGTGAATGTGGCAGGGGGGCTGATAAAAGCAGGTTGAAATTGGTAGGCAAATTATGTATGAGGCAGAATGAAATATTTTTGCTTATGTTTTGTAATATTATGGGTAGAATTATCCTTTGTTTTTTTTGTGTTTTTTTTTTTAAATTCCAGCTACATAGGAATATATTTATACACTATGTATATTTTATGTATTTATATATATCCATATACATTTACAAAATATTTCTGTGTAGTTAGCTGAATCTGTCACCCCTTTTCCTCCAAGGCATGCCCTGCACAGTGCATCGAGGGGCTGATGCGAACTCTGTTCATGCCCCAAGGTGACCAAAATCTATGTCATCTGGAGTGTGCTGCAGCATGTCAGTGATGGGGACCCACTGGAGGGTCCTCCAGAGGCATGCATCCCACCTGCAGCTTCCATGGTGCTGTGAAGGTGCATGATGTGCAGCAGGGCCATAGCAGCGCTAGGGACTCGTGGTTAACCTAGTCCCTGTCTGCAGGAGTACTTAAATCAGTGAATACAGAAGGTAACATAAGAAAACAGGATTTTAAAACAACAAAGGCCAATTTGCATGTCTGTCTTACCTGGATTACTGCTAAATGCTGACAGACACTCGATAGGCTTCCTTGTTCAGTGTCAGCCCTAATGGTTGTGGTTAGAGCTATAACCCCTGCCTGTCTCTTCCTTACCTGCCTGTGAAATGCCTGCCCTCTTCTGCAGAGTCGTATTTTATCACAGAAATCTTTTGTCGTCTCCTCTTCCTGCATTTGTAAATCCCCTATGTGTTTGTTGAGAGGTATCTTGTCTGAGGTTGTTTCTTGGCTTTCCTTGTGGTTTCCCTATTTCCATGTTGATTTTACACAACAGCTCTTCCAGTAAACCAGGGATTAACCGGATAAAAACTTAGTATTTGAGAACTAACCCAGAGCAGCCCTATTTCTGACACAACCTGTTTCAGTGTTACAAATATTCTGTGTGTTTTTGGTGGATACTCCATTTTTTATGGCATCCAGTGAAAAAAACAGCCACTTTGACAATCAAAGCATTATGTTGTGGTAAGCAAAATAACATTTTACAGAAATGAAGGCACAGTCAATAAAAGCTTTGAAACAGAATTTTTGCACCTCTGCAAAATGCATGATTTCTTTTCTTGTGCTGTGAAATATTTGGACAAGGCTTTTACTGCAGCAATTCCCACTCGGTAGTTTTGTGAAACTATGATAGTGAAGGAATCAGAAACAGGTATGATGGGGAAAATCCAAGTCTGGTTGGAGTATCGCCCTGGACTTAAAATAAGCCAGGGCATTGCCTGAAGTTTCTAAACAGCAGAAGCCTGCTACAGGCAGAGAAGAGAGAATTCTGATGTAGTCTCTTTTCTACCAGTGCTGGAAGTCAGCTCATCTAACCTAAGCTGCCTGGAAGTCCGGTATCTAGTCTAAACCAGTTTTCCAGGCTACCCTTATAATTAACGGCAGGAGATAAGCTCCAGAGGGCAGTTCATGCTGCTTTTCTGAGACAACTGCTTTTGCAATGGATCAGTCAGTCTCCTCAATGTTTTTCTTTTTTTCCCTGACTACAGGTGGGTGCCAGACAACTAGCTTAGACCAGATGGTGCCAGTTAAGGAGGTGAATAGGGTACTTGTATGGTGCCCTGCCTGTGGAGTGTGAGCACAAACTCCTGTAGCATCCCTTCTTTCTTGCTTCTTTTGATTTAAAATAAAATCAATTTTGGAAGTGAATTTGCCCCTTACTGTTTGCAAAATACTATCCTGAACTGTGTAGCTGCAGTGGCAGGTTTGGTGTGGAGTAAGACACAAATTAGACTGCAGACATAAACCACAGATGCAACAACTTGTAACCAGTAGTGCCTCTTGTAGTGGTCACTGCACTTGGGCACTGTGATTATTACATGGAAGTTTAGCCTACAGATCAAACTGCTGCCCATCGCTTGCTGCTGGCAAGGAGAAGATACATACATAACATCCATAGGAAGCTCAATCTATATACAGCTTGGGTGAAATCAGGGGGTGAGCAGCTAGTGTGACTAGCACATCAGATGCACAGGTGATTTTGTAAAATGACTGGCTCTATTTTTCTGTAAGCTATGCAGTCCTCATGCATTACTCTGTTGCGTTACAGTGGCATTTGTGGGTGTTCATTGCTCCACATCTTGCTATTTATCACAAAAGAACTCAAGGAGAAGAGGGCTTGCAGTAGCTGTCTAAACCCTTGTAAATGGCAAGGGGGGAGAGGCAGAGTCTGCAAATGGCAGAGAGAAAGACACTTCTTCAGTTTGATAAGCTAAAGTTAAAAAACAACCAAACAACCAAGAATCTAAGTAGTGTTTGTCTAACTGTTTTCAAAGATGGCATTTTGAGCTTTATGTTGCTTTAGTCAGTGATGTGTTTTAGCAGAGCAACAACAAGAATTGCATTGAGCTCATCTCAAACACACATAAAATATTTTAGTATCTTTTCTTTTATCTCCCCTTTCAGATACAGCTCAGGAGAAATACATTCCAAGTGACAGCATCTTTGACAACCTGTACTTTTTGTTCTATCTTTTGTTCTTCCTGTGAAAAGTCGTGTGATGAATATCGCTGGAGTACATTGATACCATCTCTACTTATGTTAAAAAAAAAAAAAATAAAAAAGAAGTAGTAACCATGTACTTCCCAGAGGGTCAGACAGAGAGTTTAACTGCAACTGCAAGTGAAGGGCTCTGTATCTCCAAAGCTGCCTGGGGCAGGACGTATCCTTCCAGTGTGTATCAAGACCATGCAGTAGAGCACTGAATGGATTCCTCACTGTAATAAATAAAAATGAAATTATTTGTTAATCATATGTGAGGACCCTGACTGTTCTCTGCTTACCCTTTCCTAGACAATCTGTTCAAGCCAAAATGTGAAATAGCCCCCTTATCACCTTTCCAAATACCAGAGGGCTTCTCCCCACACCGGTAAATACCTGTGGGGCCAGTGACAATAGGTGACTATTGCTGTCATCAGGGCAGGGGAAGAACGTTTCACACCTTGTCTCCTCTATTCAGACCTCTGCTGATGAGACAATGCCCAGGCCAGTGCAGAGCTGTGGGGGAGCTGTAGACCTGACTCACATCAGGGGAAACTGAAGGTCCTGGGAGGTTGATATGGGCTGTGAATACAGCTAGGGAGCCTCCAGATTGGGCAGATTGGCTTTGTAAATTCTGTTAGTGCTCTGACAAAGAGTTCCTCATCCTATCTGCTAAATCCTGCAGCCAGTGTTAAAGGAGCAGGAAATCTGGGGCAGTGAGTGTTTAACCGTGGGGTTCAGACATCAGGTCTCTGAATTTGGGTTGTTCGGCACTTCAACAAGTTCCTGTATCAGACAGACAAAAAGCGCAAGTTCAAATCACAGCAGTAATGAAAGCAGCTGAGCTGGGATGTCTAAAAAGCCACTGAAATATGAAAAACAAGATACTAAATATGTAGCTGTTACATAATGTCTATCATATACATTGCTTCCCTCCTCATAGCAAGGAGTTTCACTGGCCTGGACAAATCTGCTGTGCAGTAGCTAGTGGAGAGTTTCAAATTCCTTGACTTTAAAATGTAATGAACCACCTACTCTATCACAACAAAAATTGTTTTCTACATATTTCTTACCCATAAAATACGTATCTAATCCGAAGTCTTTGTAATAAATAGAAATGGAATTATCTGTTAATCATATGATGTTAAGTTTAAATGATGTTAGATTAATAATTATCTTTTATAATAGCTTAATAGTGGAATGTAGGTTGCTTTGCTTATTTGCCAAGACTTGTAACTAAACTACAACAGACAGCCTTGTGTATCATAGGCAGCTTTGTGTATCTGTCAAAGTCCTGTATTCTAACATTCCTAAGCCGGATCCACGACTCCTTGCTGGATATCTACGCATATGCAGAATGATAAACTGGCTCCGAGTATGCAGAACAAGAGATAAGGAACTGAAACAATGCAAAGAGACTGAGATGATGCTGAACTCCTACCCTATAAAAGGAGTCTATACGATACTGTCAGATGTGAGCCGTGGAGGAACAGGAGATTCCCCCGGCTGCCCAGCGCTGTTTTTGCTCACTTACCAAATAAAACTTTAAATTTAACCACATAAAATTGGAGTGGTCATTTTTGTCAATTACACTCACAATTGTGTTAACAAAATTCCTCACAATAACCTAATAAGTCTATGCAGCACCATGGAAATGCTGTAGACTAATTTTTCAGAATATGTTTTCTCCCTTGGTGCCAGAAAATGCTTCTGTGATGCAGATTCTGAAAATGTAGGCAATGTTTCTTAGGCTCAAAGCTATTGGTTTTTTTGAACTGGGAAATCACCTTTTCATTTTAGGAATTTAAAACTGAATTTTTGCCTTAATTACACTTGTCTTGACCTATGTCCAAAGCCAGGAAGCACTTATGAATGTGTTTTGCTTTACTCCTGTGACCAATGATAAGCCCAAACACAACTAGTTTTTGAAAGGCTTTTCCACAACCCTTATCTCTGGTAGTAGAAGCTCTCACAAGAATAATGAATTTTCTTCACAGAATCCCAGTAAGATAAAGCAATGTTATTATCCCATTGTACAGCTGGGAGAAAAGATGACACAGAAATTAAGTGCTTTTCTTAAAGTCCTATTTTCAGTTTAAAAAGAGGTGACAACTCAAAAAAAAATGTCATTGTATTATTTTAAGTTAATTGATCTTGCTGTCCCAAGACTTTTTCTGTGTATCTATGCACAAAGTAAGTCGGGCTTTTAAGTTCTAGTCATCATTTATGATGACAGAGCATTGCTGGAAAATGAATAAAAACTCTTTTATAATGTGAGCCCTTGTGTCTGTATGTACACGTGTGCCTGTCTGAGTGCACATTCTGGAATTTAGAGCTACTAAACTAAAGTTTAGTTCCTCTGGGTCTCCCAGCAGGGCAGAAGTTTTCAAGAACTCTGAACAAAGTAGAAATCAGCAGAGATCATAGAGAAGCAGAGAAGAAAAACACATATTTTCAAAGCAAGGTCATTGTTCATTAATATTGCTATGGAGAGCTTGGATACCCACTTAGTTCTTCACAGGTTCTACTTATCAAACTGCTTGATGCCCCCAATTATTGCCTGCTTATAGAGCAGCATGACTAGTCATGCACTTATGTAGGAGAGCTGGCTGAGATTGTGAGGACCTTCCATCAGCTTGGTGTTCTTTTTCTCTTTTGGAAGTAACACGGCACTCTCTGAGAGTTGTATCCCACTGACATCAAAAAGCTCAGGAATGAGGTTTTTTTGGAGCAGCTGGACCAGAATTCAATTGATTTTTAAGATAGACAACTGGAAAACAGGATGAGGGGCACACCATCTGTCTGGCATCTGCTGTGTGAATACATCCACTATTATGAAATTTGAAGTTATCTCCAGATTATGAAGCAAGACTGTGGAGAAATATTTTCTTAAATAATAGAAAAGTCAGTCCTGACCAAACTTCAAAACTCTGTTGTCCACATGGATAATGACAGAAGGAGTCATAGGTGGAAATGAGAGGCGCATGAACCCCATATAGAATGCATAAGACACAATGGTCTCTGAGGTACTGAAAGCAGAGTAATGAAGAAATCCATAGAGGCACTGGAAATGGGGAAGATGGGGGAGGCAAATGAGAACACAGAAGGGGGGTGGGGAATCTTGGTGCATAAGAGTGGATATGGAAGCATAAAGAAGCCATTATTCCCTAGAAGGAAAGAGTTACAGATCTTTAGTACACAGGAAAGAGGGCTACATCAAATCCTTAAAACAAAGAATATGGGGAAAATAACAGAGAGAAGCTTTCTGGAGAGGTGAAGAAATCAAAGACTGCTAGAGCCTACAGTAAATCCAGACCGTAGAAGTAATAAAGCACCAGTTTATGAAGCAACATATCATTGGATGTGCCTATTCAATTTCTAATCTGGCCAGTTTCCCATACCACCATCAAGCTGATTGAATGAGGACTCCCTCAGTTCAAGCTCCTTTCTTAGATGGCTGTGAACACCGGATAGGTTTTAATCTTGATGTCTTCACTGGGAGAAACCTTTAAGATGTCTCTGCAAGGCATATTTGGTCTTATGTGTCGGAAACAACTCTTACAGATAGGAAACAACTGTATTTCTCTTTCAGTGTCCAGAAGTGATCACAGTGTAGTACCACAGATAAGCGGAGATGTGAACTAAAACTTAGTAGACAGTCAAGATCTGAAGAGAGTAAAATTTTATTCCAGTGAAAACTATAAAATCAAATGCTATGTTACCTGAACTAAAAATACTTGTTTATTCATTAATCAAAGCCCATGTGAATTAATTGCATGAGTCCTCTCTCCCTATTCAGCACAGTTTAATACCTCAGGTTTCCTAGCTATGGGCATTTCATTTCATTATCATCTTCTGGATGCAAAATGTCTGTAGAATAGAGGACAGCCTGTGGTAGGTCACTAGTTTGCAAGAACAGTTCAGGTATATTTTTCCCTTTGAACTGAAACCTCACACAAGGAAATTGAATGAAGGTGGGAAAGCAGATGAAGGACATGGACAACTCAGGAAGGCCAAGGAGGATTTTTTTTCCCAGTGTTTTGAACTTAATTGAAAACACTGCTTCCAGCTACAAGAGAAAAAAAACCAAAAGATACAGGCCATTAAGCAGTAATGGAGATTCATCCTCAGATCTCTTTGAAATATAAGAGAAGATATGTGTAAAAGCAATAGTCAGAGTATTTTAGTGCTTTGTAGCAGATATTGTCAAAGACCTTTGAAGAAACAGACCTCTCAGACTCCTTTCAATGTGTGCATGATCTGTTTCCATTTTATAGAAGATGAAAATGAGTCCTAGAAATATTAATAGGACTAAGTAAAATGAATGGGAAACCCAAGACAAATTTTACCCCTCCATTCCCAGGCCTATGCTTCATCTGCATGTCTGCCTTTGTGTTTTCCTGTAGCAAAACAGATGCTTAAAATAATAGACAAGTTGATATATATGCATTGCAATTCCTTTAAAAATACATTTAATTGTATGTTACTGGGAAAATTGTTTTGAATGCTTTCATCTAGTTCACTGACACAGACGAAAAGAGGATGATATTTACAGGAATGTTCTTAACAGACAGCATTGTGTATCAGGAAAGCTTGCTTACTCTGTGTTAGAGCTGCTGTACTCTTCAAAATCCCCCTACAAGAATCTGCTTTCATAGACCCAAAATTCTCATTTCTCTCTTTCTTGCTGCTGCTGCATACCTCATGGATACTATGATGTGCCTAGCTTTTAATAAAACTAGATGGAATGTGGATTAGGACACTCTGGGCCAAAAGAGTTTCACATGCTTACATTGGGACTGATTTTTGGCCTGAATCACACTTTGACCACTTTTCAACAGAAGAAATAATCAGAAGGACATGCAGCAGCTGCGGAAAGGCCAGGGAAAATTAAAATGTTTCCCATAAGGAAACAAATGAACAAAATACATATGCGGCTTGATTAGAATTTGCATTGTAACATCATTAATTACTACAAAGCCACAGGTGGGAATGATATGATGCATGAAAATATGATTATGAAGGGAGAAATGATGATTCTGTGTCAATAGCAGAGTCCTTACAAAAGGGACATCAGACTAGGGGGTGGCTAAGGCTGTCAGAGCAATATCTTAGCCGATGAAATATTTCATAAGAAATAAGTACAAAACAATAGAATGTTTGTAATGCTTGGTGGTTTTCAGTCTTTCACAAGTCTAATTTAATTCCTTTTCTTCAATAGAAGTGTAAACACTTAGTAAGCTACTAGATTTCTGTAGACAATAACAAATCCTGACAGTTTGTAATTTTGTAAGGAAATTAATAAGAGAGTTGCTTAGGGTGAGACAATGAGTTCACACTAGAATTGAAACAACAAACCCTGCATTTGGTAGACAGCATGGGGGATATTCTGGGCTCTCTTTGATTGTGGTTTGTCTTGTGTTACCTTACTCTCCTTCTGGTGATTCTATATAAATGTTTATGCCTAAGAACTTTACTCTAAGTCCTTACCTCTGGTATGTTCCAGGCTTTAAAACGTTGATGCAAAATTTACAGAACTCTCTCCAGCTTTCATTTTTATTTCCCCCCCATCCCCCCGGGTCAAACTAATAAATTGAAGTATTAAGGAAGAACACCAGGAATAAGGAATAGATCCAACTCATTATGTTTATAATGATTTAACTGCACAAAATTTTAAACCAATATTACTGGACATGTGGCTCTGTAGGTAAAGCTGGTTTAGCTAACCATTATAAATACTGGAGAAACTGCCAACCAGCACCTAATCCATTCTTTTGTGCTAAACTTTTCTTGCAACAAATTACAAAAGTAAGGGAGCAATACTTGGGAATATTTTTCTAGGCTTCTGAACAAAAAGTGCTGTCCCCTTTCAAAAAAACTTGATAGCTGAATGGATAAAAAATTTAAATCTTCATTCATATGCTAGGAAGCAGATATTGATGCCTGTGATGTTAGCAAAATGAGTAATATTCAGAAAAACAAGCTTTGTCCATCTTGAAGTTATGTTATAGAATCATAGAATTGTTAGAGTTGGAAGGGACCTCAAGGGTCATCTAGTTCCAAACCCCCTGCCATGGACAGGGACACCTCACATTAGATAAGGCTGCCCAGAGCCACATCCAGCCTGGCCTTAAAACCCTCCAGGTTATATTGAATATTCTCCTCAAAGAACAGGTTTGACAGAGAGAATTATTTAAATTGGTGACAAAAAGGATAACAAAAAAAATCTTAAGATGGGGCCATGGTTGCCAGGCTGGAGTGCTGTGATTCTTACTTTCCTCTTACTTCCACCCCTCGTTTGCTTGCAACTTATAAAGAGCAAAAGCAAGAATTTGTGGATAAGTAATTTGAGTAGCTGACTCCAGTGAATATGCCACTGTGCTTTCTATTCTTGCTGGATGGCTTATATTAATTTTGTGATGGAAAGCAGCCTAGTTTGTAACAGCTATAGATATATCTATGCAACTGATTTGGAACACAAATTCTTATATGAGATGAATCAACAGCAGGAGCAGAAAGCAAAATGAGACTCATCAGCAGTAGCATATGACTGTGCAGGAATACAAATCCTTATGACTAAACAGCAGCATGGATGAGAACGCAGCCTCTAAAGGCTGAATAAACAGTCAGTAGGAGCCTCAGCCTATCTGCAGTGCACTGAAGTGCTTTCCTTTCTTTTCCTTCGGAGAATGAGGTTTTTTTCACCCTTCATATTTTCTATGAGAGACTACCCCCCTGTGCTCAAAATAAACCAGTAAAAAGTAAAGCAAACAAGTTGGAAAAAACCCCTACAACTTTTATTGTTATGTGACTGTTTTCTATCTCAAGGAAAGCAATAAAAATATTGATTGGTGGAGGAAAGCCTAAAAATCAAAATGATTTGTCTTGGTAGTAGTCCCTGGAAGAATGAGCTCCTCAGATGCTGTAAATTGGTCTACTACAGCCTTAGATTTTTGTGCAATTGTCACATGTGTCTGAAATGTCACAAGAACTATGAAGCATTAGGTATTAGATGGTAAAAATAAACAGAAACTAACAAGGTTTGCCTTCCTACTCAAGCCCTTCAGTCATTCTCTGTCTTGCTTGTTCTAGTCTAAACAAAACCAGAGAACTTCACTTAATTCCTGCTATCACAACTCAGTGGTCACTTTTATCCATAGAAAAATTTTGTCCATTAAGCTCCTCTCCATTACCAGATCAATTTGGATCAATAAAACCTGCACAGCATGAACCTCACTGTGTTATCATCAACAGCAGTCAGTTTTCCCTTCCTGCCATGAAACTATGCCTTAGAGGTATTTGGATTCCTTTTGAGACCACAGGGTGATCTGGAACCTATCAGATCTGGATCTGATAGCAGTGACATTTGTGCTGCATGCAAATTGTGATCCTCTCTGAAGAAAATGTAGATGCACAGAGATTCATTTTGCTGGGTGCTTTGAGAAACCGTGGCACTGTGCCATGCTTACGCTTCAGGGACTTGGGTAAGCTGAAGCCAGTTGCAAAGGCTGAGTGGAATCCTGCCTTAGAAATAACTTCATGGTACTGCAGAAGTACAGCTACTCATTTAAATTCCTCATCCTCAGGTAAACTTGTCCTTCCTGGGATATCTGTCTTACAATGTTTTTCACTAGCATAATTTCTCTTCTGCTTTCATATATGTCCTCCAGGTTTCTGTTTTTGTTGTTGTTGTTGGAATTTTTTCTGTGCTTTTCTGTGTCATGAGCCCTTTCTTTTTCCATTGTTGCTGCTTAGGCATTCTGGATCCAAACTCGATAAGGTATGCCTGTGATTTAATCATTGTGCAAGCTATGTCTTGATACTAGAATTTGCCCTCTGTCTTCTCATCTGTTTCAGTAATTGACTTCTTTATTTGTTAGTTTAACATTTTTATTCCTTGCTCTAGTTATTGTCATTATTCTACTTATACAGACTCACTAGCATTTAACTCCATAATCATTATATGGAGAGAAAAGCTGCAAGCAATTTGGAACAGTAAGTCCCTATAAAAAGAGAAAATGCTTTAGCACAAATTTCCCCCCTTTCCAAATAACTGCTTTTGAAAGCTAATCCATTAATACAACAGAATAAACTGTTTAGAGAGTCAACACATGGCCCTCTGTCCAGTAAACAGGGATGAAAGAGTGCCCCATAAATGCCTCAAGGAGAATGAGGTTTTCTGCATCTTCCACATTCAGAAGAGAGACAGTGGCCAAAATACTTAGTGTTGATAGTCATTAAAATCCCCCCTTGAAGGATGCACTAGAGAATTTGTTTTAACATAAGCCAAATTGTCGAATATTTTTCCTATTCATACTCTTCCTGGAGTTTTAATTAGAGAAGTTAAGTTTTCCTCCTTAATATTTGCAGTATGGTTTTAAAATAAACAAGCTGTATTTCAGTTCAGAGGCAGCAGCTTGCCTCATAAATCTGGGCTCAAATGACCTAGACAGACCATTTCAGCCTCCAGGCAGATTTGACTATAATAAACATTTTCCTCTTTCATGTGTCCCTTTTAAAAATCCTGGTAGTGAGACTCCCTCATATAGCTCATCCTGTCCTTAAAATTAGGGGTGGTTTTCCTCTTGTCTGGTCTAAATCTCTCTTGAAACAGTTTAAACTCATCACCTTTCATCTAGTTGGAGGTCTGTAAGAGGTGGTGTTCCTCAAAGGGTCAGTCCTGGGTCCAGTCCTGTTCAATATATTCACTAGTGATCTGGATGAAGGGATAGAATGAACCTTCAGCAAGTTTGCTGATGACACAAAACTGGGAGGGGTGGCTGACATACCAGAAGGCTGTGCTGCCATCCAGCATGACCTGGACAGGCTGGAGAGCTGGGCAGGAAGTAACCTTGTGAAATCCACCAGGGGCAAGTGTAGGATACTACATCCAGGGAGAAACAACTCCATGTACCAGTAGAAGTTAGAAGCTGACCTGCAGGAAAGCAGCTCTGTGGAAAAAGACCTGGGAATCCCTACAGACAACATGATGAGCAGGAAGGTGCCCTTGTGGCCAAAAAGGCTGAGAAGGCCAGGCATCCGGGGTGCAACTAGAAGTGTGTGGCAAGCAGGTCGAAGAAAGTTCTCTTCTCCCTCTAGTCTGCTCCACTAAGGCCTCATCTGCAGCACTGTGTCCAGTTCAAGAAGGACAGGGAACTGCTTGAGAGGGTACAGCAAAGGGCCCTTCTCTGGACACGTTCCAGCATGTCCAGAACTATTACAAGAAAGATCTGGATGTGCTGGAATGTGTCGAGAGAAGGGCCACCAGGATGATCAGAGGGCTGGAGCACCTCTCCTATGAGGACAGACTGAAAGAGTTGGGGCTGTTCAGTCTGGAGAAGAGAAGGCTCCAAGGTGACCTTCTTGTGGCCTTCCAGTATCTGAAGGGGGCCTGCAAGAAAGCTGGGGAGGGACTTTTTAAGGTGTCAGGTAGTGACAAGACTAGGGGGAATGGAATAAAACTGGAAGTGGGGAGATTCAGGCTAGATGTAAGGAAGAAGTTCTTCACCATGAGAATGGTGAGACCTTGGAACAAGTCACCCAAGGAGGTGGTAGAAGCCCCATCCCTGGAGGTGTTTAAGGCCAGGCTGGATGGGACTCTGAGCAACCCGATCTAGTGTGAGATGTCCCTGCCCATGGCAGGGGGTTGGAACTGGATGATCCTTGAGGTCCCTTCCAACACTGACTGATTCTATGATTCTACAAAGTGGACTAGAACATTTCTCTTTTAAAGAAAGGCTGAGGGATTTGGGGCTTTTTAGCCTAGAGAAGAGAAGGCTGAGGGAGGAATCTTCTCTATGCTTACAAATACTTAAAGGGTGGGGTTCAAGAGGATGGGGCCAATCCTTTTTCAATGGTGCCCAGTCACAGGACAAGAGGTAACAGGCACAAACTTGAACACAGGAAGTTCCATCTAAACATGAGGAGGAACTTCTTTACTTTGAGGGTGGTACAGCTCTGGTACAGGCTGGCCAAAGAGGTGGTGGAGTCTCCATCTCTGGAGTCATTCAAAACCCACCTAACCCCCATCCTGTGTAATCTATTCTAGGTGGACCTACTCTGGCAGGGAGGTTGGACTGGAAGATCTTCAGAGGTCACTTCTAACCCCTATCATTCTGTGATTCTACCTATAATAAACACAGAGAAAAGTTATCCCTTTCCATTTCTGCACCAAACTTTTACATACATGTCCTTATGAGTAAATGGACATAATTCTTTTCACCTTTCTTGCTGGTCTTTTTTTTTCCACACCTTTCATTGATGTTTTTCTTTACCACATGCTAAGCAGAGATTTACTTCATATGCTTTACATATAACTCAGCTATTTACAGGTTCCAGTACTTTTTTTTTTTTTTTAATTAGTTGTACAGTATTCATTTACATCAGCACCAGCAAAAATGTGTGTAGCTAGCTCGGCTACCGAAGCTTCAAAATATTAGAAAATGTGTATTTTAACGGTTGTCCTTCATTCTCCTTCCCTGCCCCCTGTACAGGTACTGCAGTCGTTGAGAGCTGTTTAATACAATTGAGTTTTTTTGAAAAAGAATTTCTCTTTCAAGAAGTAACAAGCAGTGCTGATCCCTCTAAAACTTGCTTTCCATGTACAAGATTACTGCTTCTCTTCTTCTGCCTCTTAGAGATGTCTGGGTTGATACCTCCCTAGCAAGTGTAAACCCTTTTTGCAAGGATGTGGCTTCTTTTGGAAGATGATAAAGCCTTATATAATACTCAGGCTTCATTAAAAATATACTTTATCCCAAAGCTTGTGAGCTAATACAGTATAAAGAAGGATAGGACAGGGTGCTATTGATCAGGGAGTTTTTCTTTGCATACATCTTTCTTGTCCTCAAGCCTCTTACTAATCTTGACCCTAATCTTTCTGGTGCTCTGTGCTTTGAACTTCAGCTGAAGTTAATAGGAGAGCTGTATGCAAACTTCCAGGTTCAAGCCCTCTCTCACAACCAATCTCTCCTACACTTGCAGATTCTGTGATACCATGAAAGTGTTACTGTGCAGCTGCTTTCCTCTTGTAAACAGGATCAAAGAGAACATGTCTTTTTTATTTTATTTTATTTTGGTCTGCTGTCTGGTTGCTGTCATCTGTTCTGGCTCATCATGTATTGCACCTTAAACATTAAATCTCACAGCACTTCACAGTTTGGTTCCACCCTTTCTGTGTGGTACATGACACATCTGAATACTTTTTCCCATCGGTATGGCATCTTGCATGATATATGCTACTCTGCTAAGCTAATTGTGATAAGTCATGTTGTTAGATCCAGGACAAATGTCCTTTTTTCAAGGTTTCTCTTATGCTTACTCTTATTTCCTTCACTTTCTGTGCATGCAGGTTCTGTTGTCCTAATTGATCTATTTGTATGACAATTTGATAATGTAAACTGTTGCAGTTTTCCTCGGCCACAAAAAACCCAGTTTTTTCTGGATGATACCTCAAAACAGTCTTGAATATCTATCACATAGATGATATAAATTGCCTAGGCTGTAAGTGTCTCAGCACTGCAACTGTGAGTATTCAAAGAATATTTTTTTCCATTAGCCCTTGTTTGTAACCCTTTTGCAATACTAAGCAGTTGAAGAGAAGGCAAACTCTTCTGAGCTGAGGAACCTTTCTCAAATCCCAAATTACACTAAGCAAGGTCATTCCTGGAGTTCTCAGCATCTCCAGGAAAGTAATTGCAATCTTTCAGTCAAAAATGAATCCTCAAAACCATTTGCTTTTCTTCTTTCTCATTTGGATTAGACTCGTTCCTTTTTAAAATGCAGACAAAACCTATCAGATGAAACACAGGCTCTCGAAAAATAAATGACGCTGGGGGTACCTGAGCCTAAGTCCTCAGAGATGGTTATAAGGCATTACTATGAATAATTGCAGAATAGCAAGCAATGCTATGGGGAAAAACAAGATGAGTTTGTCAATGTAAGAAAGAAATAACTGAGCAGAGCCAGTATACAGGATAAGGATACTATGAAAAGATGTATTCAGCCTAGGGAGAATGTGAAAAATCTAACAGCGATAACCACTGACCTCACACTCTACTTACTGAAAAAGTATTTGAGAGACTAGCACTGGATTTGTCTACTTTTCACTGTAGTTGTTTACCTACAGGAAAGAGTTCTAATAGCTGGGCAGGGGTGATAGAGAAAGGCTCAGCTTGTTGACCCACACCAAATGAAGCATTGCATCTGAATGTTGAAGATAGGAGAGCTCATCAATAAATAACAAAATGTATCACAGTATCACAGTATATCAGAGGTTGGAAGGAACCTCAAGAGATCATCAGGTCCAACCCCGCTGCCAAAGCAGGATCACCTAGGATAGTCCACAGAGGAATGCATCCAGGTGGGTTTTGAAAGTCTCTAGAAAAGGAGATTCCACAACCGTGCTGGGGAGCCTATTCCAGTGCTCCGTCACTCTCACTGTGAAGAAGTTTCTCCTCATGTTGAGGAGAAATCTTCTATGTTCTAGTTTGAACCCATTGTTCCTTGTCCTATCTCTGTGTACCACCAAAAAGAGCCTGGCCCCCTCCTCCTGACACCCACCCCTCACATATTTATAGACACTGATCAGGTCTCCTCTCAGTCTTCTCTTCTCAAGATTAAACAGCCCCAGGAATCTCAGTCTCTCTTCATAGGGGAGATGCTCAAGTCCCCTAATCATCCTCGTGGCTCTCCGTTGGATTCTCTCCAGCAGGTCTCTGTCTCTCTTGAACTGGGCAGCCCAAAACTGGACACAGTATTCCAGGTGAGGTCTCACGAAGGCAGAGTAGAAAGGTAGAAAAACTTCCCTAGACCTGCTGGACACACCTTTCTTGATACATCCCAGGATCCCATTGGCTCCCTTGGCCACAAGAGCACATTGTTGTTCCATGGAGAACTTGCTGTCCACCAGCACTCCAAGGTCTTTCTGCACTGAGCTGCTTTCCATCAGGGCAGCCCCTAACCTGCACTGGTGCCTGTTGCTATTTCTCCCCAGATGCAGGACCCTGCACTTGTCCTTATTAAACTTCATGAGGTTTGCCTGCACCCAGCTCTCCAGCCTGTCCAGGTCATGTTGGATGGCTGCACAGCCTGACAGGTGTCAGCCAACCCCTCCAGTTTTGTATCATCAGTGAACTTGCTGAGGGTACTCTCAATGCCCTCATCCAGGTCATTGATAAAGATATTGAACAAAAGTGGACCCAGTACTGATCCCTGGGGGACACCACTTGCCACAGGCCTCCAAGTTGACTCTGTGACATCCACTGCTCTTCCCTCATCTACCCACTTGGTCATAACTTCATAGAAGGCTATCAGATTAGTTAGACAAGATTTTCCCTTGGTAAATCCATGTTGGCTACTCCTGATAATCTTCTTGTCTTCCATGTGGTTAGAGATGACCTCCAGGATGAGCTGCTTCATCCTCTTTCCAGGGATGGAGGTGAGGCTGACTGGTCTGTAGTTGCCTGGGTTCTCCTTCTTGCCCTTTTTGAAGACTGGAGTGACATTTGCTTTCTTCCAGTCGTCAGGCACCTCTCCTGTTCTCCAGGACTTTTCAAAGATGATGGAGAGAGGTTCAGCAACAGTATCAGCCAGCTCTCTCAGCACTCGTGGATGCATCCCATCAGGCCCCATGGATTTGTGTGTCTTCAGATGGCATAGGAGATCTCTAACCCTTTCCTGACTGACCAGCAGAATATCCACATCTCTCCAGTTCTGCTCCCTTGCTTCTAGAGCCTGATGTAACTTTCTAGCAATTAGTTGTAAATAAGTCTAGGACAATTCCTAACTACAGATAGGGAATAAAGTCTGCTGGACTAGTTCCATGGATTGCTACCACTTGGGGAGAACATCAAATTGGACAAAACCCACAAAGCATGGAAAAATTCCCATCATTCCATCTCTGCTCAGGCCACAGGGAGAAGAAGCTGGGCATTCCTGCTTACATTTGTTGCTCTGTGTTAAGACAGAGATGACAAGCAAATATTTTTGTCTGTAACGTCAGGAAAACATCCCCCCCAGACGCTGCTCCTTTGTCGTACAGGTGACCCTCATGGTTTGGTCCTTGCCTGTTATGCCAGGTTCACATAGTCAGAGATAAAGGTGGCATCTCCCTGATCCAGAGCATCAGGGACTCTGGGTGTTTATAAGACTACTGCAGCTCTTTGTTATCCAGCATTGCAAAGATCTTGAGCATTTGTGGTAGCTCTGTTTCAGATTATCTCTGTCTGAAGCACTGAACAGTTAGGTATCAAGGAGGCTGAAATCTTTTAATTTGAGTATAGTTACTGGATTTACTTACAGGGGAGAAATGTAATGGCCTGTAATACAAAAGAGGTGACCTTCAGTTCTGATTTTAAATCTTGTTATAAATTCCTATGCTTAGATATTGCTAAGAGAAGGTTTTGGTACAATATGTATTTAATTTAAGAGTCTGGTTTATTCCAATTGTGAAGAGGTGTTCTAGCATGTATGAGGAATTAAATCCAGAGAAAGTAATTTTAACCAAAGATCAAAATGAAAAGCCAAGTTACATTACAAAGATACTTAAGCAAATGTACCATATTTAATCTACTCCCATTTTAAAGCAACTTCCAATTTTCACTTTCACTTACATTTCCAATGCAGTGGTATTTATTACCTATTGCCTACCTTACCAAATGAGCAACAACCTCTAGAGATATCTTCTCTCTGATTAGAAAACTCTCACTGTAAATTAATAGATTTATGAAATATACATGAAGAAACTTTTATTAAAATTACATTAATAGCCAGATTCTGCACACGATTACACTTGGCCATTGTGAAATCAATGAAACACACCAGCATAACAGAGAGCAGAAATTGCCCCAAATGAACAATTTCAGCTGATTAACAACAATGTAATGAGATATTCATATTGACACTTTCTGTTTGAAACACCCTCATTCTGTGGACCCAGGATTGATGATTTAAGGCTCTGTGCAAGAACAGAGCCGCTCTGCCAGGCAGCCCTGACAGCAAGACCATATATATTCAGACAAATGGTCTCATACTTAACTCCATTTCTGGGACACAAAAAGGAGGAGAATATTATTCTCTCCTGCTTTGCACTAGGTCATAATTAAGATCCCCCGCAGCATCAGATAATACAGACAGCTGATAATACACTAACTGATAACAGATATCTGAGTAAGCTTTAAACTTCCTCTTTCAGGTGTTGAGAGCAGTAGAGCTGCAGCAGCATAGAGTTCAACAGAGGCTAAGAACCCAAATATTTACACAGTCTGTTCTGCCATGGGCTAGCTTTGGTACCTCTTTCAGGTTAGCTACAACATGAGTCTGATTGCAGTCCAGCCAGTGGGTTTATTACCTCCAACAAAAAGCTGGGTTTATTATCCTGGGTAGAGCACTGTGCTAATGTAATATATATGATACTGCATAGATAGGGAAGTAAAGTGGCTTCAGTTCTCCTGGTTGCAAGCTAGCTCATGGCTCAAGATTGTATTTTATACTCCAAGGGAATGTCTGGCCCGAGGAAAAAAAAATATCTGGGACTAATGACTGCTCAACCACTTGGATGTTTATTTAAGGTTTTGTTGCCAGTATTCAGTTTCAGGCAGAGGAGCATAATGGTGCCCATGAGAGATGCAAGCATAGACAAGGTCTTAGAAAGCCAGGACTGTTTGGGAACTCATTGTTACTAAATGAACTGTAGTAACTGACAAGTGCTGTGCCCCCTCCCTGTGGCCCGTGGAACAAAGGTGGACTCAGCTCATCCTTTCTGTTTTGAACTGTAGGGTTGTGCTATTGGAGGGTTTCTGAAATGTGTGAGCACCTCTTATCTCTTACAGCTATGAGATCCCAAGGGTTCTGCACAACTGATTTGAATAGACTGCCTACCACCACAAACAGCCAGACCTCAGCAGCATCCCTATATGTTCCTTTACCTGCACCAGTTGCGAAGTGCAGTACAGAAGCCACTGTAATCGCAAGGAGATGTAGAGGCAATGCTTAAAACTCTATGTTGCTCACAGCTTTGAAGATGTTAAATGTTTGCTCCCAAATCATAGAATCATGGAATCACAGAAGCGTGGAATCATAGAAGAGTTTGGGCTGGAAGGGTAACCTTTAAAGGTCATCTAGTCCAACTCCTCTGCAATGAGCAGGGACATCTTCAAGTAGTTTAGGTTGTTTGGAGCATTGTACAACCTGATCTTAAATGTTTCCAGAGACTGGGCATTTACCACTTCTCTGGGCAACCTATTCCAGTGTTTCACCACTCCTATTTAAAAAAAAACCAACAAACAACATGAAAAAATTCTTCCTAATCTATAGTCTAAATCTAGCCCTCTTTTTAGTTTAAAACCATTCCCCATGTCATATTCTACTGAAAGATAAATACAGCAGTAAAGAAGGACTAAAACCTGAAAACTACTAAGAGACAAGGATTTGGGTACACTGACAGAATGAGAAGATCCATACAGAAATAAATTCTTCAAACACTGCAGGCTATTCTTCCTGACTAAAGTGCTGGGGACCTGGAAAAGGGAAGGAACTGTAATAAGATACATTCGTACTCCTCTTCACTTTTTTTATCTGGGTTGGAGGAAGCAGCTTTGTCTTTACTGGAACTATCTGACAGTTCAGGCATTTAAATTGGCCTCAGGTAAAAATAATGTACAGTTAAAATGGGAATTGGGGACTGCAGTGCCCAGACCCTGGCCTAAGAGCAGATGAACTGAGGAGTTCAGTCCCTCTGAGATCTCTAACAGGAGTGCCTCTGCAGATACCCACAAACTGAGCATTTGCCTCCACAATACCGTGGCTTAGAGGCATATTCTTTAGAGACCCCTCCAGGAATGTGACACAGAGTGGCAGGAAGGGGCTGGGGAACAGAACCCCTGCATCTCTCTCATTGTGTAAACTGAAAGGAGCAGCTGGATTAAGATGCCTCCTTTCCTCTGCAACTCTTCTTATCCTCACTGAAATCACTGAGGCAATAATATGTTGGATGTCTGAGGACTTCAGAATGGATGCCCTATTATTTTTCTCTTTTGTTTTGTTATAATACGTGTGGCCTTCAACTGCTTTCACACACTTTTCACTCTGTAGAAAAAATACCAAGCTGAATGGCTTAACTGGAGATTTCAATACAAAACCCACCAACAAAAAGAGCATTTGGGACAAAAGCAACAATGCGGGCAACGACATTCAGAAGTGTTAGAACTAAATCTAACTGCACACAAAGCAGAGTTCAGCTAAGTGTCACTGCCAAAACCCATCTTCTGTTCTCTATGAAATGAAGTTGGAAGGAGCTAAAGTGAGTACTGAAACTCTTTTTGGGAGAAAGGGGATGTACCTGTTCTGGAGGACTGCAGGCACCTGTTTTGCATCTATGCATGTTTGACAGATGGGATGGCAAAGGACCTGTCTTTCAGCTGGTGTGAATGTATATAGTGATTTGCCTATGCAGAGGATCTGCTCCACTGCCTGTGCTCAGAAACACTTTAGGGAGTAATCAGATAGTCTTTCATATCTGATTTTGAGCGAACACATGATGGGCAATGCTGTAATTCCTACTTTTTGAAATACATACTGATAAAATCACCACCCATTTTAATTTGCTTCCTTATCTTCACCTGTGTTTCTGTTTGACTGCTGTTTAGAGTAGGTTTAGTCCTATGCATCAGGGATGGAAAATGTTGCCTGGCTGTGCTGAAGGAATAGGGGAAAACCCTCTTTTTCTGAACAAGGTTATGCTGCTTCAAACAAATTGCTTTCAGATGCAAAGGGTAATGCATGAGCTGCTGCTTCATTTGCATGCTAAGGAAGGTCTGGAAGCCTGTTCCTTCTCTGCTTGGATCACAGTAACATGCATGAGTGAGAAAAGAGGATAATAACCAGGAGAAGGAGTTGCTTTTATTAACATGTAAATGCTTTTGAATTTCTTTTCTTTTAAATGCAAAATTTGAAGGCAAATATTTGCTTATGTGTAAGAAAACATGCTTTTGGTCTGTGTTTCAAATACTAACAATAGGAAGAAAAAGGTTTGGGGTCTGATTTTCTAATTAGATAAATCCTGAAAGTATCTGTGTGGGTTTGATAGGAGACATAAAATGTTCCCACAGAAAATACTATTTTCCTGCCAGCTGCAGTGATCAGAGACCTTAGTATTTACATTTGATGCAGTGGCTTGTCCTCAGAGCTTAGCCTTATGTCTAGTTGTATGGCCTCTGCTCAGCCTTGCCTTTGAGTACATCAACCTCATTGACCTCTGCTGTGTACACTGTCAAGCACCAGTACTGCAGTGCCATGTGTGACACTTCAGGTGAGATGTTTGGCAGTCAGTGAGTCCCTCCCTCCTGTCCACTTTAGGCAAATAACACTTAAAGGAATTGGTCCTTGTCTGATGATGGGTTTTGGTTTTTTGCTTTTGTAAACTACAGGAATTCAGGAAGGATTTCATGCTGGCAGGGAGAAGAACCATTGAAATTTCACATTCTCAGCAAAGTTCATAGATGGCGCACAGGAGGTTGCTATTCTGGTCAGCTTCACCATTGCATGTTCTGCTTTCTGAAATCCAGGAAATATGCAGTGAAGGAGGTATTTTGCTTTATATGGAAAACATGAGATCAAGGAGCAGCAGACAGGAGAAGTAGCAAACATTCCAAAAATAAGTGCTCTGGAATCAGAAGGAATTACAATACTTTGTTCATCTATAGTTTGCAGCAGGAAATGAATATTTATGTCCCAAATGTTATGTTAAAACATTCTTCTTTACTATGTATTTATATACAACTTTCCACAGAAAGTCTGCCTTCAAAAGCAGCAGGTGCTGACATCCTCTCTTGCCAAAAACACATCTCATCAGATGCTCAGAAAGAATTTATACGAGACTTTGTGAAGTGCCTAACAAATAGCAGGCATTCTGCTGAAGAAAGCATCGGCATTTCAAGCTGAAGAAGTAAATCTGTTCAATGCTTTAGGAGTTTGGAGAGACTTTAAGAGTTTAAAGTGACTTCTTTAAAAAATGTAGACTCCCAGCCTAATGTTTTCTCTGGAACCCTCTGGCTAACAAATGACTTGTTTGTAACATTTCTAAATATAGAATCAGGTAACTCAGATTAAATCTCATTCAAACCCCATTGTATTTCTAAACAATAATAATAAAGATCTCTTTGTTGTAGCTCTTTGTATGTAAAGAAAGCCTCTGGAAAAAAAAATCTTCATTAAAGAGAACGTACTCATAATTTTTATGTAATCTGAGTATATCATCCTTTTTCCAAATAAACCGCAGAAATTGTCTTCAGCATTTTCTGCATTATTATTGACATACCTACCTTGTTCATTTAGGAAAAAAATAACACCTCTGGCAAGATTCCACACTTCACTGTGTGGATTCTTTTTTTTTTAATTATTTTCGTTTCCTTAATCAGTTCCCCAAACTTTAGCTTCTAAAATTTAAATTAACTTCTGTCATGTTGTCCTTTCTTTTTCTTTACTACTCCCCCAGTTGTTGCCTGCACACACAGATCACAAATATGTTTTAGCTTTTCTGGGTGCTTTTGTTCTCTCTACTGAAGTCAAGTTGTTTTATAACTAACATCACCTAATTTTTCAAGAGTGGGATGGTAGATTTTTGGCCATCAAATGAAATATTTAATCAGTTCTCCCAAATTATTCATACCTTTTTTTTCCAGTTCTATCAGCCTATAGTTGTTTTCAGCTTTATGAACCTGTCTCTTTTAAATCACCAACTATATTTATTACTGATTTGAGCTTTTTTTCCCAGTCTGCACAAAATGAATGTAATTAAGTCATGATGACTTGCTCCTAAAAAAAATCTTTGTTTTTAGTTCTTAGATCAGTGCCCTTTTATGTGCCAAGATGAGATCAAATTTATCTTTCCATGACACTATTTTTGTGACTTAAGAAATTGTCTTTTTTTTTTTTTTCTGAAATTCCAAGGTAGTTTTTGTACTGACAGATCTCTGATATATATCACTCACATCAAGATGTCAACTTCTCAGCTCTTTTTTTCCTTACATAGGACAGGCAGGTTTTTAAGGAGCTGTTGTTCTGAAACGTGATGTAATGGTTGGAGCTGATGGTAGCCTGTGCCCCACCTTACACTATATTGGCTAGAAAATGGATTCATAAACCGTCAAGATCACTTGCACAGAGCTTTGTGGCTCAGACACAAGTATTCTGTGGAATTTGTGCAGGTACATAAAATGTTATCCTTGTCCATTGTGCTACAAACCCTGATCTGTCATACAGCTTGTTCCTTAGTGATGGGTCCCTGCTGACTTGAATCTGCAACAGTGATGTTTGGCAGATGTGTTTTTTCCAAATATCCCTCCTGCATGTTATGTAAAGTCATTGTCTTTCTTTCCATTCTTCCTTCATCTGCCTAGTTCCAAACCATGCCAGGCAAATGATTTATATATAAATTCTCACTGCAGAGTCTCATTCCCTCAGTAATCTGGGAGGGATTATCTATTTGATGATTTCAAGTCGTGATTCTGATGAAAGAGCTGCTAGTTGTGACCAGATGTGTCTCACAGAAGTGCTGACAAGCTGAATGGCAGGCCTGATAGGAAATCAAGAGACTGCCCCCACAGGCCTCCTAAAGGACAGAACTCGAACTGATAATGCACACAGGTGCATGCACGCAATGGCACTCTCAACCCACCTTCTGCACCGCACTACCTCTGAGCACAGGGGCTGCAGATAACCCTTCAAAACTCCCCTGTTAGCTGCCTGTTTGTTTGGCTCAGCTGTTTCGTTCAGCTTTTCGATTCTGAGTAAAGTTATGAGGATGGCTAAACAGAAGGAACGATGTGTACAATGCCCTTCCGCGTGTTCCCAAGTTATGAACTGCGAGTGACGGAGCAAACAGTAATGTACATGTATCACGCCAAAGTGAAAGACGGTCCCAGTGATCACAACACAGAGGCAGACAACAAACAATCACCAGAAGTAGCCTTGCTAGCTGAAAGACACGTCTGATTTCTACCAAAGCCAAAAGTACAAAAGAACATTTTCAAGTTTTCTGAAAGACAGACGGAAATGTCTTAGGGAACTTGACGCAAAGCAATTATGGATGCTCAAACACAACAAAGATTTTGAGCATGAAAAGAGAATGCTAAAAGGATTTTTATACTTGACAGTTCATTTCATTGTATTCTCTTTTTATAGTAAATTATTAAAGAGAGATATATCAATGTGTGTATTTTCAGTCCCTTTTTGCCAGTTTAGCTTAGTGGAAAGGTTTAACATTTTCCAACAAAAATAGCTTCATAATATTTCACAAATGTTACAATTTGCCAAGTTTTCTCCTCAGTAAATTATTATTGGTTGTAGATTTGGATGGGCTACTCTTCCTCTCTCAAATAAGTCTTCCTTCTAAATTTAATGGATTACTGACAGTGGGATACTGACAAGAAAAGTTGCTAATCATCTTTGAAACATCTTTGAGCCCTCATCAGTGTTATACCACTGAATTCAACAGTACCATGTTTTTCAGAAGGTTTATGCCTCCAAGAGCTTTAAGCATAAAATAGGCATTCCGTGCCAGTAGTGACTTCCTGTTGCTGAAGTTAGTTAGAAATGTGCTGGAGCTTTGGGGGTTACAAATCAATTTTTGCACTGCTTAATAATTACCACATTTTCAAATTCTTATGGATCATTTTATGTAATATAATACATAGCTCACAGGCATCTGCTCAGAGATATTGTCATGGGCCACTACCATTAAATATTGTCAGGGACTCCTTGAGAGAAAGCAAGTCCTCCCACTTCAAGGTAAGTGCCTAATTTAGGAACACTAACTTTTATATCAAGATATCCATCTCTCTCTTCTGAACATAGAAGCAGCTTGGAGACTGGCTCAGCCAAAAGCTAAACATTTGGATTGCTAAAATTAGGTGAGACAAATCCCACTGCAGGAGCTCAGGCTTGATGCACAGTCAATGAAGAGGCAGGAAACAAGAGCCTGAGTTAGGAGCTGATGTCTCTCTGTCAGCTGTGTAGAGACTTCACAAGTCCCACCTGAGCCTGAGATGGCATAATTTAAGTGCCCAGACTAAGTTATCTATGTGATTAAAGCACTTATGTGCTCTAGCAGGGCTCACAAAGAAGCTTACAATGGCACACTGTGCTGGAGTTATCCAATTCTCCAGGAATTTGGGGTTTCAACACACTTGCGAGCCACGTTTGATATATATCTGTACGGAGCCACAACAGAGTTAAAGTCAACTCAAGTTGTCATGTGATACTACTGGGGGAACTGTTATATGCTCTTTCCTACCCTGAGTTATTATCTTCTGCCTAAATGCAGATTATGTGCAGGAACCAGAACTTTTATTTGACTCAGAGGTGCCATGTACTTTCCTGGCACTATAATAATATGCAAGGACCTGCATGCAACCAAAATATGTTGATGCTTCTAACCAATATTTGAAATTCTCTGTAGGAAGTCTGCACATAGCTTCTTCTCACAGGTACTCCCAACCCTGTTACACAGAACTTCACTGTTAACATGACTTTAAGCAAGAACAAAGAAAGATCTTGTTTTAAACTTATGTTTTCTTATCCTAGCATCCTGGCCAACTGTAGCTTCTGTTTACTGCTTGACAAACCCTTGGAGTACTGGAGGAGCTGCTGAGGTATCAGCAGGAGCTGGGAAAATTGGACATTACTGTAACTCACAATTTGATGTGTGCTCCCTGTGGGTGGCTTCTCACTGAAGAAATTTTGGGTGGGATGTGTACTATTTGCAGAAACTCTATCAGGGAAAAAAAGAAGTTTATAAGATGATTACCTTTCCAAAGCTGTTTTGCTACTCCCCCTAGGAAATAATTACATGACTAAAGTGAGCAGGATATGGTGGAATTTTTCTTTTCTTTTCTTTTCTTTTCTTTTCTTTTCTTTTCTTTTCTTTTCTTTTCTTTTCTTTTCTTTTCTTTTCTTTTCTTTTCTTTTCTTTTTCTTTTCTTTTCTTTTCTTTTCTTTTCTTTTCTTTTCTTTTCTTTTCTTTTCTTTTCTTTTCTTTTCTTTTCTTTTCTTTTCTTTTCTTTTCTTTTCTTTTCTTTTCTTTTCCTTTTCTTTCCTTTTCCCTTCCCTTCCCTTCCCTTCCCTTCCCTTCCCTTCCCTTCCCTTCCCTTCCCTTCCCTTCCCTTCCCTTCCCTTCCCTTCCCTTCCCTTCCCTTCCCTTCCCTTCCCTTCCCTTCCCTTCCCTTCCCTTCCCTTCCCTTCCCTTCCCTTCCCTTCCCTTCCCTTCCCTTCCCTTCCCTTCCCTTCCCTTCCCTTCCCTTCCCTTCCCTTCCCTTCCCTTCCCTTCCCTTCCTTTCCCTTCCCCAGAACTGCTATATTTAATCCAATGTAGAACATGAGTTTGTTTTGCTCAGATGATTAGTTTTTGCAAATTGAATGAACAGTGAAGCTATTTGATCAAAGAATTTTCCAACTAAGTCTTTCCTAAGCATACCTGGCTACCAGGGGCTATAAGCACTGACTTTTTACATACGGATTGGTGTATTAATCCACTGTTTTAATCCACTGTACTGTTATTATTTTATGAATCTTGAAATCATCTCTCAGATAAATCTTCAGCTGGAGTGACTAGAAGTTTAGTCTGTGTAACAAATGGGTAATAAATGAATAAGACCTTCAGGATCTGGCATGCTAATGATTGTAATTTAACATTACTATAGCTCTTTCCATCTTCAAAGTGCTTCACAAACATTAACTATTCTAATTAATTTCATTTAGAGATGTTCCTACTGTATCTTATCCTCTGCTGAACACTGTAGTACACTTACTGCTGTATTGTAATTCAAAGGTTGTTATGGTAAAGATTTTGACAAGAACAGGGAATCCCTTGTGAAAATTTGCTATTGTGCTAATTACATCAGAGGCTGGATGTCAAGATTATCCTTGAAAAGGATCCTGGTACATACTATATTTGTACCCAATCTCCCAGTAGAAGAGGTAGGTTTGGTCAATCCACAGCTTCTCCGGTATGTGCCTGTTGTAGGGGCAAACGGTTTTGATAACTTGGGAAAATTATTGAAACCCATATTAATGTTCAGTCTCAGGCTGAGTAAATGCAGATGAGGAAACAAAGAACCTATGTAACTATCCTACCACTACCAGTCAGCTTGTCAAAGGCAGATAAAGTGGGACAGAAGAATGACATATGATTGTAAGACAGTGAAGCATCTGTGTTTCATAATTTTCCTATCCTGAGATGCATTATTCAAAGTGTTATCTTGTTAGTCTATCTTACTGGGAGTTACAAAAGACAGTTTAATAGATACTTATCAGTCATTTGACAGATTGGTCCAACTTTCTCACTGTGGGGAATTGGCTGTCATTTTTTGGATGTCTCTTTGCAGACCTTTTGCATGTGGTAGGAGTAGACCTTGAGATGTTCTTCTTCCAAGCCTTGCTGACTACCTGAGTGCTTTTTCTTCTGTAATGAATCATTTCTTGCAAGCTGGGCAGCCAGTGTGCCGACACTGTAATTGCCTATGTAGGATGCTGTGTAAGTGTCCTTGGGGATATACCCATCAGCCTTGGAGTAACCATGTGAGCATCTAGTGTGTGCAAAAAGGCATTTGAGTATCTAACTAGAGCATCTAGAGAGATCAGTGCAGTTTTGCAGGTACAGTTATCGAAGCAAGTTAAAAATACCCTGTTTCTTTGAGCTACTGTAGAGGATACGACAGGAAGGCAAACATTTCCAGCCTATATGAGAGAGCTTTAAACTTTGCCAACGAGTAATGACTTTCAAGTTATGGCAATGTTACTGGTGGAAGCAAGTTCAGACTCCTAAGGTCAGCTGACACTATTGCTCTCCAGTCACACTTTGTAGCATCAACTTCTTTGGAAAGCCCTAGTCCTATGAAACGGAGCAAAGGAACAAGCTAACCACTTGGGGGTGATCACAGAGCCAGCATTCAGTCTTTACCTCAGATCTCTCATCTGTAATAGTTTCAGCTGAACACACCAAATAACTCTTTCTAGCAAGCCCAAATATTTCCCTGGAAATTGAGAACAACATTACAAACTGGAGTATGACTTGAACATTTGAGAGAAATTAATCTTCTGTAGAAATTACAGCTCTGGTCTACACTGATTTATTTCAATAGAGACATCTGTTTCTATAGTAGTGGCATAGATCTGAAATGACCAAATGCACAATCATCTGATTAAGTATTTTTCTGTGTGCCAATGGATACCCAATGTACAGCTGTAGTTCACAGGGTCTCCTGCAGCAGCCTTTCTGATCTCTCTTTGTAAGATGGGCGGAGATTCATCTAGCTATTCCTGTAAGAAAAATCCTATATTTAACATTGGGGATTTTTTGATCATCCCATGGCATTTAACCAATGATTATGTTCCTGAAATGACCGATTCAAAATAATGAATAATTCATGTAATTATTGATTATCATTGCTAAATGATAGATGTTTCCAGAGCAGCTCCTATAGAATCTTATTAAATTTCTGGAGAATCCTATTACTTTAATTGCTGTGCCTTTTCTTTTTTTTTAGCCCATCTCTATTAAACTGGAGAAGAGAAGGCTGAGGGGAGACCTTATCACTCTCTACAACAACCTGAAGGGATGTTGGAGTGAGGTGGGAGCCAACCTCTTCTTGATGACAAGCAACAGAACTAGAGGAAATGGATATGAGCTGCTCCAAGGAAGGTTTAGACTAGATGTTAGGAAATATTACTTCACTGAAAGGGTTACCAAACATTGGAATGATCTGCCAAGGGCAGTGGTGGAGTCACCATCCTTGTGGGTGTTCAAGCAGCATGTGGACCTGGTGCTTAGGGTCATGGTTTAGTGTTGACCCTTTAGTGCTGGGTCAAAGGTTGGACTGGGTGACCTTTGAGGTCTCTTCCAAACAGACAGATTTTGTGATTCTGCAATTCTTTAACTAATGATGGCTGTTGTGGTCAAGGATCTTAGGCTTCTGCATTTGGGATATGAATAATACTTTGTTCATGGTTTAATACCAGAGTGGATTTTTTCTTTTTCATTTATCGATGTTTATCAGTTTGCAGAATATGACTAAATCCCAAATTTTGATGCTATATACATTTCTTAATTTATCTATAGACTCATAGAATCACAAGATGGTCTATGCCAGAAGGGACCTCCAAAGGTCATCTAGTCTGACCTCCCCACAGTCAGCAGGGACATCCCCAACTAGACCAGGCTGCCCAGGACCTTGTCGAGTCTTACCTTGAGTATCTCAGAATCACAGAATCACAGAATCAACTTGTTCCAGTGTTCCACTGCCCTTATAGTAAAAAAACTTCTTCCTGATATCCAATCTAAATCTTCCCTTCTCTAGTCTGAAGCCATTGCCCCTCATCCTGTCTTCGCAGGCCCTTGTAAATAGTCTCCACCCTTCTTGTAGGCTCCCTTCAGGTACTGCAAGGCTGCTATTAGGTCTCCCTGGATCCTTCTCTTTTCCAGCCTGAACAACCCCAGCTCCCTCAGCATGTCTTTGTAGCAGAGGTGCTCCAAACCCGTGATCATTTTAGCAGCTCTCCTCTGGACCCTCTCCATCCTAAAATTTAGGGTCCTAACTGTGCTTCTTATGGCCTTAGGTCAATGAATTGCACTATCACATGATTGTTGCAGCCCAGGCTCCCTTCAACTTTGACATCCCTGATGACTTCACTTGCATTTGTGACCAGCAGGTCCAACAACACATCCCATCACATAGAGCTGTTAATTTCTTAAGAAGCTGTCATCTAGGCACTCTAGGATCCTCCTGGATTGCCTACAGGTAGCCATGCTACATTTCCAACAGATGTCAGGATGGTTAAAATCCCCCAGAAGGAGGAGAGCCTGTGATTGTGATGTCTCCTCAAGTTGGAGGAAGAAGGCTTCATCAATAGGCTGTGCTTGATCAGGTAGCCTGTAGTAGACTCCTACCACAAGGCTCCCTTTGTTGTCCCAGTCCCTAATGCCTATCCATAAGCTTTCAACCTGCTCATGGCTATTCTTTAGCGACAACTCTTCACACTCTATTCAGTTTTTTACATAGAGGGCAACACCTCTAGCCCTTCTTCCTCTCCTGTCCCTTCTGATCAGCTTGTAGCCATTGACAGCCACACTCCTGTCACAGGATTCACCCCAACAAGTTTCTGTAATTTCCACTATGTTGCAGTTTTCCTGTTGCAGGACAGCTTCCAGCTCCTCCTGTTTGTTGTCCATGCTGTGTGCATTGGGGTACAGACACTTCAGCTGGGCTGCCAGCTGTGGCACCTTCTTAGAGGGGCACTCCACTGTTCCCCCAAGGTGTTTCATGGGAGCTACTCTCCTGTCTCCTATTATGTTGGAGGCCCTTGGTTCAGCTCTGTAAGACCTTGCTGCAGTGCTCACAGCATGCTTCAGTGCAATAGTTTGGAGGCTCTTATTATCACCACATTCTTCCAACCCTGAGGTGTCATCCTGCCACTTGCCACAGACAATTTTGATATTGTCATCATCTCCCACCTCAAGTGAAATGGCAGACTGAGGGTTACCCTTAGGCTCCTCTCTAGTGCACTTGTTTTTAATCCCCTCTCCCTTCGAGCCTAGTTTAAAGCCCTTTCAACAAGCCCTGCCAACTCATGTGCCAGGATCTTTCTCCCCCTCTGAGACAGATGTACTTCCTCATTACTCCTGAGTTTCGTGATGCTTCTGAAATGTGATTTTTTTCTAGGTGTGGTTTTAGCCAGCACTATGTAGACCTTCTGAAGTGCTACAGACCTTTCTTGCAGTGAACCCTGCTGCAAATAAAGATCAAATGACAGTATGGAGACAGATGTGTAATGACAGATATTAATTTTTATGAATCACATGACTTCTCTGCTTCATAGGAGTTCTATTCAGTGCAATGGTCCCAGCTGTGGTACATCGTTCTTGGGACAGGCCATGACGTCCCTGGGGTTCTCAAGAAATATCTCAGGTTCTTCTTTTTCCTGGGTTAACTCTGTGGTCTGTGCTTCTGGTGTCTCTCTGTAAATCCTTGATACTTCCTAGTTACAGGACTGGGAACTTGTGACTCATCCCTACAAACCCCTCTGTCTATTTCTGACTTGCTGCAAACACTTTTGACATTCACAATCAGCTCCTGTTTTTGGTACTATTTGAGACACATCTGGACGAGTATGAGATTTCTTAATTTTCAGCAGGTTGTTTGTGCAGCTTGGCTTTTTTATCTCTCTTGAGCACAGCCACCCTCTTTTCCCCCCAAACATTCAAGAGTGGTGTTTGGTTTGGTTTATTTGGACTGGGGTTTTGTTTGATTGTTTTTTCTTCTTCTTTTCTTTTATTTTTTTAATTAATTTTTTGTCTGTTCATTTGCTTTATCTTTTGAACAGGGGGTTCATCTTCTAAAGTGGAAAGTTACATCCCAACTCATGCTATATGCTGCTTGTCCTTGGAGCAAGACTTGTTGTTGCAAACCAGTTGCTGACAAGTTGCACATCTTTTGCCCTGGTGCTACAGGGCAAAAAAAGGATAGAAAACAAACTCAGGACCGATGTTCTACATTTGAGAAAGTATAGCAGAAACAGAGAAAAATGTTCCAAATGTTCCCCCTGAATGCTTTTGGGATACCACGATACTGGGGGAATTGGTGCTGTGGTATAAAATAGAGAGATAAGATTCCATATGGTTGTGTAGAATGACTTTAAAGCAATAAATTTGATCTATGGTAGTATTTTCCACACCCTGCTCAATTTGCTTGCACCAAGAATTTATCCTCAGCCCCTTAAGGGCTGTTCTCAAGGCCTGCGAAGCATCTTCAGTGAAGGAAGCACCATCCCTGGAGATCAATCTGTCCAGCTTTACTAGCACTAAGTACAGTCCTCCCCATTTGCCCTCCAGGATCCCAAGATGATTGGCATTTTAATGTTTCACTCTGATTCCTCTGAAGCTGTGATTTAGCATGTAGAAAATATAGTGCAAAATTATGTTAAAACTGTAATAAACACTATTTACTGCACTTAATTGTCATAAGTCGTTCTATTAAACTGTTGAGGAATATTAACAAGGGATATGACAATATTACCATATAAAATTCATATACATTTTTTAGCGGTGGTAAAAAGTGTTGTAATTATTTAATGGCTTTGCAACTGGTTGTATTTGATAATTAACTGTTGTTAAGGAACTATGCTGTTAAGGAACTATGCTGTTGTTTCAACTGTCTGGGAAAGACAGAATGGCCCCAGTTTAACCTGACAATTACCCATGAAAATGATCAGGTGGTAAAAAAAAGTCATAATCTTATTTTTCTTCCACAAAAGCTAACATAAGGCAAAGGTAGCCTACATCTTCCAAATGTGCTTGTTTATTTTATCTCCACAAACATATGGATTAGATTACTGAAATGCTCTCTACTGTGGGGCTGCATCTAACAAAACCCCTTCAAACCCAGCAGAAACAGGTTTTACATTCCTGTTAATTGCAAGCTTTATGTAGGAGAAAAGTGTGTGGAATAGCATTGGTTGTGACTTATGAATCACATTTTCTAAAGTATTTAGACAGGTGCTTAAGTGCAAAGTGCCACCACGGGCAGTGAAACTCTCTGCTTTCACACCCTGCAAATCAAGAAGACACTGGTACCTCCAAGGAGAACGGGGTAGAATAAGTGCAACTTGAAAAATTCCTCATCCACTCTCATCCAAACCTTAGAAAGCCTTGCAAGCTGCCTCTAAAGGTGCCTCAGTTTTTAACATTTAAAATTCCTGAGGACATTGTCATGTTCTACTTCTGCACCTGTCCAGAAATGCTGAGTCTGGAGAGGATGGATGAGAGTTCCTTAGTTCTTACCACATAGACAGTCCTGTACTGCCAAGGGGCTCTGTTTGATCAGGTTCTTTTAGAGACTGCTCATGACACACCTAAGAAACACCTATGACAAAAGTACAGTGGTGATTGCTGCTTTTGCTGAAAACTTGCATAGAATGGCCTCACATCTGAGCATTCATCCAACTTTCGGGATTCGACTTTCTTTCTTAGCTGAAGCAGTTCAAACCCACCCTTCTCCACCCCTGAAATAATGACAGTTTTTGGTATCAACTTACATCTAACATGCAGACATGACTGAAAGTCTGTTTAAGATACCAAAATCTCATTTGGAGTGTAGGACTGAAAGTTGGAATTAATGACAAAGGGATGCTTGATAACCACATGGATTATTTGCTTGCATTTTCATGCCTAATTAACTTTGGCAGTCCATTTAAAACAGCTGAAGGATTGCCTGTATATTAGATCCTTTCTCTTATGGTGCTATGTTTTTTGCAGGCATTTTTTATTTCAAATTCTCTCTCCCAGCTAAACAAAACTTTCTTGAGTGGATATATGAGTTATGGACTCATGACTCCATCTATATGCACCGGAAAAGTTGAAATTTAGAACATAAAATCACTTTGGGGTGGACAAATACAGGCATTCATTTTGGAGAGAAAAAGGGCTATTTGTGCTGGGTTTTTGTCTTTTTTTTTTGTTTGTTTGTTTTTTTTTTTTTTTTTTTTGTTCTGTGATAACTAATGAATAGTGTCTGGACAAGATGGAAGATATGTGTGCGTAGCTTGTGGTTTTGAGCCACCATCTGTGATGTATGCAATTGTATTTATTTAACTTGCTATTTGGTATCAAGTAATTAAATAAAGCAAGCAATACCAGATTATTGAATAATAATCTGAAACTAAACAACCTGAAAACCTTATTCTGCCTCTTTACATCTGGCCCTGCCACCAGCTACACCTTACAATGGATCAAGTCTCTAAGAATACAAGGTGTTCATTCGTGGTTCCAGGGCTTTTTCTGAAAGGACAAGGTTTTGTTTTTCACTTTCTACCTGATCAAAGACAGTGAGGAACCTCAGGACAGAATAAGACCAAAGAAACAAAAGATGAACCAAGGAGAGACATGGGGCTAAAATCATCCTTCTGGCACCATCATCAGGGACATTCCTCTGCAATGACACTTTTCCAGGAGACCACATCTGTAGCTGATCCTAGCATTGTCTCCTCTGCCAGCCTGACAGCTTATCTGTGTTTCAGCCCTGTAAACCAAAACTGACTCTAAAGCAGCTGATAGAGTCCTTGTAACAGGAGAGGGAGCTCTCACAACACTGATGGAAAATTTTTGAGGGTGCTGTTTACCCAAGGCAAGAACAGAAAAAATGTCTTTGTTTTTATTAAGGCGGAAGGAGGTGCATGCACGTATTCACATATTCCTATGTTAGCTCATGGAAGGCACTCATAGGCTGCTCACAGCCCCAAAAAAGACTTGCAAGAACCTGAAAATTGTTTGGTCCCTGTGTATGTTGTAACACGTGGGTATGTGTCTGCACATGAAATGAGAAATCCCATGCCTTTCCTCCTTGAGTCAGCTGAGCTTCTCCAGTGCTGCTGGTCAGCACAGCACAATGTGGTGCTCAGCACATGACTGTCTCAGATGAGGTCCAAGAAGGCAGTGGAACACAAATGAATCCCTTAGCTCACTGGCCTTGTTTTGGGAAAAAATTACTGGGGGCATATTAGAAGAACAATCACTTGCTTTTCCTCATCTGCTTCTTTCCTCCACCAAAAGGCTCATTGTGCCTTTGCAGAACTATGTAGTCTGTGCTTACAGTTAACCTAAAATGTTAATGTTTTCAATGAATTATTATATTCAAATCCCTCCCCTTTTCTTTAAAGAAGAACAGAATTCCTTTATTTAGAAAAAAGATCTTACAAGAACTTATGTTAATATTCTCATAGATCTTATTTCTAGAAATTTTCCAGAAAATAGACTCATAACCATTCCTGGTCCACATTATATATTCAGTCACTGACAGAACCTTTTCTGTAATCAGAAATCTCTGTGCATTTAAAGTACATGCCAGTTATGACCTATCTTCACAGTATCACAGTATATCAGACATTGGAAGGGACCTTCAGAGATCATCAGGTCCAACCCCCCTGCCAGAGCAGGATCGTTTAGGATAGTCTGCACAGGAATGCATCCAGGTGGGTGTTGAAAGTCTCCAGAGAAGGAGACTCCACAACACCCCTGGGCAGCCTGTTCCAGTGCTCTGTCACCCTCGCTGTAAAGAAGTTTCTCCTCATGTTGAGGTGAAATCTTCTATGTTCTACTTTGAACCTATCCTTCCTTGTCTTATCTTTGATCTGTAATTATTCCATGGACTTGACTTTATTGCAGAACAATATTTATATTACTCTTTAATATTTTAGAGAATATACATTAGTTAGAATCAACATCAAAGCTCTTCCTCGAAACTGTCAATCTTTCTATAAAATCTGTATTTATTTTCTGGAGACCTATGTTAAAGCTCAAATGTCCTTTGGTAACCTGCAAGAAAACAGATGTACACCTCCTCAGTGTTCTTTGCCTACATCCCTTCTACAGAAATTTCCTTGCACAATATAGACATTATTCCTTCTTGCTTTTTATTTGTGTACTCAGATGAAAAAGACAATAGTGACAGCACAGCTACAGGGAAATGAAACCATAAAAATATGTAAGAACTGATCCTGCTCTCACTTGTAATGATGTAAATATTGAGCTTCTCCATTTGCTACAGTGGATAGACTACTGGTTTAGGGCAGCAGTACAAGTTGAAGGTTGTGCCAAAGGGCATCATTGTTAGTGTCAATGAGGCTCTCCATGGTTACCAAGGTTTTTCATGGGGAATCTCAGTATAATTTCCAGAAGCCAAGGAATGTGTCACTAGAAAAAGAATGAAGTTAAAAGAATCCACATGCTAACCCTCTTCATATGTCTAGATGACAGGAAGAGCAGTGAGTCATAATCTGTCATAAATATGAGGAATGTCAAGTGAAGTCAGAGGGATTCTTCAAATTGAGATGAAGAGTAGAAAGTTGTAGATTTAAAAGTACACAGATATGTGATGAAAATGGCTTATGACCTGATGAAACACAGAGCCACATTTAAAAATCTGAACCAACAAAACATCACTGTCATGAGCAATACTAATTCTCAAGTAGTACTGACTGGGTCAACACTTTTCCAGCAGACAGGAAATTCACTAAGCAATGTGATTCTCATTGTCCTAAAGACACAGCCAACTTGTGAGAAACTCTTTTGGCCTAAGAAAATATTGTAAAATTGCAAAATATTGATTCTCATTTATCAGTAGTGCAGAACTTGGAGCAGTTGGTTGAAATGTAGAAGAAAATGTAATCAGTTCCTTATTCTGTCTGAAAGGTTTGAAATCCTTATCAGAAATTCCAAAATGTTATTCCACTAGTGATTTTCTGATGCAGTCTCATCCTGTAAAAATAATTATATACAGGCTGGAGAAGGGTTTGGAATCTGTCTCCTATGTTGGAAAGCTGCTGTCTGGCTGGAAATCTAGACTCATTGCTTTGCTGTTTCTCCCAGTAATTCTTTATATGTGGTATATGAAGTAGAAGGACACCAGTAAGAGGGGAGGAGGAAGCTTGTTTCAATTAATATTTCATCCTAGTTGTTGAGGACTTTCCTGTGGAATAGCTTGATCCATGTCTTCTTTCAGGAGGAGATCTTAATTTCTGGGTACTGAAGCTGTAATTCAACTCTCTCTAAAATACATCACCAGTTACCTAGTATAACAATCTAGCCATGAGTAAGACAGACATTCAGCTGAGGGGAGTAAGGCTATAGTTTTTACTCCAGGGTAAGGTTACTTGGCTCTGCAAGGGCAACAAGACGGTCCAATATTTGACCAGTCTCATGGATGGTAGATCTATGGACAACATTTTTTCTACCAATTTTCTAAATGTAGGTCATCATCCCCTTTGTTCTAGGAATGAGCTGCTTGGTGTCAATGAAAAGATAAATTGCTGAGGAAACTCAAAATATTTAAATCTGTTTCATTGGGAATATTCTTTCCAAGTCTTTGATTTGCTAGCCCAATATAAAGATTGGTGATTCCTGTGGCTTTAGTTTTGATTAGGTGCTACAGTTCTTCCACACAGACTCTCTTAGAAAAAGAAGTTTAGCCTGTTACCTTGTCATAAAATTGATGTGTGATCTTAAAGTAGAGAACTGAGCAACAAAACTGATTGAGGAACTGAGAAAGTAAAACGTAGAGCAGATGAAAGATTAGAATTTATGTAGGCTTAAAACTGATTGTTAAGAGGGAATTTATTGAACCTTATAAAATCCTCAATTGCATGCATAATGTCCCTGTAGTTTACTGTTTCCTTTAATATAAACTAAAGAATTATAAATATGGAACAGATGGTAAGAAACACATTTTCCATACTAAGAAACGTAAGTGCATCTTCCTGCAGAACGGTTGTTAAAACAGTTTCTAGGGGAGTAGAAAACTCTAGCCTGTATATTATCTGTGTGCAAAATACACCTGACTGCTAAAGTTTGTATTAATTTCTGAACTGCAAATGCCACTTCTGCCTACTTGATTACTTAGTGAGATAGAGATGTTCAGTTCTGGAATGAGTAAGCAACTGCTCTAGAATTACTGCAGAAATGGACAGTAGTGAATGCTGAGGCATGCCTGGTCCCTGCAAAGCAAGAGAAAATGAGAAGACTCTTAAAATCTAATGTACAATCTTTTGAAATAGAGCCTTTTCAGGTTTTCTTTATATATTAGCTTATTCCATTACAATCTGTCTTCTGTTGTGCCCAAAGGTCCTTTCTAGCTATCACCTAGTATCTGTATATCTACAGATCTCACCAATAGTCTTTGGATGATATTTTCTACACATGGAAAGCAATCTCTTAACAGCCTGTCTGTACACTTCACTCAAAAACCTCGTTCAGGCCTATATCTGGGGAGAACTCTGAATTCGCTGAAGAATTCTGCTGACTGATGATCTCAGGGTATGAAAAGAGGAAAAACCTTTGGGGAAGAACCTAAAGATCTGCAATATGGAAATGAAGTTACTCCCAAACTACTGGTTAGCCTGTGAAGGTAGGTCAATAGCTCTTAAGGTTGACTTAGTTCACTTTAGAGTTAAATTCTTTCTCTTGAGTTATCTTTCTCTCTCCCTTTACCAAGTATGTATCTCTATGGCACAAAACTTTGCCAAAAAGCCAGATCCTGAGGTCATTTACAGTGAAAATATTTCAGATTTATGTTATTGAAAGAGTAAAAATTAATGCAGTATTTCCAAATGAAATAAAAATCTCTTTTGCAATGGAAATCTATGCATCCTGTTATCTCAGGGTAAATCAGGAGGTTTTCAATAGTGAATTCGATGGCATTACTAATGGGTATCTAATTGTTTAGTTGAGACTAATTTGAGTGTGTATCTCTGAAACTGGTATTGTATGTGTATTTTAAATAAAGATAAAGAAGTGTATCTCAGAGTCATATCCATGTTGTGGATTGAATGACCATGTAATTAGAATTAGATACCACATTTTCCTTTATTTAAACCATTCTTGACTGACTAATTTCTTCTTTATTGCCACTAGCATTGGCTTATTTCCCAGAAGCTTGTTTTACAGACCAGTGTGCCCAGTGCTAGGCACTGCACAAGCACAGAACACATCTCTACTATGGAAAATACATGGCTTAAGAGAAAAAATTTGTATAATCTATGTATCTGTTGATGTTAGTCATAAGCAGACATAAACATCTCTTTCTTTGTCTGGAATACAATGCTAAAATGACACTGTGCCTATGGATGTCCTTTGGACACAATGTTGTCCCAACATGCTTATATCTCTTATGATATCCTGCCAGTTTGGAGCATGGACAGAAAAGACCATATCTCTGCACCCATCAAAGAAAGAGCAGGTGCAATGAAGCAAAGGCATTCAGCACAGAAGCCGAGGGATGCTTCCCACCTCTGCGAAATTATGGAGGAAAATGATCATGCTGGCAGGGAAGAAAGAATGAATGGTGTCACTATGGATTGTCTTGGACAGGATGATCAATAAAGTAACACTGAAAACCAAAAATCCGTATTTTTATCTGCTTCCATTTACAGCAGTTCCCTACTGTTCTCCCTTAATGCAAGTGTCATTTGCTTCCATGATATATTCCTCTTTTTAGTCCCACTCCTTGTATTTATTAATCACTTAATCCATCTTTACCAAACAGTCAGTGCCAGGATGGCAAGTCCTACAGGTTCTCAAAATGGCTATAAAGTAAAACTCTTTTAAGAGCCTCGGGATAGTGGCTGGTTGCATAAAGCAGATTATTCCTGTCTGGGGTATCCAGGAAATTGTTGTATTCCACTTATTACCTGTCTTTGAAATGAAAACATCAAGATAGTTTATCTCTGAAATGCTACACTTCACAGTATATGAGACCAAAGCCTTAATAGCATCATGAACTTCATATAAAATAACAATACATTTTTTCCAAGATAGCTTTCTGCCTATTCCACATCATGAAATCATAGTCAATAAACTTATACACCATTGCACCATATAAATGTATTAAAATCCTTGATTGACTGAACGAATCTTTTTTTCCTTTTTTTTTTCCAAAATAGGCTGTAAATAAATAAGCATGATGCAAGATACAAAACTCAGCTATTTACCTTTCATGAAGAGACAAGTCCAGTCAGGTTCTGACATTTAAGAACATTGTAAGTGAAATATTAACAGGCAGAAAGCACTCTTGAAGAGCCCTGCAAAGCACAAGTAATCCAAGCAGTCCTTAATGGTCTTCCTAAGTATTGACTATCTTTTGCTGTCACTTAGATCTCAGCAATTACTTGGTCTGTAGCAGAGCTACTGGGAGGTGTATATTTAAATTATGCATAGGCATAGATATGGATTCATTTTACTCAAGTACCTTGCTGAGATGCTGGAGTTAAGAATCTGGTCACTCTAAACTCCACAGTCAATAGAGAAAGACAGAAACATCCAGAGGGTGACTCAGCTTTCAGGTGGGCAGAATTATCCTCTGGAATTCATTATCCCTCTGTATTTACTGCAGAGAGATTCTTGGGCAAAGCTACTTTTTTCACTTAGAAGCCTCTGTCAGGTTGGATTAATCCCAAGACAGCATTTTTCTCATGTAGTTCATAAGTAAGTTCACTGAAGTAATTGAGTTTGTGTTGAGTTAAAATGTGTAATAAATGAGAGGAAACCAGCTCCATCTACTTTAGGAAGCATACATAACCATGAATAAGTTTTTCCTTTTAGCATCTGAGGGCTGGACAGAAGGGAAAAAATAGCGTGTTCACCAGACATGATAATTTGAGTGTTCCACTAATCAGCTGCCAACTACTTCTTCATGGTCATCTTTACTTCCTTCCAAAAGTTCGTTCTGCCAACATTTTATGTCTGAGCCCCAAGTTTCTTGATGATACATCTCATTTCCCTGACCTGCAGCTTAGCAGGTGTTGCAATGGCATCTGAAGATAGGCTTGAACACTTTATCTCTCCCATTAAATCATCAAGAAGAGAGCTCTCTGTGAAGCAAAACTGAGTTGCAAACTTCCGAGCTTCTAGGCTCAACAGTAAAGTTCCCATGGACTCCCCTGAGCCCAGGGTTTTGCTCAGTGACCCTGAAACAAACATAATCACTGCTGTCATTCTGACTCTCTCTCCCACTCGCTTGTCTCTAATGCTGTTTGTAATTTTCATATTTTAGATTTTAAACATTTCTTGTAGGGATCCTGCCTGGATATGTCTGTAAATCACCTATCACACAGCTGGTGCAGTAATACAATAATAATAATTAATTAATAATGGGCCTGTTCCTTAGAAGTGTTGAGAACCAGCAACTGACATTGATGTCAACCCTTCTCAGAGGAATCAAGTCATTAATAATAAATAATAGCAGGAAAATAATAATATCACATTCTGTTTTTTCTCACTGCTGTGAAGATCAAATCTTTCTTTCCATTTGCTAACTATGTTAGCAAGTTACATATAGGACATATACCTGCAGTTACACTAGCTGACTGCCCTGCACAAGCTCTGGGATGTCTTCAGGTATCTGGCAAGTGAGTTGAATTTACAATCTTCACAGCCTGAAAGCAATATATCTGAGGGACCAAAACTCCAAATGTCCTGCAAAATAATGATGTGAAGGTGTGTCAGTGTGAGCTGAAATTCTCCCCACACCGGGTAAAACCGCCCATTGCCGAGTGCCAGCTATCCTGAGGGAAACTTTGGAGGGAACCAGCTACTAGATGGTTTGATTAGTCTAGCACATGGATAGTTATATAGGGCCATTTTGAACTTGTTTCATTTAAAGCCCAAAAAGATAATCTCCCTACCATCACTCTTCTTACTCTTGTTAGAATTTGCCTACTTTCACATGACACTGAACTTTCCTCTGTGAACCTGTGCATCCAGTCTGCCAACAGATAACCTTGTAACCTAATCTAAGACACTAGTGATGAAGGGAGGGTATCTGTTTCAGTGCTGGCCACAATGAACTTTCTCTGCTGCTGCACAGAGGACTTCATTTGAGGCCGTCAATCAGTCATCTTTCAAGTGTAAAAATTGCTTATGTAACGAAGGGGTTATTAGCCATACAATTTTCTGCTTTTCTTAACTGCTGTTTTTCTGAGTCCCTGATGTTAAGTTATTACATCAAAGTTGATTGAAAGCAGTTAAATGGCAATCACTTGATTTTTAACGTTGCTGGAATCTCAAAGGGCTGTGCTACTTGTAATTACAGCATTTTTCTTTACTTCTCTTTGAATCTTAGGAGACAATGCTTTCACCAGTATTCCTGGTTAATCTGCCTTTAGAATAGCTTTGTTTCTTCAGTTCATCAATTTTTGTAATGCTAGCCAATAAAACACAAAACAGGGATCTGCACAATAGTTCTTGTGCTATATAGCAAAAATAAAGGTAAAAAAACCCCGTATTTATTGCCAAGGCAGACTAAAACCTTAGGGGAGTGCTGCATTTTTGTTTACAAACATGTGTGAATGAAGTCTCCGTTGCCTGAATTTATAGAAGATTTGGTATATAGCATGAAGTTAATGAGTGCAATTATGAGAAGGAAAAAAGAAAGGGAGAACAAGAGAATGCCATATGTACTGAAAAGAACAGATTACAATTATGGATATCACATTAAATTTTTGATTAGGATGTGTTTTACACTGCTTTTGTTGCATTCTCTTGTCCTGCAAGGCCACTAAATTAGTAACCCGGCATCCAGAGTGAATCAAGACAGAGACAGCAGTCACACAAAGAAGGGAGAATATGATGGGAGTCATGCTTATTGTCGGTAGAAATACCAAATCTAATCTGAATGTATTTACTTCAGAGCTGATTTGCTGAATCTTTGAAAGAGAAAGGGAAAAAAATAGATTCTTTTCAGGGAACATGTTTTTTTCTTTGGTAACTATGCATTCAAGCTCGATACAAACACCTGAACACAGACACTTAGTCCTGCATTAGATCCTTCCTGGCCACTTGCAAATGGACTTCTACCTTTGCTTGCCCTGTGTCATCTTCTTGGTTGCAGCAGGCATTTCAGACCTATGTCTAGGTACTCCCAGAATCACAGAATCAACCAGGTTGGAAAAGACCTCAGAGATCATCAAGTCCAACCTATTACCTAATACCTAACACCTCACGACAACTAAACCATAGGTCCAAGTCCCACATCCAATCTTTTTCTGAACATCTCCAGGGACAGTGACTCCACCACCTCCCTGAGCAGCACATTCCAATGGCCAATTACTCTTTCTGTGAAGAACTTTCTCCTTACCTTGAGCCTAAACCTTCCCTGGTGCAGCTTGAGACTGTGTCCTCTCGTTCTGTCACTGATTGCCTGGGAGAAGAGACCAACCCCCACCTGGCTACAAGCTCCTTTCAGGTAGCTGTAGAGAGCAATAAGGTCTCCCCTGAGCCTCCTCTTCTCCAGGCTAAACAATCCCAGCTCCCTCAACCTCTCTTCAGAGGGCTTGTGCTCAAGACCTCTCACCATCCTTGTGGCCCTTCTCTGGACACGTTCAAGTATCTCAAAGTCCTTCTTAAATAGAAGAGCCCAGAACTGGACATAGTACTTAAGGTGTGGTCTAAACAGTGTTGAGTATAAGGGAAGAATGACTTCCCTTCTCCTGCTGGCCACACTATTTCTGATGCAGGCCAGGATGCCATTGGCCTTCTTGGCCACCTGGGCACACTGCTGGCTCATGTTCAGCCATCTGTCAATCAGTACCCCCAGGTCCCTTTCTGCCTGGCTGCTCTTCAGCCATTCTGACCCCAGCCTGTAGCTCTGCATGGGGTTGTTGTGGCCGAAGTGCAGCACCCGGCACTTGGACTTGTTGAATGCCATCCTGTTGGACTCCACCCATCTATCCAGCCTGTCAAGGTCCCTCTGCAGTGCCTTCCTACCCTCCTACAGATCAACACCTGCCCCTAACTTGGTGTTGTCTCAAAACTTACTAATGGTGGATTCTATCTCCTTGTCCAGATCATCAATAAAGCTATTAAACAGGATTGGGCCCAACACTTATCCCTGGGGGACAGCACTAGTGGATGTGGCACCATTCACAACCGCTCTCTGGGCTCAGCCATCCAGCCAGTTCCTAACCCGCTCAAGTCCTATCTAGGGTATGTTTTACCTAGAATAGTCTTAAACTTTTTACATGTCACTTCAGTTGAGAAATAATTCATTTTCACACCTGCAAGCATGGGCTTGACTTTTTGGGATGTGTGTGGGTGCTGGATGGAATAGTGGCTCTATTGATTCTGTTAGAGTTTTTAAGTTCCCACCTACTTAAAACAGATTTTAGATTTGGTGTTCCTTAGCATGAAGATGCTGAAACATAAAGTAATTATGTTAGTACCTGAAATAATAATTTGCTTGTTGCACAGAAATGTTGGTTTAAAGCTTTTAATTATTTTCCAAAGGCACAAAAGCCTACAGCTACTGTCAGAAGTTGTGGGCTGAAACTGACTCATTAAAGACATATATAAGAAAAATCATGAACCTTCTGTGGGTCCCACACTAACACTCACAAATTTTAGCCCAACAGAAAAAATTAAATTCTCACATAAATTCAGGAGTCATGATTTTAGTTTGCTTATACTTGTTCCTCACTTCATCAAGGTGCTATTGGTGAGATCCAAAAAGGTGACTGACTCTTGCAGTTCTCAGACCATGTTTTCACATAGTGAGGGCTTGAATTCGTGTATTTCATATTAAGGAGGTGTAGGAGGTGACAGGCATCTCTCACAGTGGCAGCCAGAACTCCATCTATCCACCCCCCTGAATAATGCACATTATGAGCACTGAGGTGGTGATCAGTTTCCAGCCCAGTGAGGCTGGGCTCTTTCCTTGGGAAACTTGCCCTTCAAAGGGCTTAGATAGGGCTTACTTCTGGAAAAGGATTTTTAATTCTTGCCTTGGAGTACTACTTCTTATAACTGAGGAAAAAAAAGTGTAATTTAAGTTTCTTCAAGAAGATTTCAGTATTATGGAATACATTGAAAAACATATATGTTCCCACACCTTAAGCTAGACTAGTAAACAAAACCCAAATCTGTTTTGAAATGACATCTTTATAGTTCATCTTATTACACGTATTTCAATATGTTTTCTTAAGGGTATAGAGTATTCACTGTGAGAGAAGAGCTATTTCTTACCCTCTGGTAGATAACTTCAGTAAATATTAGGTGGACGTGCATAGTCAATGTCACCATAGTGTCCCTGACAGTAACATTTCCAGGGATGTTTACCCAGACATGATTTATGAGTGTGGGGCTATTTTAGAGTGCTAGTGAATGATGTATCTTTAAACCTCATAAACAGAAAGAGACAGAGACAAGTTTCATGTCTCTCAGACAAACAAATCCAGCTAACTGTATGTAGGTAATGAGAATTGTGTCAATCAGTAGAATACAGAGAAGCAAAAAGGTGCATGGTGTTTGCTGAAGCTGTAGAAAGAATTACTGCTGGAAACACTGAAGACTTGTCACTGGTGTTGAGCTGAGCTTGGATTATCTTATAGGCACATTTAAAGTGAGCTGTGAAACCTTCATTGTCTTTTCTGTTTACATTGGGTGTAGGATACAAGGGCAGGCCAGAATTTAAGATTTTTTTCAGAAACTTTGCTGTAGAATGCATCCCTTCCCTTGGCAAAGGTTGTCTTCTGAACCCCTGCTTCTTAAACTGAATATGAAGAGCTTGCTGAAATGTATTTTTGTGCTTCTGAACTGTTTTATTCTCTCCTGCAAATGTAGTTCTTGAAGAAAAGGAACTCTGTTTGTGGAATGTTATATTCTTGTGTTTCATGCACATAAGGCTATTTAATTTTTCTTATCCAGTACTTCAGTAAGACTTCTGGTGTGACTAAGGAAAACTTACATGAGTAGGAGCTCTTAGGATCAAGGGCTTAAAAATATTCTGCTCTTGTTAAGTTGCTGATGACAGTCAGTGAGTAGCACCCAAAAAAAAGAAAAAGACACAAAGAACTGCTTATGAGCAAGCCTCATTTGAAAGCAGGTGCTGTTGTAGTCACCCAGCAGAGGACTCAGTTCACAAGTTGTCCGTAAACTACAGAAGAAAGGAGGTTTAATACAAAAGATTGTCTCATTGACCCAGCTTGATCTGTGTTTCAAAGGCAAAGCTGGAAGTGTACTACAATGAGCTTCACATATCGATCTGTACAAGGAAAGAATGACACAGCTCAGCCCATACCATTGTCCTTTTTTACCTTTTATCTTCTGCCTCTACTTCGTTTCGAGGAAAAAAAAAAAAAAGAAAATTGCAATTAGTTCGTCTTAAAGAGATTAGACTTCCTGCTCAAAATCTGGAAAAGATGCTGAGAAATCACAGTTATCCTGGAGGGCTTTAGTTTTGTTTTATACATTTTTTTACTTCAAACAACAAATAAATATTTACAAACAGGAGGCAAGAAAGAGGAGAAATGGAACTATTTGTTTCTTTTCTTTCTCTTATACACATCTATATGCAGGCATGCAGATACACAGAGACACACACTGGTTTTACAAACAGAAATGAATGTGGACATCACTGCGAATAATCTCCCAGGCCCTCGTTTTCATTTTTGTGGGATAATGAAATCAATTTTAAAAGACTAACAACAGACTGTTTTCCCATGAGTCAAAACTAATTTTCTGATATGAATAAAGGAATTCTATACAACGAGAGCTGTGGAGTGTTGGAAAAAATTTAATGACCTAGATTTGGGTGGCTGCATTACTTACAAGTGGCAATGTATGAATTATATAGGTCAGCCTCAGCAAACCCAGATGTCTTAGCTGCTGAAAGTCCCATTTGCAGAAATCAGAAAGAGGAATTAGCTTATAATTGGATTGTAAATAATATCTGATGGAGCTGTTGCCTTGTTGTTAAAATGACTGAGTGTTGACTCGACTAATCTGTACATACTCATCCACCCAGTGGAATTTGCATCACCCACATTAGGTCCCTTAGAAAACGTAGAAGAACAATCAGTTAAGCAGAGGTTGCACCAAATCCATCACACCGACTGCTTGTTGTCAGAGAGAGTTACTAGATAACTTGGATAGCTAGTAAAACCACATGGGCTGCCTCCAGAAGAACAAAGAACAAAACCCAAACCCCTCCCCTTACAGGAAAAGAAAAAAAAAGGAAAAAAGCAAAACCAAACTAAAAAAAGGGTTTAAGTCACATTTTCATTTAGTAAGCTGCTTCTGGCCTCCAGAATTGCTTCCTGCTGTGGAAGATATCCAGATCTTTAGTCTTCCTGTAAGTTCAACAGAATATCTTTGAATGATTAATACAAGTTCAGGCCTTTACAACTGCAGCCCAGGAGAACGAAGAGATGCCATGACACTTTTCTGTTCCTGGTGTCTAGTGTGAAGTTACCATCCTAATCGGGTTTTGTAATAATTTCAAGTTGCCTTAGATGGGGGCAGAAATGGAATTAAAATGTCTTAAGTTTAAAGGGGTGTTCCTGGTAGAGCTTGCAGATCATTGTAAAGCTGACAAAGAGGCAGGCAGAAAGCTCTTTGACATGATCAAGGTTATGTTGTGGTGGTCAGGTTAAAAGCAGACTTTTGGTGCCAAAGGAACTTTGTGTATGAAACCATGGATGGTTCAAAAGTCCAAGGAATATCTGTACCTCTCTGTCTAGTATTAACTAAGTTGAATGCTGGAGGACTTGCATTTGGACAGGGGCCATGCTGGTGGATATGAGATGTTTATAATTTTTCTGAATCTCTTTATGTAGTTACTGTCTGCTCAAAAGTAAGCCAAGACTCCTTAGAAAGATGTCTGTATATATGAAAATGTTGCCCTTTTCATCTGTATCTTCATGTGGAGTAAATGTACCCACTTGTGCCAAAAAGCTCATTTCATACATAAAAAGTCTTTTCTTTGGAATCCAAGATTTCAGTTAAATGTCTTTTCACTAGGGAGGTTGGGACCTCCTTTTATTTTTTTATTTTTCAGTGGCATATAGCTTCATTTCTCAGTCTGCAGATCCCCCAGACATTGGACAGAAAAGCTGTTATATTTCCATTCATAATAATTTTATTTGGCTTATTGCTTTCAAGAAAAACAAAGCTACATAATTCAGTCTTTATAAAAGGCCATTATTAATTTATTCCTGTTGTGCTAGAACTTGATAGTCTGTCTTGTGTGCTTAAAATGCCTTTGAGTCTTGTTCTTTGTTATCTCCTAGGCATGTAATTTAATTAACACACGTATACTGCTTTGAAGATGTAAAGCGATATATGAATGCTTAAAACACCAAATTAAGGCTTTTAGAGATGAAATCATGGGGCAGCAGGCAGGAAGTGCAACACACAAGCAGCAGTGCTTGAAGGTAATTACTCCTGTAAAAGGCAGGAGCAAACATAATACCCTAGAATTCCTGTGGGGAGCAAAAACCCCAGCATCAAACCTTGAGAAAGAACATGGCTTTTGCTAGCATCCAGTGATGAAGAATCGGGGGTCTGCTGCTGCCCTGATCTCTAGATCCCCTTAAATGTGATAGATTATTTTTCATCATGACTTCATCTTGCAGTTGTGGAAACGAGGAAGGAAGGTATCTCAGGGGAGCATAAGACCTATCAGTTTTAGGTCCATATTCTGACAGCTGCTAAAACTGGAAGAAGATGGATTTATTAAATTCATGTGAATAAAGTTAAACAGATTCATGCCTGTCAGTTATGGATAGTACCAAGTACTGCGTAGGGCTACATGACATAATTTTGATTAGTAAGATACGCATCTTTCTAATGCACCTAGAAAAATTAATTCAGCTGGATCAGTAGCATTAATCAGATAATACCACAATAAAGTAGCACCATGTCTTACATGGAATCATCTTATTCTTAAGAGATACTTGTGGGATGCATTAGCTTTCTGACAATTTCCAGTTGTTAGGAGACGGTTTCAGGCAGCAAGGATGGATTCAGTTGCCTAAACACAGACACTTCATGCCATTTGAAGCACTGTATCTGAATCTGGGCTAGCAGATTGGCACAAGCTCTATGAAGGACACATGCCTTTCCAGAGCAGCAGCTGAAGCTCAGGAGAGAGTTGATCTGCCAGTCCTGCCTGCCATCCCTGCAGGGATGTTAGAAGATGTTAGGATGTTTCAGATGGCATTGGCTGCCTATGTTTATGCAACCAAATCCCATCCATTCAGTCAAGTGCCACTGTTTGGCATCAGAAAGAGTGATAAGTGTCATGGCTTCTACTCAATTTCCATGCCATTAATCTCTCTTTTTCTGGAAACTTTGCATGCACCACATATAAACCCTATTCCAAAACTGTTATTTACAGATTACATTAATGTCCTGGTTTCACAGTCTGCCCTCCAAGTGAAGCCTCCAACTCCAGATGGGAGGGAAAGTAGCACATGCAAAAACCAAAACCAGGTTGAGATAAGAAGTTTAATGAAATGATATGCTGTGCAATGACCTAAACCTATTTCACAGAAAAGCACAGCAAAAGCAGAAGCAGAAGCCAGTGATAAAATGGTTCCCCCCCCAACCCTCTCAAGCCCACATTCAGCCCAGTAGAAAAGACCAACACCCCAAAACAGTAAACCAGAAGCAGTAACCAGAAATAGGAAGCCTCTCATACTACAAGCTGAACTTCAAGACCCACTATAATTTGCTTTAGCCATCACTTTCATTTTGAAGCTGGTATGCTGAATATTCATCCACAGATTCAATAGGCTAAACCCATGGTAATTAAGAAAAAATAACTTTTAGCTGAAAGAAAATAAAATTGCTCCAATGTTGGAGAGCAGCCAGGCAGTAAGGGACCTGGGGATACTGGTTGACAGTAGCTGAACATGAGCCAGCAGTGTGCCCAGGTGGCTAAGAAGGCCAATGGCATCCTGGCCTGCATCAGGAATAGCGTGGCCAGCAGGAGCAGGGAAGTCATTGTACTCAGCACTGGTTAGGCCACACCTTGAGTACTGTGTGAAATCCTGGGCCCCTCAGTTTAAGAAAGATGTTGATATGCTGGAACATATCCAGAGAAGGGCAACAAAGCTGGTGAGGGATCTGGAGCACAAGCCCTATGAGGAGAGGCTGAGGGAGCTGGGGTTGTTTAGCCTGGAGAAGAGGAGGCTCAGGGAAGATCTTATTGCTCTCTACAACTACCTGAAGGGAGCTTGTAGCCAGGTGGGGGTTGATCTCTTCTCCCAGGCAACCAGTGACAGAACGATAGGACACAGTCTCAAGCTGTGCCAGGGGAGGTTTAGGCTGGATGTTAGGAAGAAATTTTTCACAGAAGGAGTGATTTGCCATTGGAATGTGCTGCCCAGGGAGGTGCTGGAGTCACTGTCCCTGGAGGTGATTAAAATAAGACTGGATGAGGCACTTAGTGCCATGGTTTAGTTGATTAGATGGTGTTGGGTGATAGGTTGGACTTGATGATCTTGAAGGTCTTTTCCAACCTGGTTAATTCTGTGATTCTATGTGTGATTCTGTGATTTAGGCTTTGTAAAGCACTTTGCTGTTATCATGACTTCTTATGGCACCCTACCCCCAAAGACCAGCTGATTAACACTGATACCACGTTGTAGATTAATATAGAAGGAGCACCTATTTTGTCTCATCTGGAAACTGTTCTTTGTGCATTTTATTGTGGTCTTAAAGTTTGTTACCTGGTGTGGGAGCATTTCTATTTTTTTCATATGTGCTGTATCTTGTTTTGGGTGGAAGCGAAGAGGAGTCAGGATATCAGCATAGTTATCACCCTGACTGACATGTTGACTTCTGATGGGTTTTATCTCTCACATGTTTATTGTATTATTCGCAAGAGGATCCCTATTATGAAGTGGATGAATGTTTCTATTCATTCCAAACAGAAGCACATTAAGCAACAGTCACCGAGTCCTTGCCTCTTCTATGTCAAGGAAATCAGTACAAAGCTGACTCTGCTTGACACAATTCATCAGTGAGTTTGCAAATGACAGCTATCCTTTAGTACCAACGATGCCACCTAAATTTTTACTGCATAGCTTGCTATTGCCATGCTTTCCTACCTTGGTTTTGCTGTTATTTTTACAAAAGCCACTAAATATTGTGAAGCTAAAGTCATTATTATCTTTCTTGGCTCAGAGTGTTGTATCTTTCTCAATTTCTTTTTCTGATAAATAGTGAACAGGCAGAAAGGTTCATCTTTTATACAAATATGTAAAGCTCTGTTGCCACTAGTCTTCCAGTTTTGACTTGCATTCTAATTGCCTTGGGAAAACTATTTACAGATTTTATTCTTTTTCCCCTCCTGAGATGTGTAAATATTCAAATTCAGTCATTATAATGATGTACACGTGCTGATGAAACATACTGAAAGCAGCATAGATCTGTCAGAGAATTTTTTTTATATTTAAGTAAAATCTATCCTAATCACTGTATCAATTTTTCAAAGGCAACAGAGCAACAAGACATTTATAGAACTGCACTTAATGATGACAGCTGAAAGATATAATGGTGTGTGAAAAAGCCTATATGTAGATTCACATTTTTCTGTTGCTAGTTCAGTGTATCTTGCATATTCTCTTTATGAGCCTGTATAGTTTTATTTTTATGTAGAGGCTTGTATGAAATTAAGGAGATGCTGTCATATTATTATGAGCAAAAAAAAGTTCAGATTTTTCTAAAAGAAAATTCACTCATAGGGGTTTTTACAAAGCTCTGCTTTGCTGTCCTGTACATGTCTGAAATTTGACTCTAGTAGCTCATAGAATTTAGTTTCTTTATTGCTGCTGTAGAAATAGAAAGAGCAAATGCATGTACATGATCTAAAAGTAATCCATCTATACTGCCTACTGCCTGAATAGGTTGACTAATGATAACTGATGATTATCTGCTTGGAAAATAATGGGTAAATTTCCCTTGCTGTAACTTCACTGACTTCAGGCTGTGCTGTGTTTTAATTATAAACACGTTCAACCCAGGCTCAACAAAGAAGTAGTAGATGTGCCAAAGGGAAAAATCCTCCTTTGGTCGGGTGTCAGACTATTACTATTATTTATTTAAGTGCTTCTAACGTGACAGTCTTGACCTACTTGGTCTTTTCTTCTGCTAATGGCTGTGAAATTGAAACAATTCACTTGGCATTTTAGACTGTCATTAAAAAAAATGCCCAAGAATGCCAGAATGGAGACGTTTCTTGCCCATTTATGTCACTACAAGTTGCTTAAAAGAGTTGCTTTGCTGCACTGTTCATTGTGAAGAGGACATAAAACCCTTTTGTGGCAAATTATTGTACTTGGAGTACAAAGCCAAGGTAAATTAATTTCAGCCACTCCATGATTAGTAATTTTTGAAACTATCAGGCAAAATTTTGAACCTTAACGTCAAGTGGGAGGTTTCTTATTCAATGGGGTTATACTGGAGTTCATAGTCCCCCTGATCAATTTATTTTAAAAAAAATCTTGAATTGTCAGTTCCTGCAGAGGGAAATTCAGCTGATGCAACATGAGCATTAAACAGCATTGGGGTGTCTTGTTGTGAAGGTGTGTTTGGGGAGATGTACAGAATAACAGAGAAAAGAGCTGCAGGTGCTGATTCTGATTTGAATTTCATGTGGGAGCATTTGTAGGTCATTTTTCCTGACTCCTTTTTTCCTTTTTCCATTTTTTTTTTAAATTAATTTACACTTCCAATTTTCTCTTTTGAATCAAAGTGATGCTATTTTGGGGTTTAGTCAAGCATTTGTCAAGTGTTTTACTGATGAAAAGCACAATATAAATGCTATCTGAAGTGTATATAGATCCATAGAGGTAAACAATTAACAAGTAAACAGGCTTCAAGGATACTGATGTAAGACAAGGAAAAGGAAAGGTACTAAAATCTGCTCAGAAATGCAAGGAGCCATATAGGAGGCAACTATACACAAAGAAAACAAGGACAGAACCCCTTTGCATCTATCTCTACTTCATCCTTTGCTCTCAGCATCCCTCTCCTCCATCTCAGACCTCCTTGCCTTCATCCCATCCCTTTCCTAGTGCCTCAGCCTATCTATTCACTGGGATCCCTTTAACTGAAACAGCTGAAAAGTCTTTATCAGGCTGCAGGCCTGTAGCCAGCATTGTCTACCCCATAGCTGCCTATCTCCTTTTCCAGTCTGGCTGGAAAGGCAGTCTGAAAAACATGCATACTTTGGGCAAAAGGCATGGAGAACAGGAAGAGAGGTGCTACTCTGCTGCAAAATGAACACCGTTCCTCTCTAGTCCCTTCAGCAGTGGTGACAACTTACCCTCTCTCCAGCTGCAGATCCCAATTTCTTGCTCTGCAGCATGCACCTCACTCTCTGTTGCAGTCCATGAGTGAGTGGAGGAGGATGAGTCCAGCTTGATGATCATGCAGTGCCTCCCTGTTTGTTCCACCGGTGTGTGGGTTACCAGATGGGCTGTGGCAGTTGACTTCCTCACATATTCACATGTCCAGTAGAGTTGAAGAATTTAGCACAAGGTGCAGAGAACTAAGCATTATTTTCTTTTAACAACCTGGAATAATTTTGCAATTTATTCAAGCTGTCCTCTCTGCAAGTAAACTGAACAATTAAAGGGCATTCGCTTATTTTTCATGCACTGAAAGTATGAATTTTTCATTACATTCCAATTCACATTTTTTTTCCCAGCTTCATTAACTGTCTAGTGTGAACTTTATTGTCTCCACATTCATACACTTTAAGTAGCTGGTGTGTTTGGGGGAATATTTTGCAGACTCTGCCTTCTCTTCCTCTCTGCACAAGCCTTGTTATTCTCTGAAAGGGAAAAAGAAAAAAAAAGGGAAGAATAAATCATAATCAAAAAGCATGTTTCTTTTCAGGCAGCAGCACTCAGCATTCCACTGCAAATCATGCTGTGTAGGGTCTTGTAAAGCTTGATTGGAAACATATTACTGTATTAAAAATGTGTATATCTCTTCCTTTCTCCCTTCAATCCCCCCCCCCTTAGAATTAAGCCAAACATGAGTTTCAAGAGGATTTTGCTCTAGTAAACGGTTGTGTTCTCTGCCTAGATTATTCTTTCTATACAATCTCAAAGAATCAAGTTTTAAAGACCTCATTAAAGACAGATAGTGCAAATAGACTGTCAGTGCTACAGCCATTTCAGGTGAAAAAGACAGGACTTTTCAGAGACTCTTCCAAGGGCCTGTAATGAAAACTGTTTGGGAGATACCCCCATCATGAATGCCCAGCTGCTGAACTCAGATCCATTGCAGCAGTTCAGGGATGAAATAGAGAGCGACCTGACCCTATTAAACCTTGACAGTAACCTGCTACCAACAATACGTGCGCCCTAAGGGCTGCCCCTGCTCACAAGCAATTGTGCTCGCTGTTAATGTCTTGGGCTGTGTTTACAAAGTCATTGAAGTCAGCATGATGTTGGACAGTGGCAGGATCAGTCTATTCCAATCTAATGCACAAAAAGGCTGTCACACAGGAGGAGAAAGATTACATTTAGTTGCAGTGTAGCTGTGGAAGTGGACTATTAACTTCTAATACAGTCTTTTTTATTTTTTTTTCTTCCCTCTGGAAAGCTACAGAGACATGACATTAAACCTGTGACTGCCAGAGAAAGAGAGAGCAAGTAGGGGCGGATTGGGAGGTGTCAGGTCAAGGTGTTACGTTGTGAGTGCAAGCCCTCTCTCTGGAGCTGGCAACTTCTGTCCTCTGTCCCTCTCCACTTTTTAATACAGCTACTTTAAGGACTTGTCTCACTCAGAAAGGTATGTACCTCACTGAAATCCTAGCCCTGCATGCTATCAAGTGCATAGAGAGCAAAAAAAAAAAAAAAAATTAAAAAGGAAGCTTTCTGAAATAAATCCAGGTGAGAGTGTTGAGATTTTGGCATCAAATGTTTTCTTTTTGGCAGTTTAGGATGATGGCATCTGGCTAATTAGACAGCATCAATGCTACAAGGACTTGGATTGTATAAATGTAGCATGCTCAATTTGGGACTGCTTGAATCTTGATCTGGGGCTGCTTGCTCTCCTAATATATGCCTGTCACTGGATGCATTTTAATGTTTGTGGCTTTGTATTTTACTTAGTAACTACCTCTGGTGTTTGACAAACACCCAAAGAATTGATTAGGATTTGTTCCTCAAATGGTCCCTTTTCTGTTTCTTAAATGTTTCATAGTACTGATTCAAGTTTTAATGTCTCTCAGCAGGAAGATGGAAGGAGGGCTTAATAACCAGAGCAAAACCATCCTAAAAATACTGGATTTGTTTTGGGCTATCTAATTCCAACAAGTTCAAACTTCAACAGACTGTCTCAGGTGGCACTTCAGAACAGCAGTCTTCAACCCATGAAACCCTGAAATCAGCTCAGCTCACTTGGGACATGAATTTTGAAATACGAATTTTTCTAGCATTTGAAACAGGCAATCTGAATCAGTTTGTTTTAAATGTTAATTAAAAGAGTAGAAAACTTTGAAGAAAAAAATATAAAAGAAAGAATTGTGATTAATTATCTTGTCCTAGAAATGTTTTAATAAGTCTTTGACCCAAGCCCTTCTCCTAATCTAAGTTCCACCGTGTAAGACATGGCACAAGGTGACAGTCACGTATCAAAATTGCTAGGTTTTCAGATATTTACAGTTTTTATGGGGTCTCTGGAATTTAAAATATGTCATTCTTTTTCCAGAATTTAGTTACATTTTCTGAAGATCATGGTTCCAATACAAAGAAATTGTATAGTTTGGAATAATACAAGGAAACTTTTGAGATAGGTTTATACTAAAGTATTCCGTTGTTACCTTCAATAATTATATTACACCCCAGAGACATCAGCTGAGATGAGGATCTGCAGTGACAGCTCATCTGCTTATGTGTTAGAAGAGACAATTTTAAAACTTATTTGATGACAACAGAAGGTTATTGTTGCCATTTTATAGCGAAATACTAAGCCCATGGAAGTTAGAGGTAGAACTGGGCACTCAACTCTGATGTTCTGAGTTGCTCTTTATAAAATTATTCCTCTTCAGATGTATAAATAGACCCTTTCCATTCCATGGGTAAATTCTCTGAGAACCTTAAGCAAGCTGGTATTTCAAGTTTGATTACACATTTCAGAATGAATGTGAGATAAAGAGGGGAAGAAAATGAGAAAAAAAAAATCATACTAATTGGAAGAGTTACCTCTGACATTTGTGGAACCTGTTTCTGACTCAAACACTGTATTGAATTAATGAACATTTATGATTTAGGCAAATGTTGGGAAGCCTATTTGTATTGCAGTTTCCTACGTGTGCTCAGGATGGGGCAAGAGGAGGTCTGTGAGAGTGTCATTGCAGCCAATGCCACTCAGCCAAAGGCCCTGCCTGATGCAGGGCAAAGCAAGTGCTATCCCTTGGGATTGTTCTGTACAACCATCACAATGCAATATTAGGTTTTTTTTTTCCAGTTAGTTTGCTCACATGTAACAAAGGGCAAAATTAAGGCTGCAGTATATTTGCTGCTAGAAATGATGTGTTGTGGAAAGCAGATGAAGTTTTTCCCTAGCTTAGGTCAAATCTTTAGGCTAGCAGTTGGAAACAAAACATCTTTGTGTATAAAATTAATGAATTTCTTTTAGGTGTCTCTGAGGAAAGCAAATACAGAGCCATATGAATCCTGAAGCTGCTTTTTTCAAAATCAGTTTTAGAGCAGAAGCACACTTTAACCCCAAACTGGTATAAAAGACCATGCCAAATTACACATACACTATCTGAATAGGGAGGTTGTACTCTAATTGTTGAATATAAGCTTGACTGCCTTTGAATTAACAGTTAAAGCTGTATTCATTAATCTGAACAGGGAAGAGCGGGTGGACTGTCACAACATACTTCAGTTCAGTAGTCACACACAGCAAGTGAGAGAATGCTAACCATTCACACAGGGAAGCAGCTGATCTCCATCAGCCCCATCACTTAATGTTGAAGAGTAAAAGACAACAAACTTCAGCACCCAGAGAAAGATTTATCACATATCTGAAAGTTCAGAGTCCCAACAGATAATGTACAACCTATAATTACCCAGGATGATTAGACTTAATGCTTTTAAATGCTTTACTAAATCAAGAGCAACTAAAGACATAAATAATAGAGGTATTATGGTCCATTTGCTGTACATACAGCTTCTGGGGGGAAAAAAAGTCTCTTGGAAAATAAGCATGAAATTCACTGCTTTTGAAGAGAACATTTGGAACAAGCGTGCCAGTGCAGAAAGAGAAGGACCTGCCCCCATCCAGGGATGATGTAAGGCGAGATGAAAACTGTCTCTAAACAGGAGCTGATTAAGGGAACAACTTGAGTTAAAAAATCTAGATTTAACTCAATTTCAGTGCCCACTGAAATTTTTAATTCCTCTTCATCTTTTTGTTCCTGCTGAAGAGACAGGTTAAAGGTTAGCAGAGTTGCCACTGAGACATCTGGGTATTTAAATTTTAGATAGCATTGTTACTGAATGGAAATGACTACTGTGTATGAACTGTGACATGAAAACTCTGGCAGGTCTTGCTGGGACAGCTTAAGATGTTCTGCCCTCAGTTGTCTGGCCTGCCTCTCTGCCAGAGGATACCACTGCACTCACGGAAGCTGATATGAAGACATTGCCAGCTCTTCAGCTTCTCTGTTTTACATTTTGCATTTTAGTTAAATCCACCTTCATCAGCAGTGTGTTAAAACCAGTCAGACTAAGATACTTAGGCTGTGCTACTTTTTTCTGTTTGGTATTTTTTTTTTTTTAGGTTTTGTTACTGAGATGATACCTGCCAGGTGAAGGTTGGAGTTGTTTGAGTCAACAACATTTTAAACAGACAGAATTATAAGAGCTAGCATATAAAAACTCTGAGCTTTTTTTCAGTTTTGTTTTTGTTGTTTTTTTTTTTTTCCTTAGTCTTGCCTACTGACAATGTTATGGAGTGGGACACAGCAGAGGCAGCAATTCCATAGGTAATCGTTGTGAGAAGGAGCATTCATCTGAAAGAAATTAAATTGTTTCTGCAAGTATGTCTCAACTGGAAGTACAGTCACAATAGGAAACAGCTTGGAAATTGCTGATCATAACAGTCTTGTAAACATCACTCTTGAGAGGCCTCTGCTGTTGTGTGTTGCTTTTCCAAATCACGTGGGACAGGTCTTCAAGTGACCATTTCATTGTGCTACCCCTGATTCTCTGCTCTGAAACACATTTCACGAGTGATACGTAGAGTGACCCCTAATAAAACACATAATTGTTTGCAGGTTTACTGCCTGGCTGTTCCTGGTTAACTAATCAGAGACTCTGAGCAGTACCAGCTGTTCTGTGTCTCTCATATTTTTGCATGAAGCTCACCTGGGAAGAATCCAGAATATTGGTTGAAATTACATGTGCTGAAAGACAGCTCTTGGCAACGAGATGAGGAATGAGAGATCTCACACAGGGCAAAGTCAGTGGGATCAGCCATGTGGAATCACCATTTCTTCAGTACAAATTAAATATTTTCTGTCTTCATTTTCCTTTACAAGAGAGGCTTTGTAAAATTTGCTCTCACTGATGGAACCTGGTGTATAGTTTCTCACTGTAGCTGGATCTGGATAGCCTGAAGATAGACATTATATGAAAGGAAAGTTTTCCAATCTATCTGAATAAAACACTTGTGAAACTTTCATGAGAAAACCCACGCTCCTTCAAAAGAAATTTGGATATATCTCAGAGAGACTGCCTGCTTCTGAATGTGGAAATGACACAAGTAATATATACTGTGCTATTTTCTGTTTTGAGATTAATAGTGCATAGTCAACAAGTAGCCTAGGATCAGTTTTCATGCACAGAAAAAGATGCCTTCTTGCATGAAGAATGAGGCATGAATAATATTGCTTCTTTTTGAGATTCTTTTTCTTGCCCAGTGGCATAGAAGTCCCTTCCCTAGCTATAAGAAAGAAAAAAAAACCAAACATGAGGTAAATTTCTTATTGATGCTCTTGCATAGTTAGTCTGTAGGGGAAAAGGACCTGGGGGTCCTAGTGGATGGAAGTTTGACCATGAGCCAGCAATGTGCTCTTGTGGCCAAGAAGGCCAATGGTATCCTGGGTTGTATTAGAAGGAGTGTGGTTAGCAGTTTGAGAGAGGTTCTCCTCCCTTTCTACTCTGCCCTGGTGAGGCCACATCTGGAATACTGTGTCCAGTTCTGGGCTCCTCAGTTCAAGAAGGACAGGGAACTGCTTGAGAGAGTCCAGCACAAAGCCCTGAAAATGATTAAGGGGGTGGAACATCTTCGTTATGAGGAGAGACTGAGGGAGCTGGGGCTCTTCAGCTTAGAGAAGAGGAGGTTGAGGGGTGACCTCATTAATGTTTATAAATATATGAAGGGTGAGTGCCAAGAGGATGGAGCCAGGCTCTTCTCAGTGGTGCCTAATGACAGGACAAGGGGCAGTGAGTGGAAATTGAGGCATAGGAAGTTCCATGGAAACAGGAGGAAAAATTCACTGTGAGGATGACAGAACACTGGAATAGGCTGCCAGGGGTTTGTGTAGTCTCCCTCTCTGGAGATATTCAAGACCCTCCTGGATGAGTTCCTGTGTGATCTGGCATATGCGATCCTGCTCTGGCAGGGGTGGGGGGGCCTTCCAGCCACCAACACTCTGTGATTCTGTGATTCTGTGATATGAAACCTCTAGTGTCAGATTTTATGGACATTCAATCCATGTAATCACAGACGAGTTGGTATTTTCTCTGTAACTTTTCCCAAATATCCACTAATCTCAAACTTTTTTACACTTGTCATGGAATGCAAGTCTGTGGTAGTCAGAAGTCTATGCTGCCTGAACCACATGGTTCTTATGGCAACACCCTGGCTCCTTACATACTGCCACCAAAAATAGTACTTGTTTGGATACTCAGCCAAGATGAGTGTTGCATACCTTGAGATGTCACTGACAAAGATAAGTTCATCTTTTAAATACAGGTAGCTCAGCATTTAAGCAATATAAACTCCTTGAATTAAAATTAGTAGCTTTAACATTCGTACTGAAATAAAAAAATGTGAAGGGTGAATAGAATGTCTGACTGTTAAATTCGTATATTTTTCAGACTTGTTTATATTTCTTGTTTATTTTTTTTCTTCCAGAGCCAATATGGGATTTATAATTCTTTGTGAACTTTCTGCATTTTTCCCAGTCAGTGACAATCATTTGTACTCTAGGCCTGTAAGGTGCTGTAATGTCTGAAGTGTGTTGACTAAGCAATGTTTACATCATGAAGACAAGAGTGGTAACCATGTCAGAATCTCAATAAAAATAGACTGATACATTTCCTAATATTGTGAAATATGCTTATTCTGGTGTATATGGTCTTTGGTCTTCATTACACTTCTGCTATAGGGGTACTCACAGAGCTCGTCAATGAGTTGACAACATGGAGAAATGACAAAAAAAAGGAGAGAGCAGCACATGTGCTTATTAATTTTGAAAGTAAAAAAGATGAGTTAATTTCTGAAGTCAAAGTCTAGGTGCTCAACTATACATCACATATTATCTTCATTAATCTACTGTAACAGAAAAGGAGCAGAGTGGTGAAGCATACTTATTCAAATCTCAGATATGCTTCTTGAACATAATGTCCGAACCACAGCATTTAGTGCTCCCATTTGTATTCCTGCCTGCTAGTCGGAAAGTAGGAAAAAGGGCTGGGTGTGCTTACATGAAGACAGATCTCTAAGCATCTGCATTGGGCATTGTGTGAGTTAGAAAAATGCCAAATGATGTCAGTGGTATTAGTCAAGTCTTTACATGTGTTCCCGTGTAATTTTTAGAGATCTAGAAGCAACGTGTTGGTATAGATTTTGGTTTGGGAACTGAACGATGAGTGGATGATGAATTCCATGCTGTGCTTGGACGTAGTTCCCAGCTCCCTCCTACTTTGTGAGAAATGACTGCAATCATAAACCCACCACATAATGAAGACTTCAATAGGAGCAGGAAGCACTACCACACCAGGAATTTGCAGGACATCTGGTAAATCAACAACATTATCACAAACATCATGGCCAACAGTCTGAGCTGTAGCAACAGTAGATTCATTTTCCAAATGTTCCAACTGAGAAAGCTGCTCAGACCATTCCCACTATACACCAGATGGTTGATTGGTAAGCCAATATTTTCTCTATACACAGAAGCTTACTCTTTTATCATTAAGAAACATTTTGCATGGGGACAAGATATTTTATTAGAGGCAGCATTTTATCTGGCCCATGCTTTACTGAAGAACTTTATATACTGTACAACATAATATATATACAGTATACACCACAATATGGACAACTGCAAGACACTGGAAATGCTCAGTTAATTCATTCTTCTGCTGGTCACAGACATATGAGAGACCTCTATGACAAACTGCCTCCCTTTCATATTGAGTGATGGTAAACATTTTAGTGAACTACAATGCACTAAATTGTGTTAAATATGACACAATATCAAATCCATATGAAGATTATTCAATCTGTAATATGAATGTCCAAGAGCCACAAAACTAGTCTAGTGATATAGTAGCTCAGGGTAGTGATAATTTAAGATCCAAGTAATTAGCATAGTACAATTTCTAGTGCCTTAGTCAAGCAAAACTGCAAAATGAGTGGAAGTTTTTCCTACTTGAATCTGTACCTCAGATAAAACATAAGAACAGAAAGCTGAATTGACTTTGTGTGTTGACTTTGCAATGTGCTCTCCAATTTGTAATAGTGACTTTTCCTACAGAGAAAAAGAAAAATCCTTGTGTTGCTAAAACTTGCAGTCTTGCTAGTGGTCTGATAATAAAGGTTTTGATGTAAATGTTCATCTTTCTTCTGTTTGTCTGTGTTATAGATGTGGTTGTAAATCACTGGATGAGTTCCTAGCTCCATTAATTCAAATTTTGTCAAATGTCCTGTAAAGGCAGAAATTTCCTTAAAGGTGTCCCAGTCTGATATTTCTTTCTCCTATGAAACCACAGAAAAATATAGTATTTATATATGATGCAGATGGTATGGCTTATAACCATGGTTACCTGGTATCTTTTTTAAACCATGAGGATTTTTTTTTCTTTGCAACTTAACCAAACTCTTACTGCTTGATCTCAGTATTTCTCTGACAAGCATGAATTTTGAGGAAATAGCAGCAGCAATAGTAAAAATCCTGTAAAGGGTGAGGAAAATATGTTATACTCTTAATTTCTAAGTCCTCCTGCAGTTTACCAGATGAATTCTAGTACTAAATTCAAGCCAAGATTTGAAATAAAGCAGTGGGATTGTCTTAGATATTAGGAATGTGCCGTTTGCTTAGTTCTACATCCAGAAGAAAACTCAAGAGAGACTTGGTAGAGATTGAGAGCTACATTTTATAAAGAGGCCACACCTTGTGAGCATGGTTGATCGAGATATGCATAGGATGAGCTGGATTTGTCCTGAAACTGCCCCTCCTAGCAGTTAGAAGTGGCAGGCTGGTCACTGGAGCTGGCTGATGTAGTGACGTATATCACCCAGCATTCACACACCTGTGTGTAGTCACTCAATTAAAAATTTGAATGGACACCTATGTACTTACACGTTACTCAGAACCTATGCTTCATTTCAGCTTCCAAAACTTTTCAACTTTTCCACTTCATTGCTTTAAACTGTGGTTGTGCAAAGCCATATTCATTTAACTTAAGAGCAACAAGGCCATTGATGCCAGTAGAACTTATGTATGTAAAATTTTGTTTGCAGAACTAAGCATTAAACTTTAAATCTGAGATCTCTGAATCCAGAAGTCTAAGAGCTTCATGACCTTTCAAGCACAGATTATCCTGATTTTCTATAGAAGTGGTGCTGAACTCACTGCTCTTGCTCAGGAATAACAGAGACTCTCTAGGGGAGTGCTGGCCTGCTTTGAATGGAAGTATGGTATTACTGTGATTGTAAATGGTGAATAACAGAGACAATACAGAAGGTTCTCAGGCTGCATCAGTTCAGACAAAGTAGTTCAAATCCTGGTCTCAATAAAGTAAATGTCAGCTATGCCCTGTGACTTTAACTGTCAGTGAAGAGAAACGACCGTGTAATTGCTAAAATCTGATACTGAGCTGATAGCAAGGAGACTGCATTTCACCATAACAGAAGTGTTTGGGTTTTTTTATTTTGTGTGTTTTTTTATTTTTTTTTTAAACAAACAAACAAACAACATAAGAGAAAGAGGCAGCCCAATGCATTAAACCAGGATTTAACAGGCAGACTTAATTCTGGTCATAGTTTGCTTTAAAAAAATAAATTAAAAAAAAAGAGATTTGATATACTTTTCAATCATGTCAACTGAAATGCAACTTTCCCCAATGATAGACTTGCCTACATCTATCACAAGGTAAACAATGTGTGTTAAAAGCATAAAGACTTATTTTTCCTTTATTCTTATCTCAGTGAAACAGTCCACTGACAGAAGCGTCTTTTGTCTCGAAGAGATTTGGTTGTGTTTCATCTTAAACTAATGCAGAAATAACAGCATATTGGAGAAGTTTCTACTGCCAGTGGCAGTGGAATTCATTGGCCATTATTTTTCTCTCTAAGAAATAAACATCACAGTACCACAATATCACAGTATATCAGAGGTTGGAAGGGACCTCAAGAAATCATCAGGTCCAACCCCCCTGCCAGAGCAGGATCACTTAGGGTAGTCCTCATCCAGGACTGGGTTGTGAAAGGAATGCATCCAGGTGGGTTTTGAAAGTCTCTAGAAAAGGAGATTCCACAACTGTGCTGGGGAGCCTATTCCAGTGCTCTGTCACTCTCACTGTGAAGAAGTTTCTCCTGTTGTTGAGGTGAAATCTTCTATGTTCTAGTTTGAACCCATTGTTCCTTGTCCTATCTCTGTGTACCACTGAAAAGAGCCTGGCCCCCTCCTCCTGACACCCACCCCTCACATATTTATAGATACTGACCAGGTCCCATCTCAGTCTTCTCTTCTCCAGACTAAACAGCCCCAGGAATCTCAGTCTCTCTTCACAGGGGAGACGCTCAAGTCCCCTAATCATCCTAGTGGCTCTCCGTTGGATTCTCTCCAGCAGGTCTCTGTCTCTCTTGAACTGGGGAACCCAAAACTGGACACAGTATTCCAGGTGTGGTCTCACCAGGGCAGAGTAGAGAGGGAGAAGAACTTCCCTCGACCTGCTGGACACACCTTTCTTGATACATCCCAGGATCCCATTGGCTCTCTTGGCCACAAGAGCACATTGTTGTTCCGCGGAGAACTTGTTGTCCACCAACACTCCAAGGTCTTTGTGCATGGAGCTGCTTTCCAGCAGGGCAGCCCCTAACCTGTAGTGGTGCCTGTTGTTATTTCTCCCCAGATGTAGGACCTTGCACTTGTCCTTATTAAACTTCATGTGGTTTGCCTGCAGCCACTCTCCAGCCTGTCCAGTGCAGTTACTCCAACAGTAAGTAACAGTAACATTAATTTACTGTTGCCAAGTAGATATATGTAGATTTGTAGTTCCTTAAAAGTGACTTTTCAGCTTTGTCAAAAGTTAAAAACAGGTTCTTGCAGAAAGAAAGGCAAAAAAGGATAAAAAGATATTAACCTAGGGGAGTTCATTTTGACAAAACTGAGCAATGGGAAGCAATATTGCTTGGGGGTATGATCATCCAGCTGTTGAAACTAAGTCAAGAAATATTTGGGAGTTGTAATAGTGTTACATCAGCTTGAAATTAGTAGGGTGTTATTTTAAGTTGGAAGACAGGGTTGTTTTGTTTTGGTTTAGTCTCTTGCAGAATTGGATATCTTCATAACAGACTTCCAAGAATTCAGACAGATGATGGGTAATGAGCGTCCAAGGTGTAGTTGTCACTTCTTGATGTCTGACAGTTGGAATCTGACTCCATTGACTGAAATTTGGAAGAATCAGGATGGAGATGAACAGCTGAGTTCCTCTTGCAACCCTTTGCATGAGTGTGAATTGCACATAATAATACATCTAAGGGCATCAATTTACTGAAAAAAAAATGGCTTATGTCAGTCATCTGCAGTATGAAAATACATTTACATCATTCTTCATTTATTTTACATCCTCTTAAAAATATAGCTCATCTGTCCTTTGGAATCTCATTTCAGTACAAATAGCTTGAGTTTCTTCTCTTTTTCATATTACACAGTAACTTTCAGTTGTACACAGTGATTTAATGAGTAAAAATTTCAGTTTGTTAGTTTTTCTACTCAATTTCACCAGGTGTTGAGTGTTCAATCAGTTATAGGCATGTAAAATATATCATCAACCTTATGGGCCAACATTAACAGTACGGGGTTCAACAAGGCCAAATGCCAAGTCCTGCACTTGGGTCACAACAACCCCAAGCAATGCTACAGGCTTGGGGTAGTGTGGCTGGAGAGCCTTAAAACCACCACGAAGGGACCTGGGGGTTTTAATTGACAAGCAACTGAATATGATCAAGCAGTATGCCCAGGTGGCCAAGAAAACCAATGGCTTCCTGACTTGTATCAGAGATACTGTGTCCAGCAGGAGTAGGGAGCTGATTTTCCCCTTGTACTCAGCTCTGGTGAGGCCACACCTCGAGTATTGTGTCCAGTTTTGGGCACCTCAATACAAGAGTGACGTGGAGATGCTGGAGCGAGTGCAGAGGAGGGCAACAAAGCTGGGGAAGGGCCTGGAGAATAAATCTTATGAAGAGTGACTGAAGGAGCTGGGGCTGTTTAGTTTGGAAAAGAGGAGGCTGAGAGGAGACCTCATTGCTCTCTACAACTACCTGAAAGGATGCTGTGGAGAGGTTGGTGCTGGTCTCTTCTCATAGGTAACTAGTGATAGAACGAGAGGGAATGGCCTCAAGCTGCAACTGGGTAGGTTTAGACTGGACATTAGGAAAAAAAATTTCATAGAAAGAGTGGTCAGCATTGGAATGTGCTGCCCAGGGAGGTGGTTGAGTCACCAACCCTGGATGTGTTTAAAGGTCATTTGGATGTGGTGCTTGGGGATGTGGTTTAGGGGTGAACCTTGTAGAGTAGGGTTATCAGTTGGACTTAGTGATCCTGAGGGTCTTTTCCAACCTGAATGTTTCTGTGATTCTGTGACCAAAATTACGCCAATTTTTAAAAGACGAGAGTATTAATATATCATGTGCACAACAGATTTGGCTAAGCTATCTGAATATATTTATGTAAATATGATGTGCTCTGCACTGGAAAGAGCAGATAAATTTAATGGAGCCACTTCTACTTAAATGTAAAAAGTAATTTTGTATCAGTAGTATAGTAATAAAAGAAATTCTATTGCCTTGCCACTCCCTGTAACCAGAGAATTATGAAGTGGAGCTGCACGCCTACCTTTGTCCTTAGCTTAATTACAGCCTTTGACACCTTCTTAAAACACTCCTTATTTTCACCTTTCACCTTCTCCCTGCAATATCTTAATTACTTTTTCAAACAGAAGATTAAGTACGATTGCCTTGACCTCCCTCTTTTCTCCCCATTCCTCACACTCTTCCTAAACCTCTATCAGGTTTCGGATCACATTTTTATTTTCTGTGGTTTTTCCCTTTGTAGGGTATTTTGATTGTTCACTGTTGGTTTGCCAGCTACTTTTCTGACTGCTTTTCTTAGCAAAAAGAAAATCCCTTCTCTTTTCCTTTGTTAGACACAGGATTTTGTTAGGGACTGATATCTCTTTAAGAGATCAGCTGAAGACAGAACTTCATTTATTATTTTTACATCAATCACTCTCACATCAACATCTTCATTGTCATCTCCCCTCTCATCAAACTTACCTGCCTTGTCTCCCTTAAGACTTTCTGTATGTTCTGCCTCCCCTTAAATGTAGTGGAAATAAAAGCAAATTCCTTACGCTTCTTCTGAAAACTGTCAGCTGCCAATTCCCTTCCAGTGCCACTAACAAAACTTGTTGACATATATCATAACTGTGGAGGTCATTTTAGACTCTTGATCTTTCTTGCTCTGTGCACTAAAAAGCATATCTCTGTGTATTGATACTGCTGTTATTGCTTCTTCTATAAAATGTCCAAGATGCTTCACTTCCTGAACAGTGAAAACACTTAATTCACACAATTTAAACCATTTTGGTTCCTGATACTCTTCATTTCCAGATTCCTTTGGAAACATTTTAGTTTAGTTTAGTTTAGTTTTAGTTTAGTTGAGTTGAGTTTATTATTTTATTTTGTTGTTATTTTTCCCTATAAAACATGCAATCACAACATTTTCTTGGGTCTTATTGACTGCTTCTCTGTCTGCTTCAGTTTTTTGTTCTCCTAATCCTTCCTGAATCTAATTTCATCCTAACTTTTAGGTAAATGGTGGAGGATGAGAAAACACATTTGGTTATAGATGTACTAGGTATGCACATGCAGCTGAGATCCTAGCACCTAAGTCTCACAGGTTAAGGGGAGGTGTGTGCTACAAACACCTGATTAAGGAAAGCAGATGCTGAGAGAGTGAGATACACTTTGAATGTAATTTTTACACAGGTGCTATTTTTCAATTCAAATAGTTAACTAAAGGAGCAAATATAATGTAAACAATGGTTTGCTAACTGTTGTACATTGCCAACTGGATAGGTAAATCTTCCCTATTTTATATTTGATCCCTGGACATCTTGTTTGACTTTATGTATTACATTTCCAGAACAAGGTGTCTAAACAATTCTTCTAAATGGTTAATTTAATCACACTAGATCTGCATTCTTAACCTCAAGATCTTTGAAAATAAACATTAGAACACTTAAAGGCCTTTCTTGAAAACCAGGTTTACAGCCTATCTTCTGGATTTGTGCTACCAGACCGATTTGATTCTCTGCTCATCTTTTCAGAACCACTTGTTTTCCCATGTCTGTTCCCATTTCAGCTACTTTTAATTGCCTAAAAATGAGCTTCTAGACATTGTCCAGAGATGGTCACAGACATCCAGAGGTGTTTCCTAGACTAAAAAAGGATAGTGAATTTAGGAAGGAAGAAACAATATAGAGCTGATGTAAATTCAACAATTAGTTCACACTGGACATGTATCTTCTAGAGGGCTAAAGTTAGATGAGTCAGACAATTGTCATTCTGAGACATCAAAATTATTTGAACAGAATATTATCTAAAGGAATTCATCCAAAACCAAGAAGAAATACAACATCATTGTTATGGTAATGTTATTACAGTAATGGTTCCAACTCTGCTAATGTGCATTGTTTCTCTGTGGGGCTAATAAGTTTAGGGGTAATCCCACTATGCCTTGTGCCCTACTTTTACTAACTTTCTGTCCATGACAGCCAGCAGGGCAACACACAAGTAGATGATTCTCTATGTTGCTTAACAGGTAGCATTTTGGTTTGAGTTAGTTACCTTTTCCTAGAGAATGCCCAAAGAATGTCTGTTTCTAACAGGCAATACTGTAACTTCTCTTCAGAACAAGAGAATGGGGCTGGATCTGATTTATTTAATGATATATCTTGGACTCTGCTGCCAGCCTAGCTAGCTGTTCACAGGATGACATTAGGAACATCAGCAGCTCATAGGTTCCCATTGAAAACTTTAATGGTAATTGGATCTGACTTAATCTTCATAGGACAAGATGTAAATTCTGTGATGGCTAACTAGGAAACTACATGCAGCAGCATGACCAAATCACCACTATGGGGTCTTCTCGCACAGAATCATAGAATGGTTTGGGTTGAAAGGGACCTCCAAGGGTCATCTAGTCCAACCTTTCTTCAGTGAGCAGGGACACCCTCCATTAGGTCAGGTTGTCCAGAGCCCTAAGATGCTATCTCAACTCTTGCTGTCATTAGAAGATAGGGAATTTTGTATCTAATTGTAACCTTTTTTTTTTTTGTTTCTCTAATGTGAGGAAATAATTCGTTTGAGGAAGGTGATTTTGTTGTAAGACTGCACAGCAGAGAGAAGAGTGCTAAAAAGAAATTATGCTCCTTGGAAACCAAGGGGGAACTATGAGTTTCTCCTATTTAAGACTGAGACAAAAAAGCCAAATTGATCCCTGATTTCTAAGTGTCACAGCCTAACCTGATAAGGAGTTTTAGGAAGTCTCATTAACTCAGTGCTCCTCTGACTAACAACTTTTCTTGCAAATAGCTTCTCTTGTGTTGCTAAACCAAATGTGAATAATCTCCAATAGAGTCGTTTAGAAGGTAATTCTAACTGTCTTTATTTATATTTGTATAGATTGGCTTCATGGCAGGATCTCTTACAATAAAATACAGCATAATAACTATCTACTAATGATACGTTGACTTGAAATATCGCCAGGAAGTTTAAATTGGTATCCACCTATTTTTAGCAGAAATAGCTGCAAACAGTTTGGAAAATAAGCCCCAGCTGAAATAACAAGAAAAATTGACATAAACCAAATGCTCACCACGGGTGAATTTCCACCTACACTTCACAAATAGAATGAGATCATAAACAGTGGGAGTCTGGCCTGTCTCTAATTTTAATTGTTTTATTTTTCAGTTCACAGCCTGATTAGATTGAGAATCTTAGGCAGGTATAATTTAATTTTAGCACTGACCCCCTACAGGATGGATTGCAAAAGTGATGAGCCCAAGTAAGAATAGACTGTTTAGCAGTTCATGCGCACGCATAGAGCTTGTTACACAATTTATCTTCTGCAACTTCTTTTTGCAGTGAAACTTTAGCTTGAAGTGAAGTTCACCAAGTACCATAACATAAACCAACCGCGGATATCGACATACTGATATCCTTCATGGGTTTCACAAAGTGATCCAATGAAGTTTTTCCTTACATACTGTGATATATTTTTATAATTGATACCATCTTATGAGCAGATTGTTGACATGGTCTATGGATTGGCAAGGGAAATAAAATAGGCAGAACAATAAAAATTCCATAGTTGAAATTGAAATGTGATTTCCGTCGTAGTTCTGATTCAAAACTTCAATTCAATTTTGTAAACAAAGCCTACGTGTCTGAACATGCATGAAGCTCACCTGGGATTTTTTTCTACTGCATTCAAAGTTATTTATTTATGCATTCCTGTATCTGGTATAATAAGAAATATTGCTTGTCTTAACTTGAAAGTAGGAGGGAAAGCAAGATGCTTCTGATTAAGATGCAGTGTTTACTACAGTTTACTACTGTTACAACAGTCTTCTGATATATTTTTTCCTTTAACAGTTCAACAGTGATACAATATTAGCTGTTCTATTCCACCATGTGCTTATTAAATACCTTCACCATCTGGTACCCTCCAAAGGACACATCATTCCTCTGGACCTCAGTAAATCTATCGAAGGGCAAGAGACGACTGAAGAACATGAACTCTATGATGGTAAGAAAAAAAAGAAAAGTGGGGAATTTCATTGAACCAGCAACACTTTGCAGGTCATTTACAGTTCATGCTCCCACCATGTGTGCAAAAGATTTTTGCATCTGAAAACAGAATAAAACTGTACTGAGCATAATAACTACTAAGTTTTTTTTTTTAAATTTCTGTCCACTTCTGACTTGTTAAGATCCGGACTCGAACACATGAATGAGCTCACATCTGCCATCCATACAGAATCTGTCTGCAGATATTACTTAGGAATTGCTTCATAATTAGAATTATTTGATTCAGAATTAATGACAAATTCCTATGACACCTTAACACACCAGAGAAAGGTAACTAGGGATGTAATTATTTCATAAGAGGACAGTTTTTCAGGGTGTGCTCAGGAGTGGAGATGGAAGGAAGTGAAGACCCCAGAATGTGCAGAACACTCCCCATGTACATACAGCATAGCATAAGATACTGTGTATGTGAACTGGAAATAATTTCACATGATGCCAGGGAAGGGAAGAGTAAAACACTCCATCGTTTGACTAATCTGCCAATGTCTCAAGTACTATCTTCGACAGAGCTGTTTTCAGAGTGCACAGATATGTATAAAAAGTGTTCTGGTATAAGCATAAACCATTTTATTGTCTACAATTACAAGTCACTAAAAAGAGTTTCCTTTCTTTCAGATCACAAATTTTATTAACTTGATTACCTACTTCCATGAGACATCTGCCAGCGCTCAGGTCTGAATTTTCTTGAGCTATTACTTCCTCTTGTACTCCTTGGTTTTGCACCTGTACAGCAAACAACCCTGTTCTCACCTCACAGATTATTTGGTAGAGAGAAATGAGAGTGATTTTATGCAGGAGCAAAGTGAACTTCTGTATACACTTAGTTTCATCTGAGACGTTTCTCTATCCCAAAGACTCAGCTATGAGAGTTGTATTAAAGGCTGAATACATTGCACAAGAGCTGAAACATAAAGATGAGGCTGGCAGTACGCTTGAACTCATTATTCTGGGAAAATTAGGTCCAACATCATAAATTAAAGACAGGTTCAGGTTATATTTTAAATGTTCTAGGAGACAGAAATGGAAGGAGGCCTGTATGAAAGCATTGGAGTGGAGAGGACTATTAAGAACTGATAGCTATACAAATGAGTGAGAGATAAAATATGCTGGATAAAGCAGTTTAGATTCCTTCACACCTGATTTCTTTAAAATATTTTTACAATTACTCCACTGATATGTAGATATACCTCTAATGGTTTTGCTAAGATGCTGAAGAACTGGTGACTGCATCAGGCTTGTAACTTCTGGTTATAATGACTCTGAATTTGGCTTGCATTCTGAGTTAATTCATCCTTCCTATTCTTCGTTAGTTCTTTGTTAGTCCTAAGGTCTTAGAACACTCTTATCATCATCCAGAAAACCTCTGAAGTACATGGGCATCCCCATCCAGGATGGGGATCCCCATCCTGGCTTTCCTCTGGGTGAAGAGAAGAAGGTTGGACATAGTAGTGTGGCTGCGAACTCCCCGAGACCCTTTACCTGCATCCTGGTCTCAGTGGCTGCCAGTCGTGGCTGCTGGGATGCACTCTCGGGAGTATGGACACAGCCTCTAAGAGGACAACTGCAGCAGACACATGTAGTGATTTTAGCAGAAAAAGAAAGGAACTTAACTGAGAACTTCTGAATCTGTGAGGGCTCTGGAGGAGAGGGTGACCTGCTGAATGCTACATGATGTTTGCACTCATGCATGAGATTGGCCATACATGACCCTACTGATTCACTACCACAGCGGGGTGTTCTGGAGTGAGTCTTATCCACATGTCAAGCCAAGTTGATTCTGGGGTTCAGGGATGAGGCAGAGACCTACTGTTTAATTTGGGGTTAAAATAACGAGACAGGAATTATAAAAATGTAGTTATCTTTATTTTCCTGAAAACCCCGCCCCAAAATTACGTACAAAACTGACTAAAACTTAGTTGCAGGTTCTATTCGGTCACAAATTCTACCAGAATGCTTGTGGACAATTTAGTACAATTTAGAGAATTCAGACAATGGAAAAGGCTAAGCCACAAATAGCTTCACCCCACATATAAATCAAAGGACAGCCAGAACTCTTAGGGAAAGTATGAGAATGCCGATTTTACTCACGAGACAGGAGCAGGAATTTGTAGACGGTCCCTAGGTCTCTCTTGCTGGCAGGGTCCAGAACTGAAGGTTTTGTAATCTGATGTGTAGAATCCCAGGGCAGGCAGGATCGGGGAGAAACCAGGTTTGAGTGCCAGTTTCTCCAATCTCACAAAAAAACAAGAGCAGTAAGCAGAGTCCAAAATGAGCACCCAAATGGGAGAGGCAAATGAGCAGGCCCCAAAAGGATGAGTGACAGCCAAAAAATGAGAGCCCCATCCACTTTCTGCTCACTCTGTTTAAGATATTCCTAGACAATTGTCCAGGCCAGTATATGAAGTACACTGCTGATCAAGTTTCCAAATCCCAACAGACTTCCCCACTGGAAGATAATGGCAGGTACTGGGAGGAAGAACCGCCCACCATAAGTGAAGATCAGGTTCGTGATCACCTGAAGAACCTGAAAGTGTTCAAGGCCACGGGACCCGACGGGATACACCCACAGGTACTGAGAGAACTGGCAGATGAGGTTGCTAAACCCCTCTCTATTATATTCCAAAAGTTATGGCAGTCTGGGGAAGTCCCCACTGACTGGAAAAGGGGAAACATTGCTCCCATTTTCAAAAAGTATAAGAAGGAAGAACCAGGGAACTACAGGCCAGTCAGTCTCCCCTCTGTGCCTGGTAAGATCATGGAGCAGATCCTCCTGGAGGCACTTCTGAGACAGAAGAATAGTGAAGAGGTGATTTGGTACAGTCAGCATGGCTTCACCTGACAAACCTGGTGGCCTTCTATGAACAGGTCACAACATTAAGAGATGAAGGGCGAACAACTGATGTCATTTACCTGGACCTGAGCAAAGCCTTCAACACTGTCCTGCACCATATCCTGGTCTCCAAACTGGTGAAATATGGGTTTGGTGGATGGACCACTAGGTGGATAAAGAACTGGCTTGATGGCCACACCCAAAGAGTGGCTGTCAATGGCTCCATGTCCCAGTGGAGGCCAGTGACAAGTGGAGTCCCTCAGGGCTCAGTCCTGGGACCAGTCTTGTTCAACATCTTTGTTGGTGACATGGACAGTGGCATTGAGTGCACCCTCAGCAAGTTTGCTGATGACACCAAGCTGTGTGGTGCAGCAGACACACTGGAGGGAAGGGATGCCATCCAGAGGGACCTTGACAGGCTGGAGAGGTGGGCACAAGCCAACCTCATAAGGTTCAACAAGACCAAGTGCAGGGTCCTGCATCTGGGTCGAGGCAATCCCAAGCACAAATACAGGCTGGCCAGTGACTGGCTGGAGAGCAGCCCTGAGGAGAGGGACTTGGGGGTGCTGGTAGATGAGAAGCTCAACATGAGCTGTCAGTGTGCACTTGCAGCCCAGAAAGCCAACCAGATCCTGGGCTGCATCAAGAGAAGTGTGGCCAGCAGGTCAAGGGAGGTGATTCTCCCCCTCTACTCAGCTCTGGTGAGACCCCACCTGGATTACTAGCTTCCAGTTCTGGACCCCCTATTACAAGAGGGATATGGACATGCTGGAACACGTCCAGAGAAGGGCCATCAGGATGATCAGAGGGCTGGAGCACCTCTCCTATGAGGACAGACTGAAAGAGTTGGGGCTGTTCAGTCTGGAGAAGAGAAGGCTCCGAGGTGACCTTCTTGTGGCCTTCCAGTATCTGAAGGGGGCTGAAGAAAGCTGGGGAGGGACTTTTTAGGCTATCAGGTAGTGACAGGACTAGGGGGAATGGAACAAAGCTGGAAGTGGGGAGATTCAGGCTGGACGTGAGGAAGAAGTTCTTCCCCATGAGAGTGGTGAGAGCCTGGAATGGATTGTCCAGGGAGGTGGTTGAGGCCCCATCCCTGGAGGTGTTTAAGGCCAGGCTGGATGAGGCTCTGGCCAGCCTGATCTGGTGTGAGGTGTCCCTGGCAGGGGGGTTGGAACTGGATGATCCTTGTGGTCCCTTCCAACCCTGACTGATTCTATGATTCGAAATACCTGTGAGGGACCTCCACCCTGGCAGCAAGAATGGGCACCTGTCACCAGGGCAGGGGAAGGCAATTTCTTGCTTTTGTCTTATCCCATTCAAACCTCTGCTGATGGAGGTGGGGGAAGGGGGTTTGGAGCACCCCATAACAGCCACCTAGCCCAGCACCAGGCTTTCTGGGGCTCAGGTGACTTATGCAAGGAGCTGGCAGAGCATTGTCAGTAGTACTAATGTTCAGAGTGGTTTACACCTTGATGCAAAAATGTTCCTTATACTCGAGAAAAGATAATCACTACCACAGGACGCTGCAGCAACCTCTGCCCTGGACACCAGCCTTCACACAGCTTTTGCTTTTCAGAGTGCTATAAACATGAAGAAAGTAAGCTTTAGATATGAAGAAACAGGGCTAGGCATCCTGCCTATTTTGTGAGGCAAAATTTTAATAAAAATTATTATCTCCTGTAGTGAAGAATGCTTTGTGGTCTTGTTGCCTGCCATAATGCTGCTGAAGGATACCTCCTTTAGGATTTTATTTTTTCCTGTCCTCGAGGGAGTATTTTTCTAATGAGTTTTACAAAGGTAGATTTCCCAAAATTATTTGAAAACACAGATTTCCTCTTAGTTAGGGTCTGCTACTAGAAATTATCTTTCCTTGTCTTAAGAAGATTGCCAGTGAATCTACCATATCATTCCCTTGCTTCTTCTGAAGACTTGCATTGTTCAAGCTGAATTGCAAGACCAAAAATCTCAGTACATCTGCGCTCTTTTAAATGCTGCAATATGCTGTTGAAGAGAGATATTCTTTCTGCTGCCACAGCCACATTTAATAAGGCCATGGAAGACGTTCAGAAAATATTGATTCCTCAGGGTTTTTTTTTTTTTGTTTGTTTTTTTTTTTTTTTTTTTTTTTGAGGAGGAACCAGAGTGCACCTAAAGCATTCCTGATTAATTCCAACACATTCAGTTTCCACAGAGGTATCCTATACCCAGCAGGGATCCTAATAGTAGTGACAAGAGGTTAAGCCAAAGAATGAAGGAAATATGCAATCCATACATCTGTTGGACAGGTTTCCACACTTGGTTTTCCACATCTCCTTTGTAACTGTCTGAAAATAAAACTTTGCAGTGCGGCAGCACACACTCAGTGTGTGCCATTCTATCAAGTTTTTTACCTGCAAGTAGCCTTCACTCGTTTCAACCCAGATGAGGAGCTGATTTTAAGTGTCTTCATTCTGCTGGGGGAACTTTTTATAATGCCAGGCTGAACAACTTGTAAATGTGAACTAAGTTACCTATCTTTGGAACTCAGCAGGCTAAGTCTGAATGATATTTTTCTGTAAGTGATAGCTTTGAAATAAAAATGTCTAGACTTTCTGTTTTGCTGTCCCTTTGTCCTATTATTAAAGAGGTCTCCTTCAACCTCTGACACAGCAACATGAGGGAGGCGAGGTACAGTGGTGTCAGTGTTGCAGCAGAGGGCCTTGAACTCCAGCTTTCTAATCCTACTTCTGAGAGAAATCAAACCAAATTGAAAACATCTCTGGGCTAGATCATGCTTAACATTGCTACTTCGGCTTAGAAGTAGTGCTGAGGTGTGCAGCCCTGCAGGAGCTCCTGGAGGCAATGTGCTGTCACTCAAACCAGCACAGATGCTGTTTTACTCCAGTGAGTAGCCTGGCACAGAACTCTGAGGATGTTATGTGTCCTCAATGTCTCTGGTAGTGAAAATGCAACTGTGTCCTCTGCATGTTTGGAGAGGAAGCATCATGCATTTGCCTCAAAACATTGCATTACACATGGTCCTTTCAGTACTTTTTCTGTTCCCTTTTCTCATTCCCTGTCTTTGTCTCCCACTGACCCTGTCTCTTACACACAGGCTTCTGCCATGGTCAAAAAGGACAAAATGCATTTGAGGATTTGGACTGAAAAGGAGGAATAAAGATAGTTTTGCAGTCTCTTCATCTGTGATTGTTTGAGTGCCTGGCTGGTACCCTTGGGTATGTGAGTGGTCTGCAGGCAAAGAACCTTAACTAACTTGCACCAGATTTTATCAGCAGTAAGAGCAGCTGGACATTGTTGGTGTATGAAGAGGCCTTGGATGCCACCAGTCAAGAGCTTTTCTTTAATTGTATGCCACTGGAGGATCGCCATAAGCTTGGGTGATTCTTCTTCATGATGGCTGCAACACAGCCAGGATCTGAAGCAATGTGCTAGCTCTCCTTTTCATGATTATAATGCATTAGACAGAACAGCTCCAGGACACAACTCTAAGATGCAACTACATTATGCTTAGGTTATGTTTAATTCATGCTTGTGCTTGCAAATGTGACAGGCAGGTTTCATTGTCAAAAGGACAATGAGATTGTGCTCTGAGTTCTAATTAGGGAGCATTAACTTGAAATGCTCATGTATGTTGCATATCTACCTGCAAATTTCAAAGGCTATGGGTGTTTACTTCTACTTAGAATGGTTTAATTGGCCACTACTTAAATGGAAATCAGGGTGTGTAAACAGATATTTGCAAGAGTGGGTTCAGCTCGGTACTCATTTGAGTTGAGTTGCTGTGCAAGGTAAATAAATATAATCACTTCTAAATATAGAAGGTGTGATGTGGTAGAGTGCATCAGGGAACAGAAAATATTTAGGAATCAATTTCCTGGATCAGCTTGGGGAGGAATGGACACATGTCCAGCTTGAGATTGTGCTCTAAACAAAAAAATAATAAACAAGCAAACAAACAAACAGACAGCATTATCATTTTTCTGGTGCTGGCTATAAGAAATATTTTTAAAGGGTCAGAAAGCGTAGGCTGACTTTTTCTACTTTTCTGCAAAATTTCAGTAGAATTAATTGCTGAGTGTTGACAGCAGTGGGCAAAATTAAACAGAATTTCATCTATTGAAATTACTTCTAAGTGGAGTCAGAAGGTCTGCATGGTATTTCAAGAACAAATTTGCAGAACTGAAGAGACCCGATTCATTCACAAGGCAGAGATGAGCCTCTAGCACAAAGTGTTTGATTGCAATTCTGAAAATTGCCTGTGAATCATTAATGATGATACAGTATCAGTGGGTGGGAAAGTGTTAGTTCATAGTTCCTTTTTTTTTTTTTTTTTTTTCTATTCCTGTATTTTCTGCATACAGTTGTTTAGACAAATCTCTCCTGGAAAGCAGTTGTGGATTTTTGTCTCCTACTTTCTTTGAAAGCTTGCACTGGCCTGCTAAATATATTCTTCACATTTGGAGCATGATGTGTAAGTGGAAATTGAATTAAAACCAACATGACAGAATGGAGGTTAACCAAACTGATTCAAAAACCTAAATGAGTACAACTTGAAACCTACAGCCCCAGGCCATTTTGTCTCAGCAGCTCTCTCATTATTCTGAAACTTGTCCTTGGGGCCCTTCCTTGTCAGCTGCCAGGACTGAAACTGGATGCTGAGCAGTGACCACTCTGAGAATTTCCTGGTGGAGGCAGGTGCAAAACAGCTTTCCTTTCACCTGCTGAACATAGCAGCCACCCCAGGTGAAATGAACTTAGGAATTTTCTTTCTGTGCCTATATGTAATCCAAAGAGAGACATTTTTCATAGGTTTTGGTGCTCAGAGAGCTCTGTTTATGACTCAGATGTTTCTAGTGAATCAATCTGATGCCTCTGAGGTCCGTTATTTCTGCTGGGGAAAACTCTGTGCTTGAATCAAGGAAGCATGAGGCACTGTTTCTGTGCTTACTAGAATGGTTCCCATTATGTGAAGGGATTCTTTGTCCCTTTCCTCTCCCTTGTTTTCATAAAAATCTTAAGTAGTTCTCTCATGGACGCAAGCTCCTTCTCTTTCTAACACAGATCTAAGAAACATTGTTTTCCCAAGCAGGCTCTGTGAAAAGAAACATACATTTCATCATGCATATCTAACTCTATTTTCAAACCAGATTTTCAGAAATAAGTTGGTATTTCAAAACCTGCTTTGTTAAAAAGACTTGCTAATAAGGCCAGGCTATGTTCTGCCTGACTGAAAAGCAAGGCTTTTCAGTTTTAATAATGGACAAACTGCAGCATAAGTCCATGAAGATAAATTTAACCATTAAACTAACAATATGGAAGCTTTAGAAGCAAACAGCTTTTTAAAAATTCAAACTTAGTCAAAATCTATATCTGAATGAAGGCTCCTACATTAGGAAGATAATAGAAGATGTCTTCTAATATACTGGGTCTTTTGTGTCACTACCCAGACATCTAGAATGAGGTCGTTATTTGAGGAGATGGCTGAATCAGGATAAGAAATAGAAAGTGAATTCCACGTGCTGCATTAATTGTCTGCAGTCTGTGGCACCACTGAGATTGTTTCCTAATAAGATTGAACCCCTTTCCCCCCCTCCTTCACCCATTAAATACAGAAGAAATGTTATTATGCTGCAGACTAATTTTCCAATACACTTCACAAAGCATTTATGTGATGTGTTTCTTGCCATTTTAACCTTTCTAAGCATAATGGGTAGCATAGTTGTTGTCCTTTAAACAAAGTCTTCATAACGTTAAACAAGCAAAAGAAGACAAATTTGTTTTGCTTCTTAAGAAATAAACATGAGATACTGGTAAAATACCTTAATACTCCCTCAATTAGCACATTTATTAAGAAATATTTTGACCAAACTAATGAACTTTTTGCTTCTTGCACAAGATAAAATTTACAAAGGAAAATGAGAAAGTAGAGATGGTGTATGTCACCAAATTATAGAGCTATGTGAATGGCTATAACAAAACCCATTTTTCCCCCTGCTCAGAAATGATGGATTTTACTCTGCTGAACTTGAATAACAGCGTTCTCTATAATACACTCCTTAGCCCTCTAAGTGGCTACTAAAAATTAATCTTCAACAGCAATGAGCAGTATTAGGGTGATTCTTCTACTCTAAGATTGAATTACTTAGGCTTTAAGTCCTTGTAAAAGAGAACAGAATATGCTACATCCTGTTTACCAGGTGTTTCAGGAGCAGTCATCATGAAGGCGCAGAACTTTAGTCATCCAAAAATACGAAAGCATGCTATGAAAAAACAGGGTGACTTCTGATTCATAGCACTAATTTACAAAAGGATTTTAACTTTTAAATTTTTAATTAAATTTTTATTTTTTTAAATTTTTTTGTATCCTTTTATTTTAATAACAGAATAAAATTGAATATGAAGCAATTACTTCCCTACTACAGTTTCTAATATAGTCTAATGTTTGGAGGGCTTTCACATCTTCTCTTAAAGAAGTTGAGAGTGACCTTAGGTTCTTGGACCTGGACTGTAATGGTAATTAGGAGGTGCTTATGCCTTCTCAGTACATGGAGCTTAAACCATCTCTTCTCCTATTCTAGGCACCTCTCTTAAGGTTAGATGAGAGAAATCTGACTTCTTGTACAGTGGAGAGGACAAAACATGATTCTGGGTGGCATCCTCCAATAGTACACTAAAATAATGGTGACTAGATTCTGTATAGTTAATACCAAGGAAAATTAAGACCAATTCATCCTGGAGCTAATGAGATAATGAAATTATTTGCATAAGATTTTCACTGTCAATATCAGGACTGTCTTACAGAGAGTTCACACATCAGAAAGAAAAAGGAACCATCTATGTGAGATTTCTTTCATTTAAAACTCTGTCTTCAGAGGGGGATGTCCAGCTTTGTAACCTGGTCCGCCATAGTTGTTTGAACAGAGATTTCCTGGTTCCCACCACACAGTTGAATCTGAATGAGCAAATCTTAGCTGACTGGTATGGGAAGGCAGAAAGGGAGTAACTAAGGGAAGGGAGGAAAAAGGATGCACTGGAGTTATGTAACTAACAATTTTTTTAACAGCTGCTTGTATAGGAGGGTACAGGACATAAGTAGTCATTAGCTGAGTAAGTCTCTCTGTGAGAAAGAATTCATCTAGGAACTATCATTGCTGCTTCAGTTCATTTATTTTCCCAGCTCCCTTCTGCTTAAATGACAATATGCTTTACAATGTCAAACTGCACGAAAGGAGAGACAGTGATTCCTTATTGATGCAATGGCTTTTGAGAACAAAGAAAATGAACCAGATTTAAAAGCACACAGAATGATACGTGTGCTGCCAAAATGCTCTGTCACAGTTGCGATATTGTGACCACAGGGTAGTTAGCTGTGCCCTGTGTCTTACATATAAAGATAAATACAATTTACTGGTGTGATGTCTCACTAGTAGTATCTAACTCAGAATTTCCAGTTAGTTTATTTCAAACAATCTTTTTTTTTCCAGTTCTGTAAAACCTTTCTTCTTCTCACTTCTTTTGGAAAAATAAGAAGAAGTGGGGGATAAAGTCTGCATGAATTTTCTCAGTTTCACTGAAGAAGGCTGTCCCTTCTGTGATCACTGATATGGTTACTGTGAAATGTTCTGTAGTTATAATGGACTTGTTCCAGAAGTTTCACTGAGCTGGTCCAATCCCTAATCCCTGCTCTAAATTGTTTCTTTTGGTGCCACATCAAAAAATTAATCTTTCCATTTGCTTTGCCCTGAATCATTTAACAGTGTGTGAATCCATATAAAGAGCCACAAGGCAAAGCTTTTGATAAAAGTTAGCTGGAACTAAACCAGCCTGCATATCTTATTTAGGAACAAGAAAATAAAAGTTTCAGAAATGACAGGTTTGGCTATAACTTTTAGTTGTTCCTCTTCCCTGCTGCCAGAATACGCAGTCTATTTAATAGCTTCCTTTGGTTTTAAGGCATTTTCTGTGTAATCAGGTAGCTCTGAGAGATGACCAAACACTGGTCATTCTGGGCACTTGCTTATTCCAGTGATTTGAAATAACATTTAGTAACAATGCCCCACATTTGCAGAAAAAGCAGTGCTCATAGCAAGATTTCTGTTGAGGATCTAATGGTGAGTTTAAATGACATATTGTGTTGGTGTTCATAAAAGCCTTCTGGATACAGGACTGGATTTTGGGAAAAGGCTTATACTGTAAGTAAAGAATATCTTAGTAGCTCTTTCAGTCAACTTTGGCTCTATAATGGTAGCAGCAATGATAAAACCTGTTGCTTCCCCACAGCCATTCATTGGACTACATGAAATGAGCAGAGATTTTTGAATTCTTTCTCCATAGAAGCCTATCTTAGAACTGTTGCTCAAAAAGACTGAAAGCTCCATCAGTATTGTCAGTAGGAGAATCTTGGGGAGTGCTGGATGTGCAACTCCTGTTTTGGGAATGTTAGACTAAAGAACAATTTGAACAAGATGTAGTAAAAGCTCTTAAATGATGGAAATTTCCTGACCAGATTGTCCCATCAGTTTCCTTATATTAAATAGTCCTGTATTCACTAGCTCAGCACTAAATAACTTTAAAAAAATAAAAGTAATAGGATCATAGAATCAACAAGGTTGGAAAAGACCTCAGAGGTCATCAAATCCAACCTATCACCCAGCACCTCATGACTAACTAAACCATGGCTTCCAGTGCCACGTCCAATTCTTTTTTGAGTATCTCCAGGGACGGTGACTCCACCACCTCCCTGGGCAGCACATTCCAATGGCAGATCACTCTTTCTGTGAAGAACTTTCTCCTCACCTCCAGCCTAAACTTCCCCTGGCACAGCTTGAGACTGTGTCCTCTTGATCTGGTGCTGCTTGCCTGGGAGAAGAGACCAACCCCCACCTGGCTACAACCTCCATTCAGGTAGTTGTAGAGAGCAATAAGGTCATCCCTGAGCCTCCTCTTCTCCAGGGTAAACAACCCCAGCCCCCTCAGACTCTCCTCACAGGGCTTATGCTCCAGACCTCTCACCAGCCTCGTTGCACTTCTCTGGAAACGTTCAAGTGTCTCAATATCCTCCTTAAATTGAGGAGCCCAGAACTAAAATGCATCTAAGCTTAATATTTGAAGTGCTAATTAACCTGTCTTATTTTCAAGGTGTGAGTCACTCCACTCCAGAGTGGGACACCTAAACTTAGTTGCTACATGTCAGTGAGATGTTAAAACTCTTGCTTCAGAACTTCACAGCTTCTCCCAAGACCAAAAACTCTCCTCACACTCATGCTTTTTCTCATGTAGATTGTTCTGTCTTTTCCTCCCTAAGAATTACAGAAGGAAAATATTGTTGGTTCTAGATACAGAGCATACCAAAGCTTTGGAAATACTGAATTCTGTTTACTTCTGCCTAAATGCGAGTGCAAGATTATTGCAAGCAAGACAATTTTTTTTTTTCTGAGCTAGACCAGCCCAAGATTTTATTTAATTCCTTTGGAAAAATGTCAATGTCAGGTTCAGAAGGAAATAAATACTAAAAATATTTTAATAATACAATAACATTGGTAAAATTGAGTTTTCTTGTGACAAAACTGAAGCAGGTAAGATTTTATGGTTTGAATCCTAACTACAGTGTCAACACTTCTGTGGTTGCAACTGAACCATGCTGAGGGAAATCATATAAACATGGAGTGAATTCACACTTAAGCTAACACTCTTGGCTACCTGCAGCCAGTTATCTTTGTGGTTAGCTTATTACAATGCTGGGCCCCACCACATGATTTTACAAGTCTCTCACAGCACTTAGAGGAGCTAGAAAATAATCATAATACACAGTTGTCAACCTATCACAGAATTACTCAGGGTGAATCTTATCATCACTGCATTAGATGGGTGCACATATTCCAATACCAGGAAGATAGTTAAGCATCTGCTTTATGTATAATAATGGAGTTAATCTGATTGGCTGCATCTATTAGTTTCTTCAGCAGCAGTCCAAGGAGCATCAGCATACAGGGTAGGTCTGACCTTCCCTTCTCTTTTTCCTTTTCTCCTACATTCTGTGTTTATGGACCTGCAGAAGCTCACACTTCTCTCCCCCCCACCATGATGTGTATAGTCACCTAATTTGATACCAGCAACATATGAAGTAAGCCGAAAGCCTGAGACATCCTGGATCAGCTGTCCTCCTGGGGCTGCTTTTACAAGTTCAGTTGCTGGAAGGGAAGAAAAGGAAAGCTGGTCTTAAGCACATGCTTTGTGAGAGAGAGGGGTGGAGAGATCTCCTGGATCTGCTCTTACAAGTTCAGTTTCTCAAAGAAAAGGAAATCTGGTCTTTAGAGCATGACCTGTGGGAGATAAGGTTCGAGAGTGCATATGAAACCACATCTGATTTATCTGCAACTACTTGATTTTATAATATTGTTGTGCTATATTTCTAGTTTGACTCCAAAATTCTTCTATTCAGTTCCAGAAGCTGGGGTCCTTAGATCTTGTGATGAAACTTAATATCAAGATAAGAACTAGAATTTGAAACAATATTTCAATACTGAGATTGGGAAGTCTTGAAGTAAATACGAAAATGACTTTATATGAATGCATTGTTTCATGACAAAATTTGTTTGATCTAATTTAGTATTAAACAGCCTTCATTAGTAGAAATCTTAAATGAGTGGGAGAGATTTCAGCCCCATAGATGATCTGTGTGGAAATGGCATCAGTTCTTAGATCCTTTTTTAGCTCTTTCCCTTATGCATCCATAAGGGATCTAAAGCACCTGTGAGAGATTTTCTGGAAAGTGCTTTATTATATTATTTTCTATTTAGAGATGAATTTACATAGTTAAAGCTTTGTCTATTGAGCTGAAAATAAACTCCCTGGGGCATGCATCTGATGCCAGCAGGAATGAGTAATTTAAAACTTGAAGTCTGTACTTCCTCCCCAGAGGATGAGGGAGAAATATAAAAGTGTTATAAAAATTATCCTTCGCATTTGCGTCTAGAGGAAAATATAACAGCTCCTATTTATTTGATTTGTTCATTAATTGCTCAGCTAATGCTTGGAAAAAAACATGACAGGGACAAAATGTAACCATGCAGCTCACCAGGCAGTACTGTTAAAAATGTTGAGCTACCAGAAGACTGGATGCAAAACAGAAAATATGTTGCATAACAATCTAAAAAGAAACAAGAAAGAAAAATAAATACATGTTTAGGTCTGTAATCTTTAGCAGTATTGCACCATAGCATATAGGTTAAAGTGTGCATGTGTGGGACTGGAATGGGCAGGGAATATTATGCACAAATCCCCTAGGTCATAAATTTGATTCATCAGCAATTTGTAGTCTTTTTGTATAGTCTTGCTGATCAGATGCAAGTGTGAGTTCAAAGATGTGCAAACACTATCCAGACATGTAAGGTGGACTTCCTAGTTGGAAATCCTCAGATAATCTATTTTATTTAAAATGATGCTTCTGGAGTTTTCTTCCAGAAACCCTATGCCTAAGTTTTCAAGCCCTGCTCTCTCTTACTCATCTTGTTTCAGCAGTAGCAGTTCACTTAGCTTCTAACAGCAGGTATAAACATAACAGCCAAATCTGCATCACAACTGGCTGGTTTAAAAATCCTTTACATAAAGGCTACATGTTTATGAATTGTCACCTAAACTGAAAGGAAATATTTTCTAGTTTGTTGTTTTTAAAGAAGAGTTCCCAGTTTGCTTATATTGTTGCAGCCCACTGGTATCTCTGATTCCACTGACATTGATTTACAATAGCTATCCAAATCTGTGTCAGAGAGAAAAGGGACGGACTGAACACAAAGGAAAACTAGAATACTCATGCAATTTCAGCTGTACAACAACATAGAGGAAAAATTGAGTTTCAGTGCTAGAAATCTGTTATACCTGATTTGTATGGTAGTGGAATAACTCAAGTATATCAGGGTTTTGGCTGTATGTCTGAAAGGGTCAGGAAGATTTTATCATCTTCTTCTGGAGAATAACTTTTCTCTCACTCTTGTTCTCAGTGACACCAAAAACTGCACATTTCTACAGACAGGTGGTGGTCATCCCCATTTCAACCAAGAAGAACGAAGCATCTTTCAGGACCTAATTGCTTCCCAGTTTAAAAAAGTTGATCACCAGCTTCACATCAAATATTTTGCTAAATTTGATGGCAAGAAGAAAATTTATTCTTCTTCCAAGAAGAGATTCAAAGGTTTTTGTTCTGTGTATGGTGGACCGTGGTCCATCTCCTAGCATCATCTGTATAGTGTCATCTATAACATTCTCTGTTAAAGGAAGGGCCTGTGATATGAGTGGCACATGTTAGGTTTTGGGTATTTTTCCGTGGTGCTTTGAGGTGTCTAGTGGATTATTTTGTGAAAACAAGCTGAAGCTGTGTCATTTGCCATCCTGTGTTTCTGCCTTCTGAAAAGTCCAAAGAGCTTTATGTGTTAGAATGAGCGTGAGAGTTGTTTGACTAAGGGACTGTATCTACACTAAAGACATCTAAAAGAGAAACCTTGGACTTCTCTTATAGCCAGTAAAGAAAACTAGCAACTCATAGTTGCTCACTGAACAACTCATTCTACACTACACACCTGAAACTGCTCACATGAATTATCATCTGAGTGCCTCTTAACTGTTAAGGAAACATAAGATGTCTAGCTGGGATGCAGACGTACAGAGTGGAATTCACCTGCTCATATATAGGCTTCTAGCAACACTGACAGTTTTTATTACTTACAATATCCACACAGACTTTAAATTTGTCACAGATGACATATCCCTATCTTTTCTTTGGAAGCTGAAGGACAGACACAATATTCTTTTGAACCTGAATCAACACAAAATGGCTCTGTTCGGATGATGAAATTGTACATTTAGTGTGTTCCTTCTGAATTTTGCTTTTGCCCTTTTCCTCCCCTCCCCTCCCTTCACCTCCCCTTCCCTCTGGAGGGGGGGATCTGAATATGACGTAGGATCAAAGGGTTGCCAAGCATTGGAACAGGCTGCCCAGGGAAGCAGTGCAGTCACCATCCCTGCATGTATTTAAAAGACATAGATGTGGTGCCGAGTGACATGGTTTAGTGGTGAACTTTTCAGTGTTAGGTTAACAGTTGGACTTAATTGTCTTGGAGTTATTTCATGATTCTGTGATTTTTGGGTTTAAAGATATAGCTGTTACTCACAGCTCAGTCTGGTGTACTACTACACAGTAACTCAGACACAAAACTTTGTATACAAACCAAAGAATTACTACTTCAGTGTGAAGATGTTTGTGTCTAGGAGCTGAAGGCCCTGGTCTGGCAAAAACATTATTCTGCAATTTATGGTCATGCACACCATTGCATGATAAGAAATTACATATGTATTTTCAGAAGCAAATCTTTTTGCCTGGTATCTTGTTTATCTAGAAATTAGGCATCTAATGTAGACTTCTGATATTTGAAGGAGAGACACAGGCTTCTATGCAAGATTATTTATTTATCAGGATTTTGTGAGCTGAAGTGTAAGAAAACACTTATGCTAACCTATATATCCTGAAAATGGACATACAGCTCTGATGACTCTGATATGACTCTTAACAGTTTCCTTAATAGTTAATTGAGAGGAATAAATACCAGAAGTGGGCAATTAATTTTACCCTAAAATAGTCTTACAAGATGAATCAGATGAGTCACCTTCTAAAAATGCTTATTTCTATTTGTTGACTAAGAAGGGCACTTAATGCATAACTGCTAAAAGCCTGAAGTTGATTGGGATGAATTCCACACTAAAATACATTGGCTTAATTATCCTTAAAGATATTTTTCCATCCTCTCTATAAAAGGTTTAGATAATTAGATACTTAATTTTTGAGCGACCCAATTTAGATGAACTGAATCACATTTAAAATGAAGCTCATATTTTAAATGCATGAATGATGTTTACTACATGTAAAAAAGTAAGGAGAGAAAGAAGCAAATTAAGCATGCTCTATAATATTCCATACTGCTAAATCAGAAATTTATGTCACAATATGTGACGATATGCAGTTCCCTAAAACATAATATGATAAAAGTATATTTTGCTTGAAGTGAGAGGTTTCCCTAGCTCTCTATTGCATACAAGACATTGTTAAAAAAAAATCCTCATTTAAAAATACTGAAATAATGCATCCACTGTATCAGGGTTTACACGCCTTTGACATTGTTAATAGTAGGTGTTTGGAATCAAGAGAAAGGAAATCAGCATTACCTACTTCTGACAGGAGTTGTGTTACATGTATTAAGTTCAGCAAGTCAGAAAAAGAAGCATGTTTGGGGTGGGGTTTTTCATCATTAAAAAGGAATTAAATCTTCATTCATGAATTATAACTTGTCATGACATACTTAATACATCTTGTGCTCAGTGAGTAGCTTGAAATGATTTATAAAACCATTGGATTTGGTTCTTTCTTCTTTTCTTTTCTTTTCTTTTCTTTTCTTTTCTTTTCTTTTCTTTTCTTTTCTTTTCTTTTCTTTTCTTTTCTTTTCTTTTCTTTTCTTTTCTTTTCTTTTCTTTTCTTTTCTTTTCTTTTCTTTTCTTTTCTTTTCTTTTCTTTTCTTTTCTTTTTCTTTTTTTCTTACTTTACTTTCTTTTCTTAATTTTCTTTTCTTACTTTCTTTGCTTACTTTACTTTCTTTGCTTACTTACTTTATTCATTACTTACTTTCTTGCCTGCCTTCTTGCCTTATTTCCTTCCCTTCCCTTCCCTTCCCTTCCCTTCCCTTCCCTTCCCTTCCCTTCCCTTCCCTTCCCTTCCCTTCCCTTCCCTTCCCTTTCCCTTTCCCTTTCCCTTTCCCTTTCCCTTTCCCTTTCCCTTTCCCTTTCCCTTTCCCTTTCCCTTTCCCTTTCCCTTTCCCTTTCCCTTTCCCTTTCCCTTTCCCTTTCCCTTTCCCTTTCCCTTTCCCTTTTCCTTTTCTTCCTTATGGAGAGTGGAGGAGGGGAATCTGTCAGAATAAACTAGAAAAGTCCATTCTGTCAAATTGCATGCCCTGCTGCTTCATCACCATTATTATACTGAGGTTTTACATTAAAGTACCCTGGATTTTAAATTGAAAGTCAAATATAATTTGCCACCAGAAGCATGAAGTGAGTGACTAGAAAAGCTGATAGCTAGGCGCAGCATGACAAATTGGTATCTATCTAATAATGAGCCTTACAAGGTCATGGATCACTACGAACCTCAGTTTTATGTAAGTAGAACTGGACTACATTGTATCAATTGTTGTTTCAGAGGAAAGGGCAATATATTTTAGATTGGCCTATATATTTTCAGAGCTAAAGCTAGACAGGTACAATAAGTCCCTTTTTGATAGGAAAAAAAAAACCAAAACACAAAACCCCAAACCAACATGAAAACCCCAGGGAAAACTACAGAGGAAGGGCTGGTGCAAAGTTTTGTAGCTCACACGCACACTTCCAGGATAAATTGTGGACAAACACACTGTTCCAGTGTATAGGTTTAAACTTTAGGAAGCCAAACCCCAACAGATGTGCAAATTATTGAAAAAAAAACCCAAAACAACTTTCAGTAAGTGGCCATTTAATGGAATTTTTAGGGTAAATTATTACATTGATCTTGTGTCTACAGCTGTATCAACAAAAAAAGGAGAGGAACGGTCATGTTCCTACACCAGAAGTAGGTTTATTAATAGAAGACTATTGCAATAATTATAGAAACATTAAAATCACTTCTCAGAAAGTATTAATCAATAGGGTCCTAGTGGAACTAGGTATGCTGGAGGTATGACTATTTATACCATGAGGGAGACAGTCTGAGAGCATCATCCTTTAATGACATATCTGCAGAATTTGTGCAGCTGGCAAATGTTGTCATTTGAAACTTACACTCAGCTGAGATCATTTACTAGGAATTGCTCTTCTGGGACACAAAGACCTTTATCGGTTTGTCTTACAACATTATTTTTATGTGCCATTATGAGACACTGTGTAGGATTCATGTACCATAACTTTGGCATCTAAAGCGTGGTTCATTGTTCCAAGTTCTTTTGCATCACTGCAGTGGAATAGATGGATATCATCTTTTGGAGATGCTGAACTCCTTAAAGTGATTATTTTATTGCAAAATAGGCCTCTGGGACAGAAGAAATTGTTTGCTAGAAGCTAGAATGGCTTCTGGCATCAAGGGGAGAAATTTTGGCTTCATCACCTATCTTTTGAAGGTGTTTAAGACAGTTCCCAGAATATCTGCTTCTCTTCTCATCTCTCTTACCTAACAGGAGAACTGGAAACCAGAGTAAACTGGTGAAGAACAATGGTTGGAAGGTGCACATTAGGGATAGATATGTGGCACTGGGGAGAAATAGATTTTTAGGAAACTGTGAATCTGTCAGGTAGTTGGAGGGACCCTTTCAGGTGATTGTGGACAGTGAACTAACACAAACTGTGCATGTGTCTCATTTGGCCAGACCAGTGACCATACTACTTTTTTATTACAGAGGACCTTCAATTTTTCTGGGAGGTTAGTTGTTATTTGCTGTTTTTCTGTCACCTCAGAATCAGGATAGTAGTAGCTTTGCTGAAGTAACAGACAGTGAATACATCTGCCTGTAAAGATGCTGCCTATAGAAGATAAAAATGCAGAAGTTGTGATCATGTTAACAGTTCTATTATGCAGTCTGGCTTTATAAAGTATTTTGTTTAATCTATTTCCATGCTGGAAGTCTCTTGTTTACTCTCTGCTATGTCAGGTAAAAGTGAGGCAACTGCAACAGCAGTGGCCATGAACAAACCAGAGCATATGCAATGGTTATGATTTTATTTCCTGTGCAATGAACCCTTCAAAATGCTAGGAGTCTGTTAGCTGGAAATGACTAATATTTTTTGTAGCTCACAGAAGGGACACATTGTGCTTTGCCTCTTGATTCTTCTAGTTTTTCTGGGTTTCTTGAACCCACAATAAAAAGCAGAGTGTGATACACAATAAATGAGAGAAATAACTCAATCTTTGGTACAATTATTTAAGCTAAAACTCAATGAAATAAATAGAAAAGACTATTGCTAATTAGCACTGAAGCAGATCCCTGATCTACTACTGAGGCCCAAAAATAACGTGATGCTGAATGAATTTTCTTTTCAGGGGTAAGTAGTCAAATCTGAGCCAGTGTGTGGAAGAAAGAACTGTCCCTTACAGGCACAGCACAGCCTGCAGAGGATAAGAGATCTGTGAGTAATAAGCAGCATGATTTATGGGAATAAATCTTATCAGACAAATTTGATTGCTTCTTCTGATAACATTACCAAATAAGCAAATGAAAGGAAAATGGCAGACCTAATATAGTTTGACTTCAGTAAAGCATTTGATATAGCATCCATGAAATCTTATACAATGAATTTAAATTGACAAATATGTGGACTGTTGCATGGATTGAAGATTAGCTCAAAGGCCATAAACAAGGAATATTGATGGATCAAGTTGAAGGGAGATACACAGACATTTACTGCAATGCTGGTACTAAATCAAGACTTGTTTAGCATCTTCATTCCTGATTGGGAAAACAGAATGTGTCCATTAACAAAATTTACCCATGACATAAATTGGGAGGAGCTTAAAATGCCCTTATGGGGAATAAATAGTATAATGTATCAGAGATTGATGTGACAAAGTAATAACTAGATGATAAAAGTGCAAGGCACCACCACTGGTATAATTTGAAGCAAATATTGAATGAGTGTTTAACAATCTGGAAAAGCTGAGAGAGTAAAATATAATTGTGGCAGATAATAGGCACAACTTGAAAGGGCAATCAAAAGGGCAAGTGAAGTTATAGGTGCATATGTATAATTGCCTCATGGAATAAAGTGACATGGTAATATCCCAGAAGATTTTGAACACAGAAGCAGACCTAGTCTGCTCTTACACAGCTCTCACACTCAAAGAATAAAACTGGGTTCTTGGAATGATCCATGAAAGAAACTAAAAGAAACTGAAGTGATGTCCAAACAGTCAGGTGCAGTAAAAGAAGATTAAACTATAATGGGCTAGATTAAAACCACCGAATTAGTACATGTATTGGAATACCTTTCTGCCATGAATCAATATGAAGAAGCCTAGAGTACTTGATGATAAGCTCTCCATGTATGCTTAAGTAACAAATAGTAGGTTACTTGTTAGCCTCCAAACATCAAAAGAGTAAAAATCTCAAGGATGGAGAAGAGTTTTGTGTGATGAAGAAAACCGTAAACAAGAGCAATGAGAGGAAGCTGAGAACAATACTATTAAGGTGATTATAAGCAACATTTATTTGCCATATTAGAACTGTATTGTGAGGGGGTAATACTGCGTGAGTAGATACACACATTGTGTTTCACCTTCCTGGCAGTATAGCCCACTTGCAATAAATCTTGTTTTTTTTAAGTGAAAGTTGCCTTTAGTGGGAAGGGTGATAGAGAGATAAAATATTTGGGACCATACCATCTCCCATATGCAGAGTCTTTACCACCCCAGATGGTACACCAACTGCCAAGTCCTAGAAATACTACTGAGTTATTACTTTCCAAACATGAAGCAGACTAAACCAGCACAGTATATATTATATCCTCCTGCAAATGCTTCCAAAATTAAGACTAGGTGCCTCTTTTATATACAAAGCCCAGATGGTACATACGAACCAACTGTGAACTCCATTTACTGGTGTGATGTTTAAACCTTACAAAAATCCATGCTGGTATAACAAATGGCCTCTATTTACAAATGGAAGACTGAGTAAATGAGAGAGATGCAAAGTTTTGCAGCTTGCATGGAAGATCACAGTATCAAAGTATCACAGTATCGCAGTATATCAGAGGTTTGAAGGGACCTCAAGAGATCATCAGGTCCAATCCCCTTGCCAAAGCAGGATCACTTAGGGTAGTCTGCACAGGAATGCATCCAGGTGGGTTTTGAAAGTCTCCAGAGAAGGAGACTCCACAACCCCCCTGGGCATCCTGTTCCAGGGCTCTGTCATCCTCACCGTAAAGAAGTTTCTCCTCATGTTGAGGTGAAATCTCTATGTTCTAGTTTGAACCCATTGTTCCTTGTCTTATCACTGTCTACCACTGAAAAGAGCCTGGCCCCCTCCACTTGACACCCACCCCTCACATATTTATAGACATTGATCCAATCCCCTCTCAGTCTTCTCTTCTCCAGACTAAACAGCCCCAGGAATCTCAGTCTCTCTCCACAGGGGAGATGCTCAAGTCCCCTAATCATCCTCGTGGCTCTCCGTTGGATTCACTCCAGCAAGTCTCTGTCTCTCTTGAACTGGGGAGCCCAAAACTGAACACAGAATTCCAGGTGTGGTCTCACCAGGGCAGAGTAGAGAGGTAGAAGAACTTCCCTCGACCTGCTGGACACACCTTTCTTGATACATCCCAGGATCCCATTGGCTCTCTTGGCCACAAGGGCACATTGTTGTTCCATGCAGAACTTGCTGTCCACCAGCACTCCAAGGTCTTTCTCTGTGGAGCTGCTTTCCAGCAGGGCAGCCCCTACCCTGTAGTAGTGTCTGTTGTTTTTTCTCCCCAGATGTAGGACCTTGCACTTGTCCTTATTAAACTTCATGAGATTTGCCTGCACCCAGCTCTGCAGCCTGTCCAGGTCACGTTGGATGGCTGCACAGCCTGACAGGTGTCAGCCAACCCCCCCAGTTTTGTATCATCAGTGAACTTGCTGAGGGTACCCTCAATGCCCTCATCCAGGTCATTGATAAAGATATTGAACAAAAGTGGACCCAGTACTGATCCCTGGGGGACACCACTTGCCACAGGCCTCCAAGTTGATTCTGTGCCATTGATGATGACCCTCTGAACTCTGTTGTGGAGCCAGTTTGCAATCCACCTCACTGACCAACCACCTATGCCACATCTCCTGATCTTTTCTAAGAGGATGTTATGGGAGACAGTATCAAAAGCTTTACTTAAGTCAAGATATATGACATCCACTGCTCTTCCCTCATCTACCCACTTGGTCATAACTTCATAGAAGGCTATCAGGTTAGTTAGACAGGATTTCCCCTTGGTAAATCCATGTTGGCTACTCCTGATAACCTTCATGTTTGGCTAGATAGACTATGGCTATCACTCTGCATGGCCATTCTTACATTAATGCGCAGAACAAATTTTGCAGCGGTAGGAATATTTAAAACGGCAATTTTGGTGTGGATGTCTAACTTAAATTCTTGCAGTGAGAATCCAGCAGTGGAGTAACCACCCAATACACCAAGTGTTTCTATTGACTAAGTAGAGGAAAAAAAAGTCTAGAAACAAGGGAATCATTTTCAATCTAAGATTGGAAGAAAATGAAGACTTTGCATTTGCAGTAGTTAGTTTGACTCTTTTCTGTTCAGTATCTGTTAAAGCCATTAGATGGTCTCAAGCAGGAAATGAGGAGGTCTGATTGCATGTGTTAAATAAAAGAGGAATAAGGCAGATCCATGGTTTCACCAAAAGGGCCACCAGCTGGTTTCATGATAGCAGAGGAGGATATTCCTAACACTGCATTTGCAGAAGGCTGCATCACAGAAATCTTTATAGCCTTCCCTCACTGAGAATGCAGGAAATGCAATGTTAATGGAATCAAAAGGTTTTTGAACTAAAAAGAAGTTTAGCTGGATGAAAGAATATCTTAGATAAAGGTATTTTTCCTATGCATATTTTTTGTAACTCATATTGTGTGAAGCTTTTCCCATGGCATTCATAAGTTGTTTTTTATCCTCTCTTTTTCTTTCTCTCTCTTTTTAGTTTTCTTTCATTTCCCTCTCCCAACTGTTCTGGTGGATATTCTGGTGCCTATTACTATGTGAAGTCAGGCTGCATCTGTAATGCAATTAATTTTAAAAATCAGCTAGAGATAAGGTAATAATTCAATGACAACACAATAGTCAGGAGCCTGGATTGATAGTTCTTTTCTGGCCTTGGGAGAAAGCCATGAAGAAAGCAAGGTGTTATCTGAGCTATGGTAGAATTCAGTGAAAAGTCAGCATTCACCACTCTGTCATTGCTCTTATATTATATATGGGAATATGTGGAAGTTAGGACAACCTCTAGAAAAGTGAGTGGTGAGTTAGTATTTGCTCTCTGCTAGTAACCTGATGAAAGCAAAGACATACATATTGTTGATAATGTAACAATAAAACATGACAAGTTCAGGGTTTTTCAGACATATTCAAACATATTTTCTAAAGAAGAAAGGTGTAACAACATGCTATGGCCATTAGACTTCCACAATATGGATGTAGAAAAGAAGACTACATTTATCCTCTCAGCCAATTAAAAAAAATAATCTAAAAATTATATGAGACATATGAAAATGTATTGCTGACTTGTACTTCTGCAACAGGTCTAAATAGGCAGAAAGGGTAGCCCATACATAATATAAATTTAGTTCACACTTTTTTGTGCTTTTAAATATATCAGCTTAAATAACTCCAGCTTTTCAGAACAGATTTTAGTCATGTGTCGTAACACCTGATGTTACTGGATGTTAGTGCACTGTCTGCTTACCTAATTGCTGAACATTTTGGATCATTTGAACATAAAGGTCATATCTTCATGTGGTGGCTTCAATGGAGGTACACCAATTTATACCAATTGAAAAAATGGGCTTAAAGATTTTTGTAGCCAGGATTTCTCTTAATAAAAGACTTGGCAAATTGGAAAGTCATTATTTTAATGGCATTGCAGACAGCTATTGTTAAACACGGGGCACAGTTCTAGGGTAATGATAGTATTATAACATCACTCTATAATTCAGCTATTCTCATCTTAAATTACCATCATTCAAATGCAAGTGTTTGCCTTGCCCACGTCTAGTAAAGTATCCTACACAGAAAATGCAGAACAGAGAGAGAAGCTCTGCTGGTTCATACACCTAGAGTTAGTACGTTTTCTGTGTTAGAATTCTCACCTAGGAATAATGTAGTGGCCTATTCTGTGAGTGCTCATGGTGACTTTACAACATTCTGTATCTTCTTGGCCTAGGCAGCACCTGGATTTGCCTACATATAAAACTGTCCACTGACTGTAGTTGAGATTCAAGCTGATGGACAGAATGAAGGAAAACTTGGAAAACTGGGATCTCTAAGTCAATTTCTAGTTTGTATGCCAATGAAAGTTTGAAATGGAGGCTACAGGGGGTGATGAAGTATATGTGTTGAACTCTTCAGACTTCTGTTTTGAACATGTCATGTGTCAACTGGCATGGTGTCTCTCTGGCTTGCAGATTGTGTTTTACAAGACATGACTAAAGAGCTCACACAAGGGGCATGCCTAGCATCAAGGTCAGGGAAGTGTTTCCTCATCTAGGGACTCAGGCTTCGTCTCCTGACGCATAACCCAGTCAGGGTAGAGAACATCGGAGGACAGGATCTACTAAAGGAGGTCTAGGGTACTGAACACTGAAAAACTTTGGAGGATCTGTGGTTTTCAGAAGTATATAGGAGAGCAGAGTTCTCTGTGCTCTGTAAAACTTTCTGTGGAGTGGAAGGTTAAAATCATGGCTGGTCAGGTAATCCCTTTTGATGGGACTGGCTAGAATTGCATCTGTCTTTTTGTCACCGATTTAGGTGTGATGTCGAAGGATTATCTGAAACAACAACTAAAGTCGTAACCACCACAATGAAAAAAGAAGGCTCAGAAGGAGCAACATATTACTTGGAAAATGTGAGAATGTGAGATTTTGAGTTCTACAGGAAAGCTTTCAGGTCTGGTTTATCTGAACTTATGGGCTCAAAATGGGTCAGCTCTTTTTTAGTTCAGCTTCTGTAGCTTTATGAAAAGATTTATTTGTCTCAGCACAGCTCTATAAGAGTATACTGAATTGTTGCTTGTTTGTGTATCCTGATTAAAGGTCTTACAGTCAGTTCTGTTTCTCTCTGCTGAGGCTTGAAGTGTTGATAGTAAGTGTTTGCTGTATCAAGGTGGCACTGTTTGTTTGAAACTGAGCTCGGAAAACACAGGAGAAACTGACAGACATTCTAGCAAGTTCTGAATTGCTTTTCAACTCAGATGTATTCACTGCCAAAGAGAGTAGTCTTTGGGGGGAGATATGATTAGCAGCAAAATACCCTGGCTTGTCTTTAACATAGGAAGAAGGGCTGTAGGTCCACAATAGTGTGGGATTCAGGTGGCTCACTGGGCTGAAGGCACACATGCTAAATCCACTACATGAATACCTGTTAAATGCAGACTGTTTTCCTGTATGCAAGATAATTTGGGAATGCCTCTTCTCCATTATTTACCAACAAATTTACAAACCCAAGCCCACCGGCTTATGACTGAAGATGTCTGCTATTTGCCACAGTTCTCCCACTCCATTTATGGACACTTAGAGCTTCAGGCAAATAGTGGAGATAAACTGCCATAAAACTGAGATGGCTAATCACATCCTTTAAATAACAAATGATGTATGCTGAACAATTAGACACAATTACATAAAAAATTTGAAACAGGCAAGCTGATTGAAAACTGTTTGTACAAAGCACTTCTATGATTTAGAGAAAATTAACACATTTATGGGGATCACAATAGTTTTGTTAATAAACTGACAACTGAAAAAAAATAGTCTAATTTATTAGCTAAAATGTTTCCCAAGAATAGTTTACCCAGGCCTAGCATGAAATGACACACTGAATTCAACTCCATGTTGAATCATTACTCTGAAAGAAAATGCAGTTAGTAAAGTATCCTGGGACAATCAGAGGTCAGAAGCTGTGACCTTACTGTGTTACATTCCTTTTCACAGCTTACTTCCACTGCAGGTTGTCAGGGCTTCAAGTACCTTTGTATAAAAAAAGAAGCCTCCATATTTGGCACTGAAACCCCCAACCATCTCCTTTTCCAACTCAGTTATTCAAATTGCCTTCTTACATCCTAGCCCATTCACTGATTCATGCACCTCCTGTGGTGTTAAATGATATCTAGCTGTGTCACTTGCCATATTGTTTCATCAAACTTTTTTTCATTGTCTGTATATTTGTTCCTATTTGTAGAATTTGTCAAAGTTCCAGCACAGACATAAAGAAACCAAGTGTCTAAAAATGCTTAAGCTACTTTGGGAAAATGCATTCTGGCCATTTCTCTTTTATAGTCTTCACAAATCTCCTCAGGGTTTGTAACTCCAGTTCTTTCTTTTTTTGTTTTTCATTGAATGTGTTTTTCTTTCCTGCTCTTCCATTTAGCTTGAACAGATTTGGTAGCCATGGGCATTTTCTTTTACTTTTACCATCTGTTTTCCATTTTTATTAAATAGTTATAGTTTATTGTTAATTGAAATTGCAAATTGGCCATATTATGTTTATGTTATAATAATAGAATCTGGATTTAAAACTGTGAGAAAGATTGCTTCCCAACTGTTCTCACTATGCATAGGCCTATAGTCTTGAAATTACACCTGTCCTATGAGGGATTTCCTGCCCTCAGGTTGATATCTTAAATAGTCAAGGTTTTGTTTGAAAAATAAAAGCTCTCCTTTTTAGTTTAAGAAGAGAAAGGTTAAGGTTCCAGGACAGTAGACTCAAAACCATTTTTAAATAATAAAAGTCTGTTGCAATAAAATGGGATTTTTCAACATCTAATCCCAAAACTGTTCCTCATTTCTGGAAAAAGCCAGTTATACAAGCTATTCTGAATTGCAAATATCTTCCAGCAGGCTTGAGAGAGGTTTTATTCTGTAGTCTTTGACAGTCCAGCATACTATCTGTAGAAACATTAGAGAGGTCTTAGTGTGTCTTGTGGGGCTATTGAACACTGTAAACTTCCCCAATGTATCACAATGACAGGAACACCTGTTCTAAGTAACATTTTGCTGAGCCACCACAAGAATTCAGTGCTCAATAACCCTCAAAATTTCTCATTTCTTCCCTGTGGTGAGGTGCTTTAGTGGCTTCTCTCTGGACCATAATAGAAAACTCTTAAGGTCAATGGTTCAATACCTCTTAAAGGACACTCCACCCTTCCTCCTGCCCATTTCTTACTAGTGCTGCCTTCTCAACACAATTGTGATCCTTTGCTTACAAGTGTCTGTTTCCATATCTCTATTTTTGTTGTGCTGTGCTGAGAAAGAAAACAAATAAGTAGCAAATTTAGTTCCTGATATAGTCTACATTAAAGTACACAGGTGCTATAAGGAAGAAAGGAGATTTTATATGGGAGAATCAATGTATGAAGATAATTGTGGGAAAAAAAAAAAAGTAGTGTGAAATAGGAGATCAGTCTCGGCAAATTTGGAGAAGTCTTGTGATGTGGGAGAGACCCTGGCTTCTGAACAGGGTTTGTGGGAAACACCAGTTCCCTGTGTGGTAATGGCCAAGATTAAACCCTAGATTCTACATATGTTCTGTGGTGCTCCATGTCTCAGTAGTCTCATAATAAAGGGATAAGCTTTTAGAGAGCAGGATGCTAATTGACGAGTGATGTTGAAAATTGCTGTCTCTCATATGTTGCAAATTCAAGTCCTGGCTTGAATCTAGAGCACTAAATTAAGAGTTGAACTTGTCCTCTTTTTTTTTTTTTTTATTTTAGCATAGGGTAGAAAGAGAAAACTGGTAAGAAATACATTAATCAAAGGTACTAATAAAAAAGTCACCATAAAACTGTCTAATAAGAGTACATGGGATGAAGGAGGCTTGTCTTGGTTCTCATGTTATCCTGGACAAGATAACTGTTTTTTTTTCCTATCCTTTGTTTTGATCTTGCCTGTGCTAAAAGATGTGGGAATAAAGACTGATTTTTCCTGTGTGTTTGCACTCTATCACATATAAATCTTACTTGGTCTCATGATACACTTTTGCAGTTAGTATCTTCTATTACTAGATGAAAGGCAGAAGAATGGGCAGAGGGAGAAAAATGAACCAGACATGGAAAGATGCATTATAAGCAGTAAACAGGCACCTGGGATGGGCACAATCACCTACTTCTTCCCCGGTACATGACAAATATGACTTATTTTGCCAGCTGTAACTCTAAATATAAAGTAGATGGACCCCAAACTGAAAGCAGGTGGAGTAAAAATGTCAGTTTACCTTACATGTGCCACCTATTTTTCTCTTCCCAGATGATCTGTGCAGGTCTGGGTTGAAGTTAATGTATTCAGCATTTCTAATTGTCTGAGGAAAGACTCTCTGAACCTGTGTGAAATGTGTGAAGGACTGGGTAAATCACCTTGCCATGTTAGTTTAGGAAGGAGGGAGCACATCAGGTGAGAATACTGATGGGTGAACATTTTACTAAGTTTATGTTTGAAAAGCAAATAGAGATTTTCTTAGACATCCATGGCCAGAAAAGCTCAAGAGTGAAGATTATGAAGATACATCCCTCCTAGACTGGATAAGGGATAAATCCAGGAAGTGTGAAACCTTAATACTTCTGATAATCATAGAATCATAGAATCATAGAATCAGTCAGGGTTGGAAAGGACCACAAGGATCATCTAGTTCCAATCCCCCTGCCATGGACACGGACACCTCACACTACATCAGGCTGGCTAGAGCCCCATCCAGCCTGGCCTTAAACACCTCCAGGGATGGGGCCTCAACCACCTCCCTGGGCAACCTGTTCCAACCAATCTCATGGTGAAGAACTTCTTCCTCAGGTCCAGTCTGAATCTCCCCACTTCCAGCTTTGTTCCACTCCCCTGATAACAATGATCCCCAGAAAAGAGCAGTAAAAAACATTATATGAGATGATGTTTTCTCTACATTTCTATGAAAAGCAACTAGACAGATTGTTTGATTTTATAAAGTAGTTAAATAATGTTAAAGATTACCCTTTGAATTTATGAAGGAAACAATAAATATTACTAAATTACTATGCTTCCCCCCCCCCCCCCTCCCCCCAGTATTTCAGTTATGCAATGTATTACTTGAGACACCTCCGGTCACAAAACTGTAGTCAGTACAGTGTAGCATGTTTAAGATTACTGTCGCCTGGAATCCGCTGATCTGTGCAATTGCTGTCACACTGGAGAAGAGAATCTTTGACTTGACATTAGTTTCTTGTCCTTCCATATTGTACATGACATACTGTCTTTCTCTTTGCATTTTACTTGCAGGATCGTGACATTTTAAGGAAACAGAAAAAATTTTGTTGGGCTGTCAGTCATTGACCAGATTTGGAAGACTTTTCTTCTGTTCAGGGAATCATTACAGCCACCATTTGAGGAACATTGGCTTTTCAAGCACTTCAGCATAAGTATTATGTGAAGTTTTGTCTGACTCCTCACAGAGCTTGAGCTAGTAGTTAAGATCTCAGTTAGACTTTTTAATTTCTGGATTCAATTTCTACCTTCTACACACATTTTCTGTGGTGCTATCATCTCCTCTCTTTCAATATTTCTGGGAGAGATTAAAAATCCTATCATTCTCACTGGAAAAAGATACTCTCACCACACCTCTCTCTGAAGAATAAAGTAGCTATCTGATAAGTATTAATTTTTGTGGGGATGAATAAGGGATCCACAACGAAACAGCTCTTCTTTTCTAGCTTCTGTAACCTGGGAACAATAGTTTCCTAAGTTAGAAAACACTGTGACGAAAAAGGCTGAGGTCTTTGTAGAGCCTACATTACCTTCCTTGTTAATTTCCAAACTCTCTTAAGGTTCTGTAAAAATCCCAGCCAAATTCATTAGTGTTCATGTCTGCTCAGAAACAATACTGATGAAAAGTAATATGGCCATAATTCAACATGTCTGGGGTGGGGTAGGGAACGCTTTTAATTTCCCTTTACTGCTGGTGATGGATTTTTGCAGCTTCACCTTTCTGTGCTACTGATCCCGGCAGTACCAGGCTCTAAATAACAAACAACTTGACTTGCAGAAACTTTCCACTCCCTCTGGGGAGGACCACAAACTTACAGCATATTTTAAGTTGCTGTTCGATTTTCTGAGGGGAGAGAATTGTCTCCAGGCACAAATTAGTGCTACCAGTGGAAGATGCAGTTCAGCTGTTTATATACTAATATGCAGCAATTATGAGAAAACAGAACTCATTCTGAAATTCCGCTGTAACTATGGCAACCTACATTCAATGTATTCCATTAAAACTATAAAAAAGTCTTCCCAACAGGAGATTATTTATTATCTATTACTGATTGATGAAGGTTCCAGAATGTGAAAAGTGGGTAATATATTTTTTTTTTGTGATGAAACACGTTTGCTAAACCTTCCTTTTTTATTGATGAGTTTTGTCTGTTTAGATAGCATCAGATAGCTATTGTTCTATTGTTATTTTTTATATCTATATTGAATCATTTGCTTCTTTCATTAGGTCTCCATTTTACAAAGAATCTCTGGGAAATTCCTTTATTAACTTTCTTTTATATGATTTCTAGTCTGGGACATTTCCATTAGTATCTGACTGAAACTTGGCAAAGAATTTACTACCCCAAATGCAGCTGGTATACTTGTATCATTTTCATTTCAATAATAATAAACCCTCAAGGACTGGGCTGTTTAATGAGGTACAAACAAGTTATGCAGATACTCTGTTGCTTTAGTTATGGCTACCAAGTTATTTAAGTTAAATGTTGCAAATTACTCATGAAATAAAAACTTCTGAAATTGAGATACCAAGAGTAATGTCAAAGCATAATGAGATGTGTGTGACTGGGAATGAGAGAGAAAAAATTGGTAGCACCAGATAAGTACATTAGCAAAAGGCTTCCTATGCTCAGAGGGGCTGCCCTGCTTCTTGCAGCTCTCTGCCAAGATCCATAGATGGAGATGCTGGATGGTAATGCTGCAGGGCAGTGCCCTAAGATGACTATACCAGGATTTAAACTTGTTTTTCTTCCTATCAAAACTGTTTCCTATGCAGAGCCAGTTCAGCTGTGTCCACAGGACTCTTCTTCACTAATTTAGAGAAACTGAGAAGGATTCACTAGGAGATTTGAACCAATAAATATCAGCTTTGTGTCCTAGCTCACGCTGCAGTCAATAGAAATTTAATCCGTGCAATTAACAAAGCCCTGAAAATGGGTCAAACTAGGTTTAAATTTAGCTGCCTGAACTCAGCTGAACACAGTTACAGCTGTTTGAGAAACTTTGGGTCTATCTCCCTGCAGCTGCTGGTCTAGCAAAGCATATTTCAAAGCTTATATCATATTTATGCTATATATTCTGCAAGACTGTGAGCATGAAGCAAAACAAGAGATTGCCTTGAGAGGTAGTAGATGATCTGTCCCTGAAAACTTTCAAGATCAGGCTGGATGAGGCTCTGAGCAACCTGATCATGTTAAAGATGTCCCTGTTCACTGAAGGGTTGGACTGAAGGAGCTTTAAAGGCCCTTTCCAACACAAAACATTTTATGATTCTATGATACACTCTATACATTTGTAATTTGCCTATCCTAATCAGAGACAATATTCTGGTTTCTCTTGTATGCATTTAAACCAGAGATTTCCTTCATCTGAATGAATACAATCTAGTCAGGTACATCAGAATCAGAGCATTATAGAAGTGCTAAAACACTACTGCATTAGCTGACACATCCTGTAGGAGAGATACCAGAGATCAAAAACAATATTGAAAAAGGATCATGAAGAATTATTTTCTTGGTTTTAGACCAAGACTGGAATCAGTGGCAGGACTTTGTGAAAGGCACATATTGGTACTGCTTCTTCTACTGAAAAAACCTAGGTCTTCAGCAACGACACTTCATAGGCAAGGGAAAGCTCATCTCCAAGCTATGCCTACAGAATGCAACATCGTGATTCTTATTCAGATCCATTTAACTTTATCTGTACCATTTTGCTTTCTCAAAAGGAGAGAAAAAAAAAAAAGAAAAATAATGACTATAGAATGTGGAATAAAAAGAGAAGAGGAATTTTTTATTTCATTCACAGCCCAAACTGTCTATCTGCTTTTTTGGTTTTGTTGTATGAACTCACTCTGAAGTGATGATATGGATTACCAGGCTGTTATCCTGAATAAAAAGTGCTGTCATTAATTCTCTTTTGCTGCAGCTATGGACCATTATTTCCAATAGCTGTAGCTGTCACTTCTAGTACTGTGACCCATCAGGAAATCTCTCAGGAAACTGAAAGAGTTTACACAATGGCCTGGCAAGAATATAATTTACAGGGTAGCAGAAGGTGCAACTGCCTACTGGTCTCAGATTTATTCCTTATTTCTATTGCAGATCTGAAATACGTAGAAGGATGTGCTCTTTTCCTGCTATAGAGCTGTCCTCCTGCCACTCCACAGTGAGCTCAAACACCCTGAGATGGTATCTCCTCCATCCATTTACTGCTTACAGGTGTTAGAGCTTGTGTCAGGATTGCAGCCTTCTGCGAGGCACTGGCAGGGCAGTGACCAGGAATTGTTTGTTGTGGGAGATCTACAGGTGAAAATAAAGATGGAAAGCGTAAGGATAAAGGAAGGATTTGTACCTGGCTAGTAGCAAGTATGAAGGGGAAGGAGAGAAGCGAGAAAAGAAGCAGCATGTGGTAAATGTCTGGGACTAGATATTCCATAAACTGAAATTTTAAATTAATTTTATTTTTCCTTGTGTACTTGCACTTTAAAGAAAATTTTTTCAGTCTCTGGTATCTTATACCAACAATATTAATTTCAAATGAGTCATACATATTTCAGAGCTATTAATTTGTTTGCATCATTGGAAATATTTAGATACCATATAGGAACCTGTGCTGCTCGAGCTCAGACAACACTAGTAAAAGTACTTCTTATATCTGTCCTCCAAATACTGGGATAAACCTCTGAAGCTAAAAGCCAAGCTTGTTTTTGTTCAGATTCCTGGAGTTGAACAAATAACTTGTGATTAGTATCTTTCTTGGGAAGTTTTACCTTACTTTCTCTTTGAAAATAATCTTTAAATAGTGTATAAAGTATATGTCTTTTTTTCCCCCTGTCTTTCCCTCCTCCCCCAGTCCATGTATTCACTATTCCATCATTTTTTGAATAAATGTGTAATGGCTGTCGTGTAATTATTGGGTCTGTCTTGATGATTTCCAGTATCACCATGGATTCAGTTGAAAGAATGGAAAAATGGAATCTGAAGTTGTCAGGATCTTTATTTTTATAGAGCTTCCATTGATTTGGATAATGGCTCCATATAGCTCCTCAAATACAAATAATAGCTTCTAGTGTATAGAACTATATCTGTGTTTACCTTTACTTCCTCCCAAACATATTGTATTTCTTTAATAGATCCATTTGGTTCAGAAATCAAAATGTATCACTACAGGAATTAACTGGTACTTACTCATCTAATTCTGCCAGCCTCATTTGTTTCCCACTTTCCACATTATTCAGTACATTTTATTCTCTCTCTACAGTGCTTCTGCTACAGCTGAAGAACAATCTGCAGCTATGCTATTATACTGCTTCTTATTATACAAAATTAAGACTTAAGAATTATTAGATGATACTGAAACATATTAAAAAAGAAAAGAAGGAACAGAATTAAAATTGCAATGAAACTTTACAGTGAATTTCCACAGCTCTTGTGGTATACATTGTATAGTGGTCTTGACAGATTATAGAATAGATCATTAATGATACAATTCACAGGGAAAATAATTATTAACATGGCTGTTACAATATTTAACAGAGATTGCAAATTCCTTGAATCAGGGACTGTGTTTATTCTGCCAGATAATGATGGACATCTCATGATATATAAAACTCTTGAAAATTCTGTATAACGGCAGAGAATCAAAGAAGCTATAATATGACCAAAATTATAGAAGAAACAGATTATTCATAGTCACTTATAAAAAGCACAAACTGGTAGAAAGCTCTTTCTGTCAATCTAAACATCTGTAAGAACTGCAGAGAAAATGAAATTAACATTTTTTAGACTATGTCAGAATTTTAGCTTTTTAAACTCACATATAATACAACTGCAAAAATATTTTGTTTTGCAGTTCAGTTCGGTTTTGAAAATTGTCATAGCATCTAAAAGTAACATTCTATGAGAGCTACTTTAAAAAAACCCCACACTATTATGTTTGAAATGTTCAAGGATTTCAATATTACTCTTATTTGAAGGCTTTCCATAACACAAAAAGTAACCAAAATGTCTATGTTTTCATAAAATACGTTGCCTTTTTTCAACAGGTATTTTCTGATGAAAAACAATTATATCAGTAGATTACCAGAAAGCTTTTCCTGCAGCTTTCATCTGTGTAGAGGTTTAAGGAGTGAGGGAAGGAACACAAATATCCTGGTAAATTTTTGTCTGATTCCTATTGACTTATAAATAAGATGGTATTAGCTATTGTGATTCTGTTAGTTGAAATATAACAGTATAACTACATCTGTAGGGAACCATACTTCACAATCAAACAAAACCTACCCTGGAGAAACAACCATTGTTGGTGTGGATTGTCGTTGGAATGATCATAGGAAGAAGGGGCAGGACACTGAGGAGGAATACAAGATTGTCATGAGACTATGCAGGGTGAAAATTAGAAGCCCAACTGGAAATTAATTTGGCTTCATCTGCTAAAGAAAACAGGAAGTGCTTCTACAAATATATCAGTAAATAAAGGAGGTCTAAGGAGAATCTCTGTCCTTTGTTGGATTCAGGGGGGGAGCATTGTGGTCAAGAAAAGTTTGAGGCACTTAATACCTTCTTTAATCATAGAATCATAGAATCAGTCAGGGATGGAAGAGACCACAAGGATCATCTAGTTCCAACCCCCCTGCCATGGTCAGGGACACCTCACACTACATCAGGCTGGTCAGAGCCTCATCCAGCCTGGCCTTAAACACCTCCAGGGGTGGGGCCTCAACCACCTCCCGGACAACCTAAGGAGCCTCAGTCTTTAGTAGTAAGACCAGTTGTTGACTAGATACCCAGCCTCCTGAGCTAGAGACAGGAATGGGGAGCAAAATGAAGTTCCACAGTCCAAGAGGAGATGGTTAGTGACCTGCTGCACTGCTTACACACATTTATGGGACTGGATGGCATACATCCAAGGGTACTGAGGGAGCTGACAGAATTGCTCACCAAGCCTCTTTCCATCATTTGACAGCAGTCTTGGCTGAGGAGGTCCCAGCTGTCTGAAGATTGGCAAATGTGACACCCATCTACAAGAAGGAATGAAAGGAAACCCTGGGGAACTACAGACTGTCAGTCTGACCTCAGTGCTAGGGAAGGTTATGGAGCAGGTCCTCCTGAGTGCCATTATGCAGCATGTGCAGGGTAACCAGATGGTGAGGCCTGGTCAGAATGTGTTAATGCAGGGCAGGTCCTGCCTGATGAACCTGACCTCCTACGACAAGGTGATTTACTTAGTAGATGAAGGAAAGTCTGTGAATGTTGTTTATGTGGACTTTAGTAAAGCTTTTGACTCTGTTTCCCACAGCACCCTCCTGAAGCAACTGGCTCCTCATGGACTGGATGAGTGGACAGTTCTCTGGGTTAAGAACTGGTTGGATGGTTGGAGTGGTGGTGAATGGAATTAAATTCAGTTGACAGCTGGTCACAAGTAAGATTCTTCAGGGCTCAGTACTGGGGCCAGTGGTCTTTAATATCTTTATCAGTGATCTGAATGAGGAAATTGAGTACACCCTCAGTAACTTTGCAGATGATACTAAACTGGGAGTGCTGATCTGCACTGATCTGGGTCAGAAGGGAGACTGAGGAGACACCTCATTACTCTCTACAATTATTTGAAAGGAGGTTGTAGTAAGGTAGGGGCTGGTCTCTTCTCTCTAGTATCAGGTGATAGGACAAGAGGAAATAGCCTGAAATTGTGCCAGGGGAGGTTTAGATTGGCTATTAGGAAAAAATCTTTGCCAAAAGAGTGGCTAGGCATAGGAATAGTTTACCCATTTGGAGTCACCTCCCTGGAGGTGTTCAAGAAATGTGTGAACATGGCACTTCGGGACATAGTTTAATGGCCATGGAGGTGTTAGGCTGATGGTGGACTTGGTGATCTTAGAGGTCTCTTCCATCCAAACCCAAATATACGATTCTACAAAATTTCTATAATTTTTTTTTAATATATATCAGGTTGTAGTCAAGCTACAAGAGGAACCTTCTAATTTCTTTTTAACACTGTGTAATTTTCCAGGTATATCTTACCATTGAAAATATTACCCCTGAGTACTGTTATTATGTTTTTGTCATGAAAGTCAAAGAGGCATAACTGAGACCCTCAGGCAACAGTGAATTACCAAGGATTTTCCTATAAGTAAGCAAGATATAATTACTCTTTTCAATATGTCATAATTACTCTATTCAATATGACATAAAATATATTTTGGGTAAAGAAAGGAAGGTAAAGAAGTTTATGAGACAAACTGATTGTGCTCTGTATTTATCATGAGGAAGAAAGGTAAACTGAGGATACAGAGAGAAGGTAGAGTTTTTGAATCCCTTCTTTGTTTCAATCTTTACTGGTAAGGCCAGCCCTCAGTCCCTGGAGGTAAGAGAGAAAGCCTGGAGGACAGAAGACTCTCCCTTGGGAAAGGGAACGAGGTTAGAGATCAGCTAGACAAGGTAGGCACCCACAAATCTGTGGGCCACAATGGGATGAGCCCACAAGTGTTGAAGGACCTGGTTAGGGGTTATTGCTAAGCCACTCTCCATCATCTTTAAAAGATCTTGGAGAACAGGGGAGGTGCCTGAGGATTGGAGGAAAGACAATGCCTCTCCAGTCTTCAAAAATGGCAAGAAGGAGGACCCAGGAAACTACAGGCCACCTCCATCCCTGGAAAGTGATGAAATAGTTCATTCTGGATGTTATCTCTAAGCACATGGAGGCAAAGGTTATCAGCAGTAATCAGTATGGATTCACAAAGGAGAAATCATGCTTGACCAATCTGATAGCCTTCTACAATGGTGTGACCAGCTGGGTAGATGAAAGAACAGCAGTGGATGTTGCCTAATTTGACTTTGGCAAGGCTTCTGACACTGTCTCCCATAACATCCTCATAGTAAACTTAGGAAGTGTGGGTTAGATGAGTGGATGGTGAGGAGGATTGAGAACTGGCTGAATGGCAGAGCACAGAGGGTTCTAATGCAGTGGCATAGACTCTAACTGGAGTCCTCTGGCTAGTGGTCTTCCCTTGGAGTCAGTACGTGTTCAATGAGACAAGGAGTTACTGGAGAGGGTCCAATAGAGGGTCATGAGAATGATTAAGGGACTGGAGCATCTGTCTTATGAGGAGAGGCTGAGAGACCTGGGACTCTTTAGATTGGAAAAGACTGAAAAGGAATCTTACTGACATATATAAATATCTAAAGGATGGAGGTCAATAGCATGGGGTTGGGCTCTTCTCAGTGGTGTCCAATGATAGAACAAGGGACAGTAGGTACAAATCAGACCACAGGAGGATTCACTTAAAGAGAAATTTCTTTACTTTGGGGATGACAGAGCACTTGAACAGGCTGTCAAGAGAATCTGTGGAGTTTTCTTCTGTGAAGACTTTCCAAACTTGCCTGGATGCATTCTTGTGCAACCTGATCTAGGTATACCTGCGTTAGCCAAGGGGGTTGGACTAGATGGTTTGCAGCAGTCCCTTCCAGCTCCTTCCAACATTCTATGAACACATATGAAAATAGGAACCCAGCTAAGGAACCCAGCTTTTACTGCACAGCTGAGAACAAGTCTAGCTGGATATTTTAAGAAAGAAAAACACAACAAGCACTAAAAAACCTTAACTGGTGCTGCTGTTGTTATATTAGTGATTGCTAAATCATCAAGAAGATTTCTGACGAGAGGCAGCCTGACCATGGAGGGATGTGGCTGAACACATGTGCATGCACACACATACACACTCTTGAAAATGTACACCCAAATCTAATTTTCATATGCAGGAACCATTCCCCAAGGCTGAGATACAAGGCATCTATTCATCTGAAGGTGTTTCACCTAAGTACCTGATTTTTTCTTACTCTTTGCATGTCTCTGAAGAGTAAAACACAGAAAAATAATCTTCTTTCAGTAGAGCATCCATTTACTTCCCATGGTTTAGCTCATTTCTAGTATTTCACAGCAATTTGACTATGTCTTTACTACTTTAACGAAGATGGAATTTAGACTGATATGTTCCTCTTGTTTAAAGTACCATTGAAGTCAGTGGAGCTTTCATACCTTATTGTTTAGACCATGCAGTCTCATTTCTCTGCTTCCAGACACAGAGTGGAAAAGTAACTCCCACAGACATCAGCCAAGTTTACTAGGCTGAAGTCAGATCCATTTGAATATGCCACAGTAGGAGAAATAATTCACAGGTTAGTAATATGCTGGCATTGCATCTTACTATGGACATGGTTACCTCTGATAGTTTTGCCCTTGAAATTGTAAACACAACAGAGTGGTTAATGTAATTACAGTATGGTTAAACACAATTATGACAAGAAAGAAAAATAAAATTCTGTTTAAATATGGCTGCAATTCAAAGAGTTTTCATTTAAAAGTGAAATTTACATCAGAATGGCACATGAAAATATAAAAGCTTAAAATAAAAATAAAAAAAAACACTTAAAACTGCTTAGTAAAATGAATAACATTCAAGAACTGTGATTTAATGAACATGTATTTTTCTCTTTTTTTTTTTTCATTTCCAGTAAATACAATGAAGGCTTCCTACTGAATACAGTCTGAATCCTAGAACCCTAGCTGAGGGGAAGAAAATCTTTCTGACATATAGGCCATATAAGTATACAGATCATATTCTTCAAATTGGTGTTGGTTTGTTTGTTTGTTTTTTTTTTTCCTCATGGACTTTCTCCTCAAATAATGACACAATGAATAAAAGCTATGCATACACTCTGTCTGCTCCTGAGCATTTTTTTCTTCACTCTTCTGGGAAGTATTTGTAATATACTTGTTCAAACTGGCACTTACAAAACTAAAATCTTAGAAGATGTTACTTTTATATTGCTTGTATCAGCAAGGACAAAATAGGTCATTATTGTCATCTGGTCCAACTCCCCTGCTCAAACAGGACTACCTCACAGAATCACAGAATTTCAGGGACTGGAAGGGACCTCAAAAGATCATTTAGTCCAACCCCCCCTGCCAGAGCAAGATCACCTATACCAGGTCACACAGGAAGGCATCCAGGTAAGTTTTGAATATCTCCAGAGAGGGAGACTGCACACCTGCCCGGGGCAGTCTGTTCCAGTGCTCCGTCACCCTCACAGTGAAAAAACCTTTCCTCATATTTATGTGAAACTTCCTATGCCTCAACTTCCACCCATTGCCCCTTGTCCTGTTATTAGGTACCACTGAGAAGAGCCTAGCTCCATCTTCTTGGGACTCACCCTTTACATATTTATAAACATTGATGAAGTCACCCCGAAGTCTCCTCTTCTCTAAGCTGAAGAGTCCCAGCTCCCTCAGTCTCTCCTTGTATGGAAAATGCTCCAATCCCTTAATCATTTTTGTGGCGCTGCACTGGACTCTTTCAAGCAGTTCCCTGTCCTTCTTAAACTGAGGGGCCCAGAACTGGACACAATATTCCAGATGTGGCCTTAGCAAGGAAGAGCAGAAGGGGACGAGAACCTCTCTTGACCTACTGGACGCATGCCTTCTAATCCACCCCAGAAAGGCGTCGGCCTTCTTGGCGACAAGAGTACATTGCTGGCTCATGACCACCCTTCCATCCACCAGGACCCCCAAGTCCCTTTTGCCTTCAGTGCTCTCCAGCAGGTCCGTCCCCAGTCTATACTGATGCATGGAGTTGTTCCTTCCCAGGTGCAAGACTCTACACTTGCCCTTGTTGAACTTCATCAAATTTCTCCCTGCCCAGCTCTCCAGCCTGTCCAAGTCTCGCTGAACGGCAGCACAACGCTCTGGTGTGTCAGCCACTCCACCCAGCTTTGTGTCATCAGCAAACTTGCTGACAGTGCACTCTGTGCCCTCATCCAGGTCATTGATGAATATATTGAGCAGCACTGGTCCCAGTTCTGACCCCTGAGGGACTCCACTAGACAAAGGCCTCCACCTAGACTCCAACCCGTTGACCACAACTCTTTGACTTCTTTCCTTCAACCAGTTCATAATTCACCTCACTACCTGATTATCCAGACCACACAGCCTCAGTTTAATTGCAAGAATGCTGTGGGAGACAGTGTCAAATGCCTTACTGAAGTCAAGATAGACCACTTCCACCACTCTTCCATCATCTATCCACCTGGTTATGTCCTCATAAAAGGCTATCATGTTGGTCAGACATGACTTCCCTTTGGTAAAACCATGTTGACTGCTCTTAATGACCCTCTTGTCCTTGGTGTGCCTATGGACAGTGCCAAGGATAAGTTGCTCCATCACCTTTCCAAGGATGAAGGTGAGGCTAACTGGTCTATAGTTACCTGGATCTTCCCTCTTATCCTTTTTGAAGACTGGAGTGACATTTGCCTTCCTCCAGTCTCCAGGCACCTTTCCTGTCCACCGTGACCTATTAAAGATGACAGAGAGTGGTCTGGCAATGACCTCTGCCAGCTCCCTCATCAACGCCTGAGCTGAACTCCGTACATTCTAGTTGTTCCCTCACATAAAGAGCAGCTCCACCACCTCGCTTTGTTGACCTGTCTTTCCTAAATTCAGTTGCCTGGGACAATGTCCAAATGGATTTTGAATATCTCCAAGAATGCAGATTTCACAACATCCCTAGGCAATTTGTGACCATGCTCAGTTATCCTCACATTTAAAAAAAAAGGCATTTCAGGATATTCAGGACGAACCTACCGTGTTTCACTTTGGACACCACTGAGAACCTGTCTCTGTGTTCTTCATTCCCTCCCATCAGGTATTTGTACACATGAAAAAGATTACCCCTGAGTCTTCTTAACTCCAGGCTAAACAATCCAAACTATCTCAGTCTTTCCTCACAGGAGAGATGCTCCAGTCCCTTAATCATCCTTGTGACACTTCACTGGACTCTCCCAACCAGTATGTGCCTTTCTTGTTCTGAGGAGTCCAGAGCTGGTCACAGTACTTCAGGACTGGCCTCACCAATGCTGAGAGGAGGGGAACAATGATCTCCCTTATCCTGAATTTAGTATTTTGTCTTAACGCAGCCCTGCATACCATTTGCCTTCTTTGCTGAAAGGGCACATTTCTGGTTCATGTTCAACCTGGTGTCCACCAGGACCCCCACATTCTTTCCTGCCATTCTGCTTTCTGGCTGGGTGGCCCACAGTATGTACTGGTGCTTGGGCTGTTCCTCCCTAGGTGCAGGACTTGGCAGGTCTCCTTGTTGAACTGAATAAGTTTCCTGTCAGCCCACTTTTGGCATATCAGACACACCTTCCAATTTGTACCTGTGACGAGGGTACACTCTGCCCCATCAACATTAATCATAGAATTATAGAATGGTTTTAGTAGAAAGGGACCTTAAATATCATCTAGTTCCGGCTCCCCACTACTAATGAAGGAAATTCATGAAGATGTTCAATAGGATAGGCCCGGTACTGGCCTCTGCCTAGCCACGGTCCTCAAACTAGACTTTGTGCCATTAATCACCATCCTCTGGACCTGGTCATTCAGTTTTCAACCCACCTCACTGTCTGTTTATGCAGCCCATGCTTCACCTGCTTCTCTACGAGGATGTCTTAGGAAAGACAGTGATGAAACTAGACTGATAAAGTCCAGATAGAAAACATCCACTGCTCTTCCCTCATCTATGAAGACAGTCATAGAAGTTTATCAGGCTGGTCAAGTATAACTTCCCTTTGATGAGTTCATGTTGACTACTCCTGATGATTTTTGCCTGATGTGTCTGGAAATGCTTTCCAGAATTAGCTGCTTCATCACCTTCCCAGGAATCCAGGAGAGTCTGACTGGCCTGTAGACTTCTCCCAGTATCCACAATCAATCAAAGTTATCGAAAGTGGCTCTGCAATGATATCAGCCAGGTCCTTCAGCACTTGTGGGTGCATGTCATCACAGCCCATGAACTTGTATATGTCTAGTTTGCCTAAGTATCCCCTGGCCTGATCCTCTTGCACAAATGAAACCTCTTCCTTGTTCCAGACTTCCTCTCTGGTCTCTCTTTCTGAAGGCTGATCTTTCCGGTAAAGGCTGAGGAAAAGGCAACATTCAGCACCTCAACATTTTCCATGTCCCCTATCTTGTTAAATAAAGGGCCTACACTTTCCCTAGTTTTCCTTTAGTCACCTATGTGCACAGAGAAGCCTTTCATGTTGACTTTGACATCCTTGGCCAGATTCAATTACAGTTGGGTTTTAGCTTTCATAATGTTGCCCCTGGATGCTCAGATAATGTTTCTGTATTCCTCCCAGGTTACCCATCGTTTCTTTTACTCTTTATCTGCCTCTTTTGCTTATGAAGAGGCCAAAGTCTGCTCTGCTGAAGTCCAGAGTTGTAAGCTTTCTCTTTACACCCCTCCTTCCCTTAGAATCCTGAGCTCTGTCGTCTTATGGTTACTGCATCAAGGCTGCCTTTGACTTCCACATCACAAACAAACTCCTCATTGTGAGCATGAAGTCCATCAGAGTACCTCTTCACATTGACTCCTCTATCACTTCAAGGATGAAGTTATCAATTCACTCCAGGAACCTCCTGGGTTGCTTATGTCTAGCTGTGTTTTCTCTCCAGCATATACTGGGGTGTGAACATGAGGAAATTCCTATCTGTCTGTAGAGGACCTAATAAAGCAAAACTGTCTGAGTCCTCTGAGTAGTCAGCAAAACAGTTCAGTACTCCACATTAATGATATATATGAGTTTGGAGAAAGGGCGGAGTGACAGAAAGTTGCTGACCAAGAGTGAGACAAAAAACATTCTCTGAAAAACACAGTTCTCTATGAGGCAATTTGGTAATTTCATTTTGTAAGTTTCAGTATCATTAAGGCACATACTCTAGTCATACTACAAATAGGTTTCACACTTTGATGAAGAAAACATTACTTTTGTGATTTAAAGCCCCCCTAAACCCCATATCGTTCGTGTAATATATTCATTCTGGAAACACAAATAAGAAAACAGTCTTTAAACTTCAGTGTAATAAGAATGGAATCCAGTGTAAAAATAAATTGGAGACAGAACTTAATTATTGCTTTTCTCTGCATGGTTTGCTCCCTAGCCCCTTTGCAAACTTTCTAACACTTATTTAAAATTCTTCTTTTATCCTTCATCTGTTGACATTATTTACAGACAGAACTCTGATGTGTTTACCATACAATTAGAATGGATCTTAATTTTAATGAATTATCAATTCAGGACCACAGCTTTAAGCTGTTTGCCAGCACTGATAGTGATCAATAGAAGGAGATGCTGAACAAAGAAGACAAACAGATTTTCTAAGTAGTCCAATATTTTTCATTTTTCCTGTACCCCTTTTTTTAGTAGAGGATGAAGAGATTAAATTTCTTGCATCCTTTTAGTTATGCTGTGACACATATTTATGAAGTTAAAATCAGAAGCTAATTGCTACATCATTATGCTTAATTGACATGCTACCTTTTTCTGTGTAACTCACCATGACAGCTTCGTTTAACTGCAGTGTGGTGAGTGCCTGTCCCGGGAGTAAAACATTCAGTAGCTATGGGTAAATTCCTAAAAATAAAACTCAGTTAAGAACCTAGAATTCACACCAGAACCCTTGAGACCATGTATCCACTGTTTTGCTATTGCAAACTCCATATCACACATCTGTGTAATTTGCAGCTTGAATACATACCATAACCAATTTACACTTGTTTATTTTTATGCTGACATCATTTTTGAGTTTCTGCTGTTCTTTCACCCACTGGAATCTGCCCCTTCATCACATTTAAAGTCATATCGCCTCTTAGACTTTTTTAACTATACTGAATGAGAAAAGATCTTTTATTGTTCCCTCCTGAAGTAGTGCCCAGTTTCTGCTCAGTATCCTAGTAGTTCTCTGCACTTCTTAAATTTACCTGCATTGAACATAATGAACATGGTTCTGCGGGAGTAAGCCCATTTAGACATATGGCTGCTTTTTATCAACAGCGAATGTGTTTAGGCTGACACATTTACATCACAGTTTCCTTTTCATATTTTCATTGAGTTGGAGACATATTGGAGACTGTGTGATTATATCTCATACCTTCTCTTAGGTAATTTCTGAGCATATAGTTTCATCACACTACAGAAATTGGTCACTATTAGTCCCAGAATATATCATAATTCTTTTAATCTTTAGATTTAATCCTCCCTTCCTCCCTCCCTCCCTCCCTTCCTCCCTTCCTTCCTTCCTTCCTTCCTTCCTTCCTTCCTTCCTTCCTTCCTTCCTTCCTTCCTTCCTTCCTTCCTTCCTTCCTTCCTTCCTTCCTTCCTTCCTTCCTTCCTTCCTTCCTTCCTTCCTTCCTTCCTTCCTTCCTTCCTTCCTTCCTTCCTTCCTTCCTTCCTTCCTTCCTTCCTTCCTTCCTTCCTTCCTTCCTTCCTTCCTTCCTTCCTTCCTTCCTTCCCATGCTGTTCTAGTAGTGATACTGATACATAGGTGCTATGTATGTGTACAAATATATGTATAAATTTTGTGTGTACATGTGTATGCATATAGAATCATAGAATCAACCAGGTTGGAAGAGACCTCCAAGATCATCCAGGCGAACCGATCACCCAGGCCTAAGCAATCAATTAGACCATGGCACTAAGTGCCTCATCCAGTCTCCTCTTGAATGTCTCCAGCGATAGCGACTCCACAACCTCCCCAGGCAGCCCATTCCAATGTGCAATCACCCTCTCTGTGAAAAAAATGGATATGCTAAATGACAGTTGTTGAGAAAGTTCCTTAATGTTATTATCAAGGATTTCACACAGTGAAAAATGAGATGGATGTGAAAGAGGCATTGAAAAGACAAGTGAATGAAGGGGCAGAAATGGAGTGTCAGTTAGTATCTAACTAGATAAGTTTTCATTTTGCAAAACTGTGACTGAGGAGTTCGTGATCTTGTCCTGATGTGCCAAAGAGTATTTATTCCCTAAAAAGGTATATTTGATGTAGCATATGCAGTGATGCTGTTATTGGGACTCAGTAATATGTGCACAGTTCACTCTAGCTGCAAAGAGTATGATTGAAATTCTTTTATGGCTCATTAAACATCTTCTACAAACCAGCTCTTTTATCTGTGTCAAATGGTATCCCCCTTCACATATAAATACCACATTCATATGTGAATATTTGCATGCTCATGTTTATCATTCACATTTCCACGAGTATCCAAGCATGAGAACTAATAATTTTCCAGTACTAATTTTTTTACAGAAAGCAGATGTTGGAACTGGAAAGCCTGAAAGAATCCAGTAAGTCCGCTGATTTTTAATTTTACAATATTTGTGAAGCTTCAGAAACAATAACACTTAATCAGATCTCAGTTTGATTCCTACAAAGAAATTATTTTGTACAATGTGCTAAATGGGCAACTGTTCAAAATAAGGCAGAATTAAAATCCATTTCTTTGTATCAAAAACTTACATAAAATCACATATCACTGTAACAGTGTCTGTAAAGATCAAAGATGTTTTGTGGTTACTGAGTACTGTTAAAGGTATTTTTAGGCCAGACAAGATAGGACATGAGTGATTAGGAACGTTCAGTGTTTAAAAGTAGTGAACGAAAATCCCAAAGATAATCGAGTTGTCTTTATACATCCGTGTGAATTAATTCAATCAGATTTTTGTCTAGTCACAAATATTCCAGAGGCTTAATTGCTAATTAAATGTTCACAAGAGAATTTTAGTTTATACTAACATGATTTTGAAATATGCTGGGCCAATATAAATATCCATATAGATTTTAAATCAGATAAAATTGTTTAAATAAACAGAATCATATTCCCATTGCTAGCCACCTGAAAAACACCAGCAAGTAAGCACACAAAGTGGGACAGAGGTTCTTCAATAAAGGCATTTACCTTAGATTTCTAGATTTTGAAAACCCTCTGTCTTCCATCTTGGCAAATTCCTTTTTTGTTGCTGTTGTTAGTTTGTTTGTTTCCTGTTCTCTTTCCTTATTTTGAAATGCTTTGGCAATTTCAAGCCTTTTTTGAGAAGGATTTTCAGGGCTGTGTAATTTGAGACTCACCAGTATCTCTTCCTCCTCCATTAAGTCCCTCATTTTTCCTATCTTTTCCTTGTTGCCTGCGGTTCAAGTAACATGTTACAGATAGTGTTACAAGCATGAATTGAAAAATCACTTATTGATCTATCTAATATCATTCATGGACATGGGCAGTGGTCCAACAAAGTGTTTAGACTCCTTTCTGTTATTTAGGCCTTGAAAGTTCTTCTGAAATCTTTTTCACTGATGTTTATTACCTCACAGTTGGGGTGGACCAAAAGCATGGCCGCAGGCAATTAAGGAAATTTAGCTAATGGCTGATTATTTATTAGGCCACTGTAATTCAATTCCATCCTATTATGTGCCTTAGCTCTTAGCAAGCTATTCCAAACGAAATTAATTCAAAGGCTTTACTTAGTATGTTTATGGTGGCATAGACAGATCTTATCAAATTTCTCAAGGATATGTAGTTACATAATGTTTTAAATAGAATTACAGCCTTCCTATCTATTCACACAGAGCAGAAGTATTACGTAAATTTAAAAAAATAAAAAAGTTAGTTTCCCTTATTTTAAGAACAAACGTGTTATAAATAGAGAAGGTGACATTTAAAATGCAGTCTTTCCCACCCCACACAAGGTGATTCTAGGCTTGCTAACGAAGAAGTCTAAATGTTTTCCTGAGTTTCTTGTGACCAATTCTACGTACTCTGCTAGAGCAGCTGCTAATGATGTACTTTGGGCCCAGACTAGTAAGCTCTTGTTCCTGTGAGTTCCTCTTACATGTGACTGTTTTCTGGCTGCTGAAAATTCCTGCACACAAAAATGGTACATATTGGTCCTGACCCGTTTTTGCTTTGGATAAGAGCTGAAGCAGAAAACTTATCTCCGAGAGGCTTCTTCTTGAAAAAGGTGAACATTCTGGAACATTTGAAATGCCAAATCCAGCAAGAAAAAAATATATCTCTGTGGGTGAGTGTGACTCGAGTCCTAAATTACTCACAGTGAAAAAAGCTGGCACTGTCATTTACAGAAAAACAGGTGTGGTGTTACAATTCCCAGTCCCACCCACCACCTCTCAGTGAGAGACCGATCACCTCTCAGCTTCTGGTAGAGCTGATGCTTATAAAATAAGAAATGCAAGAAAAAAAAAATATGGTGAGGAAACCAGAAACTGACTTTGTATTAGACTTATTTCTCAGGAAAGGCAGGGAAAGGTTAAGGCAAGGAAGTACCCTAGGTGGTTCACATAACCGTGGACTTTCTAGAGCCATCTGAAGGATGGGATTCTGATGTGCGCAGAGTTGTTGAGCAAGTGGTGGAGAGAACTGAATTTTATTTTCAGAATAACAAAAAGCCAAAAATGTCTGCTAACACTCACAGTTGTAAACAGTTTCGAAGTATAGAAAGAAATCAATAGTAAGGAGAGTCAAAGCATCCATGTTATCAGAAACAGACTACACAGGAAATTTTCTGCAGTTTACCTTCCTTTGCTATTTGTGTGAAAAGACATTTTGCTACAAAGATGGTTTCTTTCTGTTTGTTAAAGTCAGGAAATACAAGCTGTGACATGGAAAAGAAACCACACTGAACTGAGGTCTGAATAAGCTGTGTACAACTTTCCTTGTAGGCAATCATGACACTAATCATGGAGTGAGGAAAGGTAAGATTAGTGAGGAAGGCTGGCTGTGTGCCTGTGACAGAGATTGTATTTTAGTAACTGTAAGCTGGAACAAACAATTCTCATTAAAGGAAGTGGTAGCTGAGAACACCATAGTTTATACTTAATTGAGTTCTTGAAATGTTAAGATAATAACAATGTGCACAAGAATTGGTCATAGTACATGGGCCGTGCTTTTCACTATTTGCTGTACTACCCACTACTGCTGAATTATTTCTCTACATTAACTATTCGTCTGTCCTGAAATAACAATCAGGTCATCTAGCTTAGAGTTTACTGGAAAATAAAGACAGAAGAAAACCAAAGGCTCCGTCATGGTTTTCCAGACAATATGTGAAATGGTAGAATAAAAGCAAACAAACAAAAAATTTCAGCCTTTGTCCACAGGATTCCTGAGGAAAGTCTGGAAAAAAATAAAAACTGTCTCTGCCTAGTGGAGACCCTGAGGCAAGGTATTTGGTCTTTCCATGGCATGCCTTCCGCCAGAATTAATCTTCTCAGGAGGATTAGATGGTGCAGAGAGATATAAATCTTATATAACTGTACCACTTTGTGGAAATTTGGTCTTTGCTGTCAACTCAGACCACTCTGGAAATTTCCTGCTCATTTTTATTACCTACTAAACTGCTTTGCTGTAAGGCTGGAAGCGATAAGTTTTTGATGTCAGAACTCACAGAATAATACCTTCTTGAATGGCTCACAGCTGTGTGAATGATGATATTGTCTGCTACTAAAGCAAAATCAGAGATATGGTCAGTGTTTGTTATCATGTCATTTTATACATCATTTCATCACTTGCACTATCTTCAGCACCTAGAATTGTCTGCTCAAAGCTTTTACCCCTTTACTCTAACTTGATGAGTTATTGCTAGTGAAAATTGCATTTCCTCTTGAAAATGTGTAGCGATGTAGTTAATCAAAGTAAACAGTGATGGGATGGTGAACTTCACAAAAGCTAAGGGTTTGATTCTTCCACCTATACTACCATGGAACAGCTCTTACTGAACCAAGAACAGAGGGTAATTGAACTATTCAGATGAAAAAATGTTGCCCAGTGTGCACAGGTATTGGAGAGTTCAATTCTGTATGCTAGATGCTGGGAGAGAACTTGCAGAGAATTACCAGTTACAGTAAACAGAATTGATAAGTAAGGTTACTTTTAATATAAACCAACAACAGTAGAAATTTTAACATTTTAGTTTTCTTAGACTTCTTATATCTCTCCTGTAATGGCTGGCAAGGAGCAACTGTGACTGCCTAAAGATGCTGAACTGTCAGTCTAGCTTCCCTCTTCAGTAGCAATGAGGTAATTTTTAATAGCCACTAACTGCTGCTGCTGAACTTTATCTGTCCTGTAGAGCAGGTGGAGAGATGATTTTATGAGAGGCACCGACACTTCTCAGGGTCTGTTTTTGTGATAACTTCTTCTAGTCAGTACTGACAAATGACTTTGCTGCCTGCATGTATTTGCTAGGCAAACCAGATTTGCAGCACATATAAGTATACATTTCAATATTTGAAATCTAACAGATGAGGTCCCTGGGTTGTTAAAAGAAAATTTGGATTTCAGCATATGTTATAGCTTCCAGAAACCAGCTCTTAAATTAACGAGTCACTGAGTTCCTCAAAACTTTTTCAAGTGCTGATTAACAAGGCAATGCAAACCCTTTACAACTTTTTGCCCTTTCCCTTTATTAAATGCCTGACATTTAGCAAAATTAGTTGATGGAATATGATGGGTCTTACTACGTGTGCTGTGTGATGGAACACAATGCAAAACCAAACACAAAATCTGAGCTGAAATGTTGCCATTAGTCTGGACACCCACTGTTTAATGTGATTTTTTTTTTTTTTCTGAAGAAAATTACTCACAGGAGCAAAGTGTTCTAAGAGGATGTGATATTGCAGGAGGGTGGCACAGGCCCACATTAATCTTTTTCCAATTAGAATTTGGGAACAGTTCTGGTGTCTGGAGGGCTTCAAGATTTCTTCAAATGTTACCTCTCCACTAGCAGCTTTAAGGTATTTACTCAGAAAAAATAATTTTTCTCCAAAGGATTGAAAATGAAGGTGGAAACAAGAAACAATTCAAATGTTTGAACTGTAACACAAAGAACCAAGGCAACAAAACACAGCTGAAAGAATCGCTGACATGCTGGGTAGATAATAAGCAATAACAGTTGTTAGAAATAACTGTGCAAGAATTATCCCAACTAAAATGAAGGTATATGTTTTGGAGGAAAAAACTAAGGTAAGGAGAGAAGTAATATAATAATATTGTGTATTGGTGATGTATAAACACAGGAAAGTGGAAAGAAGGGAGAAACATAAACTGCAAAGTTTACAAAATGTGAAGTAGAAGAATTTCAAAACAAGTTCTACTGAAATAATGTTAAGAAATAAAATGTGGATGACAATGCTCACATTGCACAAGCAGACAAAATAAAAATCATATCATGATGTACATTTAAGTTTCAATCATAAGCATATTTGTAGAGAATTAGCTCTAGAAAATAAATTTGGATCTAGAGCAGTCTCAAGTCACATCAGATGGACAGAAAACATAATCAGACTGGCTTTGTTCTATTTAAATGTGGGTTCTATTCCAAAGAACCAACCCTGACAAACTGAGGAAAATGTTTAGTGAAGTCAGCTAGACTGAAGCATATCTGACCTTTGATTTTATTTTTTTTTTTAATACCAATGGTCCAAAAATGATTGAGAATTGTAATGGCTCTTCATCCATTTTTTTTAATACAGATTTTGGGCATGATTTCCAGACATAAGTAGAAAAATCAGGCATTGTAGATAGGATGTTGGTGATTAGCTAAGCGTCAAAGAAGAATGGAGAAAATATAATCAGCAAAGAAAGTTACAGCTTAGAAATTCTGAAATGTAAGATTTGCCAAAATTCAATTGTATTTTGTACTTCTGAAGGAAATTAATAAAATATTTGCTAGTTGTTTCAACAAAAATGTGGAGAGGGGAAAGCAGTGCAATATTTATATTGAGTGAACAGCATATAGTTAATATTAAAACCACCTATGACCGAATTTCCCTGAGTATTAACACAGATGGCAAAACATTACAGTCAACCAAGGATGGCCTGTAAGAATGAAGGACAGAAGTAGAAATGGCAATATTTAATGTCAAATAAATTAATACAATAATTTGGATTATCCTAGTAACATATTAACTGTGAAAACTAGCACATAAAATTAGGTAATGAGGCTATTTTTTTGAGGAATGGTATCGTTCCTCACAAAAAGCCAAAAATCTAAAGCAAGTTGTGAAGAATAAGAAAAAAATGATGAAATGAGAATGCCAAGCAAATCTAAGCCACTTTTTGCTAAGGTAGTGTGCTTTCTCAGTAGGGGAAAACCCCCAAATAATCTTTTTGATCTTCTAAAAGAAACAGATATGCTACATGGAAAACTATTAATTCATATTAATTCATAATTCAGGCTGTAATTATGTGAAAATTAACAAATTGCCCAAAAGTTTAAGAACATGGAATTATGCTAGCAAGTGAAATGCCTGATTTGAAAGGAAATTGTCAATAGAGATCCTCAAAGGGATTCAAGAACTGGGAGCCACTGTAATTCAGAAGGATGATTTATTAACACAGAAAGAACCACATGTCTTTGAAGACAGAATTATAAAGTAGGATGCAACATAATTGTAATGTAATGTAATCATTCAAGGTCATGCACATAGTTACTATCAGGTGTAAATTCACCACCTGGAAATGGTAAATTAGTTGATTTATTGCTCTCAGGATGCCTCACAGCCATGAATGAGATGTAATTGTGAAAAGGATAAATATGATAGTAGAATGTTAAAGATCTTGGTGAAAGGAGAGAAACATTAGTTATGCAGTATAATAATAAAAAACATCTTTCCACAATTTGTGGAAAGATTATTCTGAACAGGATCATCTGTAAAGAAAGATACCAAAATAATGAAGGTAACTTTATGAATTAACTTTTTGTGTCTGATTTACAAAAGATGAATTGAGATCACTTGCCAAACAGACCAGCTAATGCTATACAGCCAAATACTATTCCATAATTTCAAAATTATAAAGAAAGTGGGAATACAAAAGTGTGTTCAGCTGACATTACCTATCTGAAAGACCAAAGTCTCTCATCTGATCTGAGAGCATTGCTCATCTAGTAGCAGCAGCTGAGAAATTTTTTTACCTTACCTTACTGGCAGAGAGATTTCATTGCCATAGGGTTCCACACTCAGCTGAGATGTTGACTGAGATGTTGACTAAGATGTATGTACACCAATTGACAGAGATTATGCTTTAATTATGGAGCAAGGGTTTGTGTAATTGAAATCTCAGTGGTTACAGTATCTGTAATCAAGAAACTGCCCTCAATTATCATATTTCTTAGGAATTTGTTCTAGAATGTTCTATATCAGTTGAATCAGACAGCTGTACGCTTTCTCAGGTGTGAGGGCTCTGTGAACATTAATTGTAACTACAGACAGACTTGGAGATTTCTTTAGTTCAGAGACAGCACAGATTTTATGGGATCTGTGATATCTTTGACACTAAAAGTCCTGCTAATACTGATGGATAAGAGTGCAACAATAATTTTATTCAAAGTGCATGTTTATGTATAATAAAAGTGCTTGTGCTCAGTCCAGGGAATTGCATTAATCCTTTGAAACTCCTTCCTGAAAGTTCTTCATCTGCAAAACCAAGAAAACATCAGCATGCTGAAGAAGTCTTCTCGCTGGCACCAACATATGTCTTTAAATTAAAAAGACTCTTAATCTCTTCTGACTTCCTGCTAAATCTGGTCTGCAGGATGTCAACATTTTTGTTCAAACAAAACCACAATGAAACCTCTCTGAATATCATGGTTGAATATGACCTTTCTGACCTAGGACTACTCAGATGAACTAAAGGATATTCACTGAGGCAGAGCTTGTTTCAGCCCTTGGCCATGTCCTCAGAGTATTAGAATATACATTGCAGATGAATACTTCTTAGTTTTCTAAACCTTAAAGAGGTCTCTGTACAGAATATCTTTGTTATGTGCTGTTCCCCTGGACATGCATAGAAACTTGTTATATTCAGCCAAGTTTTCTTGTCTCTGATCTAGACAGGAGGGAGGTCACCTGTTGTTACCTATTGCACCCAGATTGCCTGCATCATTTGAGAAAAGCAGACAACCAGCAATAAATTGTAAAGCCAGTATGATTTCATGGATGAGTTGTTTGTTTGATTTGCCTCTATCGAAGATCAAGAATTTGAAAAGTAAAGTAAAGAGGACTGGAATATTAGACAATTCGCTGGTGACATTTTCCCAATTAAATGATGTACGAGTGTTGTGCTTGATTTAATCTGCTTTTACTTGTTGGCAATGTTTTCTTCTATCTTAGTTCTGTTTACCTTAGGCTTTCTCTAGAGATAGTAGAAAAATGTAGTCTTCCAGGGGTGTAATTGAACTAGAAGGTTTGAGAATAAACATGCTCCAATTTTCAGTTTTGAGTTAGACTTATTGTTCTATTGTATTTTCATTTAATTTTCTTGACATTCTACTCTATATTCAGAAGAATATCTATTTGCTTCAGATGAATTTAAATTACCTTCTCATCAGTTGTTTCTTAAATATTATATTTCCTCTTCTTCAGGAGATTTCTCATATATTATAGAATTCCATTCTACATTCCTCAGAGCATCCAGGGTTTTTTTTTCACTGTCCTCTTTCTCAAAGTCAAAACACTTTCTGTACACAGCATCCTTCAAACTCAATGATAGGCTGATAAGTAGATCCAGCATGCTCTGTATCTTAAACATGATTTCTTATTTTTATCTAATTTCTTAGGATCAGGCATGGAATGGCCTTGGACTGTCAAACTTATCCATGGAATTACTGGAAACATAACGAGCCTGCACTAAGAATATGTAACTTTTAAGAATTTGGATTCCGGTTATCCTAATCAATATCAGAGTAATTAATATGTCTCATGGTCAATGTTTCTGTCTTCTTCAGGATGTGTCTCTTATCTCTAAAAGGCTGTCATGATCTACTTTTTCTAACCTCACTATAGGTTCCTTGACAAAAGTCATTTGACTCTCTATTTGGCTGTAAATTACACTTAAACAGCCCCTATTGTCAGATGAAATTGTACAGTTTTTCCTTTCACGGTACATATAATGGCTCTGTAACTTCATTTTTCTATGAACTGCGTGATATTTTCACTGCAAGAATATTTTAACTTTTTATCAGGTACTTCTATTATCCTGAATCTAATATCCTTCTTCCAGCCTCAGGGAGACTTTTACTATTTGCATGTGTTTTTAACTACTTGCTCTGTACTTACTTCCCAACCAGCAAGCATTTGGCCTGTTCCATGCTGTGAGTTCTGCCAGGAGATAAAGCACAGCATTTCAGGCACTATAAAAACTGAATAATCCTGGCTTGATTTGAATGTCCTTTCCAAGTTGTATATCTAGGTAAAAGCCCTGCATGGAGCTGACTTAACTTGAAAAATCTAAAAGTTGCACTTGAGGCTCCCTTTTTAGCCAAAGCAGGGAGATACTTCCAGAGAGCTACTGAACTTGTCCTCATAGTAGTACATGGAAAGGTCAGGCGATTCATCCTTTGGAAATGCCTGACATCTACACAGCTCTGAGGTGAATTTCACCCATGGATTCTCTGCAGCCTCACAGAATTTGCTGGGTGACATGCTGTCAGACTAATGTCTTTTACTTCTTTCATCTCCTTGCCCATTTAAAGACCTCTCTGTGTCCTGGCAAATATAGTGAATGACAAATGACAATTAGAGTTTAGCCACCAAATCATCTCAGTGCTTTAATAGAGTTGCAAACATTACGGTGTTCTTTGGTGACATCCCATCAAGTAAAAGCCACACCAATATTTCTAGGAAAGATTTCTAGTCTTTCTTGAAAGTGGTATTTTTTTTTTCTTTATAGTACTAGCAGAACATGCAGAATAAACATCCGATGATGCCAAATTGCTGTGGTTTGACCCTAGCTGGCAACTAAGCCCCATACAGCTGCTTGCTCACTTCCCCCTCAATGGGATGAGGGAGAAATGGAAGAATAAAAGTGAGAAAACTCATGTTTGAAATAAAGGCAGTTTAATAGGAAAAGCAAAAGCTACACACACAAGCAAAGGAAAAGGAGGAATTTGTTCTCTGCTTCCCATTGGCAGGCAGGTGTTCAGTCATCTTCCAGAAAACAGGGCTCTGATATGTGTAATGGTTATGTGGAAGACAAACACTATTGCTTTGAACGTTCTCTCCTTCCTTCACAGATTTATATGCTGAGCATGACTTCATGTTGTATGGACCAGCCTTTTGGTGAGTTGGGATCAGCTGCCCAAGCTGTGTCCCCTTCACAGCTTTTTGTGCACCCTCAGCCTACTTGCTGGGTGGTGTGAAAAGAGAAAAGGCCTTGACTCTGTGTAAGCACTGCTCAACGATAGCTAAAACATCCATGTATCAACAACATACTTTCCAGCACAAATCCAAAACATAGCTTCATACTACCCACTATGAAGAAAACTCTATCTCAGTAATTATGTAAGTTATTTTAAATTTTTTTAGTAATATCTTCTGCTGTTATGGACTGATTCTGATTTATCTCAGTCATCTGACAGAAGTGGCTATCTATGAAGTGCTCCATCGACCCTTCTACTATCAATGCATCTGTTTTTATATTCAATAGCTTCCTCAAATGTTAAGTCAGGCCCACCCCATCAGTACCAGCCTTTCTAGAGTTCACTGATACTCAGTGCTTCAACTCTCAAAGACTCTTATTCCGCTCTCCTTACCCTCACTTCTTGTCTAGGCATTTCTTTAGTCAGTGTCTTTTCTGCTACATTTTTGGGGGGTTTTGTGTTGTGCCTCAGAAGTAATCTTTTTGCTGCATATTCACAGCTTATACACCTTTCCTGATGTCATTACTTCCTTTTCATTTGATATCACAGAATCACAACATGTTAGTGGTTTGAAAGGAAACTCGAAAGATCATCTAGTCCAACCACCGTGCCAGAGCAGGATCACCTATACAAGATCACACAGGAATGCATCCAGGCAGGTTTTGAATGTCTCCAGGGAAAAAGACTCCCCTGGGCAGCCTGTTCCAGTGTTCTGACACCCTCACAGTGAAAAAATTTTTCCTAATGTTTCCATAGACCTTCCTATGCTTCAACTTCCATCCTTTGCACCTTGTCCTGTCATTGGGCATCACTGAGAAGAGCCTGACACCATCCTATTGGCACTCACCCTTTACATATTTATTAATGAGGTCACCCTTCATACTCCTCCAAGCTTGAGGAGCCTCAGCTCCCTCAGTCTCTCCTTGTAAGGAAGATGTTCCACTCCCTTAATTGTTTTTGTGGCTCTGTGCTAGACTCTTTCAAGCAGTTCCCTGTCCTTGAACTGAGGGACCCAGAGCTGGACACAATATTCCAGATGTGGCCTCACTAGAGTAGAGAAGGAGGAGAACCTCTCTCGACCTACTAGCCACATCCCTTCTAATGCACCCCAGAATGGCATTGACATTCTTGGCCACAAGAGCACATTGCTGGTTCATGGTCACCCTTCTATCCACTAGGACCTCCAGGTCCTTTTCTCCTTGACTGCTCTCCAACAGGTCAGTCCCCAACCTATACTGACACATGGGGTTGTTCTTTTTCAGATGCAAGACTCTACACTTGTCCTTGTTGAATTTCATTCAATTTTTCCCTGCCCAACTGTCCTGAAGGGTCAGACCCCCAAACATGCCCTAGCCCAGACAACAGGCTAAGCACCTGCAAGTGTGCTAACCTGGACAGTTCCTGGGGTCCAGATGGCCAAGGTAAATGTATAGGACATGCGATTAACCTTGTAAGCATCCCTGAATGTGCAAACCTGGACACTTCCTGGGGTCCAGATAAACATGTACCACATGTAATTAACTTTGTTATACAGCTGTGAACTGTGTGTACCCCTGTCCATGTTTTGATATGCCCCATCCTATAGGTCCAGTTATCAGATTTCTCTGTTACCAAAGGGCATTAATTGTCTTGGGACAGTATTTAAACCAGCCAAGAAGTCAGGAAACTTGCCTTGTTCTCACCCAAACATCAATAAGAGCCAAATGTTGCCTGAGTAGCAGCTGAGGGTCTGTTTACCACAAAGAGACAAGGGCCAAATGCTGCCCGAGTAGCAGCTCAAGAATCTGCTCTAGCAGACCAACAGCTTCACCCAGGCCTTGCACCTGGCTCAAGGCAGAAAGGGTAAGAGCTCCAAGAGAATTGAATCCTAAAAGAGACTACAGCCCAGTGATGGAGCACCCAAATGAGAGGCCCCCTAGCCTTCTCTGAGCCAAGGACTGCTCAAGTTATAGCCACAACATCTGGGAAAATACCAGACAGAGGAGCAAGTTGTGAGTACCCAACTAATCTGCCATGGAATCCCATTTGTGGGAAAACCACAGATCACAGCACCTGTATTTCCAATTTGACTTGCTGTATTGGAAATGACAGATCTGTGCTTAAATCATTTAACTGTCTTTATATGTGCAGTGTAAAACCCACAACCAAATAACTGAACCTGTGAATACATTTAGTGAATAAGTTACGGTGGTGTTTGAAGATACCACTGCCAGGAAATGTTAATTATAAAATATATAGCAATATACATTTTTATTACACCAGCTCTCTAGCCTGAGTCTCACTGAATGGCAGCACAACCCTCTGGTGTGTCAGCCACTCCACCCAGTTTTGCGTTGTCAGCAAACTGCATGTCATATCTTATTTTGTCATGTTCATCGATCTTCACAAGAAAATCAACAAGTTGCTCTAATTTGGCTGCCTGAAGTTCTAGTCCTGCAGCTGGCTGACAACACTCACACACACAAAATGTTTTTGAATAGCCTCAACTTGCTAACCAGGAGCATTTCACAGTCAGCGTGTTCCATATTCTGAATTTCACAGACTCTTCCAAATGAAATGACAAATGATCTTGGCTTAATCTCTGAAAGGATAAAATAAAGGCAGCCAAGTGATAAGGATTAAGATACTTTCCAGGCAGGTTTCAACCCTTTTATGTAAATCTTCAATTTAGAAGAAAACATAAAAGAGCGTTCTTTACTCTCTTAACTTGGAAATGACCAAACATAAACTGTTTGCCAGTCTCTTATTCCCAAAGAACAACAAAGAAGCTGGTTCTGTGCATTCAAGATCTACAGATTATCTTGTTAAAAAAGTAGATAGCAGATGCACTTGTCTGCTGTACCAAGTGAGATGAAGCTGGGTGCCCAGGCGTAGCAACCAATGCAAACAGGCTGACACATTGCTAAACCCAAAGCTAAAACCCCTGCCTTGATGTTACTGTGACTGTTGCTTCAAGCTGCAGAGCTACCCCATTCTGCTCTCCCCATATTGTGCTATGCCATGCTGTTTTGACAGGTCCTTCAGTATTTATTCAAGCCTTTCAATTGTTGTCAGTTTAGAGCATTCTAAGGAGTGAAACTACATGAAACAAACAGCTGGAGGCCAGAGTCATTGAATAATTGTTGAAATATATATTTAACAGTTTCATAAATTTGTTTATATAAAAAAAAAGATATAAAAAATTCCCCAAACTTATTTTCCCATTTTTGAGACCAAAAAGAGACTAAATATGTAATTTAGGAAATATATCAACATAAAAATAATTTTAAAATCTCACTAACAGTTTTTCTTTGTTTTTCATTGGATTAATCCACTTCAAGAAAACCTAAATAAATTTAAAAAATAAATAAAATAAATGTTTTAAAATAATAACTTATAAATTCTGATTCGGGGGGAAAAAAATTGCCTGTTAAAAGGCCCATTACTGGAAGTCTAAAGAGAGTTTAGATAAATATCTGCCAGATATAGACTTAATTGATCCAGCCTTGGGTAACAGAGATGAGCTGGATGACTTCCTGAGGCCCCATTTGGCCTTAATTGTCTGTCATTCTATACTAAGAAACATTTCAGAAGGTGGCTAGAAATTTAATCTTTGAAACTTGCAAAACACCTGAAAACACTGACATGTATTCACACCTGAGCCTTTTTAGAGGCACTGGATCATCCTGAGTGCTTCATTGGGACTGCTTTGTTCAACACACCTCTTTTATTTTATGTAATACCTAAATATAAGCAACATGTAAATAGAAAAGCTAAATTTTTCTGGTATTAAGGTTTCACTTGTGGAGCTTGTGAGTTTATTTTATGCAATGATGTACATTGGTAAAAATACTCTCCTTGACCTATTCGGCAATTAGCTATGCTCCCAAGTATGACATTTGATTACCTTGTTTTAGCATGCAGAACTGCAAATGTTATTAATGGTCATAAAATTATCCAACCCTTTTAAAAGTCAGACACAGTATTTGACTTGATAACCTTCTGCAGTCATGAAATTCATGTTCTCATTGAAATATCAGTCTGAAGGGTCTGATAGAGCTCTGGTGCAAGTGTCACAGTTCTTTCACTGAGGTGGAAAAGAATCTTAAAGTGCTGCTGTGTAGCCAATATAAGTATTTTTGACTTCCACTGTTTTCTGATATATTTACACAATATAGACCACAAAATGTAAATTTGACGTACTTTACATTTACAGTGGTTGCAAACAGCTAGTGGGTGATAGGTCACTACTTTGCTTGACTTTTCGCAACACATTGCATCCACTGGAACAGATGTCATATGAAAACCAGTGCAGTGAGCAGTACAGATATAGCAAGGGGAAGCATATTTATGCATGTCTTGTCATCATGGTCATGTTGGACATGAAGACCTCTCTTTTTTTTTTTCTTTTTTTTTTTTTTGCATGTGTGCAGAGCAGAGAGGCACATCTTTTTGTCCTAAATGTTCCAAAATTCCAGAGTGGCTAGTGTTGCTTGAACAGAAAAAAAAAAAGGACTCTCTTAATTTCGAAACCTGACGGCAACATGTCGACATTATGAATTATTAAATCTGAAACATCTGCTCAGATTTAAACCATTTTTCATATCTGAAATCTTGTCCTCATGCTAGAAAAACTAAAATACATCTATAATGTAATAAAATTGTTTACATGTAGCATCAATGTGTCAGATTAAGCATTTGTGATAGAAAATAGTTTCCAGCATGGTTGTTATGTACAAGAGTCGTCAGGGTATTTAGGCTGAGGCAGCCACACAACCTGCTCACTTCAGAAGTGTTCAAGCTTCTGCGCAGCTACATACAATTTCACTTTGTGCAATGCAACCCTGTTCAGAGCTTTATGAATCCAGTGAACATAGGATGATGAACAAAACCTAAATCACACATTAAACCCCCAAAAAATTGCTCAGTTGTGTAGCATGTTAAGTTTTCCAGGGGTTCAGCCCCACTTACGAATGGGGTCCATGTCCAGGGTTGCTGATCTGGGTCTGTAGTGCCAAATCTCAAACACAACTGTCTCCATATATTGATACTGAGATATGTCTACCATTACTGCATGTGGTAGGGAGAATCTGCTGGTTATCTGGAGAGTTTAGTCTCATGCAAAATCTGAACCCATGGTCTGGAAACAAATTTGCAGATGACAGAGTTGTACACATAAAAAACCTATGTCCAAGACACTGAAAATATTGTAGAGATTCAGCTGTGCACTGGAAGCTTTGCAACTTTAGATTACTTCAGTTAGGTGTTTGAGGTGGACAGTTAGTATATGCCTCAGGTGAATAATGGCAAGAATGTTACAAGTCTTTTACTTCTTGTTTCTGCTTTCTAACTTATTTGAGACAGTTGCCACTTAGTCACCTCCACATCAAGCACTTTCTGCAGAGCTTGCATCCAGTTCAAGGCAAAGTTCACAAAAGGCATGAACAGCACGTTCCTTCCCTTACTTGCATTCTGCTTCCTTCTTATCCTTACAAAAGCTGAGAAACTCTGGTCTAGCTACTGCATTTTTTTCCTCTAGATAACTTCAGCTCACAGGAAGGAGCAGATACTTCAAGTCAGTTTGACATGCAATCTGAGCAATTCGGTTTTTTTAACATCCTGTGATCCTGTAATCACTATGGAAGATCAACTATAAATTGCAAGAAGGCTATTCTTACGAGGCTGCTGTTCATGGTAGTGTGTAATGACAAGCACTTCTAGACTGGGCATTTGAGAAATTAATAAATGATACTGGGAACTGAAGCTGAAGGATTATGCTTTTACCAAATACAGCTGTTATTTCCCTGCCTCAGAGAAGGAGAAACACACAACAACTAGGTATAGCAGCCCTTGGTGTACACTTCACTCTCTGTAGGTGATACAGGTGATTCTGATTATATGTGACAGCCTCATTTATGCAATCTTTTGACAGTCATGGATGCTAGAGATTACTAATTTGGCAAGAAGTAAGCATTGTGGGCCCTTATGTTGTGAACTGAATCTCTCAGACACCAATTAACGTTTCATTGCTAAAACTAGACAATTTGTTATTTGTAGCTGTAGCCAAGTTTCTGCATTTGAACTTTAAAGGTTTTGTTTGTATGGTCCGTAGCACAGCAGAGAATGAAAAATACAGCAAAATTCTCTGTAAATAACATAAACTAGAAAAAACTAACCTGTTGCTGAACTAGTATGATACTCTTTCTGTATTATTGCAGACTTTACTCATTTGCTGTTTATAGATATCTATGAAGTGTAGCCTGCTGAAAGCCACTTAGATTAATTGGAAAAACCTAGAGAGACTAATGGCCTTGATTCACTTGTCAACAAATAGGTGTTAAGTGCTGTTTGAGATGTCAAAGTGTTCCAGAGGGCACTTAAGGGAGGCCACTGATCTCTCTCAATTCACGTGTTATGTCAGCCAGTACTGTGTCTCTGATATCCTAAAACATCCCAAATGGCATATAATGGCATGTGTGAGTAACTGAATTGAACAGGTAGGATTTATATTGAGATTATGGATACCTAAATTTAGATGTCCATCTGAAGGATGGAGGTGCAGAATGGGATTTTGTTGCTTAATATAGATGCTTAGTGTTGCTGTGTGCTTGCTAGAATATCTCACATATCATGTTGGGGCACTTAAAATATAGCACAGGATGAAGCAAAAATTCCTGTGCTTCTAGAGGGGCAGATGAATGTGTAGTGGGATACCCTAGGATGGCACTAAGTGCCCCAGTTTAGTCAGATGTATAAAGTCCAACATATCTAATGGCAGGTTTATTCAAGAAACAGTAGAATAGCTAAAGTGATAAGTATGGATTAAAGTGATAAATTATGGATTAAAACTTTGACAATGGAAAAAAATCTTTAGTTCCATTTATATTTCTCTTCTGTCTGTGAATTTGTTCATCCCTGTGTTTTAATGGTTTATTTTACATGTGTTTATATCTTTTCCCGTTAAAATATAAACTACAGATTATTATTTTCATGTGAAACATACTTTCTTCAAGCATGAAAATTCTTCAGGCATATTGCCATATTTCTGCTACGTCAAATGTCATATGACACAGCAGAAAATTTGTTGCAACTGCTTATTTATTTGTGGATTAGCACAGCAACGTCAAGGCAAACTAAAATATTCTATTCACATTTGTACCAGTGAAAAGCATTTCTGATCCTTGGAAATGGAAAAAATATCGTGCAGATGTCCATGCTGGATGGAAAAAGGTGTTGTTGGAGAGGTTCTCATGCAAAAAAAGGATAATCAGTTTTTTGATACACCATTTCAAAATGCCTGAGTAGCTGTACTCCAGGAGGGTTTGTTCTTTGTTCCCAGTGATCCTCTTAGATGGCAATGAACCAAAGTTCATAAAAGCATTATATCAAATATGGCAAATGTCCCCCATTGCACACATCTGATGCTGTGCACCATTGTGGGAAAGTTTTTATTGTTGTTTATATAACTCCTGAACATGTATGGATAACTTGGCAGCTGTGTATCAGTCATGCAGTGTCCTCTTTGTTCGTCAGTCAGCCAAGACAGTCCTATCATCAATATCAAAAAGAGGAATTTTTAACAGTCAAAGATATTTTTACTCCCTTTGACCCAATATATTGTCTGTCAACTTGCCTCTAGAAATGGACAGATGTTCCAAGCTGTGAATACTCTAAAAACAACACAAAGCTATAGAAAATGTTAAAAGATAAGAAGTAAAAAGAAGATAGAAAGGAAAATACCCCTCAACTTTAAAATACATTGTTAATTTTTCAAAAACTATTCCTCATCACTTTTAGGGGAAAGTAAATACTTAAATCTCATGAGATTCCTAGACAATGACTGGACAAGAGCTCATTCATAGGCAGTGCTGCTAGTTTGAATGTTTCCTGTGATATAGCAGAAGTGTGATATTTTCAGCCTGAGACGCATATATAGCCTCTGTGGTACAGTGTCCTCACAGTTTTCAGGGATGAAGTCTTTGAATAGATCCTTTCCAGAAAATAAACATGTTCTCCAAAAAAAAAAAGAAAAAAAAAAGAAAAAAAAGTCCCAACCAAAGAAAAGAACCACAAAACAAAACCCCCAAACCCCTTTACTTGGTTATACTAAGATCTGAAAGTGTGGCAATAGCAGCCAAAAATTGTACTACATGACTTGGATATTTAAATCTATTAAATGAAGTCCCAGATCAGTGGTTTTTAGGCACAACATATGCCCACAAAGACCGTAGTACGAAGTGTATTCTACTCTCAAAGCATAATTGCTTTGTGAAATGTGTGGTTGACAGGGACAAAGGGAAGAGGAACAGAAGATCGATTTTCCACGTTAGTGTAGTCCATCTCTCTTCAGAAATACTTTGACACAGCAGGTGTTTTTAAAACACTGTGACTAAGGGCTGTAAATACCTTTTAGCATGTCCATGACACACTTTAATAAAAAAGCAGTGTGTTTTGCCTTCAGGGTGATGGACTTTCCTGATGTCAGCCTCCCGGTTCTCTTGGTTCATTGTCTGTTCTCTTTTAAACTAGGACACCTATTGTATAGCTGGGTATAAAGAGGAGAATATGTTTCATCTTTTATAAGGAAGACCAAGAGGTAGAGTCAAAGACAAGAATAACTAAAAGATGTTTTGTCTTATGATGAATAAGAATTAGATCCCAGTATCATATTGTCAAGCTGCACCACAACTATTCCTTTATTTAGTTTTTGCTCTGTAGCACAAGACTTCAAATCCTATTTATCCTTAACTTCAAGGGTAAATGCTTTCTTTATCAGCAGAAAGAACAAACCTAAACCAAATGTCACATGCATTTGGAAATTGACAACAAATTTTATAATGAGTGTAGACTCTCAAGAAGGAGATATTTGAAGTCATAATGAGAAAAGAAGAAGGCAACTTACATGTGCCATCCAGGAGGAAATGTCTTCCCCTTGCCTCCCCATCTTTCTTTTGTTTGTGTTGTCCAAAATAAAAGCAAACTGTATGACACAGAATTTGTGAGTACAGTTTCTGAATACATTAGGTGGGTTAATTCCCTGGAGCAGTCAGTATTCACTAGTAAGAAAAGATATTGAAAAGGCTATTTTTTGCTTCAGTGCGTGGGTAGGATGAAAATATTCAAAGGTTCAACTTTTATAGCGTAATTTTTTTGTGCTGAAACTGAAATGAAACATGACAATATTGTGTATTTTACACTTGCAGTAATATTCTGGTGCAAGGTTAAGTTGTGCTCATGCACTTAAACTTATAATTTCAGCCAGATATGAGCCATTAAAAGCCTGGATATGTTTTAGCTGGTGTACTTTTTCCTACAGGAAGGCATACATTCTGTAGTTCAGTACACTGGCTCTAAAGAAAGTGGAACACTTTAATAATTGTGGAAGAGTGGGTGTTACATAAAGTTACACTTTGCTAACAAAATTTAATGATAACTCAAAGTTGGGAGGCATTTTCAGTGCAGCAGACGACTGGGATTTTAAGCAACAAAAAAATATCGCAGTGTCTTGAGAACAGGAACAATAGAAATGAAATTAAATTTAATTGAACAAAGTATGAGCTCCTGATTTGAGGGAATAATAATGGGCACAGAGAGGGGGAGTGTGCTAGTTTGAGGCCAGACAGATCCTCTCTTGCCCCGAGAGGGATAAAAGAATGACGCTCACACAAACGGATTGAAGAGTGATGGAAAGTTTAAATGGAAAAGCAATTGGTGAAAGTACAAAAACTACAAGCACAGTGCCAAGAATATCCTGAAGCATGCAGAGTCCTTTACATAACACCCAAAGACCTCCCAGCTCTTCCCTTCTCTCAACCTGAGTGTATACCCAAAACCCCCAGAGCTTTTTCTTCCCCCCCCGCCCCCCGCCACTGCTGGGCTAGTCTCAGGCTGACCAGGTCTGAGACTGCTCCACCCTTTCTCCTCCTGGCATTAGGCCTAGACAGGCCTAAGAGGCCTTAAGATACTCCCCAACCCTTACCCTATAGGGAAGCATCTCCCATGGGAGCTGAGAGGGAAGAAAGTGGAGCAGAATGACTTTGCAGATGGATTTATAGGGCGCAGGATTTATGAGTAGAAATACACCGTTTCCTGTGTCCACCTTACTGGGTTGGACACCTGGGATACCAGAGGTGTAGCTTATGTGGCAGTAACAGGAGGCACCCAGCCTGAACTGTCATAGGGAGGAATGTGTGTGTGTGCCAAACGTTAGAAGTAGAAGCAGATGAGAAAAACCCTTGTGTACCAGCTGAACAGCATGAATGTGCTGCTGGTCTGGTACATCTGTCAAGAGTCAAATCAGTTTGGGAATACACAAGGGAAAACAGAGACCAGAGACATCGAATGCAGTGATGCTCTGCATTTATGAGACCTCCTTTAGAAATGTTTGGATACCTTGCCTTCAGGAAATCTGTGATTAAAATGGCACAGAGGCATAGATGTCCTAGAAATATATTAAAATATCTGGACATTTTGTTTTAAGGGAAGAGGTGAATAGAGCTAGGTTTGTTTAGCCTGCTGACCTTACTGAACACAGAAAGAATGAAGGACATGTTGTTCTCTGTAAATATATCACAAGGTAAAACTCCAGACTATAAACATTATTGAACTCAGGAGACCATGCCAGCGGAAGAACAAATGTGTATAAACCAGCCACGAATACATTTAGCCTGGCAGATAAAGAAAAATTAAGGAAAATTAGCACATGATGTTCAGGAACAAGTTTCCCACAGCAGTTACAGAGACAAAAAGAAAACGTAAGTATTTTTAATTTGAGATGTGATATTATTATAAGCACATGATGTACTGTCTTGTTTTTAACAGCAGAAAACTGGACATACAGAGTCAATAATTCCTTCTCAGTACTATATGTTTTTTGGGAGGTGGTTTTCTATGCTGACAATCAGAAAGCATATAAAGAGCTTTTTAGTACAGAGGAGGGATTTTGATTTTTTTTTTTTGATGTGCGTTTGTTAAAGACAATATCTGCAAAATAGTTAACTGACCTCTCTGTAATTCAGCATGAACTACTGCATCACTTAATGGGTGGTTAAAGAGAACAATAAAAGGATTCATAGTGCTATACAGCACTGAGGACTGTTTCATTAATGATTCACAAACTACCTGCATTTCTTGTGCACCCCTGACATAATTCTGTTAAGGAAATGTGGTTTTTTGGAAGGATTAAAGAAATGTAAATACACCCACACCCACACTGCAGAATCAAGTCAGCTTGATGATAGAAGGAGCATTCTGACATGCCTAACTTTCAGTTTTACACATGCTAGAGAACTTCAGAACCCCAGATGATAAATTTACTTTTTTAATTGACTTGACAGTGTAATACTATGTATTTCGTTTCTGTGTCAGTTCTTCCTCATATGACTCTCTTTCCTAAGCCAAAAATGCAAAGATTAATAGCAGCAAAGCAGTATGAACACAGAATTACTGAAGGTACAGAAAAGTCAAGATTTAAATATGCAGTGAATATATAAATGATCCAATTAGGCAACTTTGAAATAAATGTGGACAAAATCACTTCACTACAGATGAAGATCTTAACCACTGTATGACTGGCTCTGCTGGAAAGGTTGAATTGTTGCACAGCTTCACACCAGTTTTCCCTTCCCCTGTCTCTCTTCTTGATGCATTCTTTCCCTCCTTTTCATTTGTTGAGTTTCCATAGAGAGGACATTTTCCAGTTCAAAGGGAAGCCAGGGTGTGTTCCAACTTCTGCTGAGTTTGGATGATGATCCAGCAGGTTCTTTCCCATGCAAGAAGTAAATACACTTTTAGACACTGCTCTACAGATACTCCAAAATCATCTAACTACAAACCTAATCTCATGAACAGCAACTGCTTTCAGAAATAGTCTCAGTTGCCTTCAGCAGAACATGCCATGTTCACTGGCAGGTAAAAATATCCTTCCCAACTTTACCAAGCCGTTCAGAATGGATTTGCTTGAGTGATCTTTCCCTTTATTATTTATTAGCTTCTCAGCATTTTTCATGTACATAAATGATCAGTTTTGATTTATTTTTTTTCTCGGTTGTTGTCAAAACATATTAGCTAGCAAGGAACCTGGAATTTAACACTGGAAAAACATCAAACAAAATACACACACTTATAACGATTCCTAGTTTAGAATTACATTTGAGACTTGTCTATTAGTTAATTTTTGAATAATTTAGTGTCTGGCATTGTGATTACACTTTATGTAATTTCTTAATACTGAGGGAATATAGGACCAAATCAAATTCTTGACTGAAATCTGGCAATGTATGAAAAACTTTATACCTCTGTTATAAAAGATTGATATCTCTTTAATTTGAATTTTTTTTTTTTTTTTTTTTTTTTTTTTTTTTTTTTTTTGTCCATAAACCATAGAATCACAGCATTGTCAGGGCTGGAAGGGACCTCAAGGATCCTCTAGTTCCAAGCCCCCTACCATGGGCAGGGACACCTCACACTAGATCAGGTTGCTCAGAGACACATCCAACCTGGCCTTAAAAACCTCCAGGGATAGGGTTTTCACCACCTCCCTGGACAACATTTTCCAGTGTCTCACCACCCTCATGGTGAAAAACTTCTTCCTAACATCCAATCTGAATCTACCCACTTCTAGTTTTGCTCCATTGCCCCTCGTTCTATCACTGCCCAACATCCTAAAAAGTCCCTCCCCAGCTTTCTTGTAGGCCCCCTTAAGATACTGGAAGGCCACAGTAAGGTCTCTTCAGAGCCTTCTCTCCAGACTGAATAACCCTAACTTACCCAGTCTGTGTCCAAAGAAGAGGTGCTCCAGCCCTCTGATCATCCTCATGGCCCTTCTTTGGGCATGTTCCAGCATGTCCCTGTAGGGGCTCTAGAACTGGATGTAGTATTCCAGGCGGGGTCTCACCAGAGTGGAGTAGAGGGGGAGAATCACCTCCCTCGACCTGCTGGCTACAATTCTCTTGATGCAGCTCAGGATATGATTTGCTTTCTGGGCTGCAAGTGTGAAGGTTTTCCTGACAGCATTGAGTGATATATCGATCCCAGACTTGTTGGTCTCAACACGGAGAGCAGGAATACAGCCGATAGACCAGGTACAAGGAGGTGACCCCTGCTGCAGGGTGGGCCAAATGGCCCAGACCTGCAGAGCTGCTGGGTATTTATTGAGACATACGTGGATGTTACAGTTCCACTGTCCCACAGCCTGCCTCTTTAAGCCCACTGATCTATCTTTATTTTAGCAGGTGCCCTTCTCCCCAGATTGCCTTCCCATCCATTTCAAGGAGGCAACACTGTTATTTTTCACTCCCATCCTTTTCTCACATTGTTTGGAGGTACAACATCTCTTATCACCTCCAAGGCCTCTCAGACATGAAGGCCATCTAAACATTCCATTATTATTCCCATTTTGGGTTCCCACAGAAGTGCACACTGATGGCTCAAGTTTGAGCTTCTCATCCACCAGCACCCACAAGTCCTTTTCTTCAGGGCTGCTCTCAAGCCAGTCACTGCCTCGCCTATATTGGTGCTTGGTATTGCAGGACCTTGCACTTGGTCTTGTTGAACCTCATGAGGTTGGCTTGTGCTCACCTCTCCAGCCTGCCAAGGTCCCTCTGGATGCCATCCCTTCCCTCCAGTGTGTCTGCTGCACCACACAGCTTGGTGTCATCAGCAAACTTGCTGAGGGTGCACTCACTGTCCACGTCGCCAACAAAGATGTTGAACAAGACTGGTCCCAGGACTGATCTCTGAGGGACTCTGCTTGTCACTGGCCTCCACTGGGACATGGAGCCATTGACAGCCACTCTTTGGGTGCAGCCATCAAGCCAGTCCTTTATCCACTGAATGGTCCATCCATCAAACCCAGATTTTACCAGATTGGAGACCAGGATATGGTGTGGGACAGTGTTGAAGGCTTTGCTCAGGTCGAGATAAATGATGTCAGTTGCTCATCTCTCATCTATTGATGTTGTGACCTGTTCCTAGAAGGTCGCCAGGTTTGTCAGGCAGGATTTGCCTTTGGTGAAGCTGTGTTGATTGTACCAAATCACTTCTTTGCTATTCTTCTGTTTCATCAGTGCGTCCAGGAGGATCTTCTCCATGATCTTACCAGCACAGAGGTGAGACTCACTGGTCTACAGTTTCCTGGGTCATCCTTCTTTCCCTTTTTGAAAATGGGGGTTATGTTTCCCCTTTTCCAGTCAGATGTTAGATTATTTAGTGTCATGTAGATGACATTAAGTATTATACCCTCTATTTTTCATTAATCAGTTTCTCTCTCTGATGTTCCTTTTTTTTTTCCCAAGACTCATATCAGAAGGACAGAGTTATGTTTACCCAGACTACCTCATTTACGTTGGAAGCAAAGTACTGACATAACTCTTATTTCCATCCTGTGCTCAGAATCTATCTCAGCAATCCAAGATTTGTTACAAATAATAACAAATGGTGTACTAAAACTTATTAGGCATTTCTTCTAACATTCCTAGGTGCATTTTTAAACAAAAGACACTTAGACTTAATAGCTGCTATTTGGCATATATTGTCTTTGTTATTTTAAGTGTAACATTCATCACCCTCTTTGTATAATATGACTACATCTGTTTTTTTTTTTTTCTTTCTGGAGCTGAAATATTTACCCAACATTTCAGTCTCCTCTGCTTTATTTTGACAACTGCATCCTTTCCATTTAACAATGGACAAATACTACTGTAAGGTTGGTTTTCCTCATATATATTTCATGTTATTTTCAGTGTACTAAATGAAGATAGCTGAAACCAGGACACTTCTATATCTTTCTGTTTCCAGTAGAACTTTTTTATTATTTCTATGTGTATCTTAAATTTCATTGATCTAATCTATTTGGTTTCTCCCTTGTGTCCCTACCCAACCTGTTTGTGTCTGAAATTTCACATTGTTCTTATTTATCTTTTAAGATAAACTGGTGCAGAATGTACTTTGTCTTGATTGCACTTCTTAGATAAATTTCTAAAACATTTTTAAATATCTTTCTTATTTTTAACATATTTCCCCCCCCCTTTTAAAATCTTCATAATATTAAGTACAAACTTGTATTTATTTATCTGGAAGTGGTTAGTTGTAACAATTACTGGTTTTGTTGCATCCTATCTGCACGAAACAAAGGTAGCATAGTTCTAATTTTCATTTAAGAAATATTAACTTTTAGTCCTGGACTCAATTCTGATTTATCTGTCAAGATGACATCTAGTACAAAATTCTCAAAGGAAAGGCATAAAACTTTTTGATTTAGGAAAATTTTATCAATCATTTTTTCAGCATTTCAAAGGTGTTTTATTACTGGAAATGTCAAATCTGCAGATCTATGTCTTTCAACCTGATATTCACCAGTGAAAAAGTGTTTTTGTGGGTTTTTTTTTTGTTTGTTTGTTTGTTTGTTTTTTGTTTTTTTTTTTTTTAAAGCTCATACAGTACAGAAACTCTTTTCTTCCTCTCCATAGACATTGAAGTAGGGCTTTAAGGGACCAGTCATCCTCCTCCTTAGTGTAGTTTGATGGTATATAGCTACCTGAAACTAATTGTCCTTGTGTTGGGAGACTGATCTGTAAACACTGACAGCATTTGCTACATATTTGTGGGAGGGTTGAATGTGGCTGTTTCCACAAACTGAGTCTTCTCTTGCCATGGTTTTTCCCAAATTGCTTAGAGCAAGATAGCTTAATATTCCTACCTACTCCTACAGAAATCGTCCTTTAAGTTCCAGTAATATCAAACAGGACACATTTGTTCTCATAGTACAAGAAGTTCCTACTCCTCCTGTTTACCACACAAGCTCCTGCCATTCATGAATAGGCAATTAAAGAATATATTTTCTTTGTGTCATTCAGTGTCTTGATTAATTTTGTTCTTGACGACTTGACTGCGCTAAATGAGTGTTTATTTGCTGCCCCTTTTTAATCTCCCCTTTTGTTGTAAGTTTAATGCCATTATTACTAGTCTAGTCAGCTTGTCCCCTGTAAAATTGATTTCCCTTTTAATGAGCTGAAGGCAGTGCAAACCACATAACTTCTCAGTTAGAAAATGGCTCTGCAGTCCACCAGACTACAAACACCTCTCCCTCTTACACCTCTCTAATTGGCAGTTTATTCCTAAGAACTCCTGATCATGTGTTCATTTCTCAGACAGGAGCAATCTCTAAAAAACTCATTTGGGTATTTTTGTACTTCATCAGATTTATGAACTCTCTGAAATTATTCATAACCAGTGAGAAGACAAATCACACTACTCTCTCTAGTGTCAATGCATACCACTATAAAATTAAATGTCCCCACTCAGTTAGGTAAGGGTATTTTTTTTCATTCATTGAAAAAGAATTGAGACTCTGTAAAAAGGAATACCCTAAAAGCCTTACCCTATAGGGAAAAGTGGCAGTTTTGGATGTAATTAGTCTGTTTAATACTTGCTATTACATGAGGTTATTGAAAAATTCCTTGAGAGGTTTCCCTTGTTTGCAACCAACTTTTGATATTTTCGCAGGAGGAATGCTTTAGGGCAACAGAAAGACCTTTTATCTGTTGCATGAAATTCCTTTCAGCTTTTGCTTCTTGCAGGTACCCTTTGGTTCAAGCACATGAAATTAGGAGAGTACTGTTGCTCAGGAAAGGTAAAACTCACTGGTCCCATAATAGCCAAACTCTATAGATCTGTGGAATGTGAAAGGAGAGAGAAAGAGCTGGACTTCTTCCCCATGATTATTTCTTTGTGTGAGCCATCTCTCTATCAACCCTTTGGGATAACAGAGTTATATAGCTGCCATCTAGTAGGTTAAGATGAAAAAGGTCTGTGCTGCTGTGTGGCAAGCCCAGAGGTAAAACCATTCTCTCTCTCTATATATGTGTACTATCAAATTTACTCTTCACTTTTGTTTTTTAAGAAAGGCAGAAAAGTGTGTTTATTGATTTATTGATGGTTTGATGTAGTTTTTGCATAAGATTTTAATGTAATTTTAAATACTTGGAAGTTAGAAAACTGTCATTGGTTGCCCATGTAAGTAGAGACAAGAACTCTTGCAACAAGATAATAGCAAAGAGGTTGTGTACTACATTTGTAAATGCTGTATCCCAATTACAACAAGAAAAGAATCACATTAAAGCTCCTTGTATGTAATACCACCTCAGTAATCTTATTTGTCATAGTTTTTGTATGATCTTGGTATGTCTTTGAATGTGGATGAAGCTATTATGTCCCTTGTGGTAAAATCACTTGTCATTAAAGCTACGCATTGTGTTGAGGCTAGTTGCTTTCCCTGTCAGACTGGGATAAGGGATAATAAGTCATTTGCCCCACAGTCAGGGCAAAGAGCTGGCAGTACAGGATAAAGTGAAGAACTGACACCCAGAAAATTGGATCTCTGTACCAAAAATTTCTGTGTTACCTCATGCAAGTTAGATTTTAACACTGCAGCTTCTCCAAAATAGACACAGGCTAAAAGTCCAGTTCGACCCATGAATGGGTTTCTGACAAATTCATATTTTGGTACTTCCAGCCAAACACTGTGGCTACAGTGCTCAAGCTGCCTATCTTAGCAGGAATGCTGGAGTGCCCAGAAGGTGACACTTGAACCATTTTGTATACTTTTTCTTTATGTATTTTTAAGAAATCAATCTCTCTAGATTGCAATCAGCAATACATGTAGGCAGCAGAGGAAGAAAAAGCTGGAGGTAAACCTTCAATTTTTTACTCAGTGGAGAGCAGGGAAAGTGGACAAGTGACAATTTTACCTTTAGTCAGCAATTTACCCTCTGTAATTTTGTGTCACTGTATGTACTTTGGTGTTGAAAGATTTGGTTCAAAACATGATTCCAGTTTCACTATGCCTCAGTTTCCTTATGTCTAATCAAGGCATGACTCTCTCTCTGATAAAATATTGTTGAGAGTGTTTGTGAAGCGTTCTGTAATCTTCAGATGCCAGCTGCTCCATTATCATTACAATTTATTTGTTAGCAATTGCCGTGTTTCATTTTCCATATGCTAGGAGGCTTAGAAGTTATTGTTGAAAAAGATGCCAGGGAACTTTCCAGTTATTTGTTTGAAAATAGAATTGTGATTGTGCTCGTCAAATCCCTTCCATTGTCTTTTCTGCTATTGCTGATTAGTTAAGAAGCAGAGAGGAACATTGCACTGTAAAACATCCATTTATCTGCCAGTGTCAGCTTCTTCTGACATGATGTACTAATGCAAAGCACATTAAGCATTAGCAGTAGGTGCTCCAGACCTAGCAGTTCCTAGACAGGCATTAAGAGACCTCAGATGAGAATGTGTCACTCCATGGTTTAACCCAATACCAACCCCTTACAGCATCCCTATCAAATTTGGAGAAATGAAAGGTTTTAAAGGCTATTAACCCCAGTGACTCTGTATTAGAGGAGCACAAAGTTATTTATCACAGGTCTTTTTGTCATCATGATATTGTGGTAAAATGCAAAGTATTCAGTATTCCTGAAATTCTCTTTCCCCTATTTAAGCATGTAGGTCTTTTGATGATACACTTACAACACTGAGCTGTGATTACCCGGCAGCTACCGGCTGTTACTAGCGCTGTCTGAACTATTTTTTTTTTCTCTGTGAGTTCTTATATCTACAGTGTATGAAAAGTAACAAATACTTTTAGAAAACAAGCTTTGAACTGAAAGGTATGCTAAGTAAACAAGCTAGCAAACTCTCTGCCCACAGACAGATACCATTACAGCTCACGTAAGGGGCACTAAATAAGATCTGAATATAATGCGAGGTGTTACCTTCTTTTGTGGTATTTGTTGTCTGGAGCTGCTTTCTTTCTAATGTAAGAGATATTTTGTTTCATGTCTCTTACCTTGAAGCTCATGAGACTGAGGAAAAATCCTACTCTTTCAGAAAGCTCTGATCCAGTTTTCATGGAAAGGTTGTCCAGATAACTGGTTGTCTGGTAGCTGCTGCTTCTAAAGGTCTGGCAGCCAAATTCGAGCAGCTCAGGTTTTACTGGAAGTGGTGGCAGTTACACAATTTTAAAATCTTGCCATGGTCTGAATTTGTACATTTCAAATTCACTTCATAAACACTCAGTTGACAAAAATTGTCCAACCATCAAACTGTCACACTGCCTGATGCTTTAGCTTCAAGCCCTACTGCTGATAAAAATGCAGTCCCTTTAGCTAAACAGCCCTGCTTTGATATTTGCAAAAAGGTTCATGAGATGCTTAAACTGGTAAAGTGTTTTAAAACCTATTGATGGAAAGCCTGTGCAAGTATTTGGTTTTTTTATTAGCTGATTTGCATAGTAGCACAGCTTACAATGTGTTAATTTGTGTATGTATATGTATATCCATGTGTACATGTAAGGTAAGTATGTACAATTGCTGGGCTCCAAGGAGTTAGTCAATATTTTAAGCTTTCTCAGGATGCTCTAAAATCAATTATAAACACCTATTTTCAGTGTTTATACAAGCACAATCCTATTTATTTGAAAAGAGTCTGGGAAAAATTCTGTACCTCTGAACACATTAGGAAAAGACAGTCACAGCACAAGAACTTAGTGATGGTTGCTCCAACTTGGAGCAGAGGTCTGTCTGCCATGGTCTTTGGTGGTGGTCAAAACTGGAGGCCTGCAAAAGAGGTTAAGAACAGAACAACTGTATTTGATACTTCCCTGTGTACTCTCCTTCTGACCACTGATTTGTATCTCAGAGCCAAGATTTACTTTACAGATGCCTCTCCTGTGAAATTGCCCAGCTGCTCCTTGAACCAGACCACAGGGAGGGCTGTGCAACAAGGGGGTTGGCAGTTTAAAACCGCAGTGTATGTAGAATCACTTTGTTTCATTTCTTTTGAAGTTACCAAGTGCTAGTTTAATTTGATGACCTATAGGTTTGGTGCTAGAAGAGCTAGCTTTAGCTATCCTATACATCCTCCTGTATCACTTGTAGTTTTACAGACATATGATATATCATACTCTCTGTTCCATACCTTTGAATGTGCTTTTCATGCTGCTATGAGCTTTTCTGATAATTCCTAATTTTCAATTTACTTCTTTTTTTCCTCTTCCCCCCACAACTACTACTGAACACTAAGGTGAGTTTGTTCTGGATCTATTAAGACCTCTATTAGCTCAGAACTCATTCTTCAGTGTATAAAGTTAGGACCTTTTCTCTCTTCTATGATTCTCCCATTAAATTTGCCTATATTGAATTTCACTCTTTCCTTGCCTTGTTACTTATTACTTCTGGATTTATCCTATTAAATTAATCAGGGCCACAAAATGATTTCTAGCACTGTGCCACAGGGCTTAGCATGTATGCTGGGAAACATGATAGATCAAATATGATTGTTTGTCCTTTAAAGCAAGTGGCATTGTTTGTGAAAATAGGACTTTTGTTTGGTTGTTTGGTTATTTTTTTATTTATTTGGGTTTTGTTTTGTTTTGTTTTGTTTGTGTGTAGAAAAAGGAAACCTTCTTCCCCTCTTCTTGCTGTCTTTAGAGCATATGCTTGCTTCCAATTTATACTAGAAAGTATCCCTGGTCTACTGTTTCCCTCCCAAGCCGTACCCAGGTTTTGTCTGGGAAAACGTCAGGAAGTACCATGCTGAGAAAGGACAAAATGGGCAATCATATGTCAATGTTTGAGTCCACCACAGCCCTGAGTTAAGCCATTGTTTAATTGTTAGCATGTCTTCTGATATGCTTTTGGTCCCTGTCAACTAGTACAGCTCCTATTCTCTGATCCAATGCCCATGGGTGGTTTGAACACAGCATGTCCTGGGTGAGAATGCTCTGGTTTTTGGTCCCTTCATCCCACATACTTTTCCAGCCTTATACAATGCAGACTTTTCTACTTTTCAACATCCATATCTATCTTCAAGCAAGATGCAGGGTGTACAACAATTATCTGGTTTCTTGATAAACAAATACTATTCTGAAAGAGAGTAATGCTGCCCTCCTATTTTTGCATTCACTTAGAAAATAAATTTAACAAAGAAACAAAACTTATTCTTATCTTTTTAGGGTAATTATAAGAATCATAGAATTATTTCATTTGGAAAAAACCTTTGAGATCACTGAGTTCAACTATCATGCCCACTAACCCATGTCTTGGAGTGCTGTGTCTATATGTTTTTCGAACACCTCCTGGGATGCTGACTCTACCACCTCCCTGGACAGCCTGTTCCAATGGTTGACTACTCTTTCAGTAAAGAAATTTTTCCTAATATACACTCTATACCTCCCCTGGTGCAACTTGAGTCCATTTCCTCTCATCAGATAAGATCCAATGCAAAGTACTGCATAGTGCAGATACTACCAGCCTGTACTGCTTGGGCCAGGACTGGAAAACAGTGTCCAGTTCTGCTTTTTAGTGTGAATATATCCTTATGGCCCTTCTGCTATTCTCCACAGTCAGTCCAGAATAGAGAATATTGTGTGTGATCTTGGTTGTTTTGTCCCTTTTCCCACAATGCTTATGAATGTTTCAAACAGTCCAAACACCTGTGCAAATTTCTATGGGATACAGCTCATGGCTTCTCCTTACTGGGAAAGTTGACTAGTTACTCCAACACTGTTTCCTGAATTCTTTCCATTTGCTTTTATACATGGGATCACCTTCTCTGCTATGTCTATGATAGCCTGGGCTCCTTAGCAATCTTTAACAAAGGATAGTGTTAAATGTCTTTTGAGAACTGCAGTAGGGAATTGCAGTAGTCTACTTTCTTTAGGACCCCCCTCAGAGAATTCCTGTAGTTTTTACAGTCATGACAAGGTCTTTCTTTTTACAAAAGAGACTCCTATTGTTTTCAGCATGTCATATTTATGCATAAGCCATCTTTGTCATAGTTACTCATTCACTCAGTGAATATGTTAAATCTGTTACTGATCTGTAGTTTACCAGTTTTCCCTGTAAGTTCTTAAGAATGATGCAACAATAGCCACCTTCCAAGACTTCTGAGGAAAAGGCAGCTTTAAATGAAAATTGACATATGGTGGTGAGTTATTCAGCTATTTCGACCTTGAATTCATTTAGAACTGATAATATGTGACTATTCAATTGATCCACTTGCTTCATAATCTCTTGCTTCATAATCAGCAAATTACTTAATCTGAGACAAAACTTCTGATAAACAAGAAGTATGAAATGGGAACTTCTTCAGATTCCTTCACACTGCAGTGCAGATACAGAAAATTCCTTAACTTCTTTCTTCTCTGGACTTTGTTGTACACTCCTTGTTGACACTCTGGACTCCACCTTCTTTTGTTAAGTGGTGAAAGCTTAGTAGGTGAATTCCGGATGAAGGACAAGTTGTACCAACTGATTTACATCCATTGTGCTCAGGGCCATGAGAAAAATCGGTTGTCATATCTTCATGTGTGTTCTGGTTTCAGGTTCATATAGCTTTACAGTTATTTTATTACAAAATTAATTATATAATGTTTTAGAGAAAGAAAGAAAGAACTCTTATTATTCTCACTCCCCAAGTTTCCTAGAGTTTTTTCACAGTGATAAGATTGTCACAAGGGTGTTCATGATAGCCAAGTCTGGACAGCATGAGCTCGTCACCCTTTAGCATAAAGCGGGGGGGCAGTGTAGGACCTTTTGTATTTGCACATGTGAAGTGAGATTCAAGAGGGAGCTAATTGGAAGCCATCAAAATTCTCCAGAGCACCTGTAGCCAAGTGGAGGTTGGTCTCTTCTCCCAGTCAACCAGCAGCAGAACGAGGGGACACAGTCTCAAGTTGTGCCAGGGGAGGTATAGGCTGGATATTAGGAGGAAGTTCTTCACACAGAGAGTGATTGCCCATTGGAATGGGCTGCCCAGGGAGGTGGTAGTGTCGCTGGTCCTGGAGATGTTCAAGAAAAGCCTGGATGAGGCACTTGGTGCCATGGTCTAGTTGATTGGATAGGGCTGGGTGATAGGTTGGACTGGATGATCTTGGGGGTCTCTTCCAACCTGGTTGATTTGTTGATTCTATGATTCTGTGAATTTAATACATATGTGATCATGACATGTCATTGATCACAATGACTACTTTCAACTTCATCTTAATCTGCATTGATTGAAAAGATGTAGGGAAGAAAGCATATGTTTGTTTTACATGTAAACTAAGCATCTCTGTAAAAATGCCCCCTCTACCAAAGTACTCACTAGTTACAGCTTATATTTAATTTACTGGAGGTGACTGAGACCATAGGGGTGTTTAGACATTCATTAAACTGACTAACTTTTGTCACCGACAGTTGATCATAAATTCTGAATTACAGTTCTGAATTACAAAGACTATACAACTAATAAAAATATTCCCAAATCACAGTTGCAGGGGTTTTTTGCTTGTTTTTTTTTTCTTTTGAGATCTTATTCATAGCCCACCAAAGTCAGCAGAAATAACATTTTCCCACTGGCATCATTGATTGGGCCATAGGAGCATGGTGTGTGTACGTCACCTTTAGACACCATTAAATCCACTTTCATATTGAGCTGAGAAACACACAATAATGATTTCAGTCCCAACTGAAACATTGCAAGCAAGAAAGATATCACATCATTTCTCATGAAAACTCTATAAAACACATATGAAGAAAAGAGACCAATAGTTCCCTAATGTAGAGAACTAGATAGGTAAGTTTGTCTTTAGATGAATTTATGGTGGGAACATGCATGGGAACAGATGAAGAGGCAGATAAGAAATAAATAAATAACAAAAGAATATCTTAGAGAAGAACTCACATGAGAATTGGGCATTTCCTTTAAGAGGAAGAATTAACTCATATCTGATTTCCTCAATGGTGCAGTACTTTTATATAATTATCTTTCTAAGGAATGAATCTATAGTAATGTGCTCAAAGCACTTTTTCACTAAGTGCTACATAAACTCATGCAAAATTCCTTAAAACAATCAGTTAACAGTGTCATGAGTACGCTTTTTGTAACTAAAACAAAGTAAACAGTAACTGAAAATCAAGCAGTGGAACAAAAGTCCACCTATTCCACCTGAAATTATTTAAATAAAAAACATTCCAGGAGACTTTCCTTAAATTGATAAGCATTCTTTACTCATGGATGGATATAAGAAGAGGAAATGCTTCCCTCAGGGTTCTGCATAAAGTCAGCTTTTTCCTTTCTGTATGTATCATTGGCATCATGTTTTCCAGCCTTTCCTAGTCACAGCTGACTTCTTTCTCATGCCAGATCATGCCACTACCTCATACTGTGTTGTACATATTCTTAGGCAAACGTCTGCACTCATTAGTCCCATGGAGTCAATGGAATGACTACTCTGTTACTCACTGGGAGTAAGGGAGGCAGGCTAGGCTTTCATATAAATGAGCTTGTCACATGAAGCAACAGCAAACAATAAGAGAATGTGCATCTGGCACCTCATCATCACCACAAATGTTGCATTCATTTTTTGTGATCTTGACATTAAAAGATTCTGCAGATGGATACTAAAACTGACTGGAGCAGCATGAACTGTGGCAGAGTATAGGTACCCATGTGAGACAACATGGTAAAACATAGAATTATTTGCAGCTTTATTTACAGGAGGTCGGTAAGAAAAGTACTCAGAGCAACTATCAGAGGTAAATGAAATCATGCAGAGATTGTCTTGTGAGCTATGTGTTCCACTCTGAGAGCCAGATAAGGATCGTTTCCTACTTTGAATCTTGTAACTTCATGTTGCAAGTTCAGCTTGCAAGTAATTGTTTCACAAGTGAAAAAGCAATTTTAGGAAAATATGCTTTTGTTGAGTGGTAGAAAGTTTATTTTCTAGTTTATTTTTTTATTTAAAGTGCTTGAGCAGCTGGGGAAATAAGACAGAAGGGACAAAGCCATGTGGCCGACTGTACACAGATCACAGTTTGAGAACCTCTGATATTGTAAATGCCAGGCTGCTGCACTGATTTACCCTGCAAATCAAGGCTAAGCTTTTTTTGGGTAGGGATCATGTCATCTGGGAACAAAAATCAGCAAGATGCATTGTGTTTGTTTGTTAACTTGCTTTCAGCTTTAGGTTGTTGCTGGATGCAGGATATTTGACTAGACGAAATATTGACAGTTAGTCCAGTATGAAATGCTCTAAGAAAACTGTCAACAAGCTGCCGATTTCTGTCCTGCGGGATGATGCCAGAATACATTTGAAAGGCACACGTTTCCAATTTGGCATTTACTTTAGACTGCCAAAGATAAAAGGTTTCAGACAACAGAAGACTTTAGCAGCGTCAGGAATAATTCATTACCCAGCACTATGACATTCTCTAATGAATATGAGGAATTTAGCATCTTGTCTTGCTAACATCTCTGTTGCAGACATTGTTTTGGACTTTTGAAAACATTGTTCACATGCATAAAGCAATTACTAAGTCACACCACTGATTGTGTATCTGTCTCTATTTTATGAGTCTTTCAATATAACTCTCTGATGTCTGTCAGGCTAAACTTACTGAATGGTTCCCTTCTTTCTCCTTGTTTTGTTTTGTTGATTTGCTTGGATGTTGGGTTTTTTTTTTTGGGGGGGGGGAGTATTTGTGTGAGTTTGCGGTTTTTTTACTTGGATAATCAGCTCTTTGTCTGTGTGGACGTCTGTATGGAAGAAATAATCTCCAGCTATGCATTTGTTTCAGTAAGTAAGCAAGCCTTGTAGTGTAACCCGCAGCTCATAGGTTCAGCTATTTGTGCTCCAGGACTAGGAATTGAGAAGCACAGCTGTGTGATCTTGGCTCAGCTTTACTGAGAAAAATTAGTATTGAGCTGTGTAAAAAGTATAAAAGACAAAACCACTCAAAATAAGAAAAAATAAAACAGCGAGAAGAGAAATTTTTTGTGCTGCTAATTGTAACTCAAGGACTCAGCAGAAGAATACTGTCATGAAAAGGTCTAAAACCCTGACAGAAAATGTAGAAAAATGGAAGATGAGAGCAGCAGGGTTGAGAATCTGCCTGTTTTGCAGTGCAATAGGGGCTGACACTTCCCCATGTTACCAACTGGCTTGCAAAGATACCTTGTACAGGTGGCAGGAGTGACCAGTATATTACTGATCTGTCCTGGCTGCATCCTATTCACCACTAATTGTTGTGCACTCATAAAACTGTTTATTTCTGCTTCCAGATCACAATGCAGCAAAGAGAAGATTACAGTGGACACACTGTTGAGGTAGAAAAGAGGTATGTTGAGGTACGACAAGATGAACAAGGCATGATAAGGATAGCTATGATAAGGCAGTCCTGGGGATCTACACAGGTAGGCATTCCTGGTTTTATCTAAAGATTGTTGAATGCTAAATATATGATCAGTCTAAGAAGACAAACTGAATTATGTTTCATCCCCTTCCTTTTCAACCATATGCTTTTATAGAAATTGCTCTAGCGCTCTCTGCTAAGCAAAGTATGTACCTAATCACAGAATTACAGAAGTAACCAGGTTGGAAAAGACCTTCAAGATCATCAAGTCCAACCTATCAATGCCAATATGAAGACAATGAGATGCAGTTACTTTGTGTAGGGAACTCTGCTGAGGGTGGTACTGTATGACCAAGGAGAGAAATAGGGGTTATATTCAGGCAAAAACATAACATTCAGGTGTCCTGACTTTCTGTGTACTGGCTGTGTCAGGATCCAAGGTCTGGCAGCCATGGATAGCAGCCAGTCTGAATCATTCATTGCTTGTTTGAACTTTGATGCCAGAGAAGCCTCCTAAACAATTTTTACACCTATCTGTGTCATTCAGATAAACTCATTTCTGTTCCAATAGAATAAGAGACATAAAAGCTTTCCAAAGAAAAAAATCACAGTTCAGTGTTATCTGTAAAGCACATTTATTTTTTCATTTTGTCGAGAACTTCCCTCTTGTAAATATGGATAAACAGTGTGGAGGAGGAAAGAATAAATTTATTCTGTTTCTTCTCCAAAATGATTCCTGATTTATGTTATGAAGACTGTTTTCAAAATAAGGAGAATTATTAAATCAATAAATGTAAATTGTTTGTTAAGAAAGAATATGACTTTCATCGACAGCAGAAATTTGTGTCTTCCCATTAGAGAATAGCTGTGGTTTATATCTGAGTTCACTCAGCTAATGAGTATGTGGAGAAAAGGCTTTGGAAAGAAAGGAATGATCTTCAGAGAGGCTTTTTTCTGGGATAGTTACTGTTACAACAGAAGCTCTTAAATGGCATTTGTGTCAGCTAAGAGAAAAAAAACGCAGCACATTCGTGATAATTTAAAGCGTGTATCACTAACAAAGATAAAGAGAGCAAAGTATTTAAAGCTTAATGATACAGCAGTAGCAATTGCCCTGCGATAATGAACAGTGCAGATTATCAGGCAAAGCTTAATGAATGCCTTGCTTACAACAAGCTTTTTATAAACAAATACTGGTGGAGTCCTCTTTCAGAATCAGTACTGACATGAAAGTGAAATGATTTAATTAAAATATGGAAGATAAATAAGGACTTGGGCAAGGATGCTGCATAGCATAGTCTGGCAAGTGTTTGCTGACAATAGGTCTTCCAAAATTACTAGGCAGAGTACAGCATGTATCTGGCTGACCCACAAAACGACGTTAACACTGTGAGGACAGACTGTGGCTCTATCTGTGCCTAACTGGGAAGAAATGTTTTTATTTCCTTCTGCTAGATTACCATGGTTTGGAGGTACAACAACCTCATGCAATGTTACAGGCTTGGGGTAGCGTGGCTGGAAAGCTGCCCAGCAGAGAAAGACCTAGGGGTGTTGATTGACAGCAGCCTGAATATGAGCCATCAGTGTGTCCAGGTGGCCAATAAAGCAAACAGCACCCTGGCAGCTGTATCAGGAACAGTGTGACAAGCAACACCGGGGAAGTTATTGTCCTCCTGTACTTGACACTGATAAGGCCACACCTTGAGTACTGTGTTAAGTTTTAGAGTCCTCAATACAAGAAAAAACATTGAAGTGCTGGAGCATATCCAGAGGAAGGCAGTGAAGCTGGTGAAGGGTCTCAAGTACAAGTTTTATGAGTAGTGGTTGAGTGTTGGGTTGTTTAATCTAGAGAAAAGAAGGCTCAGGGAAGACCTTATCACTCTCTACAACAACCTGAAAGGAAGTTGGTGATGGTCTTTTCTCCCTCGTGACAGGACAAGAAAACATTGACTCAGGTTGCAGCAGGGAAGGTTTAGATTGGACATTAGAAGAAACTTTTCAGCTGAGACATTTATCAAACACTAGAATAGGGGCTCCAGTAAGGTGGTTGAATCAGCATCCCCAGAGGTGTTTAAAAGATGAATAGATGTGGTGCTAAGCAAAGTGGTTTAGCACCAGACTTGACAGAGTTAGATAATGGTTGGATTCAATGATCTTACAGGCTTTTCCAACTGAAAAATGTGTTTTATTGATAAAATTGTCTTCAGTAAAGGACTGGCAGAGGAGAGGAAACATCAGTGCAAGGCTTGTCTGTCATTTGCAGGGATTTCTTGGGCTATTTATCAGGTTAGGGACTGACCAGGTATAGAGTTAAAACATGGACATGGAATTTCTTTTATTAATGCCTTAACATTAAAGTCTTAACCTGCACTTGCAGGTTTCACAAAGCTGTGTGAAACATTAAGGAAATGCACACAAAGAACTCTAACTTTTCTCTGATGGCTCTTTCCTTTGATAACCATCATTACTGAATCATGGAATCATACAACAGTTGTGGTTAGCAGGTATCAGATTATCTAGTCCAACACTCCTGCTCAAGCAGCATGAGCTACAGCAATTTGCCCAGGACTGGTCATGTTTCGATTATATCCAGAAATGGAAAAGTGTTTCCTAATGCTCAAATTGAGCCTTCTGTGTTTCAGTTTATCCACTTTGTGTCTCTGGGCACCCACTGAGAAGAGCCTTGCTTTGTCCTCCTTTGTCCCCTATTAGGTATCAATACACATTGACAAGATCCCTCAGAGCCTTTTCTTCTCTAGGCTGAATGGTCCCAGCTTTCTCTGCTTCTCCTTTTATCAGAGGTACTCCAGTCTCTCAGTCACCTTCTGGCCCTTTGCTGGACTCTTTCACTATGTCCATGTCTCTTTGTCCTGGTTTAGAGCGGGACAGATCCTTTATTGCCTGGAGAGGGGCAAAAGAATGATGCTCACACAAATGGTTTGAATAGTGATGGAAAGTTTAAATGGAAAAGCAATTAATGTTCTACAAAACTACAGAGCATAGTGATAGAGATATCCCAAAACATAGAATTCCCTTGTACCACACCCAAAGGCTCCCCAGCATTTCTCTTCTCCCCACGTGAGGGTACACCCAAAAACCCCAGGGCTCTTTCTTCCCCCTCCACTGCTAGGCTAGTCCCAGGCTGGCCAGGCGTGAGACTAACCACCCCCCCCACTGCCCTTCTTATCCTGGCATTAGGCCTAAGCAGACCTAAGAGGCCTGAGATACTCCCCCACCATTTACCCAATAGGGAAACATCTCCCACAGGAGCAGAGAGGGAAGAAAGAGAAAGAGAATGACTTTGCAGATGGATTTATAGGGTCCAGGATTTATGGGTAGAAATATGCTCTTTCCTGTGCCCATCTACTAGGTGGACACTCTGCACACCAAAGGTGTAACTTATGTGGCGGCCCAGGAACTGCCTCAACTGCCACACTCTTGTACTGGGGAGCTCAGAAATACACCCAGCATTTCAAGTGTAGCCTCAGCAAAACTGATCAGAGCAGTAGGATTGCCACTCTCGACCTGCTTGCAATGCTCTTCCTCATGCAGGTCAGTATGTTATTTTCTGCCTTTGCCACAAGCAGACATTGCTGGCTCATGTTCAAATTTTGTCCATCATGACACTCAGTCCTTCTCTGCAGAGCTGCTTTCCATCTGTTTGGCCACCATCATGTACTGGTATTTGGGTTTATTTCTTCAGGATTTGACATTTTTCTTTGTTGAATCCTATCACAGAATCACAGAATCAATAAGGTTGGAAAAGACCTCAAGGATCATCAAAGTCTAACCTGTCACCCAAGACCTCATGACTGCTAAACCATGTCACCAAGTGCCACGTCCAATCCCCTCTTGAACACCTCCAGGGATGGTGATTCCACCACCTCCAGGGATGGTGATTCCACCACCAGGGCAGCACATTTCAACGTCTAACAACTCTCCGTGAAGAACTTTCTCCTCACCTCGAGCCCAAACCTCCCCTGGTGCAGCTGGAGACTGTGTCCTCTTGTTCTGGTGCTGTTTGCCTGGGAGAAGAGACCAAACCCCTCCTGGCTACAACCTCCCTTCAGGTAGTTGTAGACAGCAATGAGGTCCCCCATGAGCCTCCTCTTCTCCAGGCTAAACAGCTCCCTCAGCCTCTCCTCATAGGGTTTGTGTTTGAGGCCTCTCACCAGCCTCATTGCCCTTCTCTGGACACGTTCAAGTATCTCAATGTCCTTCTTAAATTGAGGGCCCCAGAACTGGACACAGTACTCAAGGTGTGGCCTAACCAGTGCTGAGTACAGGGGCACAGTGACTTCCCTGCTCCTGCTGGCCACACTATTCCTGATGCAGGCCAGGATGCCATTGGCTCTCTTGGCCACCTGGGCACACTGCTGGCTCATGTTCAGGCAGCTGTCAACCAGTACCCCCAGGTCCCTTTCTGCCCGGCTGCTCTCCAGACACTCTGACCCCAGCCTGTAGCGCTGCATGGGGTTGTTGTGGCCAAAGTGCAGCACCCGGACTTGTTGAATGCCACCATGTTGGACTCTGCCCATCTGTCCAGCCTGTCAAGCTTTCCCTCTGCAGAGCCCTTCTACCCTCTAACAGATGAACACCTATGAGGTTCCTGCTAGCCCATTTCTGGGGGAGATCATTTTAAATAGCAGCAAAATCAAGACTGACGCATCAGCCACTCCTCAGTTTTGTGTTGTCTACAGCCTTACTGATTTTGCATTTGATCCCATCACTGACATCATTAGTGAAGCAGTTAAACACTATTTGATCCAGATTGACTCATGGGCTATGCCATTAGTTATTAACTTCCTACTGGACATTGTGCCACTACTGAACACACTATTCTAGGTGGGGTCTCATGAAAGCAGAGTAGACCTACAGGTCATACTTTTTTTGATGCATGCCAGATACATCTGGTTTTCTAGGCTGCAAATACACATCATTGGGTCATGCTGAGCTTCTCATGAAACGACACTTCCAAGACCCTCTCCTCAGAGCTGCTCTCCATCCACTTCCTGCAGTGGGCAGTTTTTAATTATCCCAGCCCTTGCCTTTGCCTTCTGTGAATTGGGTGGTGTGGCTGGAGCACTTGCTGGTGAAGGCTAAGTTCATGCTGACTACTCCTAATCACCTTCTTGTCCTTCACATGTCTGTAAATGGCTCCCAGAATTAGAGACTGCATCACCTGTTCATGCATTAATATGCATCGACATCTGTTGCTATGTTCAGATTTTGGTTGCAGCTGCAGCAGAACCTTATTTTGAAAACTGATGTCATCTGGGTGAATATCAGATAATTAATTTAACGATTAGTTAGAACTCAGATTGCATTATGCAGTCCAAATGGTTAGTTTGGGCCATCAGAACAAGGCTACAGAGAAGATATCCATGAGATGCTTCCTTGCACATGAGACAGATATAGTTTTAAACATACATTGAAATCCTAGAGCTTAAAGATGTCTAAGATTTTGTTGTGTGTGTGTTTTACCCTCTGAGAATATATGTGACTTTGTTAATTCAAAAAAACACTAATTAGAAACAGTTCAACACTTGGAATTTATTATCAAATATAAAAATCAATCTTTTATCTCTCTGAGCTTATTAAATAGATACAGAATGAAGTCAAAGGGTTTGAGAAAAGCCAGTGAGAAAGCCTTTCATGAAAAAAACCCCAGCATACACACACAAAACTCCAAACCCAAACCAAAACAAAACAAAATAAAGAAAACAACAAAACCCCATACCTTTCTTGAGTGACAAATTCTGTTTATCTTAATGTTAAAATCGGGCAAGATTCTGGTACACTCAGGGCACAGTCTGGTACATATAGCAAGACTGTATCACAGTATCACAGTATATTACAGGTTGGAAGGGAACTCAAGAGGTCATCAGGTCCAACCCTCCTACCAAAGCAGTGGAGCCTGTGGACTGTGTCCACAATGACATGTGTATGCCTCTTTCTGTCTCTGTCATTATGAGAGAAAACACATTTTAGTCTGACAGAATTTTGGGGGAGTGGGTGTTATTTAGCAGGTGATTGAATGAAATGGAAAGGACCAGGGCACTGGAGGTGAATACAGCTGAGATGCAGTAGTAAAATATTAATTCAGCCTCTTGTTTGCTCCCTTCCTTGTCATCCTAGAGGGCTGGTTGTATGTTTTGGGTTGGTTTGTTTTTTTCTTTGGTGTGTTTTCTATTGTTTAAGCCACAAAATAATTTAATTTCTTTTGACATGCATCATAAACAAAGGATTGTTAGCATGTCCACTGATCTTAGAATGACCTGTAATAGAGAGAGAGATTTAGGTTTAGCTTGGCTGCTTGCCACCAGCAGTCTCTAGTATGAGAACACACACAAAAAAAGGAGCTTCAGTGAAAACATGCACAAAAGTGAAAGAGAGAGACTCCTAGGACGCAGAGACTGTAGGGGCAGTGGCTTCAGGAAGAAGGAGAAAAAGTTTACTTTTATCTCAAAAACCTTCGCTTAGTTCTCTAGCACTCTGAGTGCACACACATGTAGGAAGCCAAGGGTATATAAAATACAACAGAAATGTGAAGAAAAGAGAAAGATATTTTAAAAGCAAATCCAGACATACAAACACACAGAGATGTAGGGAACAACAGTAGTTTCCCAAAGAGTCTGAATTTAGTTTCCACTCTTTGGAAAGCTTGAGAGCCCATGCAGAATTATAAATTGAGTCAGGCAAATACATACTGTGCACATTAGCCTTTTTTTTAAACGGCATTTTGTGCTGCTCTTTTATTTCTTATACTTACAAAAATATATTGTGGAATTCCTAGCATAACACTACTGGTGTGAAACTCTGTTCGATAGTAGTGGAAGTAGGGTGCTTTTTGTAGGGAAAGAATTAAGGCTGACAGATTTTAAGGACTTGTGGAAAAATTATGACAGTTGTGAATTTTCACATCTGTTAGTTCCAGCATTTGCGCCCAATCCCATGCACTCAGTCCTAAAGTTCACAGGATCACAGGATGTTAGGGGTTGGAAGGGACCTCTGGAGATCATCTAGTCCAACCCCTGACAGAGCAAGACCATAGAATCTAGCAGAGGTCACACAGGAACACATCCAGATGGGTCTTGAAAGTCTCTAGAGAAGGAGACTCCACAACCTCTCTGGGCAGCCTGTTCCAGTGCTCTGTGACCCTCATAGTGAAGAAGTTGCTCCTCATGTTGAGGTGGAACCTCCTGTGCTGTAGTTTATATCCATTGCCCCTTGTCCTATCACAGGGTGCAACTGAGAAGAGCCTGTCCCCTTCTTCTTGATACTCAGCCCTCAAATATTTATAAATGTTTGTTAAATCCCCTTTCAATATTCTCTTCTCCAGGCTAAAAAGCCCCAGGGCTCTTATCCTCTCCTCATAGGACACATGCTCCAGTCCCTTAATCATCCTTGTAGCCCTCCATTGGACTCTCTTGAGTAGATTTCTGTTAACCTAAGAAACAATAAGGAATGGGAAATGTGAACATTCTGATGATATTTGTCAAAGCAAAGGGTGTCTGTGACTTGCATACAATCCAATTGTTGGCCATGTTTCTTTCTATGAATTTATTTGGTTAAATTCCAATGATCACTGAACTAAAAATCAGTTCCTGGATAGTCAGTGAAAAATAAAGGGAAAAGAAGCAATTAATAAAATAAATTGCTTGTTAAGTTTCCTGTTTAGCTCCAATTACTATACAAACAAAGGAAAAAATAGGTCTATAAGCCATCAGTGTATACGTAACTTCAAGGCTGGCAGGGATGAGATAAATTAACAAACAAAAATATGCCTGATGGGGTTAACAACTATTGACAGTGCAGTGAATGCTAAGGTAGGTGATACTCATCAAATATGGCAACAGCAGAGAGCATTGAGAATGTAAGTTCACTCTTTATTTCTCAGTGTAAAAATGGACCAACGGAAGCTCACATTTTTATTTAGGCAAAGCCACCCATATAGTTCAAAGTAAAATTATGGCAGGGAGTTTTGAAAATACTAGTAGCTGTTTAAGGGTTTAGATTTTATGGTAAAAACAGCACTTCTGTTACAAGAAATCAAATCACTTCCAGAGATTTTCTGGCTGGACCAAATGTGTTCTCCCTTCATGTTTCAGGATGTACAACACATTGTGTCTTGTTAGCTTAAGCCAATGGAGTTCCAGTCTTAAGATCTGGATTTCATAGAATCATAGAATCAACCAGGTTGGAAGAGACCTCCAAGATCATCCAGTCCAACCTATCACCCAGCCCTATCCAATCAACTAGACCATGGCACCAAGTCCCTCATCCAGTCTTTTCTTGACCATCTCCAGGAATGACAACTCCACCATCTCCCTGGGCAGCCCATTCCAATGGCAAATCACTCTCTGTGTGAAGAACTTCCTCCTAATATCCAGCCTATACCTCCCCTGGCACAACTTGAGACTCTGTCCCCTCGTTCTGCTGCTGGTTGCCTGGGAGAAGAGACCAACCCCCTCCTGGCTACAACCTCCCCTCAGGTAGTTGTAGATAGCAATGAGGTCACCCCTGAGCCTCCTCTTCTCCAGGCTAAACAAACCCAGCTCCCTCAGCCTCTCCTCATAGGGTTTGTGTTCCAGACCCCTCACCAGCTTCATCGCCCTTCTCTGGACACATTCCAGTACCTCAACATCTCTTGAATTGAGAAGCCCAGAACTGGACACAGTACTCAAGGTGTGGCCTGACCAGAGCTGAGTACAGGGGAAGAATAACCTCCCTTGTGCTGCAGGCTACACTATTCCTGATATAGGCCAGGATGCCATTGACTCTCCTGGCTGCCTGGGCACACTGCTGGCTCATGTTTAGCCTACTATCAACCAGCACCCCCAGGTCCCTCTCTGCCTGGCTGCTCTCCAGCCACTCTGTCCCCAGCCTGTAGCACTGCTTGGGGTTGTTGTGGCCAAAGTGTAGAACCCTGCAATTAGCCTTGTTAAATCTCATCCCACTGGCGTCTGCCCACACATCCAGCCTGACAAGGTCCCTCCGCAGGGCATACCCTCTCCTTTGAGTTCAAGCCAAGGACTGCATTGTCAGATTAATGGGAAGCAGTTGTCGAGAGATTTGGCATTGTCAGCTCCACTTCTAGCCGAGGGGGAAGCGCCCTCTGCTGTGCCCCTTCCCCAAAGCCCATCTCTGAGATCGGAGACGGCTGACCCTGCCCACTGGGAACCATTACCGTGACTGTGAGGGCTGGCCCCGACAGGACCACTCCCAGCACAGGCCCTGCCTGCCCCTGGCCACTGTAGTTGTGCCGTGGGACCACCCTGCCAAGGGAAGCCACCAATCATCAGAAAGTTCCCCCTCTCACGGAGGCAGGAGGAGAAAGAAAGTCACCATCCAGAGGGAGCCTTCCCCTGCCCATTCCCGGGCCACCCCTGGGCAGACAGCCACCAGCCAGCCTAATCCAGCGTCTTGCTTCACTATAAACAAAGGCACAGTGTATCTTTTCACATGTCAACATTCGGTAACATTCGGTTCAAAGCACCCGCGTCTAGTGGCTTGATATTCTAGTTTGAATTGTCTCTTGATAACATTGTAAATCTTTCTCTGTATATAGTTACAGCCACCATCTAGCGGACAAGCAGCAGAACTGCACCCTTCATTCCCTTAATTAGAAATTAATTCTGTAAATATTCTAATTGGGTCAAATTGTATATACTAAACCAGTTATGGAATATGTTCTCACAACAGTGCATCAGAATCAATATAAGTGATTAATTGGTTAGTACTAATTTCAATAAGTAATTTTAAATATTTTCCATCATTCAAATTTCATAATTCATAAATTAATAACCATTCTTCACAACAAAGGTGTGAAATTTCAAAAAGAGGCTTTAGAATGTGAAAGTGTGAAGAAAGGAAATGCTGATTTTCAACCAGAGAATTAATTTAGGGAAGCCACTTTATTTTTCCCATTCCTGTTCTTTTTTTTTTCCTTTTCTTTTTTTTTTCTCTTATTACCTTACCTGTTGGAAATACACTCAGCAAAGGGTTCCTCTTGGTACACTTGTACATAGTAGTTCCTTGATAGCTAATGACCTCTTTATCCTATTGTCACACATATAAAGAGACAGACAAAAGTTGATGACGTGAAAAAAAAAGGAAAAAAGCAATTCTTGCTTTTCTCTACCATAAGTACTTAGTCTCTAGAAATACCAACCAGTGAGTATACTAGATCTTGCAAAACTGCTGTGTCATACAGTCACAGCTGAAGGAACTTCTGAGAGGGGAAAATGACTAATTAAATGAGTGATCTGTGCTTCCTGTGGGGGAAATAATCATTTTGCAGTGAAATTGCTCTAAAGGTTACACATGCATTGACAATATTGATGCAGAAAGTACAGACCCTTTATCAATTTAAAGATGTGTTTGAAGAGTTGGGCTGTACAAAAGGCATCAAATTAAAGTTCTTCATCTTGTGAAGTGCTCACCTCTCAGAGCACCATTAGTACTCAGGGAGCAGATTAAATACAATTTAGATCACATTGAAAGACTAAAGTCAATTTAGCAGGTATATAACCATGCATGATAATAATCTCTAAATCTACAGCAACAAGGTGAGGATATGGTTGGCTATGCAGGATAAAGATGTGAAACTAAAATAATTTCCTTTGAGGACTATAACAGAAGTAATGACGAGGAGGCAAATTTTAGATGCTAGTTTGTTTAAGTATGTAAATTCAATGGAATGAGCTAGAAAGGAAATAAATTTGATGGAAGTTTTATATATGGTCTGGAGGGTATTGTGAGCTTGACCTTTGTTGGACTAACTGAGTTCTTAACTGAATGGCATAGTATTTCATTATTATTTGCATGCTGACAGCAGAATTCAGATGCAATAATGTGAGAGACATGAAACTATTTTTCAAAAAAAAGCTTATGATCTTCCAGACTCTTCTCCACTCAAAATATTACGTATAAGGTGATTGACCTTGTTTTTTTGTTCTGCTGCTATTTTCTCATCCATTGCCCACTATATGCTGACATGTATAGGAGGCTCAAAGGTGAAAGGAAGCTTTAAACTACAGCAAAATCAAGTTGTAGGCTAGAAGGTGTATTTATCTTGGCAACACATACTTTCAAAGAACATGGAAAACATGAGGAATCAAATTCATAATGACTTTAAATTTATATATTTCTGGGATTGAAGGTGGGCTTAGAAAAATAAATGAACAATGCAGCTTGCTTTGAAATCTTACTTGATTAAGTTGAAATTAATCTGTATGGCACAGCTTGGAAGTTTGCTCTTATAGGCATAAGTAAAATGTGATTAAGCACTTAATGTTCAGTCTGATCTGCTTAACGAGGATGCTTAACTTTTTTCTGAACTTAGATAAAGAATCAGAGCAGAACCCTAAGAATAGAAGGACACATTCAAGGAAAAATGAATACATGACTGTACAGCTTTCCTTTGTAATCAACCTACTATACTTAAAGAGATGTAAAGATATTCCAAGCAAGCTGCCTTTTTTTGTAGCTATTGACAGTACTGACCTTACACCACAGCTTTTGCCTTTGGAATTTACTTTGATACCCTGCTTTTTGGGACTTCCTATTGTGAAGTGACTGGGGCTCTACTACTGCCTTCTGTAGGCCTTTTATCACCTGTAATGGATCAGCTAGCCATGAGTATTTCCTAAGTAACTTCACAGTCAGACTGCTTGCTTTCTCTTTCATCTGTAGTGCTTCCTGTCCGGTCCCATCAATACATGAAGTCTGGACCAGCCAGGTCCTTAAACTCTGTCCAGATAACCAATGTCATATCTTGCAATCCTGTCACACTTTCCTCCCCAAGCATTTTGTGTTTATGAGGACTTGTAGCAACCAGCTCCAGGAACTGCAAGAGCTTCCTAAATGTCAGCTTTTCGAGCCCACAAAAAGTGATCTAACAATGTGATCTAACAAAAGTTTCAGGGAGCTCTCACTGGCAGAATAAGATGGGTCAACATTACCTGCTAATGAAAAGTTACTTCAAGACTCTTTTTGTTCCTTTCTGAAAGACTGTACTTCGAAAATAGCCACATAAAGTCTCAAAAGTTACCTTTTATAAGCTAAAAATAAAAAGCCATGTCCAGAAAAACAAATCATGACGCTTTTTTGGGGAGGCCTATAAAAATTTAGTGTTGAGCTGATACTCACCTGGCTTAATCCTCCTGTTGCTAGCTTCACCAAAACAATTAAAAAAGAGCTTTAAGTCTGTGCAAACATTCCAGTACAGCTATACTGCTCTGGTTCTTATGCTGTGCCTTTATCCATGCTTTAATATGTTTTTTGATCTCCTATGCTGCTGATATAATTCTTAACTCTTTTACAAAGAGGAAGTGAAAAGCTCCAATATTGAGAATTAACATCCTGATTCAGTTAGGTAGTAAACCGCGTGTTTAATTGGAAGCAGTAGTTATGTTGCAGCAAATGGGATTTCTTGCAAGCACTAAATTAGAAATGTACTTAGATACCTTGCTAAATTTCAGCCTCAGTTTGCATATTGCACTCCTCCTAATAAACAGCATTGTATTGTATGTCAGGGTGTCACATGCCATAAGTCACCCAGTGTTACGTGCAGTAAACTGAGCAGAATTGCAAATGAGAAAGAAACCAAATTTCTGTACAGAAGGCAGGGGGTTAATTAAGGGCCACATCAGGGTTTTTATTCTGATCACAACAAAAATTTAAATATAGGTTGCATGGTAAATTAGTGTGTCTGTCAAAGAATGTGGCTTTGGCCAAGCAATTAAAGGGGACAAAATATTTCAAATGAATTTTTAAATAGCTTCCTCCAGTCATTATGCACAGTTATCACATCCATATTTTGTAAATGTAAAACACTGAAGTTCTCAAAAGTCTCTTCTCCACAGTAGTTTTCACTGATGATCCATCTGAGCTTCATTTCCTAACTGAAAACCCTTATCGGTCAATTTATTCCAACGTAACACTATTTGGTTGGGTACTTATTAATCCTGTAATTGTTCATGGCATGCCAGAAATAATTCAGCTAATTATTACAATATGTCTTACTTTGCCATGGTTATATATGTCAAAATGACTTCTGCACATATTGAAAAAAAATCAGTTTCCTAATTTAACTGAAGAGATGAAAATTGATTATTAATTCATCAAAAATTGGAAAATTACATGTTTTTCTCCACCCTACACATAATTCCTACTGGTCTGGATACATGTTTGACAAATAGTCTGCTGCTAACTTTAATTGATCCATGAATAGCACTATGCAGCACAACCTAAGAGTGCTGCCTTCACTGAACTTTAATTTCAGTTATAGGACAACTATTACAGAACGTGCTGGATCATAATAGAAAAGGACTTCATTTTTTCCAGTCAATCTTTATTTAAACAAACAAACAAACAAACAAAAAATCCCACCCACCCCCCCCCAAAAAAAAAAACAAAAAAACAAAAAAACCTAATGAAAAGCTAAGATTAAGAGGTCATCTATCTTGGTGAAAAGAAAAAGTAATTGATACACATGTTATTTGTTAATTACAGTATACATACTCTAATGCAGTTAAAATGCATAGTTATGCATGAAATGTACTATATTTTAATACATGATGCTGAATTCCCATAACTAAAGTGCATTTGGTTGGGTTTTGTATTTTTAACATTTGACAGTATCTCTGATTTTGGTGAAGTCCACCTCTAATCTCTCTTTGGCCTAGTAAGAATACAATCAGGCTCCTACAGACTGAAGTACCTTTTTAATTCACAATAGATGCAAGATGAGAATCAGAACATTTGTTGGTTTATAGTTCTCATTATCACATTTCTATAGTACAAAACAATGTTCTTAAATTGTATTCTGCTGGGGCAAAGAAGATCCCTACACCCTCATTAATGAACGACTGTGTGTACACAGACTAGAACAATATTTTACACAATGGAGTTCCATGCTGTGATATACTGAAGCAAGACAGGATATTTGAAAATGATAACCACATAAAAATTTAGTAACATTTCATGCTTGTGAAAATTGTTCCAGAACATTGTTCTCACTGTGAATATCCTCCAGAGATGATGTCTCACTCAAGACTTTGTATGTTGTTTATGTTCTACCCAGAGACTTACCCAGATATGTACAAAACAATATTGAGAAGCCTCTGGAGATGATTTTTTTTTTTTTAATATAGCTCTGAAGCTGAAAGAAGAGGCAAAGGAAAGATGTTCTGAAAGAACAAATAATCTCAAAATTAGCAATTGAAACCAGCACAAATAAACTTACTATTTCAACAAGTGCCACCTTAACCAACGATGGAGTTTATCAGGGAAGCACAGGAGTTCTGTGATAAAACAGTGACTGCAATGAAGTACTCTGATCTGAAGAAGGCATGTAACCTGAAGGAGCCACTTGATTTCAGTGACCAGATACAGTGGAGATTTTTCTTTTTTTTTTTTTTTGAGAAATCTATGAAGTCACCAAATCATTTGAACCTCTTGTTTTAGTAAGTCTTTGAAAAAGCTTTGCATTTTGCATTAATTTTTGACACACGCAGCCAGAGACTTGAGAGTCTGTGCAGTTTATCTGGACTATGCAGATCCTCTTAGTTTCAGAAATTTGATGGGAGTTAGCTTTCTTTAATACTTTTTTTTTTTTACATTTTTAATTGATGCTTCCAAGTTGTATCTCACTGGGAACCACTATCATGATATTTTGGTTATTTATTGTTATGAACAGGAAGAAATGCAGCAAAAAGGCATTGACTCTCAAAAAAACAAAGCAAAACAGAAAAGCCAGATGCTAGAAACTACAAAAACCATTAGGAACAAAGCTCAAGAAATAGAGAACCATGATAGCAGTCTGCCTCTAACTGAGCATAATTCTAAATTAGTCATTTTAAATGCTGTATTGTCTAGACGCTGTGAGTACTGAGGTTAAATTTCTTCTGTCTCTTTTCCCTTTCTATTTGTAATGGGACTACCATTCAATACTTTCCCATTTAGACAATTCTATTTTTATCCTTTCTTTTTTTTTTCTTTATCTTTTTTTTTTTCCCTAACTAAGGTTATTGTGTACTAGCATGATATTCAGGGATGAGGAGATGCAGATCTGCAAATGCATTTCGTCCTCAGCATCATAAAGCACAGATGCTCTTACTCAATTGAACTTGTAAAGTGAGAAAGCACTCTTAGGAACACTTCAAAAGGGAGCTGGCTAGAAACCAGAAAATAATTCCATTCTTCTAGACATTTTGACACTTCCATCTTTTCAGCTCTAAACCAAGAAATAGCTTAAATTTGCAGACTTCTCATAAAATTGTGATGAAAGTAGGTATTCTTCTGAATTTTTAAACACTAAACCATTTCATGTTGGATATAAAAATATATAGCTTAAAATAACATTAGAAAGTAATATTGTTGGTAGTTATTCTAGAGCATCATAATACAGCATACAATATAGTGTGAAATCGTATAATAATGTAACTTATGACTTGACATAGCACCAGTTTAATACTCATTATCTCAAATAGTATGATTAAAAAAATAAATGAATGCAAAGTTAATGTATAAATAAAATGGTTAATGAAGCTGCCAGTTGTTTGGATACAGTCGAAATTAATTGACACAAGTCAGAAAAAGGTCTGTAAGTTTTTCTATTCATTTCTTTGTTCCCATAAAAGAATTCAGCTTAAGCAAATCCAAATTTTTCTTTCAAAAAATAGGGCTAAAAATGTTTCAGTTCTTTTTTTCTGGAGAGCTTGTGTTGTTTGCAAGTTCAGAGAGAACAGCAGTCAGGTCAAATAAGATGCTTGTTAGAAGTACCTAGTCTTATATCTGCTTCAAATTGATCATGTTTCTTCCATGAAAAATACTGTATTATGAAAGCAAATTAAAAAGTAGGAGAGCCCATAATACACTTGCACTGTGTTTGGCTGGGATTCAGCACCCATTGGCTTAATTGTCCTGAACCAGGGTCTTAAGGCAAAGTGAACACGGGAAATGCTCATCGATATAATTTCCATTGCCAACTTCATGCTGCTACCTATTGCAGCCAATTCAAGTCATCACTTATGCAGGAACAAAAAAATAAGTGTGTATCTATTTGCATATAGATTGTATATCTGCCAAAGTGAACAACTTAAAATAATAAGGCTAGCAATTTCTACTGCTCATGTTGGGAGAGCACCCTTCATTTAAAACACAAGCCTAAAAATTAGGTGGAGCACTGGTCTGTTCTTTGTTTTGCCTTAAACCTTCTTTGTGACCTTGAAAAACCTTCTTTGTGACCTTGAATAAATAATTTAGGACTCTTTTTTTTTTCTTTTTTAACAAGGAGAAAGTTCAGTCATAAATGTGCTACTCTGATTGTGCAGAGCTTGAAACAAAAGGTCTTTTCTTTTACATTCTTCATATTTAAAATAAGGTTAACATCACTCCACCTAATTTGCTTTGTAATAACTAACATGGTGTTGTGTTGTTCCATTAGTTTATCTTGTTGTGCAGTACTTTGAAAACCACACAGTTTTTTGACAGTTATGTACAATTATCATCAAAGGCAGGTAATTCTTCTTCCTTGATCTATTCTGCCACATATTTATGCCGTTGTTTTTATCATGATCTCAGGAAAGTAAATGAGATTATTTTGTGTGTGTGTATGTGTGTGTGTATGGAGCTGATAAGGAACTTTGAGGGTGTTCAGGGGAAGGGAGCACTTCTTCAGTCCTGGATCAGGACCCGCATCTGGACCAGGCCTGAGCAGGCACTGTCTTCTGTCTGTTCCCTACCAGGTTTCTCATCTATTCTGTGAAGAAATACGACCATATAGTACAAAGTAAGCCATAGCAAGCTTCAGCAAATCCATTCCATTTATTTTAATAGTCATGGAGCCAACACTGTGAAACACATCATGGAGTGCATCAGCTCTATGATTTAGGCAGAGTTTCTGAGTAAAATACTAATAACTACTTGTAGAGGATCCCAGTGGATGGTAGTGGACTGAAACTTTGGAGACCTAGATTCTGACTCTCTGAAGTACCCCTAGCAACTCATTTGCTATCCCTGGGGTTTGACACATGTAATATGGACAAATACCAACACACTTGTAGAACCGAGTAATGAAAACCTCTGTCAACTATTATTAATGTTACGTTGTTGTTGCTGTTATTATCAGTTGAATTCTGAGAGAAGAGGTAGATATTCTCAGAGCTGATGGATATGATGGAAAAGTTTTGTTGATGCTGGAGGCATCCACAAAACAAACAGCAATAGCTACCCAAAAAATGCAGATGTATTGTCACCAAAATTACTCAACACTCGTGACACAATTACGTTACAAGTTTGGATGTCAGTTGGGAATATAGACAACCAAATAAGATTTAACCTTAAGCTTTTAGGACTATTCTTTCTAGAAAGATGAACTAAAATATGTGTGCAGGCACTCATAAAGTGAAAATTTCCCACTCAAGGATACACATATTACACACTCACCAAAGTGGGGGTCAGGAATCATCCAATCCACTGAAGTATCCTTAGGTGGTGTCCTTTTCTCAGGGGAGAGGACTCGCCTGCCAAGATGCTTGCTTCGAGAAGACCAACTAAAAATACCTCTGTAGCGGGACTCCGTTTATAACCTAAGTCAGGGATGCAATGTTGTAAAATCTAACTAGTGGGAGGGTGTTATGGACTTTAATGAATTTATAATTAAGATAATGGCAAATATAGATATTAATAACAAAATTAATAACTTCTTATTAATATGAAAAAAATTGCTAAAATGTATCAAATAGGTTCGATGTACAGTTAGAATATATATTTGCAATGGGAATGTACAGTATTTAGGCAAACACAACAATTTTAACATTTTTCTGCAAACTGGTAGGAATAACAGGGGAGGAGAGAATCCCTGTGTGATGGTTTTAAAAACTGTCTTTTTAATTTTTCTTCTAAAGTTCAAGCAGAGAAAGCGAAAGAGTGTGAATAAGTCACTATTGGGTGTAAGAAAGCAAAATAATGATTGTTCTAAACACTTCCATTGGATAGAGACAAATGTTTAAGAACCACTACTCAAAACAAAGTTGGGGCAGTCGCAGTCTGAGTTCTCAACTTGCTGGGCTTCTGTCTGGCTGCTGCTGCTTCTTTTCTGGCTGAAGGTAACACACTGACCTTGATGAGCTAAGTCTAACAGCCTCTCTGTTTCTTAACTCTCTGCATTCTGCCAGGGGGGTCTGAGGGGAGGAGGCCCCTGGGAGAGGCCCCTTGGGGAAAGTCCCTTGGGGGAAGCAAAGGGAGCTTGGTTGTGCCTTTTCTGTTGATTGTACATATTTGTAAATGTTGTGAATTGTGTATATTTGTACATATTCATTGCATTTCATCATAGATTGTAGATTTGCTTGTAAATACAGCTTTCATTTGCTTCCAGACTGAGCTAGCCTGGTTATTGTCAGTGGGAGGGGTTTCAGCTCTCACACTGTTACACCCTGGGAGCAAAATGGCGCTCGACCACAGATGGGAGAGACTGAACAAGTACCATTAAGCCAAAGAGGCAATGAATTAATTACTCACAGCTGATTCTACCCAAGTGCGGAGTGCTGCTGCTGTGTGTTAGCTTTTGGGGCACTCTCGTGCACCAAGCATGGCTGATTGCCAGCAAGAAATGCCACATGGTCCTGGGGCTGGTCTGACTTCAGCAGGACGTCGGGCAGTTTACAATGCTTCTTGCGATGGGTGCTTGCTTTGTCCTGGGTAAACTGAGGCATGGCAAAATTCTGTTGTAAGGGGAAGCAGGCTTGGCTCTGGCTCCTAAGCTCATGGCTTTTCTAGCTTGCGGTGTGCAAGCTATCCCAGGCTCTGGACTGGGCCACTTGAGTCGAGGCAGGGTGAGTCGAGGCAGGGCAACTTGAGGCAGTTTCAAGCAAGTCAGGTCCAAGAAGGCAGTTCAAGCAAGACAAGGCAAAGACGAATTGAAATCAGCCTGTATATATATCTTGCCCAAGATTCAATTGGGCCAATAGGGCAACTGAAGCCAGCACATAGTAAGAATCATAGAATCAGTCAGGGTTGGAAGGGACCACAAGGATCATCCAGTTCCAACCCCCTTACCATGGACAGGGACACCTCACACTACATCAGGCTGGCCAGAGCCTCATCCAGCCTGGCCTTAAACACCTCCAGGGATGGGGCCCCAGCCACCTCCCTGGACAACCCATTCCAGGCTCTCACCACTCTCATGGCGAAGAACTTCTTCCTTACATCTAGCCTGAATCTTCCCACTTCCAGCTTTACTCCATTCCTCCTAGTCCTATCACTACGTGATATCCTAAGAAGTCCCTCCCCAGCTTTCTCGTAGGCCCCCTTCAGATACTGGAAGGCCACAAGAAGGTCACCTCAGAGCCTTCTTTTCTCCAGACTGAACAGCCCCAAGTCTTTCAGTCTGTCCTCATAGGAGAGGTGCTCCAGCCCTCTGATCAACCTCGTGGCCCTTCTACCCAATGCAAAGGGGCTCTGCCAGGCTGTGGCCATATAAGGCAGAAACATAGGCCTGGTCTGGGAGCAGCAGTGGCCAGTACATGTGCTCTTACCCCAGAAGAAGACTTATTTACCCAGACATGTTGGAGCCTCTTTTTTGTTCCTCTTCCTGCATTACCCCAATTTCTCAGGAAGGAGTGGGGGAGAAGGGCACCTTGTGTAGACACATCAGGGTTTGTGCTGGGCCTGTTTGGCCCTACCATGACAGAGGGCTGAGCCCACACAAAAGCAGGGTAAGAACCAGGGTATGGATGAACCAGTTAATGTCTGGAAGGCACCAAAATTATCTTTGTCAGTCTTTATGAAGCCTTGGCCCTTTCTAAGATGTCTGTCTCTCTTCTGTGTTTCTGTCAAGGCAGTTGCACCTAGAACAGATAGGTCTCTGTACGAAGAGAAGTAAAATACATCAAAACCAAAACCTGCCCCATAAACACCAGGTGGCACTGGGTAGATTCTCCTCTTCTTACTTAAACTTGGAATATCGCACCAGAGACAGTGATATTGCTTGTTAATATTGAGTAAGTGTGAAAGATTTTGGCCTTTCAGTGTTAGTGCAGTTATTAAACCATATTTTTCTAATATGAAGGACAAATGCAGGTTCTCAGTGTGCTGGAAATACTTAAACTGCAGTTATCTGTAGCACTTGTACTGACTTTATCTAACCTACATTATAAAGGTTCCCATGGTTTTTGTCCCAGAAGAGCTTCAGGCATCCACTGTGTTTGTAGCCTAAGTGTAATCTCAAACTTGCTTTCAATTATTTCTAGCCCAAGAGGCCGGGGCTATACAAACCTAGTCTGAAAACCTGAAAATACCTCATATTTTTATTTTTCCTGTTGGATACAAGTCATACATGAGAGCCATTTCAGGGAAAAACATTTGTCTTTAATATCTGACATTCTAGTATTTCAGTTTTTATGTACTAGCCCAGAAGCTTTGTTGAACTTGGAGACCATTGTTGTAATTATTATTTATAGCTTATATTGCCACAAAACTTTGGGCAGTCAGGCTCCCTTTCTGCTAGGTACTGCACAAGAAAAGCACACATACACACACAAAAAAAACCCCAGCAAATTTAAACAAACTCTAGTGTAGTGTGGATACTTCAGGATACCCTAGTATCTTTATTTTCTTTCCTATTCTGCATGTTACACAGACATTGAGGATCCTTTGGAATAGAGAGAAGATGCACAGTCATGATAGAGTGGAAACTTTTAAATAGGTGTAAATTGGTATTTTTATCTGTACAGAGTCTGCCTGTGTAACTTCGCTTAATTTTAATTTCTTTGGCCTCCTTTTTCAAATGGACTGTTGATGTTTTCCGTGATATTTTTACCGACTGATGTATAAAATAGGATATATTGTATTTCATAACAGGTTTTTATGCTTGCCAAAATAGATTGTACAAAACCTAATGGTAAATATAGATAGTTTAGTCCTGTCTTGAAGATAGAGTACTAAGAAATTGGGTCCATCACTGTCATTTTTCTCAGAGATTTCTCTCATCTGTCACAACACAGTAGTTATGAAAAATGAAACCATAAATTCAATTTAGAGGGCAATTTGCAGCTAATCTTTGGAGTAATTCCAGTGTGAATAATGCAGCAATTTAGATGCATGGTCAGTCAATTCTGTCTCTGATTTATTAGGAATTAAGATTTTTTTTCCCTTTCATTAATGATAATTACCAAAGAAGAGAAAATAATTTCTCAGAAATTATCTGTCTTCACATCTGTGATCTCAGTTTAGAGAAAGGCTGCAATGTTGTTTAAACTTATTATTATAGGAGGGGGGGAAAGCTTTTTGCAAAAGATATATGAGGTATTTAAATCCAGAACTGTATCTCTTTACAGCACATGTGTGAACTGATCAGCACTGGTTTATGGCTGCTTTTATATGACTCCCATTAGAGCTAACATTTTGAATATCTCAGCATAAGGACACTGGGATTTGCTATTGATTTTCCACACTTCCTACACCTTGAAGATTGCATTAAAATCCAGCTCAAGCAGGAGTGACATTTTTTGTTCCTATTTAAAAGTCAAATTTGTTATCTGAGTCTTTTTCTACTTATTAAATCTCCACTTTTTCTGATACATTATTTATGTATATTTTTTTCCATATCTTTCTTTCAGTTCTCAAGGTCTTCTCTTGATTTTAGCAGGCAGCATCTACAACAGATACATACAACAGATATTATCTGTATGTTTGTGCCTCTGTATTGCTAATGGTGTGGAGGGAATACCAGAGGGAAAATCAGCTCATTTAACATTGGCTTTGAGCTTTATTCAAAGTTTTTAGACACCTAGAGGAATACTTCTTATGAGGTAAATGCCTTTGAAAACCTCTAGAGGAAGATCTCAAGCACAATGCCTTGACTTACCATGCCTTCAAAGCCTCCTTCCTCTTTTCAGTACTGCTGAATGAATGAGGTTTTCCACAGGTGCTGGCTCTTAAAGCAGTAGAGTACCTGATAGTCAAAGAGACTGAAGTCTATCCTTGCTCCTCATACCTGGATATATGGCCTTCTTAATTAGCTTTATGTCAAAAAACTCCACTATCACACCACCGCTCCATGTAGGGAAAGCGAAGAAAGTGAAGTGGGATTGACATCACCTTCTGGTCAGAACAGGATGCTTCAGAAGGCTTAGCCCACAAAAAAAGTTTTTGATTGTACATCAAAATTCCTTCCAACCATGGATTCCTATTTTTACTAAAACAATAGTCTTCCTATTTATTTTGTGTTAAAATGCTGCAGAGTTAATTTGCCTACTTCGGGGTTCAAAGCAGCAGCTTCTCAGCTATGACAGCCAAAGCCTGAGATGCAATCCACAAATTTGTCCATCCTGGTTTTCTAAAGTTAAGACTGGTGTTTCAGTCTCAAATGATGAATACATACTTTACTCCCTGACAGTATAACAGTTAGCTATCCAAACAAGAGACCAGGTAAGCCTGGCAAGTGTGTTTGGTTGAAGCGCTATGTTGCATATAAATTGACAAAATCTGCCAGCTGAGGCATACTATTATTTGCACCATGCTATTAAGTATTTTGAGTGTTTAAAATGTGTTATTAAAGTTCCTGCCTCTTTTCTTTTATTTACAATTTTATATAGCTAATTTTCAGTTTATTTTTGCACCTGACAGAATAGGTTTCATATAAATGTAGAAAAAAGGCAAAAAGACAATTACATATTTTCAAACATTTCCTTGCACTAGACTGTGAGCCTTCTAAAACAGGTCTGTAAAAATGTGAACCTGGAAAAGGTTTATGATCGCCAAACAAAATGCACATTTCCCTTCACTAAGAGCATCATCTTCTTTATACTTCTGAGAAGAATTTAAACTGGCTTCACAAGAAATTCACACACTGGTTAAGTATTCTCTCAGAGGGTGGTGCTCAATGGCTCAAAGTCCAGATGGAAAGTAGTGACAAGTGGTGTCCCCCAGGGGTTTGTACTGGGACCTGTGCTGTTTAATATTTTTATCAATGACATAGACAGTGGGATCAAGTGCACCATCAGCAAGTTTGCAGATGGCACCAAGCTGAATGGTGTTGTTAATTCACCAGAGGGATGGGATATCATCCAGAGGCACCTGGACAAGCTGGAGAGGGGGGCCCATGAGGTTCAACAAGATCAAGTGCAGGGTTCTGCACCTGGGTTGGAACAATCCTAACTATCAAAACAGACTAGGGGATGAAGTGATAGAAAGCAGCCCTGAGGAAAAAGACCTGGGGGTGCTGATGGACAAGAAGCTGGACATGATCAGGCAGTGTGTGCTTGCAGCCTGGAGGGCCAATCACATCCTGGGATGCATCACAAGATGTGCTGCCAGCAGATCCAGAGAGGTGATGCTGCCACTTTGCTCTGGTGAGACTTCACCTGGAGTACTGTGTCCAGCTCTGGAACCCCCAATACAGGAAGGACATGGGTGTGATGGAGAGGGTCCAGAGGATGGCTGTGCAAATGATCAGGGGGTTGGAACACCTCTGTTATGAGGATAGGTTGAGGGAGCTGGGGGTGTTCAGCCTGGAGAAGAGGAGGCTCTGGGGAGACCTAATAGCAGCCTTCCACTACCTGAAGGGGGCCTGTGAGAAGGATGAAGAGAGACTGTTTACAAAGGCCTGTGGGGATAGGACAAGGGGCAATGGCTTCAAACTAGAAAAGAGCAGATTTAGTTTGGATGTTATGAACAGGTTCTTTATGATGAGGTTGGTGGAACACTGGAAGAGGTTGCCCAGGGAGGTGGTAAGGGCCTCATCTCTGGAAATATTTAAAGTGAGGCTTGACAGGGCTCTGGGCAGCCTGATCTATCACAGTATCACAGTATATCAGAGGTTGGAAGGGACCTCAAGAGATCATCAGGTCCAGTCCCCCCTGCCAAAGCAGAATCACCTAGGATAGTCTATTTGGGGATGTCCCTGCTTACTGCAGAGGGGATTGGACTAGATGACCTTTGGAAGTTCCTTCCAATCCAGACCATTCTATGATTCTGTGAAATCATCACACCACACTAGTATTATTTTTTTAATAAATTATTTATTTGGGATTTTTTGGTTTGTTTAAATAAATGCCATTATATAAGTTTTAATCGCAGAATATGATTTTAAGAATGATCTTCCTCTTTTTGTTTTTTTTTTACTGTTTTTTTTCCAGGCATGCATTTTAATCTTACAATCTACTGGTCTTTTTCACTTCCCCTCAGATAAAGGTCAATCCTATTAACAATTTTCTGTGTGCAGATGTTAGAGAACAGTATTTTTCTCAGTTGGTACAACGCTATAGCTTTAAATCTTCACAACTGAAAAATTCTGTATAGCCTTCTTAATGTTGCAATTATGTTTGATAACTTCAGACTGAATCACAACTTCCACCATAACTACAAAAAAACATTTTGGTGAAGCAGTATTCAATATATTATTAGTCTAAGTTTCCCTAAGCATGTCTAATTAAGATATGGGGAAACAAAATCTTATTTATTTAGTTCCAGTTCTCTGAACATTTCAAATCTTCCCAACTGCACTGGAGTTGATAATTGGTCTGTGAAGTGGGGCCATTTCTGAGGCAGAACCACCTCACCTGTCAACTTCCAGAAACTGTGAGTTGGATTTCTGCCTCTAGCTTCCATGCCAAGGACTTTTGATGATTTGCTTTGTCTGCAACGCAATTCCACACACTTTGACAGACTTCTGGTGACTGCAAGGCATCTGCGGACGTGCATTAAGTGAAATATTGCCTAGGTACATGAGACTTGCTGAGAGTATGCAATGAACATTCATCTAGCAGCTCAGTGGACTTCATAAAATTCTGCAAATGGTATGGGGGCTATGGACAGGTATGATACTTGTATAAGAATCTGGTTCTACCCAGTGTGGCCTTGACTGATCTGTTGGACCACTTCTATGTGCAGTAATCTACACAGATTGATCAGCATTTCTCTTCCACAACACCTTTAGACTCCAGCTAAGTAGAGAGTGTGAGCTGAAAGCAGAGTAACCCTTATTTTGGAATCTCAAGGCAGGTAATATATTACAGACCAAATCTACTAGAGATCTGGGCTTTTTGTTAGCACTGTAAAAGAAAATGGGAGGGAAAGGGGGATGCCACACAATGTTTTTCAGTTTAATTTCTCCCTCCAATATATGTCACCTGCTAGGTTAACTTTTTTTCTAGTTGAAAACCTTTTAAATAAAATCCAGCAGGCTGTATGGCAAGCTACCTCATAAGAAATCACTGAAGCAGGGCATGGACTGCTCCTTTCAGTTCCCTGCCAGGTCTGTAAGGTCTGAACAAAGTGCAGCATGCAAGGTGGGATTTACTGTGGCTTTGTGAATTGTGCCAGTTGCAGAATAACCTCAAATTGCTTTAGGCAAATGCTTCTGGGAACGTTACTCCATTGTTCATTTATCGAGGGGTTTAAAGTCTTCATTAGTTAAAGCATAAATACATCTGTGGAATTAATTAATCAAATTAATAGTTGTGTTGTTAAGCTGCATTCTTTCAACTGATTTTCTTAACAATGACTTGAGGAGCGCAGCCTAACTGAGATTTGCTTACAAAAATAGGAGGTTTCTGTAGACACACGTTAGGTTTGAGATGGATTCTTAGTGTGCGTGAAATTACATTTGAAATTAAATTATGGATGGTAATGTGTGCATAGTATTCTCAGCTGAGTGTCCTTAAATGTAAAATAAAGAATTACATGGGTTATTTTATTTCAAAACACACATAAAGACTGAATTTTGTACCTAGACATCATCAATTGAATGGTTTTTAAGGAACTGGAACAGGTACTTCTATCACTGTCTAGTACAATTTATGCAAATATTTGTATGTTAACTGAAAACAATTGTTCAAAACAGCTTTTCTACTTCACATGAGATGGTGAGATTTTCAGTTTCCCCTGAGTCTGATAGTTTTTTAAAATCAAAGTTTTCCCCAAAGCCCTCTGTAAAGCAAATTGTAAGACATACAGAAAAACCTCTTGACTAGCAAAGCAGATTGTCGCTTCTGCTATGCAGCCGCTCTCAATTGAAGCTAGACAGCTTCAGTATGACAGATGAATCACGAAGCATCTACCTCACTGTATTGACTCTAAAGGGTATCTAGATAAAATGTAAGCATTGCAGCTTCTGTAGGTGTCAAAGTGAGGTGAGATAAATCGCCCCTTACATGTCCTACTGTGACATCATAAAATGACCAAAATATTCAAGTATAAATGTAAGTGTAGTTGCTACTTTATATAGAGAGCCTAATTCCTTATTTCAAACATCCTCTTCAGAGATTTGGAGGATGAAAATAATCAAAGCAATCAGGTTTATGTTCATCTTATCCAACTTAAAACATCTAACTAGTTTAACTTACTAATTAAGTTAAAAGCTTAATTGGCTCTGTAATCAATGGTGATAGGTATCTCCAGAGTCACATCTTTTAAGTTGGCTGAATAATCCTCTGGAGGCACTTCTTTTTCTAGTGACTTTAAGGTAGAACAAAATAACAAGGAACTGAATCTAGTTTCCTGAAACTCATTTAAGTCCCACGTATCAATTTAGTCATCCAGATTGTCAGGACTGACTAAGCCTAAGGCTATCTAAATTTATTACTAGTTCTGTATTTAGCCTGAGATATTTCTGGGCACCTCTAGGAACTTTTGCATGTTCATACTTGGGACTTTAGAACTTATTTCCCTCTAAAGCCTTTCTTCAAGTCATATTTCAACAGCTCTATCTACGGCACAGGAGTAACTTGCTAGGAAACATCTGGAGTGTGAGATGTTGTTGCATTGTATTTTTGCCTAACTTCTGTGCAGTTAGACGATTCGTCATGGACATAAGAGTTGGAAAGTAGGATCTTCGTAGCCAGGAGACTGATTCCACATGATTCATATTGTAGGAAGGTGTATAACCACCTCAGAAGTAGCCTCCACAATATATAAATGCATACCTTTCCTCTTCACACTCTTCCCCTACTTCAGTGTGGGGTACCTCCACAAACTGCTCTATCATAGAATCATAGAATCATAGAATCAAGAAGGTTGGAAGAGACCTCAAAGATCATCGAGTCCAACCTGTCACCCTAAACCTCATGACTATCTAAACCATGGCACCAAGTGCCACGTCCAATCCCCTCTTGAATACCTCCAGGGATGGTGACTCCACCACCTCCCTGGGCAGCCCATTCCAATGGCCAACCACTCTCTCTGTGAAGAACTTTCTCCTCACCTCCAGCCTAAACCTCCCCTGGCGCAGCTTGAGACTGTGTCCTCTTGTTCTGGTGCTGCTTGCCTGGGAGAAGAGACCAAACCCCTCCTGGCTACAACCTCCCTTCAGGTAGTTGTAGACAGCAATGAGGTCTCCCCTGAGCCTTCTCTTCTCCAGGCTAAACAGTCCCAGCTCCCTCAGCCTCTCCTCACAGGGCTTGTGCTCAAGGCCTCTCACCAGCCTCGTTGCCCTTCTCTAGACATGCTCCAGCAATCATGAGTCCTTCTTGAGGGCTTTAGTTCTTCATGAACTGTTCTGGTGAAGGTCCTTTTCACTTGTACTTCCACAGGGCATAGTCCTTCAGAAACAGATTGATTCAGGGTGGGTTACCCATGGGGTTAAAAACCTGCTTCATCATGGTCTTCTCTCTCCACAGGGCAACAGCTCCAGCCAGGAGCCACCACCACAGTAGACTTTGGGGTCACAGCCTACTTCAGGCACATACACCTCCTCTCCTGTGGGGTCCTCCATGAGCTGCAGGTGGATATCTACTGCACCATTTACCTCCATGGGCTGCAAGGAAACAGCCTGCCTTAATATGGTCTTCACCATATGCTGCAGGGGAATCTCTGCTTTGGCACCGGAATCATCTCTTCCTTCTCCTTCTTCATTGACCTTGGAGTCGGCAGAGTTGTTTGTCTCACTCCTCCTGCTGACTGCTGTTGCACAGCTGTTTTTATTCTCCTTCTTAAATATGCTACCATCTTGCTGGTAGGCTCAGCCTCAGCCAGCATTGGGGCTGACTTGAAGACAGTGGGAATTAACTCTATAGGACATAAAGGAAGCTGCTGGCATCTTACTATCTGTAGCCCACTGCTGCAAAACCCTTGCCATGTAAACCCAATACAAAGCAATGGCATATACAACACTAGTAACTGTGATGATAGCTGAATAGCCCAGTCCACAATGGCACCTATGCTGAGGCTGCTAAATTGAACCCCTAAAATAAAATCAAAGCAATGGTGCTCACTACAGCTTCCCACCTCTAAAAATAAGCATTATTTTCAATATAGAAAATTCTAATCCTATAAATGCAGATTTTTAAGGCATCTGTCATGTCTGAATTCTAACTATGTGAACCAAGAAGCACTCACTGTAAGAGCTGGAAATCAAGCTTCTGCTGTGCACTAATTTAACTGCAGCAGATGGAAGGCTTTAGAACACATTTTACATTAAATAACCACTTTTTAAAATTATGATAAATAGAAACTCTTGGAAGAGAGCTACTAAAATGACCAAGAAGTCTGTCTCCTGTAAGTGAGATATTTTAAAAACTAGATTGTTTAGCTCAGGCAAATACATCAGAGAAGAGTAAGCAGCAGGGGAAAAAAGAAGAGCTACTTAACCTAAGGAACAGTTTTGGCTTAAGTACAAGCATATGTAATCTGGACATGAATAATCAAGCTCTGAATTAGATGGGTGGTTTTTGATCAGTATAATGATTTTCAGAACACCCTTCCATGTGGCTGCTAAGTTGACTAGTGACATCAAAACTCCCTCCTCCCCTCTGTTCTTGTCCAAAGGTTTAAAACCAGAAGACGGTGAATTTATGAATGAGATTATTTATCCTGATTGGCTGTGGTAGCAAGCAATGAAATCTCTTAACTGACTTCTTACTGCTAAATAAAAGAGGATCAGAGCTAGATGGATATGGACTGGCTCATCCTCTCATTGTTGAAGTTCAATCTCCTCCTAAGTCTGGTCCTGTTAAACATCTTCATCAGTGACATTGATGAGGGGACAGAGTATCTGCTCAGCAAGTTTGCTGATTATACCCAGCTGAAGGCAGTGCAGCCATTCAGCAAGAGCTGGACAGACTGGAGAGCTGGGCAGAGAGAAACCTAATGAGGTTCAACAAGGATAAGTGCAGAGTCCTGCATCTGGGAAGGAATAATAAACTGCACCAGTACAAGTTAGGAGGTGATCTGCTGGAGAGCAGCCCTGTAGAGAAGGACCTGGGAGTCCTGGTGGACAACAGGTTCTCCATGGGTCAGCAATGTGCCCTTGCGGCCAAGAAAGCCAATGGGATCCCAGAGGACATTAAGAAGAGTGTGTCCAGCAGATCGAGGGAGGTTCTGCTCCCCCTCTACTCTGCCCTGGTGAGACCTCACCTGGAATATTGTGTCCAGTTTTGGGCTCCCCACTTCAAGAGGGACAGGGATCTACTCAAGAGAGTCCAATGGAGAGCTACCAGGATGATTAAGGGACTGGAGCATGCGTCCCATGGGGAGAGGCTGAGAGCCCTGGGCCTGTTTAGTCTGGAGAAGAGAAGACTGAGAGGGGATTTAATAAATGTTTATAAATATCTGAGGGTTAGGTGTCAAGAGCAAGGGGACAGGCTCTTCTCAGTTGCACCCTGTGATAGGACAAGGGGTAATGGATATAAACTGCAGCACAGGAGGTTCCACGTCAACATGAGGAGCAACATCTTCACTGTGAGGGTCACAGAGCACTGGAAGGGACTGCCCATAAAGGTTTTGGAGTCTCCTTCTCTGAAGACTTTCAAGACCCATCTGGATGTGTTCCTGTGCAACCTGTGCTAGATTCTATGGTCCTGCTCTTGCAGGGGGGTTGGACTTGATGATCTTCAAAGGTCCCTTCCAACCCCTAACACCTTATGATCTTATGATCCTATGATAAGTAGACTGTTCATGTGGCATGATACTTGGTTTTGGTCTCCTCTGTAACCTATATGTGCCCCTAGGAAATAAAAATTGTATTGTGTGAACTTGAGATATTTTATTTTAATTTTTCAGTTTAGAGGAACTCAAATAATCTGAGGGTTGTGCTGTAACCCACCAGAGTGATGTTTTATAAGATGGAATAGGACTGTGCTGCATACCTGGTGTTCTCTGTACAACAAACTGTACCTGAGGTTGCACAGGTTGCTGAGATCTTTTGATTAGTGTTTGTACTTCTTCAGTTATGTTCAATTTACTGTATTGGGTTTACATGACAAGGTTATGGTAGCAGAGATCTACAGAGGTGGCTTCTGTCAGAAGGTGCCAGAAGCTTCGTTTCTGTCCAACAGACATGGCTCCAAGACAAACCCACCACTGGCAAAGGCTGAGCCCATCGATGATGGTGGTAGTGCTTCTGTGATAATGTATTTTAAAAAGGTGTAAAAAAAGTTATGTGCAAAAGCAATTGTGCTCAGAGAAAGAAGTGAGAACATGTGAGAGAAACAACTCTTCAGACACCAAGTGCAGTGAAGAAGGAGGGGGAGGAGGTGCTCCAGGTATCTGACCAGAGATTCCCTTGCAGCCCATGGTGAAGACCATTTTGAGACAGGCTGTTCCTCTACAGCCCATAGACTATAAGAATGGCATGGATATACATCTGCAGTCCATGGAGGACTCCATGCCAGAACAAGTGGGTGCCCTGGAAGGAGGCTGTGATGCCATGGGAAGCCCTCACTGGAGCAAGCTCCTTGCAGAACATGTAGACCAGTGGAGAGAGAGGATCTCATACTGGAGTAGATTTGGTGACAGGACTTGTGACACCATAGGCAACCCATGGTGGAGTAGTCCATTTCTAAAGTACATCCTGTGGGAGGGCCCCATGCTGGAGTGAGCAGTTCATGAAGAGCTGCAGCATGTGAGAGGGACTCTACACTGGAGCAGGGTAAGACTGTGAGGATTCCTCACACTGAGGCAGAAGGAGCAACAGAGGAAATGTGTGATGAGCTGACTGCAACCTCCATTCACCATCCCTCTGAACTGGTCTCTGGGATAGGAGGTAGAAAATTTGGAAGCAAAGTTAAGCCTGGAAAGTAGAGATTGGTGGGAGGAAGGTGTCTGAAGGTTTAGTTTTCATCAGGCATTATCCTACACCAATTCAATTGATAATAAATGATACTAATTTCCACAAGCTCAATGTGGTTTGCCCATGATGTTAACTGTGATGTGCCCTTTCCCTGTCCTTATCCTGACCAATGAGCCTTTTATTATATTTTCTCCAGCCTGTTGAGGATGTGGAGGGATATAATGGCTTGGTGGACAACTGGCATCCAGTCATGTTCAGCCCACCACGTTTACAAATCACATTTCCAGGCTTAGGACCTCAGTGGCCATCAGATCTGTGATAGAAAACTGGAAACCTCTATGTTTTAGCTGATGATCATCCACACATGACCTCATACACTATCTGCCAGAACTGTGGGGAGTGTGTCCCTTCCAGGGGAATGTGGATGGAGGAAACCAAGCCTACTATAATCTCCTCCATGCCATTTCCTGGAGTCTGACCCTAGTGTGAAGGATACACCAGGTCTTCCCTTGTCTTGGAGACAGCCAGCTGGAACAGCCCAAAGCAGAGTAAGTGAGGAAGCTAACAGTGGAACAATGTGGGGGATTACAGGTGTAGTGCTATACCTTCCCTGGTTCTCTTTTGTACAGCTGTTAGTATAAGTGCCTGGGTGAAATTAATTATCCTTAATAGAGGTGTGTTTGATAAATTTAGAAAAAGGTGTAAAAGTTACAGATAACTTGGTAACCATTCTAAGTCTAAAGTGGTACAGAGAGTATTCCTAAAATAAATGACTGTCAGTAAGAAAAATTCATCTTCTTAGACTCAAAATTATAGTCTTTATTTAGCCACTGCCAGTTCTGCTGGTATAAGATCATTAGTCTAAGGAGTTTTATGGATGTATTAGTCTAAGGAGTTTTATGGATGTAGTAGTCTAAAGAGTTTTATGGATGTATTCTCAACCACAGGTGTTGATTTTCATTGAATTTCAGCATGGGTTTTGACAAAAGTGGCTACTGTGAAGGTAAACTGACTTTGCTGTTTTACATGTGGTTGTTCCTCCTGTGCAGGGGAGCAGCATTTTGCTCTTTTTGTTCAGGCAGCCTAGTACTGTGGCCATGATGTGTGTTCAAAACCCAGTGATGGCTTGAATTGGAATCTGCTGGAACTCTGGAACTCGAAGTTCTTTGGGCTAGCATTGCCTTTCTCTCATGACGAGTTCTATTCACACAACTGGTATGTAATTTAACATAAACAGTAAGAAGAAGGACTGCTGAAGCCTTCTAACAGTTTGGTTTTTGTTCTTTTATTCTTCTTTTTTTTTTTTTGCTTTCATGTGTAAGTTCTATTTGAATATATTTCATATATATGTCAGTTGGGAACAATTAGAGAATTAAAAAATTAGTTACACTTGCAACAAGTAAATGTGAATACGAAGTGCAGTAGAGGTTTGAAGAATGACTTCAGTTCTTAGAAAAGAGATAAGGGTCGTGTGTAATGTTCTGCTTCCAAAACTAGATGCAAAACCAATATCTGAATAGAGTTTTTAATATATGTGTGAGGACCAGACATGGAGGTGAAATAGACCATATCTCTTTTTGCTGGAAGAAAATTCTCTATTATTTTTCAGGTGAAAAAAAGGGTGAAGAGGGGAGGAAAGAAATCTAGTTTTTGTGTGAATGGGGTTGATGAATGCGTTAAGAGTGAAAAACAGAGGAAAAGTACACTTGTGCTGACTACCAAATTATTGCAATAAAAAGTACAAAATTATGGTGTTAACAATGATTCACAGACCTAAGTGAATGGCTGCAATGATTTGTGCAGTTACCTGGATTACATATGTTGCCACATACAGAGTCAACATACTCAAGTGTATTGAAACTGTTAGTAATACTGAGGATGAAACACAAAACTTGCCTTAAAATGCAGATATTTAATAAAAGGTTTGTAGAAGTTCATGGGCCTTTTGAATGAACTTGAACAGAATTCTGGTTTTGCAATGACATCATGAAAAATTTGTGGTGCAATATGAAACACAGTACCACCCTTCACGTACAAAGGCAATTTTCAGCCAGGCAGCACCTGATGCTTCCTGAATGTTAGTGAGACAAGCATATCACAGCTCTTGTGCCTTTGACAATCTCTCTTCTTCAAAAAAAAAATAATGTTGCAACATAGAGCTTCTCTGTTATCTCAGGTTTTAATGGCAGATTGTAATTAGTGTTTGGAGCATGTGAAATGAGACTTGGGGAATCTGCTGTGTATGGCTTGCAAATCTTGATTAATTTTTATAAAAATCTTTCATTTGGTGCCTCCATATGTGATGAGTCATCTAGAGCTGGCAAGATTACTGACACATATTGCCTGTTCTGTCTGAAAGATATCACAGATCTTCCACAGGAAGGCTGTTAAGCATTAGGAACTGAGAAGTAGTAAAACAATGCATATGCTAAGGAAAAAAGTTTAGCAAAATCTGGTGTAACAATGCTGTCTGAGAGACTTAGAGTAGGAAAATACTCACTGAATATAAGAACAAAGACCAAAGGTGCAAAAGTGGGTTTAAAAGGATAAAGGCAAAAAATTAATTTTACAGACTTTGATAAAGTTTGTGTGTTACATGTTCAATTTTCACATCTGCTGGAGTATATAATCAGCTTTATATATCTACAGGGAACATAGTCACTCCTTTTAGGTATGAATATAGATTAAGAATTGCATATTTAAAAATCAAAACTGAGCTGAGGAACAAATATTTATTTCTAAACCGAGGATGATAGAGGGCTGGAGCACCTCTCATATGAGGACAGACTGAAAGACTTGGGGTTGTTCAGTCTGGAGAAGAGAAGGCTCTGAGGTGACCTTATTGTGGCCTTCCAGTATCTGAAGGGGGCCTACAAGAAAGCTGGGGAGGGACTTTAAGGATGTCAGGTAGCAATAGGACTAGGGGGAATGGAGCAAAACTAGTAGTGCATAGATTCAGATTGGATGTTAGGAAGAAGTTCTTCACCATGAGAGTGGTGAGACACAGGAACAGGTTGCCCAGGGAGGTGGTAGAAGCCCCATCCCTGGAGGTTTTTAAGGCCAGGCTGGATGTAGCTCTGGGCAACCTGATCTTGTGTGAGGTGTTCCTGTCCATGGCAGAGGGGTTGGAACTGGATGATCCTTGTGGTCCCTTTCAATCCTGACAATTCTACAATTCTATGAAACCTGAACTTTCCTTTTTCTTGGTTTTTTTTTGTGTGTTTTTGTTGTTGTTGTTGTTGTTTGGTTTGGGGGTTGTTTTATTTTGTTTGTTTTTGTTTGTTGTTGTTGTGTATGTGCGTGTGTATGGAGAAACCCAGATATTCTCTTCATGGCACAGGCATTTTATATATTTTCAAGGCCGAAAAATTAACTGTTCCTGTATGATGATGTTATGAAAATAATATTTTCCTGGTTGTGATGGTTTTAAGGCTATACCTTTAGTTCAAGCAGAAAGGTAAAAGAATGTAAATAAATCACAATTGGGCGTAAGAAAGCAAAATAATGATTATTCTAAACACTTCTATTGGAGAGACAGAAATGTTTAAGACTCAGTACTAAAGACAAAATACAGGCAGTCTGTCTGTCTGTCTGGTGTTTCTCCACTGGGCAGTCTGCGTTTCTCTTCTGCAATTGGCTTCGCGGATAACGTACTGGCATACGGACCTTGAAAAGCTAAGTTTAACAACTTCTCTGCTTCTTGGCTTTCTTCCCCTTTGCCTGCTAGCTCTGGGAAAGGGGAGGGGAGGGCCCCTTCTGGGGCCAGGGTGTTTTGTTGTGTTTTTCTGTTAATTGTACACATTCGTAAATGTTGTGAGCAGTGTATGTTTGTACATATCCACTGTATTTCATTATAGATTGTAGTTTTGCTTGTAAAATACAGCCTCATTTGCTTCCGAACTGAACTAGTCTGGAGTTGTTATTGTGGGAGGGGAATTTCAGCCCACCACACTACAACACTGATCAGGCCTTTTTCTTTCATTTACATTAGCAAAATGTTTCCTCACTTCAGGACTTAGATTGCTTCATCTGACTGAGTAGTCTTCAAAGTATTCTCAAGTAAATTCTCTCTTTCCTTGAAATATTTTTCCTTTCCTTATCTCAAAATCAAATATCTTTGCATCGCTCAGTCTACACGAGTTACTAACACCTCTCTCCAGAAACCATCATTATGTGTGTTTATTTCTATATTCTGTTCTTCATGTGGTATCAGATAATATTTTCTAGGTGTGACATGACTGCCTTTAAAAAGAAGTGAATCTTGTTTAAAGTTTTCAATGTGGATTTTCTTCAAAGAAACAGATGGGAAATGTGGGGACCTTGTTGTGAAAAATCTGTTGGGAAGACAGAAGTAATGAAGGCTGAGACTCAAAAGTAACTTGGGCTCTTCAAAAAATCCATAAAAGTCTGTTTCACCCTCAGAATGGAGTGGCAATAACGAAAACAAAACAAAGAATTGTCATGTGTATTTATGTAATAGACCCTTATGGCAACTATTATTAGGGCACAAGTAATCCTTATATTAATCTAAGAAGCTTGTCTGTGTACTGTGTTCTCTGATTCTGACCGCTGAATCCTCTTAAATCACAAATCTGAATGACACTCCTAAACCTGGTACACAGTCTGCTAGGAGATTAACACCTCTGGGAACAACTTAAATTGTGTAAAACACAATTTTCAAATGTGATTTTGTTTTCACCTATCCTGCTTGTATTCCTTATGAGAAATTACCCTAACTTTACATAAATTATCCTAACTTTGCATAAAGCAAGACAGGAAATTATGGTAGAATCTGGGACTTTCAGGACTGTTTTAGCACCTCACAAATCAGTTCCTAAAGCTGCTCCCTGGACCTGCACTATCTTGGCAAATATGTGACAGCTCTCACACTGTCCTCTAGTGGGAAATGGTTCTAAAAAGAGAACAAAATGTTGTGGTACAAGTCAGGTGCTGGTTCACAGCCTGTAGTGAGTAAAAGAGTTAGAATCATAGAGTCATAGAATGATTCTGGTTGGAAAAGACCCTTAAGACCATGGGTTCTGAGCAACCTGATCAGTTAAAGATGTTCCTGCTTACTGCTAGGAGGTGGCTGGATTAGATGACCTAATGCATTCTATGATTCTATGACCATTGAGTCAATTGTAATCTTAATATTATCAAGTCCACCACTAAACCATCTCTGTAAGTGCCACAAATTAGTGAATGGAAGTCCCACTATGTGATGGATTCTGAAATTTTACAAACTGGCTACATTGTGTATGAGAACTGAAGCAAAACCTTTTAAAGCTCTTTGAAGGAAATTTTCTTTGAAGTTCTATCAGTCATTAGAAACATTTTGTTTCAGAAAAATTGAGGCATTTAACTTTTATATTTCCAATTTTTATTTTTCACTACCAAGTATGCAAACTATGATTTTTTTAAAGCAGATTTAAAAAATAAAGAACTTTGATCTGCATATAATGTTGAAGGAGATTCAACCTTCTTGACAATTTCCTTCCCAAACCAAAATTCCAGGAAAAATGACCTAATTTTACAAGGGTCTGGATGGTACTGCATATTCTGATGGAAAATGGCTCTTTGGAAGTGTCCCTTTACAGCTCTGTTAATGAGTTTATACATGAAACATTTGCTGAACAGGTAATGCTTAAAGAATTGAATTACTGTGCTTCCTTTATAACACACTGATCTTTAGCTTCATGATTTCAGTTGTTTACTTTCCTCTTTTATGGCTAAAGTGAAACTAATCAAGGAATAAAAAACTAGTACAGAGTACTATATTGGCATGCAGTTGATGTTTTCTTATTTGCAGATCTGCAAGCTTTTCAAAATGAAGGTGATAGAAAATTCACTGTTCTATTGAAAGATGCTGGGAATTGCTCTCACTCCCACCAGGGAAAAGTTTTATATTTCGAAACATGGCTTGACCTTAGTTTTTATTATAATTAACTAAGTTAATAGAAGGAGGAAAAAAAAAAACACCTGTCAAGAAATTAGCTGTAACATCAGTCGGTTCATTACAAATAACTAACTAAATAAAAGTCACCCATTCTATCTCTGCAATATATCACAAAGGGGAAAAGAGATTATAAAGAGGAAAAATAAAGTGATTACTGTGATTCATTATAAGTTGGTGTAGTAAATTTTAGAAACGCTGTACTTGAAGTCCTTCTAACAAAATAAAAGCCACAAGTTGCTTGTTAACCTAGGTATGTTCTGAATACTTCAAATCTGTCTTCTCAGGAAATGTATGACTTTGCTGTATAACTTATTTTTTTTCATTGCCTTGAAAAAGTAGAGCACTGAACTTGTAGGGATGGATGTATCAAAAATAATTAAAGAAGTAATCCTCACTCCGGCATGAATGTCTTTGTGATAACTAGTGGAGTCCCCCAGGGATCAGTGCTGGGTCTGGTGCTCTTCAACATCTTCATCAATGACATTAATGAGGAGGGGACAGAATGTCTGCTCAGCAAGTTTGCTGATGACACCAAACTAGGAGGCTTGGCTGACACAGCTGAAGGCTGTGTGGCCATCCAGGGAGACTTGGACAGACTGGAGAGCTGGGCACAGAGGAATCTAATGAGGTTCAACAAGGACAAGTGCAGAGTCCTGCATCTGGGGAGGAAAAATAAACTGCACCAGTACATGTTGGGAGGTGATCTGCTGGAGAGCAGCCCTGTGGAGAGGGACCTAGAAGTCCTGGTGGATGACAAGTTATCCATGGGACAGCAATGAGCTCTTGTGGCCAAGAAGGCCAATGGGATGCTGGGGTGTATTAAGAGGAGTGTGTCCATCGGATCGAGGGAGGTTCTCCTCCCCCTCTATTCTGCCTTGGTGAGACCTCATCTTGAGTATTGTCTCCAGTTTTGGTCTCCCCATTTTAAGAGGGACAGGGATCTGCTGGAGAAGGTCCAGCATTAAGGGCAGAGAAACTCTGGAACTGCATGTTTAGGAAGGCTTTGGTGTTCCCATCATGGGAATAAACATAAAAAATAAAGTACCTATCAGAAAAAAATAGTAGCGTTAATGAAACCAGAAAGTGGAAGGACGATCTCTCAGGACTGTTTCCCAGTGTGGTTCTCCCTAGTTTGTTCAAGTTTGGGTATATTTAAGGTTCTCCAAAGTGGGTCCATGCATTGTATGTAACACTTGGTTCTGTGTCTTTTCTGTACTCTGCATAAAGTCCCTCCAGACCTGCAACACAGTCTTTCAGTTTTCTTTGCTTGCACAGGCATACTAGCATGATTGATCTGACAACAAACTGGAGGGACCAGAGTTTTATCTAGCTTCAGAGAGACGTAGGTGTAACAGATAGTTAAGCATGTGAAAGATGTTGAACTGAATAACTACCTGGGTGCTGAGATTTTTAAAACCAGTGTCTCACTCTGAAACGCAGATTGCCCTTGTTGGGTTGAGGCTCATGGAAGAGCAGAGTCACTGCTCCCTCCAGGGACCTCCTAGTTTCATTTTGCTGAACGAGGCTCCCCCAACACAAAAGAATAAGAGATTTTGAATGAGACCACCGTGGGGTTACTTACACAGAGCTCCCACTGCAGTCTGTTCTAATCTCCCTGCCTCCCAAGTGTGATTACACATTAGCATTGCCATTTTCTGGACAATTTTAATGAAACCAGTGGCTGTAACAGAGACAGACAGGCTTTCTTATCTGTATGGGCCTTTAGCAGCAACTTTAGTAATTTGGAATTACATTAGTCTCCTGAGACATATGTTAAATATTTTCCCCTGGAGTATTTCAGAGCCATATTATGCTAGGAAATTTTACTAGGGAGAGGGTGAGAGAGCTTGTCTTTCTGTGTGATACTTCAGTCTGCATGTTGGATTTCCATATGGTGTAAATACTGTTGCTTCATTGACTTCACAGTCAGCTCCTACTGAGACATCCATGTACAGAAAAATTAAGACTTTAGTAAGAAGTATATAAGGGAAATACAGCTACTGTAAGAATCAGTATCATTGGGCCAGGGCAAACAACTTGCAAGAATGGCATGCAAGGAGGTATTTATCCTCCCAAACCAGAGACTTTTGTCTGTATAATTACTAAAGTTAGCACGTTGAACACCTTGTTGGATCTTAGCGGCAGTAAAGACTAGGGGCTGCAACTTAATTTTCCCCTCTTACATTTGGCTGTGAACTGCCATCTTGTCTCCATACACTTTACATTCTTCTCTTGTCTTTTACAGATAGAATCACTGAGGTGAACTTAGTTTAGGGCTAACAATGAGACTGATTACAGTTGTGCTAATGAAGATTGTATAATGAGAACCCCAGGTTGTACACTGCCTTTGAGTTTAGTTGTAGAAGATGGTCATGGTGCTAGTGTTTATGACATTTTTAATCATTTAGGCTAAAAGTATGCTACAGCTTGACTTTTTCTTTTTTTTTTTTTTTTTTGGCTTGGCAGTTTAAGAATAAATTGTTTGCTCACTTTTATAATTTCTGTACATATTTTCCTAGGATTGAGGCAGAAAATATCTGTAAAAAGATCCTTTACTTCCAGAAGCACTCCTTTTTTTTCATTTTCTAGCAGCCCATACATTTGTTGACCTTCAGAACAGAGCTGTATGCATCAATGATTTTTTTTTTTTTTTTTTTTTTTTTTTTTTTTTAGTTCAGTTGTTCAAACAACCAAAATGTCATTTTGGATCTGTCTGAGATGAAAATTTGTTTGGTTGCTTCTCTCTCAGCTCTCGAGAATCAAAGCTGAAAATTGTTTTGGATTGAAGGAAACACCTTGTTTGACCCCAAATAACTTTGGATAAATTTTATTCTGCTTTAGTAATGCAGAGGAAATTTGGGACCAAATACTGAATTCACAAGGGAAATTAATCCAAACCAAGTGAATACATCCTGCTATGTTCTTCTGTTTAGCTCCTTTTCCTTGCCCCTGGAATCTCTATGTTTGCAGCAGCTTTTGGGGAAGTGGGAGATGCAGTTTCAAATCCCCCCTCTCTCTGATTTTAAATATAGATTTTTCTATCTCTGTAGCATATCTATTGGTGCATTTCAGTCTCACTTGCTGAAGCTGTTCTACTTTTTGTAAATAATTGAGTATTCATTTTGACAGACAGGGAAATAAATGTGAAAGCCTGGTTCTTTAGCTTGCTGGTTATGACATTTTAGCTTAGAGCTATGAAATGCAGTTGAAGTCCTTGCTTTAGCAATAGTTAACCACTTCTACTGGCTGCAGGGGATTTGAAAAGAGAGATCATTCCTAGAAATACTGTGAGGCCTAACGTTAAGGAGACTTTTGCTAATAAAGGAGATTCCAAGTTCAATTTCTGATGCACATAGAGTAGAAGAGGAGAAAGAAAGAGGAGAAAGGAGAAGAAAATAGCTTCCTGCCCTCCAGCTACAGCCCCTTCATGAGGGGCACTGCACTACACAGTTCTTGTGGTGCTGATGCAGTGTTTTTGTAGTGTTTATGAAATGCTATCTTGCTTCGTCTGACCGCTAGTGTTTGTCTAAACTGAGCCAAATTCACAGGTTGTTTCAGCTGCTCCAAAATTCAACTTTCAGTGAAAAGAGACATCAAAGCACTGTCTACCTGTACTAATTCAGAGCTCTGCTTAGATTTAACTTGATAGTCAGGATTTTTTTTTTTTTGAGGTATTAGTGGAGTGAAGGAAAGGTTATTTACAGAAATTATCAGAGTGCACAGCTTGAAGAGGTTTGCTGTGTAAATTGAATTAAAAACATTTCAGTTTCAGTCTTGTTAGTCTTTGAGACAGGCTTATTTTATAAATAGAAATAATAAATGTGATCAGAAAATGCTTATGAGCACTCTGAAGATGTAAAGTGCTAAAAAAATATTAAAAAATAAAAGTTCATGCCAAAGGAAATGTATCCAAAATTTTGACAGTTTGAAAGAAATTTTCCATTCTGGGTGCTCCAGAAAGTGATATAACAGAATTTCTTTTAAAGGCACACCAAACTAATTATCACTATGTAGACCAGTGAATTTATCTAAAGCAAGGAAAGGATGTTAAAGATGACAACCTCCTGTATAATTATTTTGCAACAAATAACTGAATACAAAATATTTTTAAGAGGACACATGTTCAACACCCAGAGGACTGAAAATGTCTGTGTGAGTCATTGAGAGCACTCACTGGTAGTTATATTGAATAATGAAATTATGCTATTGAAACCAGGTCCAGGGGACACTTACTTCAAACATCCTTATACCTGTTAACCAAATATGCTTCCCAACAGTCTTATATTAATTAAAGACCTGGGTTATAAGTATCACATTTCACAGGCTTTTCCCAGTGTTTTGGTTTTTAGGGACATTGGGACAGCTACACTTTGGCATTATGGCCCATGCTTCAAAGAAAGGTAGAAACAACAGTGGTTCCTGTCAATTTAACCTGAGGAGAAAATGCTCCCTGAAATATCATAGTTAATTTATGTCTGAGAGTGTAAATGCGACTATAGATATAGAAAGCACTATAAACCACTTACCTACCTAGGCCTTGTTTTATCACACCTTATTTTAGACATTGACCCTGTAGAAGCTTACATTTGAGTTAGTCATAGAGACTACCTTAACAGAAAGCGTACAAAAATTAGCATTTCTGGAAGACTTCCATTGTTTTAGTATCTAACCTAGTTTGACATAGATTGAGTGGTGGAAGTTGCTTTAAAGGAAACATTTGCCATCAGTTCAAATATAAGCATCACAGGTATCCAGGTTTGAACAGTTTTATTCCACCCATTTTAACTGAGCTTAGTTTATTACATAAGAATAGCAGGATGTCCACCTAAGATGTTTCCCTGGCACAAGAGTTTCTTTGCATTGTAAGTAACCTATCTTCATGAATTTTGTCTCCCTTATTTTTGCCAGGTTAGGGCATAGCAGGCTAGGAAGGCAATGGAAGAGTTTGTTTTACACAGCATTGATTCTGAGAGACTCTAAGGTAACGTAAAAAGTAAAAGATGAAGAGAAACAGAAGAAAATAGAGAGGGCAATAAACAGTTAGCTGTGTAAAATGTCCTATTATGTGATTTAAGATTATATAGAAATAATAATCTTGAAGCATAAAATGTACCATTTTGCTTTATTGTTGAGAAACCCCAAATTTATCTACTGTGGAGTTTGAAAGTCAATTCTTTAATGAACAAGAAACCCTGCTGGTGTTATATTCTCTCTCTTGTTTCCGTGGAGTTATATGCCAAGCCATTTTATTAAACTGAGAATGTATTACAATGCTATTTAAAATTTTGGAACCTTACTTTATTAAAGCTAATATTCAGAGGTTATTGGAAGAATGAGAAGGCAATTGTTTCAATTGCATTAAAGCATGATGTTATTTCCAACTTTTTTTTTTTTTTATTCTTTCCTTACCAGAACCCTATGTCAATCAAGGTAAACTCATTAATCCAACTAAGAAGCATAACAACAGTTTTTCTTCTAGAATCAAGTAAGCAGAACTCTGTTACACATTGTCCATGACCCCAAAGTCTTCTGCTTTTTCTTATGCAGAGCTTATAGCTCTTCTTGGTATAACGTTTTCTGGAATAAATTTATCATAAGGATCTGATTCTTCCCCATTGTACAACAGAGAAGCAAAAGGCCTTTAGCACATTGTGTCTCTGCATTTTGTGGGCACGGATAGTATTTCTTCAATGTGTCTTTCAAACTCAAAACATATCAAAGGAGCAAAGAATACAGAGAAGAGAAGCAATTATTCTGTCTCCTCAAATGTGAACCAGCTATCTGACCAGAAAGGTAAGTCTAAGGATGGTGCTTTTGTTGGAGGGATATTATTTGCACACTCTACTGGCATGTAAGAGATGGGACTCCACTGCTGTGAAGACTCTTAATGATCCAAGAAAGGAATTTTACCTTGAAACTGTAGGTGAAAAATAACAATGAAGATTTTTAAAGTACCTAAATATATAAGGCAAGTCTCACTGGTTTTCAGGCAGGTATATGTTGCTTTACATAGAAATTACCTCTCCACAGTTTTCCTATATGTTTATTTCTGGCAAAATTATAGCTAGTTCTTCCAAGTTATGCAAAAATCTTCACAGAAGTATTGTCCATCATCTCCAAAATTTCTTTTATTGTGACAAGCAAAGGTTTCTCAGCAACACAAAGTAAGTATTCTCTAATATCCACCAACAAAGTGAAAGCATTGTGCATTTTAACTGGAGAGGTCAGAAATTATGGCTAAGGAAGCTGATACTAGAGAATTTCTCCTTCAATAATGTAAAAGTTGTGTAAAACTGAGTGCAAGCTCCTAGTAAATTGTTGAAAATATGGGATCAGCATTTCATAGATTTACAAATTCACATTTTCTTTAGTGGGTTTTCCCCCCAAAAGACATTTAAATAATTAAGTGCTACTGGCAAAAAAGCAAATTCTGAAGTTGCAAAAACAGTACTAAAATTCACATACAGATGTACTAATGCCCAGAGTATATAAACACTCACCAAACTGGGAAAAGTAATAAATGAAGTCATGTGTTTTATCAGACCAATTACAGCATATCAATGCAGATAATTTAGCAAGCACTAGATTTCAAAAGCTCACAGGGAGCTATTCAGGCTTGATCCGTAGTCAAATTATTCACCAAAAGTGGTCAGATGATTTCAATTAACAAATAAACTAGAAAGTAGATTTGCTAGCAGATATTCAGGGACCAAAAAACGAGGTTATATTCAGCAGATTAATTATTAATTTTGAATTATTTGCTCAGTTCTAATAAGTACAGCAAGGAAAAATTAATGTTACAGCAAATACTTTGATTTTTATAATCATAGAATCATAGAATCGTTAAGGTTGGAAAGGACCTCAAGGAACATCTAGTTCCAAACCCCCTGCCATGGGTGTGCTGGTTTGGGGCCAGACAGATCGTCTCTTGCCCCCGAAAGGGACAAAAGAATGAGACTCACACAAACGGATTGGAGAGTGATGGAAAGTTTAAATGGAAAAGCAATTGGTGAAGCTACAAAAAAAAAAAACTACAAACTACAAAGCATAGTGACAAAGAGTATCCCAAAGCGTACAGAACCCCTCACAGAATTCCCAAAGGCTTCCCAATCCTTCCCTTCTTCCCACCTGAGGGTAAACCCAAACCCCCCAGGGCTCTTTCTTCCCCCTCCCGCTGCTAGGCAAGTCTCAGGCTGGCCAGGTCTGAGACTGCCCCCCCCCTCCATTCTCCTCCTGGCATTAGGCCTAGACAGGCCTAAGAGGCCTTGAGGATATTCCCCCGGCATTACCTGATAAGAGAGGACATCTCCCAGGGGAGCAGAGAGGGAAGAAAGAGGAAGAGAATGACTTTGCAGATGGCCTTATAGGGTGCAGGATTTATGGGTAGAAATACGCCGTTTCCTGTGTCCACCCCTGTGGGTGGGCACCCAGGACACCAGAGGTGTATCTCATGCGGCAGTGGCAGGGGGCACCCAGCCTAAACTGCCACACATGGGCAGGGACACTTCACACTACATCAGGTTGCTCAGAGCCACATCCAGCCTGTCCTTAAAAACCTCCAGGGATGGGGCCTCAACCAACTCCCTGGGCAACCTCTTCCATGTCTCACCACTCTCATGGTGATAAATTTCTTCCTAACATCCAATCTGAATCTACCCATTTCTAGTTTTTTTCCATTCCCCCTAGTCCTGTCACTACCTGACACCCTAAAAAGTCCCTCCCCAGCTTTCTTGTAGACCCCTTTAAGATACTGGAAGGCCACAATAAGGTAACCTCAGAGCCTTATCTTCTCCAGACTGAACAGCCCCAGCTCTCTCAGTCTGTACTCATAGGAGAGGTGCTCCAGCCCTCTGATCATCCTTGTGGCCCTTCTCTGGACTCATTCCAGCACATCCAGATCCTTCCTGTAATAGGGGCTCCAGAACTGGATGCAGTACTCCAGGTGGGATCACAACAGAGCAGAGTGGAGGGGGAGAATCACTTCCCTCAACCTGCTGGCTATGCTTCTCTTGATGCAGCCCAGGATATGATTGGCTTTCCAGGCTGCAGGTGCACACCGGTAGCTCCTGTTCACCAGCACCTCCAAGTCCTTTTCTTCAGGGCTGCTCTCAAGCCAGTCACTGCCCAGCCTGTGTTTGTGCTTGGGATTGCCTTGACCCAGATGCAGGACCCTGCACTTGGTCTTGTTGAACCTCATGAGGTTGGCTTGTGCCCACCTCTCCAGCCTGTCAAGGTCCCTCTGGATGGCATCCCTTCCCTCCAGCATGTCTGCTGCACCACACAGCTTGGTGTCATCAGCAAACTTGCTGAGGGTGCACTCAATGCCACTGTCCATGTCACCAACAAAGATGTTGAACAAGACTGGTTCCAGGACTGATCTCTGAGGGACTCCGCTTGTCACTGGTCTCCATGTGGACAATGACCCACTGACAGCCACTCTTTGGGTGTGGCCATCAAGCCAGTTCTTTATCTACTGAATGGCCCATCCATCAAACCTAGACTGCACCAGCTTGGAGACCAGGATGTGCTGCGGGACAGTGTCAAAGGCTTTGCTCAGGTCCAGGTAAATGATGTCAGTTGCTCAACCTTCATCTATTAATGTTGTGATCTTGTCATAGAAGGCCACCAGGTTTGTCAGGCAGGATTTGCCCTTGGTGAAGCCATGCTGATTGTACCAAATCACCTCTTCACTATTCTTCTGTCTCAGCAGTACTTCCAGGAGGATCTGCTCCATGATCTTACTGGGCACAGATGTGAGACTGACTGGCCTATAGTTCTCTGGGTCATCCTTCTTTCCCTTTTTGAAAATGGGAGTTATGTTTCCCCTTTTCCAGTCAGTGGGAACCTCCCCAGACTTCTATGACTTTTGGAGTATAATAGAGAGTGGTTTAGCAACCTCATCTGCCAGTTCCCTCAGCACCCGTGGGTGTATCTCATCGGGTCCCATGGACTTGAACACTTTCAGGTTCCTCAGATGGTCACAAATCTGATCTTCACTCACAATGGGCAGTTCCCTGCCATTATCTTCTGTTACTCTGGGAGTGCGGCTGCGAGCTCCTGCTAGTGAAGACTGAGGTAAAGAAGTCATTGAGAACCTCAGCCTTCTCCATGTCACTTGTCACCAGCTCACCTTCGTGAGGGGGCCCACACCTTCCCTAGTCTTCTTTTTACTATTAATATACCTACAGAAATGTTTACTGTTCCCCTTGATCTCTCTGGCTAGATTTAATTCTAACTGAGCTTTAGCTTTTCTAACCAGGTCTCTTGCTGCTCAGGCAGCTTCCTCATATGCCCTCCATTCTAGCTGTCCTTTCTTCTACTACTTGTAGAATTTCTTTTTGTGTGACAGTGTGTCCAGGAGCTCCTTGCCCATCCAGGCAGGTCTCCTAGCATTCTTTCCTGCTTTCCTCTTTGAGGGTATTTGCTCCTGGACACAGAGAAGGTGATCCTTGAATACTGACCAGCTGTCCTGGGCCCCTCTTCCCTCTAGGGCTTTGTCCCATGATACTTTGGCCAGCAGATCCCTGAAGTGATCGAGGTCTGCATGCCTAAAGTCCAGGGTTGTAAGCTTGGGATGCATATCCTCCTAGTTATTAAAAACTCCTAGTAATAAAACACCTGATCATTGAAATGAGTCTCAAAAATAGACTTCTAAATGGAAGAAAGAATGAGAGATGATCAAGAACAATATCAAGCTTCAACCTGAATAAAATTTACACCCGTGATTTACACATGCAGTTTTACACAGATATTATCTCACACAGATATAGTTGCATTAAAGCACTTGTACATTTAAAGAGTTTCTTATTTATTTTCTTTTACATTATGAAATTATGAGAAATGGTCTGTTCTTGACCACAGTTTAAAAATGTATTCACAAGGTAGCATTCTAATTATTGTATTAAGTACAGGTTTAGTTCTGATTATTTTACTGATAACTTTAATGCCATTTATTTGCTCCTTGCATTCACAGTCCTAGAAGCTTTACTGAATGGAGAGATTCTCAGCAATGAAACAACCATGAAATTAGGGTTGGAACCACTAAATTGACAGCAAGGATCTCCATGGAGACTATCAAGAGCCTCGTGATGGGAAATCTTTGCGCTGACGTGGAAGGAACACTCTTATTCAGTCTTAAAAGAAAATAAAGGAAAACAATGTCAGAAAAAGCTGCATTACCTCAGTCCCATTATTTACACTAAATCTTTTAAAACAATAAATAGATTGCACTAGAGAAGGAATGTCCATGTAGGAACGGTTTATACCAGCAGAAACAGTATTAAAGGGAAAGGTATTTTAACTATTATGTCATCAGCCCTACAGAAAGGTTATTCAACTACAGGATTAATTTACTAAAAAAAACTCATGTGTTGAGTCATTCACAACATTTATTGAACCAAAAGCTACTTTTCTATCAAAGTGACAATTTCTGCAGAGAAGTATGGCAATCAAAATTTTCATGCTTTCATGAAGATACAAGGTGTTTTTCTATTTTGTCATTGAAAGGGGTTAAATTTTTTTTAGAATAAATGTAATAATAATAAAATATGTTTAATTTGGTTTTACTGACTTTTTTTATCAAGTGCAAAAGCCTTTCCAGATCAAGTCTAATTTCCTGATAATTTCTTTAGGTTGTTTAAAACTTTGGTATAAAATGCTTTTTCCTGGTGTAGGGCTGATTAAAAGGAGCACATTTAATTACCTCTTCACTGTTGATAAGCTGAAAGAAGTTTTGTGCTACAATACATTATTAAATTCATAACATAAACCTGTTTTTCAGAAACACTTTGGGAGAACATGGGTTAGCATCCGCATCCAGATGCTTTAGAGCTCTTTTGTGGTTATGATTCAACACGGTGAAAGGCAAGAGCAGCACATGTCAAAATGTGTATGCTGAAAGCTGTTCCAACAATACAGTAGCAACAGTGGGATTAGGGATCTGCTGTGCTGAGAAGCCTAGCAATATGTAACAGGGACATCCCTGCCCCAAAGGTTTTTCCACTCTGATATAACCCAAAACCACAGCATCATTATGAAAGTGAGAGGCTCTGCAATAGAAGGCAGGGATAATAATACCTTACAGGTATAACCATGCAATATACTGACATGCCTGGCTTCATAGGCTTATGTTTAAAAAGTGAAAAATATGTAAGAAACAAGAGATGCCAAATATGTCAGTATCCCTACTGGTTACTTGCCTAAATGTTAGTCAATGTGCTTATTAATGCAGCCTGAATTCAAAGAGAAGCAAAAGGGTTCTTGACATCAGAGTTCAAACAAATGTAAGGCAAAAGGGCTTCCTGCAGACTTCCTTCCTTCTTTTGGCCCTTGGGTCTGTCCAAATTTAGAATATGAGAAAGTAATTTATTTTTTTTTTCTTAATGTGTATGTATTTCTTGGTTTCTGTCCCTTGTAGAACAATTAGCCTCATCTGAACCCTGGAACAGTTACCCATGGCAGATCTCCACAGCAGTCTCTGCAGTAGGTCAGGCATCTGCTGAAGTAGCTTGCTTCTATGATTATGGCTTAACCCTTTTCTTTGGTAGATGAGGGCAGGGCACCAGGACGAATCGGAAGCACAGGTATTAATTCCACCCATCGTATTTCTTTGCAGAGCCTTAGAATTGATGTTTTCACAGAATCACAGAATCAACCAGGTTGGAAAAGACCTTTGAGATCATCAAGACCAACCTATCATCCAACACCATCTAATCAACTAAATCATGGCACTAAGTGCCTCATCCAGTCTTATTTTAAACACTTCCAGGGACGCTGACTCCACCACATCCCTGGACAGCCCATTCCAATGGGCAATCACTCTTTCTGTGAAGAATTTCTTCCTAACATCCAGCCTAAACCTCCCCTGGCACAGCTTGAGACTGTGTCCTCTTATTCTGTCACTGGTTGCCTGGGAGAGGAGACCAACCCCCACCTGGCTACAACCACCCTTCAGGCAGTTGTAGACGGCAATAAGGTCTCCCCTGAGCCTCCTCTTCTCCAGGCTAAACAACCCCAGCTCCCTCAGCCTCTCCTCATAGGCTTGTGCTCCAGACCCCTCATCAGCTTAGTTGCCCTTCTCTGGACATGTTCCAGCAACTCAACATCTTTCTAAACTGAGGGGCCCAGAACTGGACACAGTATTCAAGGTGTGGCCTAACCAATGCTGATACAGGGATTAATCCTTTGAGCCTCATTTACTGGGTATGTCACACAGCAATTCATGTTTTCAGTTTGAAGGCAGGATTTGGGCTCAGCAGCTTTTAGACCTTTGCCTTCTCCCCTCTGCCAGCCTCTGTCAGCATTGTGTGTCCTTCTGGATTCCCTCTATGAGCCTGAGAAGCATGTTGAGAGTATCTCTGCCAGTCTACTACATTATTTTTTTTCACATCTTTTGTTTTGGTTTGTTTTGGTTTGGTTTGGTTTTGTTAGTGCAGTTTTGCCTAGCCAGTGGCAGGTATTGGATCTCTAATTGGCAGCGGAATGCCTCTTAAATTGCAAGACCGCACTACAAGTATCAGTGTTTCCGTAATAGTATGACATGGCAAAACAATACATTAACTCAGGAGGCTTTATGACATCAGGTGTTACAATTTATCCTTTTAGTTTTCCTTTAAAAATACAGCTTGAGAGGGGAGAATTTTCAATCACAAAGCTACACATTTCATTAGTATTCTCATTACAGTTCATAGTATTTATTTATGAAGTGCTCAGAAATGTGATAGATGTTATATGGCTCTGCAGACCTCAGGAGCAAGCCTCAGATATGACAAGGAAAGTGCTACCTGAACAATAGATCAATTTCCTTTTGTATTAATTGGATCTGGGAGGAAAATTGAAGGGAGGAAGAAAACCCTCCACTATTAAGTATCTCTAAAACTTCCACTGACTTTAACAGTATTAGTATTGAGACCTTAACTACAGCCTCACTCTCTTTGAGCAGTGATGATAATGTTTTCTCACTAAGATTCTGTAAAACCTCTTGCTTATTTTTCCTTTCCTACACCTTTTCTAGTAAGATATCTATGTCATCTTCCCAGGCACGCCCAATGAGGGAAGCCTAATTTTCTCTTTTGGTGGATTGGTGATGCCTAACTAACAATCATAAAGGCAGATTGTGCCCTTGAGCCCTTTCAGGAACTAATATTGCAGCCTGAATTGGGTGTTACGCATAGCAGCTCAGTCTTTTGGAAGCACCTACGGAAACAGAGCACACTGATTTGTGAGTCGCAGCTCAATTCTTCAATTAAAATGTGAGCTGTCTCTTTTATAGTTCTGTGTTTTGTCTCCATTTCTTATTGCAGCACTTCTACCTGATGCAGGTTATTTTAATGCTTGCTTTCTGGCAGTCAGTTACATAGTGAGGATTTTTTGTCCTCTGGGAGGTGTGCTCTGTTGTTTTGATTGATTTTCACTCTTTTTATTACCTGCAAAATACTAGATTCTGAAAGTAATAGCAACCATCGTTAAATAGTATAGGAAATAAAAGATACTTCAGTTGTCTTAAGGCTGTTTCAATCTCCTTTTCCCTTTCTTTGGAGGTACATAAGTTTGTCTAAGGCTTAGTAAAAAAAACCAAAAAAGCCTTTTTTTCAATGTAGAGAATTTTTTGTCCTTTAAAGGTAAGCTTGAAAGGCTATACTTTGTTTGAAAAGAGTAAGAAAAATAAGTTAAGCTCCAAGAGTCTGCTTTATTCTGCCCACTACATTTATTCCTGCTGTTAGCAGGATTAAAATTTACTACTAGAGAGAGGCATAAATAAAGACATGTTCTAGGGAAATATATGCAAATGGGAACATACCTTTCAAAACCTCATTTGGCAGTTCAGATGCCTAAATGCCTGAGCTAGAAGCTACTGTAAAATTGAGTGCAGGGTGGAGAAAATGCATACAAAGTAAGCCAGAGGCAGAACAAGGCTGCAATTTAGGTCTATGAAGGACCCGTCCAGTGCAGCATCCTCTAGGCTACATTGCCATCTATTTGCCCTGGCTAGCTTTGTAAGAGGGCTCTTGTCTTTTCAGAATGGATGGTGGACCTGGATTTTAGAACATGGCACCCCTCTTAGGATTTTCTCACTGCTTTCTTTCCAACAATGGTAAATCACCTTGCAGGATATATCAGGAAAAATCAGATTTCAGTTGGGGGGAGGGAGACAAAGGGCTAAAGTTGCTTTCTGAGAGGGGTGGGCCAGCAGCTTGGCAGCATCATTTTCCACGTCTGGTCCCTGAGGAGGAGGGTTACTGAAAGAGGACTGTAGAGTCTGAGTTTGGAGTCCCTTAAAATCAATAATATACATCTGTATTCAGCAGCAGGATTTTCAAGGCAGGTAATTTAATATGGCTCTGAAATCTTCACAGCGCTGATCGTTTGAAAATTGCCTGACCTCTCAGGCCTTGACATGCAGTGTTGTTGGAAGCAGATTCTCTGGTGATCACTTTAAATCACATTCAGATAATTAGCTCTCGGAGGGCTGGGTGTGCCTTTATCACACAGAAATGATAGACACTCCACGCCGCTCCTGAGCCCTGCTGCTGGCTTCACTAGTAAACAGAGATACGTCTGAGGAAATGGTGTGGTGGCTGATGTGCCAGTTAAATGTGTGCTTGCTCTCTTTTCAGGCACCTTGCAATGTTAAAGGCTGGCATAATTCAAAACAGCTATGGACTGCTCAAAACACTGGCCAAAGGAATGTCTTTCATCAGGCAACAGACTTTTTGCACAACAGCCTTGATCTATGCAATTTGATTGCACCCGAGGAAGTGACCCTTTGAATGACAAGAGCAATGGCCTGAACCTCGCTTAATATAGACTGAAAACTGTTTTTTATCTTCCCATTATTTTCTTCCAGAACAATTTCTAATCAGAGGGTCCAATCTGTGAAAAATGTAGCTAGTTATCATATATTTCATTCTTCCTTATGTATTTATTTGCATTGCTTTCTAGGCAGGTGAATGAATGAATGATGTGAATAATGTGGTTTGAATGCTTCAGTGACTGGGTCTTTTAAATAAAACCAAGAGGGGATTGATCAGTGTCACGAAAGAGCCAAAGAATCCCTTAAGCAGCAGCTCACATAACTGTGGATTGCATAATTCAAAGCTGTCCTGGGGCATCTTTAAATGATGCATAGATTTTGTTTTCTTACTTTACATTTTTGAGAGGACGAAGTTAGATGAAAGTTTCACATTGGCCACAGTGTCATTGACAGATGTGAAGTGTTTTCCTTGGAAGAGAAGATGCCTTGCTTGCTTGCTTGCTTGTTTAGAGCAAGGGGGGAAATTAGCTCAGGTATGTTCGATAAGAGACGTTGTCTTAGCAATGCTTTCTGTCTGGTTAATTAAGACACATGTTGAAAAGCTAATACAGGGAAACAAGTTCAAACCTTTTAAAGTCACTATTAGACACTGTTAGAGAGGATTGCACGAGTATTGCCGGGTTTCTCGGCAGGGGATTTGCAAAGCAAACGGTGGTCTGGCGTGAGAGGGCTTCTGGAGTCTCGCTGAACTCGCTGAATGCTGCTCTGTGCAGCAAAACCTGCAGTGTTGGGGATCAGATGGTGTGAGGCAGTGAAGAAATATAGAAGAGTGATTTTATTTGTTCAGGACATTTAAGTTTTTCAAATCAGCAAATTAAGACAACGTAATTAGTTAGCAACAAACTGTATTTGCTTAGCCCATGAGTCTGAAGAACCGGCATCATTAAGACAGCACCTGTTGGTTATGTTTAATTACCATGGGTTTTGAGACAGTGGTATACGTTTTAATTTTCTGCCTTTTAAAACTGAAGTCAAAGTTCAACGAGCTGATATTTATGAGAGAGGAGATTTTCATTTCCAACGTGAGCAGCTGCGGCTTTTTCCCAGCTGCCACTAGGTGTCACAGCCTGCTCACGGTTTGCCTAGAGCGGTGCCGGGGCTGGGGCAGCTGCGGCTGCAGCGGAGAGGCCAACAGGCAGGAGACACGGCCGGCGCGAAAAAATGACGGTGGAGGCAAGACGGTCCTTCAGGTATGGAGAGCTACATTCTTGACTCCCGCTGGCAAACCGAGGTGGAGAGCTTGATGTAGAAAACAAAAAACAAGAAAGGTTCTTGTGAGTGGTGGTGTTTGCTGAAGGGATGGAGGGAGAAGTTGTCTGTGCGATCCTGCTGTCTTAAGTTACTACACCTTGTGTGGCTGGCACTGCAGTATTCAGTCACTGATGTGCTTTCAATCTGCAACTCCCTTTATGTTTCTCTTAGGGATATTGTAGGGGTTGATAAATCTGAGTGAGAAAGGTGGGGCAAATCCTCCCCCCCTCCCCTCTTCCCCCAGCTATTGTGCATAATGCACCTTCTTTTTTTTTTTTTTTTTAATGATGCAAGTTTGCAGCAAATTTATATCAGTCACATAGTGATTTGTTCTTGAATGCCCTTTCTGTAATGAGTTTGGAGCAGAGATTGGCTTTGTTTATGTTGAGGGCAGTGGTAAGCGATCTGGCAGTGCTTAAAAAGCGTGTGGCATTTCATAGCAAACCCCAATTTTAAGTACGCTTCAATGATATGCTGCCAAAAGATGAACACAGGGGATCCCACAAAATTGTACCTTGTAGCTTGTAATAAAATCCATTTTCCAATGCAACATGAACTTGAAGAGACTAGGGGATGGCAAATACACAAAAAATATCCTTTCAAAGCATGGCAAAGAACTTGGCAAGTAGGCTGACAGTAAAGATTCCCTGATGTGTAAGGGCATTGCTGCCCTCAGAGTGAAACTACAGGACCCCTGTGGAGCATCCTTTAGATGCAAGGAACCTTCTTTATCTCCTTGGATACAGGGAACTTCTAGACACCTTTGCATCTCTGTGCTCCTTTATGACAGTACAAAAGGTAGGCTGGGAGAAGGGAAAGACTGAGACAAACCTCTGGTCTCTTTTAACAGTTGCAGTATCCCTGGAGAGAGCTCAAAACAGAATCACAGTGAATGGGCTGCCAAGCAGCAACTCTGAGAGAGTTTCTGCATAGCAAATTGGGAGGTGATTGAGGCACTGATAAACTGGTTGTCTTCCTGGGGTTTGGGGCTTACTACCAGACCGAACAGCCTGAGGTGTGCATATCTGTCTATCCCAAAGCAAGTAATAGAATATCATACTTGTACAGTTGCTTAGGTCCTGTCTGTATAGGATTTCATCCTCTATTTTCTGATCCTGAAGGCTGTATTGCAGATGAGTTAGGTTACTCAGGTACAGACAGCAAGACAGGATCCCAGAACCAAGCCTTTTCTTCTTCTTCCTCAGAGACTCAGGGAAAAGACGAGCACAGAGCTTGTGTGCATCTAAATTGTGGCTGCTAGCACAATCCCAGCATTCTCACAGCTATCAAATACTGGGGTGACTGTAGAACAAAGACAGAGCCTGGAACATTTTCATCTACAACCTACAGAAACTTCCTATTTCCAGGGTATGATGTGAGTTCAGTCTTCAGTCTGGAAGCTGTGTACTGGGCAGGTGATGGCAATATCCCATGGGCCAGCAAACAAGAAAAGGATCACTGTGGTATGTCCCAAAGGTTAGTGTGCACACATGGAAGAGGTTTTTGGTGCCTTTTTTTTTTTTTTTTCCTTAATGCAGTGGCTGTGTCATGTAGAATATGTGTTAAATTTTTCATACTGTATCAAGAAGATGTACAGCAACATGCCAGGATCTCATCAGGCCATCTCTGTGAGGAATAGCACAGCAATGTTAAGACAAAGAATGGATGATATCAGAAGCTGAAAACCACTCCAAAACTTCCATTGATGTGGGAGCAGGACTGTAGCCCAGAGCAGCTGGCAGAGCAGTCTCCCCATTATAAAATACCATTTGTAGTATATTGTATTTGGTTTGCACTTTCTCCTGAATGCCGAAATTTTAAGCAGTAAGACCTACTTAATAAAAATGTATGTAATCATAGCCCAAGTCTTAAAGAACTTTTGGAATTTGCAGAGTAAAAGCAAAATGCCATAAAGATTTTATTAACAGGAAGACTGGTGGTTAAAAAATGACTGAGACAAAGCAGAAAGAAAACTAAATTTAAGCCAGTATCACAACCAATCATTTTGAATTCAGAAAATATACTTCCTGTTACTTGTACATTGGAATTTTGTTTATAGGGATATTACATTCAATAAAAAGTAGCTGCATTTTACTGTGTATGGCTGCATGGCTTCACATCACATCTTACTGACTGCTCTGTAATTAAAGTACCTTTTTTTTTTTTTTTTTTTTGACAGCCACTCTGGTATTTTGTTCCTATGGGTGTAGGATCTCAGCCTGTATTTCTCATCCTGAAGAAAAAAACATCCTGGGCAGTCTAAAGGGGTTAGACACAGATCAGTTAGGAATTAACAGGTTAGTTAATTTCAAGTGATTGAGTTTTAAATAGCATTTGGATCATCCCATGCAAAAGCACCTCAAGCTGTAAATCACAGTGGTGAAACACACTGGTAAAACACAGTGATTCCTGAGGGTGTATCAATTGCAAACCCTCCCTAATGATTTTAAAATCTCCCAAATGAATTGGTATATTGACACAACTCTGTCCACAGTGGGGAATATTTGTAGTGAAGCAGCTGTAAATCCTGGAACAGCTGAATAATCTTATAGTAAACCTAACTCTGTTATACACATCCACCATACGTTCTTCAACCATATTAGCTTATTTAATAGCCCTAACAGGGAAGTGCTCTCTATTATTGCTGTCCCCACTGGCAGGCTTGCAACAAGATGACATGCATCCAGAGAAGCTGAAGCGATCCCACTTCATTCACAGACCAGGTGGCAATCGATTGTGAGGCACCTGACTGCATACGCTGGATGAAGGTGCTGGAGAGGTTCCTGTTACAGTTCTGATGGGGAAGCAGGCATCAGTTTATATAAACATACTCTTGATCCCCTGCCTCTTGACAATTCACTTTTTCTGTGTGAGCTCTTTCACTTTTAACTCAGGGTCCTTGCTCTAAACATAATTTGGGAGGAAAATAAAATAAATCCATCATGTATTGACCACTATTAATTTATGTTATATACAGCAAATTGAGGGCAAAGAAGTGCATCAGAAATATTACTGAAATGAAATGAAAGAGTCCTGACTCTTGATTTTGATGGAAAGAGGGAATATTTATGCTGGAGTTTGGGGTTCTCACAGTGCAGTACTCAGTTATGGTAGTGACAAGCACTGATAGATTTAAAAGTGGCATCTTTCATAGCATGAGTAAATGTAACATACTGCATATGACTGTAAGAGAACATTTCTTCTAATGAAATTACATACATAATTAATGCTATGGACCTCATTATGCATGAACAGTGGAATAGTTCTGAACTATTTGAGACATCTGTCTAAACAAATCAGTGAAAAATCTTGGTGATGTTTATTAAAGAAACCTTTTATGATCCAAATGTAAGTTTCTCCTGTTACAACCAATGATCCTGTTGCTGCCTTTAACTTTTATAGAGAGTGAATTAACGCAGTAATGCCATCATCAAATTTCCCTGAATTGTAATTACAAAGACCTGGTAGTGGTATATCTTTTTTCTAAACACTGTCACATCATTTTATGCTAATCCCTGATCCCACTTCCAATATATCTAGGATAACTGTACAGAGCAGTACATAAAGAAAACATTTCCTGCAATCAGTACCATACAGGCCTGTCCCAGTCAGTTGCAAATACACTTTAGAAACTGCCTCTTCTTAAATCATGGCATGACACTAGAGATCAAACAGATGCTAGTGCCTGAATTTACATTTCAGGGTTTCACAAAAGGGCATTTACAGTAGAAGACCAAGCAAAAACTCACCTATCCTGCACTGTAAGAGAAATGACAAAGCCTGTTTATTCATCCTTGTGCCCAAATGGCCTGGTCTAAATCTCAATGAAAGTAATAAAGAGACTGACTCAGATTATAATAGGGTTTGGATTAGACATTAAAATAAGTGCAAATATTTCTATTTTGCTGATGTAAATTTTCTCTCTAAACAAGTACACCTATAAAGTTTTCAAGATACTGACATTCAAGAGTATAACCAAGTGTTTGAATTGTTCTGTGTTCTGAGAATGTGGTGACATTTTTGTTTTGGCTGTGATTTTTTTACCACCTATCTGTGGTCCATGTATATAAAACTCGTATACACAGACACTTAAGGCATTCTCTACTATTTGCATGTTTCAATTAATAAATACCTAAGATACTTTGCTCTTTCATCTCCCTCTCTATATTTATTCTCCAGTATTAATAATAAATAAAATTTGATGATTGTCTTCTGGAATTATAAAACACAAATCTCAAAAATATTGCTAAATGGAAAGCAAAAACTGAGAACACCTATTAAAATCATGTGCATAATTGCAAATGAAGTGCGCATATTTTCACTGAGAACATATATCCTGTTACAGGAGATGGCTGCTTATACTAGTGCATTGAGATGTGTATAAAATTCTCACATTATCTAGCCCTGCTCAAAATAAGGAGCTTTCATCTCACAGAAAACTCTTTCATTTCAAACTGTGCATTGCAAAGTTGAAAATTCAACAGTCTTTTTGGTGATGGGAGTACCAGGAAACATTTGGTGAAGTACTATAAGCTAGTCTCCCTGGACTTCCCCCCTGAGAAAGGTTAATTTGCATGCCTAATATTCAGAGTGTAATTCCTTCCCCTGGGCTAGACTTCTCAATGCACTGACAAGCCTACCCTGTTGCTTTGAGTGGTGTCTTCACTAGTCCCTCTGCTCCTGGGGGATAAAGCTTAGTGGAGGATCTCAGACAACAAATGAAACAGGACATTGACACTAAAACTCTCATGAGGAAAAGCGGGAGCCCAGATAAATGCGGCTTTGTATGTATCACTCAGAGAAAAATACCTCTTTTAACAGTGTTAATATTAAATATTCTTAGCCTTCTTTCTCAAGAAAACATATCTTTTGTGACTATGCTCAATGTCTGTCTGTCCATTAATCTTTCAATCATTTCACCCAGAGAAATAGTCACAGAATCACAGAATCACAGAATCAACAAGGTTGGAAAAGATCTCAAGGATCATCAAAGTCCAACCTGTCACCCAGGACCTCATGACTACTAAACTATGTCACCAAGTGCCATGTTCAATCCCCTCTTGAACACCTCCAGGGCTGTGAAGTTTTGTTTTGTTTTGTTTTTTTTGTAATGTTGATCTTATCACTGAAAAAAAAAAACCCTCTACATGTTTCTTAAGCATAGGCAGCTATGCAGAGAAAGAGTTCCAATGTTGGCAACTCACAGAAGCAGCATGCTGTTGTGAGGCAAACAGTTGTGTGCTCTGTTTCACCATATGTCCATCACCAAACTCATCAGTCAGAGAGTACCATAAACAGGGAAAAAATCTGCAGACAGTTAAAACTACTGTAAGTAGGAAATGGGTAAAAATCAAAGAGAAAGGTGAGGTTATGGGAAAACACTGGGGGGTATGGGATGCAGTTAAGGATTTTAAAAGAACGTATGGACATAATATGAAGATGACTGAAAATGTAAGAAATGTATGGAAACATATTTTAGTAGTCTGTTTACGAAGTTCTCATTGAATATTGTGCTTGTTTGTTCTACTCAAAGTAGTGTATTTAAATTGGAAACTAGATATGTGTGTATTTGCTGGGTTGGATCAGATTAAGCCAAAACCTGCTTTTATTGACCCAAACTGAAACATGTCACTTTAGATGAGCCTTGTCTGACCAAGTATAAACACCTACTGTGCAGAGTTTGCTATCAGGCCCAGCTCTCTGCACTCCCTCTTAATCAATGGGAGCTGTAGACCCTTCTAAAGAGTGATTCATGTCTCAGACATTCATTTTCCTAATGGAAAATTGGAAAGCTTCAGCACTCTTGAAACTCTCTGTCAGGCATTTAGAAAACTCTCAATAAATGCCAGTTATTTCTGTGTCCAAAGTAATGGTTCTCTATATGCTTCATTCTGAACAAGGGGTTTGTTGGAAAATGCTGAATTTCTAATGGCAACCGCTTTATATTCTGAATGACATTCTTTAAAGTTCAGAGGAGGAAGATCTCCATTTTGCATAGCAAAGGACTAGTTGTAATTGATTGGTGTTAGCAGAAACAGGTAGACAGGTAGCAGAAATGTGGAAAATAACTGAATAATAGGAACAACATCCAGAATTCCGGAAAGCAAGTGTCTCATAAAAATTGACATAAGATGTATGAGGAGATGCACTCACTGAGCTCATACATGAATCTACACAGACACTGCTGCTGTGTACCACTTTTACAGGGGCTGCAGATCGTTATCACTTCTGACCTATACCTGAAGAAGAAATAATGTGTACCCCACAAATGATAATTCTATATGAGAAGAACATAAGTTATCTTGGCATTTGTCGTGGGACTATCTCCGTTTGTTACCGGTCACAGATCCAGACAGCCCAGATTTTAGTACCAGTCCAGGCACTGCAAAAGCACCGTTCCCTCTCTAAAATAGCCTTGCAGAAATCCTCTTTCCAGAGTAAATGTGTTTATATAAGACAAAAATAAACCAGGAGGAGGACAGCATACTCAACTACAACTTTCTTAAGAATTCCCTTCTTACGAGTTTTCTTCAAAAGAGAGTAGTGAGTAAAAGAGATGTGTGTTCCAAATGTTAATACATACTAATAAGCATTTTCATTAACACCAGGACAATCTCCAATGACATTCAGTTTTCTCTAGTTTTTCTTTTTTTTTCAGTTAAAAATAACTGAACATTAAGAGAAGTTATAAATACAGTAGCTGCAAACAGAGTTAAAGTTTTCTTTTTCTTTAAAAAAAGTTTCTTTCTATGGATTTTAAATATTATGGTATTAGGAAAAAAACACCCTGTCCCACACATGCTTTAGTAGCATTTCCAGAGACCTACCTCTTTTAGACTTCCTAATGCTCACTGCTGCAACCACCTCAGAGAGAGGACAGTATACTCTTCATAGTCTTCACAGTGGAAGACTTGAGGTTTATACAAATCTTTCAGTTACCCTTCACTCTGACCTTAAACTACCTTCCAAGAAATACGTGTTAGAGCTGCAGAGCCAAAAATGTACTGAAGGTTTACAGTTTTGTGTGGGCTTAGGAATGAAGGACTGCAAAATATATTGAGACTTTTCCATATCTCCCATTCAGAACATATCAATGTTTTCCAGCATTATTACAATTTCCCTGCAGATCTAGAGCTGGAAGAAGACCAGAGTCCAGATTTCATATATATCACCTGTAGCTTCTTTTGATGATACACTGATGGTGCAGAAATATCCTGAGTCCTAACATGGGAGTCCTAACATTGTCACAAAGTCCATGATACTTAATTTATTCCCTTCTTTGCTTCATTTTCACCCTAGTACCTTTCATCACCACTCTAAAGAAGGAGATAGTTTAGCACTGGAAACAACTATTCCCTTGCTAGGAATTTACCCCACCCCAGTGAAATGCTTGAGCAGACCTGCTGTGTATGTTGTCAGTTAGTCCCATGAGGAAAAAGTGGGGAAGGAAAGAGTATGGGCAAGTGCAGGAAAAGAAAAAAAACATGGACTGGGAGGCAGCCTTTGTGCTATAACTTTCACAGTAGCATACATTTCTTTCAGGACAGGTCTTGACTGCCTCATCCATAGAGATTTACTGTTGGGCAGTAAGTAGAGTTTCACCCCATTAACAGTCTTCCAGCACCCTGCAGAGCCCTTTGCTCAAAGGTTTACTGTGATCCTTGACATTGTAAAGTCTTTTCAGGTATCATTGCCTGGAAAGACTTGAGTAGCATTGCCCAGCATTTATAACTCTTTCATAATTATCAGGCTGTGCATTTGGTGTTATCTTGCCCCCCTGAGTACTATACTTTTTATGCCAAGTGGCTCCTTTTTGACAAGTTTGCTGGTATTCAGTGGCACTATTTACCATGGTCTGAAAGAATCTGGACTGTGTTACGTGTCATCAGAAATGTATCCAAGATTTTCTAGGATTTGAGAGAGTTCAAATTTGAGAATCAGGTTTTGCCCGTTAAAGTGATCCCTAGGCGCTAAAGGGAAAGTCTGAGTTTAGAGCTGCTGCTCTTCAAAGTTTGGAACTATTTAAAGTGGATGTTTCAGGCCTAACTCTGCTTGTTATATTTCCCAAAGCTTTCCTGCCATTGTACATTCTGTGCTATAACAACCAGTGCTCTAGCACTCGACTGCACTACTTGTAATGCTCCCGGTGCTACTTGACTCTGCTACTAAAAATGCACCTGATGATAATGCCACTTGCCCACTACTTCCTAATGCACCACTGGTTGGCTCATTACTGGATGCCTAGAGGCAAAGTGAACAGTCCTAGTCTTTCCCTCTATGTTGGCAAAGATAAGGGTAGCATAATAAATACCACTCAGCCATTCCATTTCCCAGTTCCACTGAGTTTAGGCATCTGGAATAGGTTGTAAATTTTCTTGAACACAATCACCCATAGATTATCACTGATGCACACACACTGAACTTTGTGCTTTGTTATTTCAAAACAAGCACTGTCTTCAGCAAAGCAGCTCAGCTGCTTTCCAGTCTTCGTGTGCAATAGATTATATCTTTAACAAATTATTAATGTTCCTATTACAAACTGATTTGATTTATATTTCTGCTGCTAGCAAAGGTCTAATTATTTTCATATTACTGTGTGGTCATAATGATAATTGTCCTCAATTTACACACTGACTAAGCATTTACTTTCACAGATTTGTAGATTGTGAGATGGCTGATGAGAAAAAACAGAGAACACAGACATTTAATATAATCAGTTGTGAGGGGAGTCTCTAATAACGAACTAGAAAAACTCAATTTTCATTGAAAGGATCATTTTGCATTGTATGTTTTTTGTGTTGGTTTGTGATTGTTGGTGGTTTTTTTCAGGGGAGGGAGGTTGAGGTGGGGATGGTTTGGTTTTGTTTTGTTTGTTTTTTTCCCCTGATCTTAATGTCACAGGTATTTTATTTGATTAATCTATTTATATGTCCTTTGAAAGTTTTTGGGTTTTAACTTCCTATGGAGGACTACAACATGAGAAAATATGCAGAGGTTAATGCATTATATTAAAGACTGGAACCTAACTGTTTTGTACATTTTGTGGTATTTAAAGGCAGACAAGAGATCCTGGCCCTGCCATTTTCAACAGAGATGGGGTTTTCCTTTTGGATTGGGAAGATACACGTATGTGTATAAAGTACCCACCAGGGAGAAAGAGGGGGATAAGATACCAACAAAATAAACAAATTATCGCACAAGAAGTCTGAGCTTGCTAACAGCTTGTCCATTGTCTGTAAGCTCTGTAGGTTGCACAAGGGAGGCATGTTGTAAATAGTGATTTGATAGTAATTATGTGGATTTGTGAAGCAATGTTTGCTATGCATATTCAAGGTGTCAAGTTAAAGCCTGAACTCATCACCCTAAGGTCTTTTTATAGTTAATAGACAGACATGAATGTCTGCAAAGAGTAATTCATCTGGTCTATGCTGGATTCCTGTCTGAGGCTGAGTACCAGCTGGGAGGTTCTACTACTTTCCATTAAGTTTAAGGGAAGCACAAGAGAGTTAGACTGTACTTACAAAACTAAATTTTAGATGCATAATATAGACAAGATCAGTCACGCCCGTGAAGGATTGTACCATCCACTTTCACTCATAAAACCAGGTAAAAGACAATGAAAGAAAGTGGCAGTTTTTTTGAGTAGTTTCAAGAAAAAAACAATCATAAGCTTCAGCTTACTGCTGTCTCTCCATAAGATGGGGCTGGAAGGGACGCTTTTGATACTGCCTCCCGTAACATCCTCATAGAAAAGCTCAGGAGATGTGGCACAGGTGGTTGGTCAGTGAGGTGAATTGCAAACTTGGCTCCACAACAGAGTTCAGAGGGTTGTCATCAGTGGCACAGAGTCAACTTGGAGGCCTGTGGCAAGTGGTGTCCCCCAGGGATCAGTACTGGGTCCAGTTTTGTTCAATATCTTTATCAACGACCTGGATGAGGGCATTGAGAGTACCCTCAGCAAGTTCACTGATGATACAAAACTGGGGGGGGTTGGCTGACACCCTGTCAGGCTGTGCAGCCATCCAACATGACCTGGACAGGCTGAGAGCTGGGTGCAGGCAAATCTCATGAAGTTCAATAAGGACAAGTGCAAGGTCCTACATCTGGGGAGAAAAAACAACAGGCACCAGCACAGGTTAGGGGCTGCCCTGCTGGAAAGCAACTCCACAGAGAAAGACCTTGGAGTGCTGGTGGACAGCAAGTTCTCCATGGAACAACAATGTGCTCTTGTGGCCAAAAGAGCCAATGGGATCCTGGGATGCATCAAGAAAAGTGTGTCCAGCAGGTCTAGGGAAGTTCTTCTACCTCTCTACTCTGCCCTGGTGAGACCACACCTGGAATACTGTATCCAGTTTTGGGCTCTCCAGTTCAAGGGAGACAGAGACCTGCTGGAGTGAATCCAACGGAGAGCCACGAGGATGATTAGGGGACTTGATCATCTCCCCTATGAAGAGAGACTGAGTTCCCTGGGGCTGTTTAGTCTTGAGAAGAGAAGATTGAGAGGGGATCTGATCAATGTCTCTAAATATGTGAGGGGTGGGTGTCAAGTGGAGGGGGCCAGGCTCTTTTGGGTGGTTCACAGTGATAAGACAAGAAACAATGGGTTCAAACTAGAACATAGAAGATTTCACCTCAACATGAGGAGAAACTTCTTTACAGTCAGGGTGACAGAGCTGCCCAGGGGGGTTGTGGAGTCTCCTTCTCTAGAGACTTTCAAAACCCACCTGGGTGTGTTCCTGTGTGGACTACCCTAAGTGATCCTGCTTTGGCAGAAGGGTTGGACCTGATGATCTCTTGAGGTCCCTTCCAACCTCTGATATATCGTGATACTGTGACTTTGAAAGATCATCTAGTCCAACTCCCCAGACAGAGCAGGATGATCATTCATTCTACACAAAAAGAGTGTTATTTCTACTACCCTATACATACATACAGAAGAATCTGAAATCTTGTGTGAAAATTATTCAAAATATTTGTGTAGTAAACCCACTGCCTGTGCTTATTCCTAGAAGTTTTGAATGTTTTTGATAGATTGTCTTATGTCAACCTCTTAAATTCAGAATGGTAGAATTTCAAAACCAGCAGATTTTCAGCATGTGACATGAGAACGACCCTATTTAAGATATCAGTGCAGTCTGTGAAGGAGCAAGTAGTTGTTGCAACACAAGTAACTCCATTAATTAGAAATCTAGTTTGACAAGTTGTAACCCTTCTTCCTAATTTTAATTCTACCAGGTGGATCTGTAGGAATGAGTTATTAATGCTGATATTCTGAAATGCCACTTAGGTCTTGTGTAATCAAAGAACTGTATTCTCTCAGAACACAAAGGAACTCCTAGTGTGAATTTGTAATTAACATGCTGAAGGGGATGTTTCCACCCATGTACTGAATGTGGTTGTTGGGGCTAATAAACAAGCAGAATGGATTTAGTCTTTCAACATGATCAAAGAGTACATAAAGATACAGGCACATACAATTTTGGGAAGTATGGAGACATTGTTTAGCATTGTTTAGCATAAGCTTATATCAGAAGAAGAATGTTAGATCTTTGGGTTTGGATATGAATAATTTCCAGAACAGATGCAAAATCACCTTGCCTAGACTAGCAGCAAGATGCATTGTGTAGCATTAGACAAAGATAAGGCAGCACCTTTGGTACAAGTGAAACCTGGCACCACTCTATAACCATGCCTGTACTGGAAAGATTGGTAAGATTCCTGAACTAGACAGGACTACATATAGCTAACACAAAGCTTTTATGAAGAGAAAATGCCTTTCATCAGACCAACAAAACAAAGAGTTTTCCAGGCACAAGTGCCTTTCTTCAGGCCACTTCATGTTTGTGAGTCTATCTGTTGTATGGTCACTTGTTTTTTTCAAAGTGTATCAGTTGGTAATAAAATATACTACCTCCATACAAATGCTTTTCTTGTGCCCTTGGGACACCATGGTTAATATATATTCTATCCTAATGGCTGCCTTAAACAAAACAAACAAAGATATAACTTGCTATATCTTAGTCGTGTTCCTATAAAATTTAAGTTGTGCACGAGAATCAGTGAAGTTTTTAGGAGGAGGTGAACAATGGCCAAGGGGTGGCCTCATTTAGCTATCTCACAGTAAGAATACTGTAAAGATACAAGAGACTCAACTTGCCTTTTAGATTTGAGAGTGTGGGTGGTTACTCCAGTTAGTAGATATCCTGCTGACAGAAGTACCCACCATTTTTCAATGAAGATGCAGTTCAGAAGTGCTTACATGAAGAAACACCTATTCGTAACAGCCTGTTGCATTGCTATAACCACTACTAGAGGAAAAAGTCTTATTTTATAGCATATTTACTATAGATTAGATTTCTGTTAAATAATTAAAGTTTAAGATTCAGTCTGGGAACAGAATCATATTTAAGCATAAGCAGACACGTAAAAGTAACTGTACCACCACACTCTTATGTTATTTTTAATTTTTCTTTTACGGGTACTAGGATATTGCCAACATTTGTAAAAAAGGATTTTCCAGAGTAAAAAAAAAAAAAAATGCTGTTTCTTCCTTTACAATAGCAAGACAAATATTCCACAAGTCATATTCAGTAATTTGACTCTTGACTGTTGTGATAGGGTCTAATGATATGACCTCTTTTTAAAATATCTACTAGTTATCAATGTAAGAAATCTATAACATAATACATACTGGACAAAAGGAAGACTGACAAATTCTGCTGTTAGTCAAATGATCAGCAAAGACTGACCTAAAAAGTATTTGAAAACCCAAATAAACAGAAGTATTATATATCCATCTCCCAGCAAGCTAGCTAGACAGCATCTTAGTTTTGGAGTTTTTTTATTGTATAGCCTACTATCACAGAATCTAAACATCCAACACTCTAAACAACATGCAGTCTGAAGAAGTTGACAAAATACTTGCCTGGAACACTGCAGATCTTGCTATTTTGTGCTATGTTTGCACAGCTCATGCATGAATGCTCTCCTCACATTACTGAGAATTTTTTTTGTTAAGATAGTGAGGATAAACGAGGAAATATATATTTTGTGACTTGAACTGAAAGTACAGAAATATTTTCAGTGGTGAACACTGAAATTTATTTTTTATTTCTTAACATAAAGATTTATGGTAATGAACAGGAGTTCATGGACATTGCTTTCTGTGTTTTCCAAATCTTAAATTTTATTTATTAATAATGGTAAAATTTCAAGAAGCCTCAGTTTGCTATATGTGATGTTACTTCTTCTGGAAAGAAAATCATGTGGACTGTTAAATTATCAGTTTGTTTATTTTTTAAATGTAAGAGACTAGAATACAAGGAGAAGCCTTGGGAAATTCATAGTAAATCCAATCAGATACAAAACCATTTGTAAATCTCTGTGCATCTTCACATTATTTTTCTTCATGGTAATAGTATTTGCAGGAAGATAGTTGTGGTACACAGTTGCAAAACTAAGAACAGTAATTTCTTGTTTTCTAATAGGGAATACTAAGTATGTAGTTATACTCTTTCTATATATAATACATTTTTTTTTAAAACTAATTATATATATATATATTGTTCTCACTTTCTGAACAATATTCATTGCTTGTTTTGGAGGAGCCTATAATTGCCTTTCTTATGCAGAATTCTCTCTGCAAGTCATATTCAGCTCTCAAAGTTAAATGCAAAAGATGGAGCACAATACTATAAAGGCCACTACTCTAACTTTTAATACCTCCAAATTCAGTTTGGGAGTCTGTACCTACTGCATAAACTCTAGCAGGTGAGTGCTACATGCTGCTAGATGTGCTGTGGTGCTTGGCTTCTCCGCGCCTAGACTGTGAGATTCTAATGCCTAGCAGCTTACCATCTCTATTTATTTTTTTTTCCCCTGTTCTCTGGACCTCTCTCAAGCTTCAGTGCTTATGTACCTCAGTCAACTTCGCATCAGTAGGGAAGAGGAATCTTCTTTGGACAGTTTTGCCATCTGTGAGAGTCATTTGCCTCTGCTGCTCTCAACCCATCAGCAGTTATGCACATGGATAACTTTATGGAACGGGCTAGATCCTTGAATGGATAGAGACAAACTGTAACAGGTTTGTGCCAAGCTGTTTACAGCAAGAAGACTTTAGCCTTTAAGATCTTCTAGCTTTTTTTACAGCTTCCAGAACATGTCCCCCATTTTATTGAACACTCTTCTTGCCCCAGTTCATGAATGTTCACCTGGCTCAGGGATGGATATGCTTCACTCAGGAGCCAAGCGTGTTTGGCACCAGGAGTGTTTGGATTATGGGCCACCTAATGAGCAAAGGTGAAATTAGAACAAATTCAGAAATTGTGGGTGAACACATGCAAAGTGAAAGAGTCGTTGTTATTCATGGGCAGAGAGTAAAGATCTGAGTCTGTGACAATTGCATTGGTGTTTATCAGCAAGGCAAGTGTTTTTAAAATGAAGATTAAAAAATGGCATTGCCTGTTCATAATAGCATATTAATTCAATCTAGGGTTTTTTTATGGTATATGTAAATTATGTTTTGGATTTGATGCAATCTACAAAAATATTATTAAAATGCTTTTCTTTTTCTGTTTCATTCTATCATCCATGATAAGATGACACCCCTGAATTGAGAAGCGTATTCATTAATAAATAGTCCCAGATTTTCAGTAACTGCTTTGGAAAAGATGGGTTTTATCCAAGCAGTGAAGTAAAAGCTTCATCAGAGTTTCATTTCTCTGAAAATGGGGAAGAAATTTTTGGAGTTTGCAGTCTCTACTCAGTGCAAACTATTTATGCACAGCTGTGTTGCTTCCTACAGAGCTTCACTCTCAGCACCTGCCTTTCATCAGTTATTCTCCACTCTGCATTTATCTTCCCTGTTTGTAATGACAACACAGGGTTAGATCACCCCCTCCAGAGGCAAACTCCACAACCACAGGATGAATCTATAGCTGAGGTCACCCTACACAGTGCTCCTAGTGTCTTTTCAGGTGACTGCCTATTTGTGTCTGCTTGTAGGACTGGAGGTAGGGCAGGCTCCAGGGAGAAGATAATGCAGCTTCAGTTTTCTGTTTCCTAGGAGATTCATTCAAGAGCAGTAAGGGTAGCTGAATCTGTTTGGAAATGCTGGTCCCTTGTTGAACAAGCAAGTTCTGCACACACACAGCTCACCTCTTGAAAGCTCATCATGCTGGACCTGCTTTTGAGGGGAATATTGCTACTCAGTGTGGCCTGCTGAGACAACTGAGCTTCATGGGCTTGGACAAGAGGACCAATCAGAAGAGAGGATGGCACAAAAAAATCTAGAAGAATCTGGAAGCAGTGACTCTAGCTTTTAGTACAGCTACAATGCACAGCTAAAGCAAATCTATGCTGGGTGTGTCAAAGAAAGGGATTAGAAATGTCCCAATAAAACCCAGTAATCTTCCATTAGTTGTATATGAAGCTTAGTACAACTTTTGAGTGATATTTAAATATATGGAGATGAATGAAAAAGAGGGTCCCATGAATTAGCAAGTGGATTGTGTCTGACTGAACTTTGGTAACTGAGCTTGTCTGAAGAGATTAATTTAGCACTCAATCTACTTGAATTCAATGCACATGGAAAATTATTACATACTTGGAATAAAAGGTGGATTAGCACAAGATCACAGTGGGGGAACTACAATAAAATGTGCTAAAATAAAGGTGAAATGTTAGCCACAGTTCCTCCGGAATTGGTGGAAGACCCAGAGCTATGGAAAGTGTCAGTAATATCTTGACTACAAAAATAGGAATGTGCTAATATTTTTTTTTTTTTATGAAATACAAATGCAACAGACATTAACAATATGGAAGATGATCAGAATATCACATGGGAAGAAATGGATAGGCCTGAGAACTAGGACAACATATGTGATTTAATTAGTTTGAAATGAGAGGTAATGAATACAGGGAGCAATGAGAATTTCTTCAATCAGAAGTTCTGCAATCATCCTAAGGCCCACTGCTTGAAACAGGAAGACTTAGGGGTATTAGTCAGTCAAAGAATTATTATGCACCACCTAGGTGCATGTAGCAGTAAAAAATGGAAATACAATTCTCATATCTACCCAGTGAGACTTTTACAAAACCAAAGCATTAAGTATTAATTATAAGTTGCACTTGTGAGACATTACCTGGTATAGAGTTTAGAATTCCAGTCATAAAAACTCAAAAAGTGAAATTCCTGGTGGAACTGGTGGAGAGGGGAAAAGAGTTAATGCTACTGCTATAGGAGCAGAAAGTGTGTTTTGTGGCCAAAGCTTACCAATTTGTTTAATGTAATGAAATAAAAAACAAGAGCAGTTTTGGTCTATTTGTATAAAGACATGAAAAAAGTAGATGGAAAAGAAAAATAAGTCCCATTATGTCTAAGGTGCAAGTTTGACATAGAACATAATAATTGTGGTACAGAAATTGAAAAAAGATGTTCTAGAAGAATCTTATATTAGAAGTAGTGGTAGAAAGAAAGTGAATTGGTTTCAATACATAATTTTTGTAGTGACACCAATTTGATATTGTCACTAATTATGATGAAAGAGAGCTGGAATAAGTCAGTCAGAAGTCTCCTAAAGCAAGGGACCTCATCACTGAGCTGGGAAAATGAATTAAAAAGACCAAGACTCCAATTTTAAAAGTAATTACATTGCCCTTATGCAAATAGACCTAATCTGTTGAAACAACAGTAACCAACAAACAATGTGCAACAATGAAACTGAAAATGGCAAAAGACGAAGTGTCCTGGTTTTACTGGGTCACAATCACAGCCATAGGCTGCAGGCAGGCCATTAGTAGTTTTGAGTCAGCCAGAACAGTTGACCTGAGTTGGCTCCCAGGTGTATCCCATATCATGAGCATCACACAGGGCAAACTTTGCTTAGGACAGTGAGCTTTCTGCCTCAGCTGCTTTCTACCTTCCTGTTTATTGTGACCACTGTAGATCCACTGGGCTTAAGTATACCTTTTGGCATTTGTGTCAGTTTTGGCGGTTCATTAAATCTCTTTTCACTTTAACCCATGGGTCTTCTTTTCTGGATCTCCCCTCTCTCCTGGGGAGGAGTCACTGGGTGATAGAACAACTGCTGTTACTTAGCACCAGCTGTGGGCTAAATGTAGACACTAAGCAATAAAAATAAATAAATAAAAAAGATAAATTATTTGCTGCTTTGCTATGTTTGTTTACATGAGTGATAAACATGAACATATACCTATATAGAGATATCTATCTATATTGATCTGTCTACTTATGTTAATTCAGGACCTCATATCACATCCCATCCTGTGAGTTGGCTGCATGGGCTGAGGGCCAGTTCACAAGGTGACTGTTTATATATGTTGCTGGTTTGCTGGTCTGGCTAGGGCACTGGGGGGCTGTGGCTGAGGACACTACTGCTTCCTGCCTTGCCACCAACCTCTTCCCCTGTGGAATAGCCCTGACTTTAGCAACCCTGACACTAAGCTACTTTCATGGTTTGCTATTACTTCAAGAGGAAAGAATTTTTTATGTTCTAGGGACCTGCCTAAGAGTTTGCCATTGTTCTCTAACTCCTAAGTCCCAATTTACTCACAGTGTTGAGGAGCAGCAGGAGGGTAGTTGAGCAGTATGGATCTGGGTGGGTTGTTCAGAGAAGCCTGACATCTGGGAAGCACTCTAGAGCTCTCTCTTTAGCAGCTGCCTGCAAGCCCAGTACTTGACTTCTGTCATTACCAAACTGGAAAATACATAAGAAAATTAAATCCAGGTGATTTCTTCTTAGCATGCAACTGAACCAACTAGGAACACTGAAGAAATAAGTGCTTTGCAACACAATATGCTAAAGCTCTCCCTGACATCCATAAGTATGGAAATCTAGTCCTAGTGCTAGTGGATATAGCAGGGTTAGAGAAGAATGCAGTTCCTCTACAGTCCCAGAAGCTGTAATGTCATGTGTCTAAGGAAGATTTTAATCTTTGTGTCGGATATTCCACATAGCTCTGTTTGGTAAGGATTCCATAGCAGCATTCTCATTTCAGCAAAAGTAGTACAGAAATGACTCACATTCCTAGGTAATTTCCCTCTGCACTGCTCACAGAGGAAGGGAAGGGAATTCATTTTCCTTTGCAGTTACCAACATTTGAGACCAACCAACTTAAAACAAAGATATTTTTTTTTCTTTTTCTCTTTTTCTCTTTTCCCTCCTGGAGTGTAAAAAAGAAATTATATTTGTGAAAACAAGCAGTATGTTGCCATAACACTTTCCCAGTCCCAATCATTTTCTCAGACTGTTTTCTTTCCCCCTGAAGATCTACAGCACTGTTCTGGTGCATTAGAGAGTCCCCCAGGATTCCTGTATATGGACTACCTTAATGAGTTCCATGTAAACCATAGAATAGACTAAGTATGCAGGAAACATTTTAATGCATTCTCCAAAATTGAAGTTTCCTCTAAATAAAGTGACTGAGTTCTCAGCAAAGTAACTTTTACAGCTCAACAAATTTCATTTTTCTGAATTCACAGTTGTTAGCATCTATGTGTATTTTGCTGTTTTTACTTGAATGCACTGATCATATGCTAGTATTTGATTTATGTTAATGTTAATTGGATGATAATGAAAGAGGAACAATATAAAAAGAAAAATGCTGCAGGGGAGCAAAAGACCAAGAAGGTTTGATCCATTTCCTTCAGGAATGTTTCCACTGATTTCACTGAGTCTTAGCTCTTGTCCTTAGTGGGAAAAAAAAAAAAAAAAGAAGAAAAAAAAGAAAAAGAGAAAAAGAAGTACAATTCTACCTTCAAAGAGCTATGTGGAAAGCAAAACAGGAGTTATTTTTTGAAGATTGTTGTTTAGTGGTTATTTATTTATTTATTCAGGGCTTCTGTTTAGTGTTTGTTTTTTTTCCCCCCTCGATTTTAAGTGAAAATATTTTAAAACAAGCTCTTTTTCCTCAAAACTGTAGAAGTGCCTGTGATGGAGAGGGTTTCTGGGTTTCTTTACCTGTACTGGAAAAAGAGAGGCCCCCATGAATTAAGAAAAGGACACAAAATTCTTTCTGTGCCTCGTGCACCTAATTTCATAGTTATCATGTTCCCTGATATGTTCCTTGTTTGAGAACATGCCCCACATATATCAGAGCCAAATGCCCAGTCCAGATGAAGCACTGCATTCTGAGAGAGAGAAGCTAGCTCTGGGGATGCCAGCTTTGCCCTGCCATTTCCCTTTATGGGAAGAGAACAGACATTTTGACTTGCTTTATCCACTAGTATAGACATGCCCTGTAAGTTCTAACTAAATGCTTTACTCCTGTGATGACTTCTTTGCATTCTTACTGCCAAAACTACTGCCTGTTTTTAAACTGGCATAATGATGATGCCAACACAGCAAAGGGTTTGCCAGAACTGCTCAAGTAGCATCCCCTGACACTGCTTATTTATTTCACTAATCACACTTTTCAGTAGTCTGCTCTCATTCAACAGAGTTTTTAAAAGGATACCAAGGTGAAAGATGCCAAGCACTTTCTTTGGTTTCTTTGACTTCATCCATATCTCATTGACTCAGCCCTAGGTAGATATGTATGCTCCATAGTTCTGTAAGGTAATGACCCAGTGCACTTCTGGATGACCTTTGTTCCACCTGGAGTCAGGAGTTCTGTACACTAACACCCATGAGTAGCCTGATTAAAGAGAAGTACATGGAGCATGGATTTAGCCAGACTGACTCCTTTGACTCCAGAGAGATAGAAAGTAACAGATCCCTTTGAGGACTCAGCATGAAGGCTCTGAGTTGTTGGTATTTATGCTGATTTACACAGGCAGTGCTGGGAAGGAAGGAACGCTAAAGCCTTCATCACATCATGGTGCTAGAAGAAAGCACTGTCTATTGCCTATTCTCAGCAAAGGGAATAATGCTACAAAAACGCTTTAAAGCTACCCTCCACTTGCAGATGTTAAAGTGGCAGCTATTCAGTCCAACTCAGCCAAGTGTTCTCAGGTCCCATGTCAAGGGAAGCAGACAATGATAAATCAAACAAAGCAGGTGGGCTGTTGAGAAAGAACAATGGAAGAAACAACAAGCAATGGGGCAGAGTGGTTCTGCAGCTGCCTCTGCTTTGCATCCTCTTTTCAGTGGTCCCACTTGAGGAAGAACTGGACTTAGCATTCAGAGGAGGATGAGCATAATATTGGAGGAATATTTTTAAACACTTCCTTTTTTGCTCATTTTTATTTACCTTAGCCTCAAATTCTCAATGATCTTTTAACATATGAGGAAAATAAGCAGAGCATTTGCACTCACGTCAATCTAAATGAAAGCCATTTCTTTGGATTTTAATCTTTTTTCCAGCTTTTTGCAAGTATTATTTTATCGTTTCGTTTCTCTTTCAATCCCCCTTTGTTTCATTTGGCAGCCACAACAATAGTTTCTAGCCTTTGGCAAGGAAAACAGATGAGCAAATATTCTCTGTCTTGGAAGTTAAATGCATTGCCCCAGTGACGGGCCTCTCCAGCTTTCCAGATAGCATGAATCCTGAGCCTACTCTTAAATTGGTAAGTCAGCAGCCATGCCAGCACAACGCATTGCCAGAACTGTTCAATCAGGCCAGTCTATATTGATTTATTTTTAAATGTATTCAGCATCAGTTACTCTGTTTTCTGTCAGTTAGCTATACTGTCACAGGCTTTGATTCACCATCCCTTCTACTGCAAATCCTATGAACACATTATCAAGCAGCCAGTGCACCTCAGATTTGAAGCTGACAATACAGGATCAATGTCCCAGGGGTTCAACCCTGAATTTCAATAATTCAATTAAATTCCTTGAATACTGGATTCAGCCAGAACATCGATTTCACATTGCTTGCATGTTCATGTGCAAGACTTCCTCCACAGAGAACCTGCGTATAGTCCCCTTGCTGGCATATAATGAAGGGAAAAGAGAAGATATTGAACTGTAAGAAAGATAATCAGGTGTTGAACCTGCTGAGCCTATTATGTGAAAAACTGTTCAGGAAGATGCTGCAGCAGCTGAAGCCACTAGAGGATACTGTGTGCAAAATGTGAGTTCTATTAAAAATGTATAAACATATCCAGTATTAGGTTTTAAAGCTATTGCTACAGGTATGAAATGAGCTTAACTGAGAAGTCCTGGGTTCCCTTTAGACTAATTTACAACTAACTGAGGGAAAAAATAAACTCTTTTATTGCCTGAATAATTCTATGCTACCTATAACAGTAGTTAACAGTTAATAAGAATTTATGTCCCTCATAACGGAAAGGTGCATCTAGTTTTGTCAAGCGGGAAGGCTTGTATTATACATAGTAGTAATTCCTTGTCCATTACTTTGTTCAAAAACAGTATGGGAAGAAAGAAGGAAAGAGTCTGTGCAACAAAGTGTATGTGAAACCACAGTTTGTTTTCCAAAGAAATGGCTTTCATTTAGATTGACAGGAGTGCAAATGCTTTGCTTATTTTCCTCATATGTTAAAAGATCATTGAGAATTTGAGGCTAAGGTAAATAAAAATGAACCAAAAAGGAAGAGTTTAAAAATATTCCTCCAATATTATGCTCATCCTCCTCTGAACGCTAAGTCTGGTTCTTCTTCAAGTGGGACCACTGAAAAGAATGCCCCAACCTCCAGGCCCAACCCCAGGCTTCTCTTTAGTTATTTCTTTGGACTCAGCAGTCTACAATTGCATGGTGCCCTCAGTGAATAGTTATTCATGCCAGCTGTAAGCATGACAGCCTCCCTCCCATCCATAGGCAGCTGCAAATTTGTAAATGTAGGATGTGCCAAGTAGTGATAAACACTTCTCCTTAGTCTGCAGCTGCAAGCTCCTTGGGACCGTCATTACCTCTTGGTGGGGGTTTGCACAGCGCCCAGAATGAGAAGGTATGGTTTTATTTTAAGAAATAGCTTCAGCCCTTTCTGTAATGGAAGAAGGTAAAACGGCAATAATTGATAATAATAACAACTATGAAATCAACCACCCTGACAATTGCCAGGGCTAGAGGGCCTTTGCATTTAAAAGAGGGCATTTATCCCTACGGTCTAACACACAGGTCATTTTTCATTGGCCACCAAGGGACAAGTCATGCCCCTTTTAACAATTTTACTAGGACTTCAATTAAGAAAAATTCCAATTAAGCATTGTGGCTATCGAACATTTAAATAAAACTTCAAGTGAGGTTCTGTAGCAAATGATCTATATAGCACATAGCATAACAGCCTAGAAAATAAGCATTTGTAGGCTTTTCAGTATCAATACTTGCCCTAGTGTAGCAACAGTGAAACAAAACAACACTGTAATTTTAAAAGGAGACAACTTTTTTTCTTTTAATAAACTACAGCCATTTCAATTCAATAGGCTAGATTCCTGTGTGACAGTTCAAGATCCTAATATTTTCTTTGTTATAGTAGCAGCCATAGACCTATTCCAAACTGAGGTATTGAACAAACACTCTGAAAACCACACACACAAAAAAATAATTTATGAAACATGAATGAGGATCAATTACAGTTGAAATGGATAGAGTTTAGAGTAGATACCATTATCAGACTGGCAAAACCATTTACATACACAACAAATTAACCAAACAAATGAATAGTCTCAGCTTAAAATGTTGTTATTGAGAAAGGAGAGGAGGATAAAAAGTTGGCTATTGTCATCTTTTCAAAAGATTTTTTTTTATACAGTCTCTTTTCTACCTAAGAAAAATAGTCATATTTCTTTTTAAAAAGCTTTGTTTCTTTGTTGACATCTTCTCCAATCACGGTGAAATTTTCTGTGACAATATCTCCAGGGACACCCTTTTAATATCTTTTGACAGTGAGGACCTGCCCTCTGAGTAGCTAGGTCATTAAGGGTAAGTCTCTTTTCTATACCATCTTCCACCATATAGGTCTTTTATATTTCCATCAGTAGTTCACTAATGTCTAGGTAAAGTTAGAACATGACTTTCTTTTCTTGTGTCTCACAAACTGAATTGTAAAGTTAATGCTAGTAATACTTGCTAGAATAAGATTTCAGGATCAGCTCTCCAGTATACAAGTGCAGTGATGGTTCATTATACAAATACGCTTGTGACACAGACTGTTGTCCTTTGTGGCTGAAGCAGAGCTAATCCAATTAATTTGTCCACAAAAGACAAGCTGATTTTAAAACAGGGTCTAGCACAAAGAGGAAAGGACAATTTTTTATTAACTTTCTCCCATTTCTCAAGACATATTTATTGCTTTCTGCTCAAGCAGAAATAATAAAAAGTCTAAGAGCACGACCACTTGCATGAAAAATCTTTCAGCTCTTGTGCGTGTAGATAGATTGGACTTTTGATTGAAAACACTCTATGCATTTCTTAAGCCTGAAACTTTAAGGACTTATAAAATGCCTAATTTGGAAAGATAACAGTGCACAAAAGAGTGACTTTCATAATACATAACAGCAACATTATTAATTAAAGAGGAGGACATTGCAAGGATATGTCAAAGTAAAATAACCTTCAGCTAGCAGAAACAGACTGGGCTACAGGTCAACTTTATTGTGTTATAGAGTAAGAAGTTTTTTTTTCACATTGTGATACCAGAATTACCAATGAGATACTCAAGACAGGTTTTTGTCTAAAAGAGAGACCACTTAGGAAGGCCTCATTATTGACATATAGAAATTATATGATAGAACAGAAATATTTTCTCTTAAAATACCTTGTCAGTGGTGTCCTTATGTACCTCCAAAGCAGAAGCTAAACACAGCAAAATGTAGTAAATTCACCACTTAAAAGGGTTAATGTGCATTTGCTCACACAACAGGGGGACAACCATGCATTGGCTATTGCTTTGCTGTGGGTTGAGCTGTAGGGTTACAGTCATGGCAGGCACCCCCTTTCTGAGTGCTGAGCATGTGCTTCTACTGAACTCAAAACCTGCATGAAGATTCTCTTAATGAATGATAATTTGTTGGTACTTAAAGTAAAGACAGATTAACCTGAGTATTCTTGCTCTCCAGATTCTAACACTAATAGTCATCAGCATGTTTAAAAGCTTTGCATAGACTAGCAATGTAGGATGTGCCAATCACCTGAGGATACACCAAGGCAGAAGTTGGGACAATATTCTCAAATTTATTATTGCATTGAGAGATGGAGTCAAACTCAGAGAGTTTTATTGTCTGTCTAAACCACCTGCCTTGAGGATTGTTTGTCCAGCTATGAGCAAACGGGTTTCTCTAAAACTCGTGGTCTTCCTTGACCTTTACACATTGCAGCTATAAACAGGACAGATCTTCAGCTGGCTTTACTTGTCATAGGTAGGCTGATGTTTAAAACGTCAAAAATTTTCACCAGGTGGCATCTGCACTTCTATTTAGAACACATTTCTTTTGCACTAGCAGGCTGTACTGAATTGAGGCTGACTGGTCTGTAGTTGCCTGGGTCCTCTTCTTGCCTTTTTTGAAGACTGGAGTAACATTTGCTTTCTTCCAGTCATCAGACACCTCTCCTGTTCTCCAGGACTTTTCAAAGATGATGGAGAGAGGTTCAGCAACAGTATCAGCCAGCTCTCTCAGCACTCGTGGATGCATCCCATCAGAGCCCATGGATTTGTGTGTCTTGAGACGGTACAAGCGAGCTCTAATACTGTCCTGACTGACCAGTAGAATGTCCACATCTCTCCAGTTCTGCTCCCTTGCTTCTAGAGACTGAGGTTCCTGAGGGGTGGTCTTAGGAGTGAAGATTGAGGCAAAGAAGGTATTCAGCAGCTCTGTCATCTCTGCATCATCAGTTACTTTATCAATACCTGTAAATATTGCAAGTATTGTGTATTTTGTACATATTCATTGCATTTCATTTTAGATTGCAGTTTTACTTGTAAATACAGCTTCATTTGCTTCCAGCTGAGCTGGTCTGGCAATTTAATGTTAGGGGGAATTTTCAACCCACCACATTACATGTTTTCACAAGTTGAAACCAGAAACACAACCACAATAGAGAAGCTGAGGAAAGCATCAGATCCACAAGCCTCTGCCATGTTTTCATAATGACTGTACACTGGTTGAGAAGGCCCAGTCACCAGAATCAGGTGGTGTTTTACAGTTGAGCATTTCTACACCTGTTGTGATGGCCACTTCGGCACGCATACACACGTTCTCTTACTGGGCTGCGGTCAGCGTGTTGTAGATGAAGCGCACAGACGAGTGAATACTGTACTTACTGTGCAGAGTGTTTGTCCAGCCTCACCATAGCATGCCATGCAGAATCGGTGCTGCACGTGATTCATTCCTCCCGTGCTCTCATCTGTTTCACTGTTGCTTTTCACTTGCACTGCTGACTGAGGGTCATCAGCCACTGGTGATTGTTAGCCATTCATTTTCTCTGTGACTTCCACAGCAGCAAAGCTTGCACAAGGATTTACAGCAATGCATTTTCCAGCAAATATGTCCCCTTCTCTCCTTCTGTGACAAGGATGCACTCAAAAACAATTCCTCTTCTGTTAGCTTTGCCTAGCGCTGCTGAGACTAAGAATATGGTTTAAGAAGTTCACAAATGTTTCAATGGTTATCCTGCATGTACCTCATCAGGGTTAATGTGGCAATCTTCATCTTATTTCAGGAAAGGTACTTTGCTTTTTACTTTCTTGCTTGCTTTCTTGGTTCATTTTATTCATTTATTTTATCTTTTTAAATCTATAACAACATCTTAGATTGTTTATGTACAGAGTGAGCATCTATTCTGAAATCCTTCATGGCATATAACAAAGAGTGTAAGTATTCATTCCTTCATCTAAAGGCTTTGGTGGATTGAAGAATATCTTTCACAAGATGCAGGGACTTCAAGTAGCAGAGGCTTTACCATTTCACAAAATAAATTCTTCTACCAATCGATTGCTTTCATTGTTAAAAGTCACTTACTAATCTAAATTTGTCTAGTTTCATTTGCCTAGCTAGTGGAAGATGTTTTGTCATTGCTTGCTTGTCAGAAATCTTTCCCTGAGATACATGATGATCAAACTAACTCATAACCTTTCCCATATATGTTAGTCAACAGGACTGAGCATTAGGCTCCTAGAAAAAGTTGGATTTCCAAGATCTCAGGTAGCTCTTTTGGGTCTTCATTGAACATTTCCAATTTGTAAATACCCTCTTTTGCAGACCACAGATTTTTGTTACTATTTTTTTAGCATTACTAATAAGTATATACAGGGAAATAAACAGTTTTTTCTTTCTCTTAGCATTTTTCTTTTTCTCCTGAATATGACTGGGGCTTGGTGTTCTATGTAATCCATCTACCAGGAGCTCATGTTTAGAACATCATCTATTTAACACTTCAGAAACAGTACTTTTTCAAATAACATTCCTCCTTCCTGCAACTCTGACCTAAATTCCATTTTCACAGATGCTTGTCCTTAAATTTGGTTTTTTTAAAAGGTATGATGCTCAGATTGCCTCATTTTGCTAAATGAACTTGATTATTCTGTAGAACTGACCTGTCTTTATTCTAATTTACCACATCACTGATCTGTAATCTACAGACCTTACCAGCAACAATATTTTCTTTCAGAGCATTGGTAACAATATTGATGAGTAGGGAGGCAAGAATAGATTGTGGTGTGAACTGGCTTAAACACATTCCCATTAGATGATGACTACCAGTTAAAAATTAACATTTTTCTCATTTAGTTTTAATCCATGGATTATAAATCACATTTTAAAATTTTATTTATCTATTTTTTTTTAATAGAGACAATTTGGTAATCAGGTAGTGATAAAGTACTGGATCAAAGTAAGTACTCATGGACAACTTTGTCAGCCGTATTTGTAATCTCAGCAAGACACAGTTCCTATTGACATGAAATATTTCTTGTTAAGACCTACTGACTAGCATTGATGTTACTGTGATTTTCTTTTCATCTTGCATGTACAGTGAACCTGAAAATCCACCCCTCTGTTAATGTTCCAGTGTACTCCTTGGTGGGGCTAATGTCACTGCTCTGTGATGCTGATTTAGGTGGAGATCAAACCCATCCCAGCTTGGGTGACTTTGCAGTGAAACATGGGATACAATTTCAGTGAGGGGGAATGGAGTGTAATGCGAAGTAGAAACTGGAGAAAAGGGTTACATGACAGCATAGCCAGCACTTTGTTTTGTGATTTCATGTTCATTTTATTCCTTGGTGAGTGTGAGGTTTGTTTGTTATGGGTTTGATTGTTTGATGTGATTTTTTTCCTGTTAAATGCTTTGTGGTTCTCATTGTCCTAAAACTGGGACACCCATGACTTTTTAGGACTATTTCATTGCTTTATCTTAATCTTAATAGCCTATGAGAGTAGGTACATCAGTACAGGTGAATAGTAGCTAACTTGTATGGGATTATTTTTTTTCTTGCTTTTTCTGAAGGTATTGCCTACTATATCATAGGAGTTTCATAGCTACTGTGCAGACTTCGTGAAAGCATTTAATGTTTCTGCATTATTTTAACACATTCCCATCCCCAGTTAGCACTGGATATTACAGACTGCAATATCTTTCCTTAAATAATCTACACGATCACTGAATCACAGGACTATCTTAGAAAGGAAATACAGATACTTTACAGTGGGCTCAGTACAAAAATTCCATTTTAAATACTTTTGGTTTCCTCCACACTCAATAGTCTGGCCCCAAATACCACCTCAAAATGACATTTCTGGCTCAGGAAATCTGAAAGCCACAGATTGCTGGAGGCTGAGAAAACATCATGTATGCTTGACCTATTTTACTCTCTGTTGGCATCTGTTGCTGGCCATTGTTGAAGAAGAACTATTGGGTGTTTGGTTTAACCCAGTTTGTCATTCTCGTGGTCTCATTTCTTAGGTAATTCATATATATTATTTAGGGGTACCAGCCTATTAGCTTTCTTCAGCTTTGCTGCCTGAGTATTCAAATCCTGATCATTCAAGCTAAAGACAGAAGCTATAAGACTATGGTAAAAGGTCACATGATGCTTATTTTCTCTTTTTTTTCTGGTGCTACAAATGCAGTGTTCAATAAATACAGGAATATTCTGTTTCTATTCTATGTTTGGGAAACCAATCTAACCTGAAATATGCTCAAGTTCTCTTCATGTTTCTGTGCCACAGAGGATAGCTATCATTTTTTCCACATGTATATTTCCAGTGAACAGCAAATTTTTTTTTGGTCAAAAAGAATGACATAGACACTATTTATAGTAGACACTGGCATTAAATTCAGAAAATGCAGTTATTTAGAGGAGACATTTAGCTGAAAATAAAGTCACTGAATAGAATTCTGGTTTAGCTCAAACCAGGTCAATCAGTTAAACAGAATGATCTCAAATAAAGGAAGCAAGCAAGTTAAGACAGACTTCAAAGTAGCTTCCTTTAATGTCAATGGAATTTGGCAGAGTTCAGAACTTCTGAAAGTCAGACTACTTCCCTAGTATTATATGTCAGTTTCATGAACTGAACTTTAGGATTATACTTAGGAATATCTTGTCTCAGATATTAAGTTTGCATTTTACAGTACAAAAAGCACCAAAACAACTAAGAAAATTAGCCATCAGGCAGCTAGGTTAAACAATCTTTTAAGGTAACAGTACCCCTAGAGGCAATGTTTTGCCTACATGAAAAATGTTATTATTTCTTAACAAAGAGGCAAATATGATAATTTAGCGAACTGAAGATTCACCAACAATTTAGACCTTTTTACCTTTTCATGTTATTAATGCAGCACATTTTAGTTAATTTTAAAGGAGAATTCAGAGGCAGTAAAGTTGCAAGCTTGAGATGCAGTTTAATTTCCACCATATGGTGTTTGAGGTTTTATCACCATCTTTGGAAGAAAGGCTAGAACTTCCAACCTTGTTTGTTTTTGTTAATATTGCTGCTGCTTTTATATATATGTATTTTTTTCCCTCAGAAGCCCTAAATGGTTGACTTAAATCTTGTAAGTTTCATTCCTTTTTTCCCTTTATTTTTTTTCCTTTTTGTTTTTAACAGCTTTCACATAGTCAACATTGCATAAAATGCCCATTTGTAATTATGTTTAACCTTTTAAAGCCTCTGGGTAAAGTCTACTCATTAATCTTTAACCTGACAAGCCTTAGGGGTGGTGGAATTGGCACAGCCATGTATTAGAGGCTCAGAGACCACAGACTAGAGGTACATAGGGGTAATTAAGAGGTAGCATGAAAGGAAATGGAACAAAACTAAAGGGATAGGATCATATTATGGTGCATGTCAGACAGTACTAAGGACAAAGGAAAGTAATTCTTGTAAGCAGAAATCAGAAAATAAATGAGACTGCATTTTTCAAAACAAAACCAATTTAATGGTCTCCTTTCTTAGTTAAGCACAGATAACCTTCACTAAAATAGATCTCAAACATTGTATTTCTCATACAGCATGGACAAACAGTTGGTTTTAATAGTGTGTCCCTGTTTATCTTTTGTTTGTTCTTAACAAACATGTTCCCTTGCAGTAATTGTGAAAGGCACATGTTAATAAATCTCAGTGCCTTAGCAGAGAACAACTTCTCCTGGGCAAGTGTCATCCAGTAACTGAGGGGGAAAATCCTGTCCCTGGACATCAGCCTGTGAAGTAATGTCTGGCTTCTGGGCAGCTGCTATGTGCTGACCTCATATCTCCATGGGCTCACAGCACAGATGATCATCAAGGTGGCTTGGGGAGTCTGAGATGTGTGGCATCTGTGGGAAAGGAGTCAGGGATAGGATTCAAAACACTGGCTCTGATGAGGCTTTATGGCTTTTCCAACACCTCAGTAGGGAGCACTTTGAAATCATGGAAGCGACTCTCTTTGCTCTTTCTAAAGGACAAGGTCTTGTCATCTTTTTGACTGCACACTGAGACAGGTGTCTAATTTTAAGTTCATGAATTATTCCATCAACCACAGTTAGACTTTTCATTTGATTAGATGCTTACTTGCCTTAGCACCTTTCTTAGTCTGATCTCCTCTGACCTGTCTCTAAAGTGGTGGCATTAAACAGTGATTTTCCCCCAGTCCTCTGAAAAAATCCTTGTCATTTGGTTGTGATATTTAGATTTGGCTCCAGGGGCTGGGTTTCCTTTAAAGGAGATTTAATTTTGTTCTTATGTAAGCCTTCAGTGTATTACTGAATAAAACAAGACTGTCATGAGTTTTTAAGCTGATAACATTATAGCCATTAAGTCCTGCACTGGGGGAGCATGAGGTAGGACACAAAATCCAGCAGTACCAAATTTAAAAGTAACACTTTTACGGCAAGTGATGATTACTTTCTTGGTAGGTAAAGCTTCCTGGTAGGTAAAGTAATCACTAGGTTATATAAGAACCTCAGTTTTAATCATAAATAAAGAATTTTAAAAATAATTTAAAAGTGGTATCTTTGGTATTTCTGTTTTCATAGAAGTGCAGCAGCTGTCCAGAAGATGCAGCACGGTGCTCCGTGTCTCTGCCCCTGTGCATGCTAAGTCCTCACCTACATTCACTGAAGTAGAGGCCTGTTAGAAATCAAATATCCTGTATCTAAATGACTTACAAACATTTCAAAGTGAATGCATAACAAGAATTTTATTTTAAGTCTCCAAGGAAGATAAAATGCTTGTACTCTGGAAAGGAAAAAAAAATGTAAAGGGAGTATGACTACGCTGTACATCTCAATGTGTTTATCCAGCTAAACATGTGGGTATGGGTTAGGTAGAAGAAGTTTGGAAAAAGAAAAAATAAGAAAATAATTGTGAGGATGAAAAGAATACACCTTAATTTGTCTGTCTCAAGGGTAAATAATAGACTTGCAAATATAATGAAAGTTCTTTCTAAAAAGTGCAACAGAAACATAAATACACATGCAGAAGGAAAGCACCAGTTTTGGTGGGGAGGCGTGACACAATATGGAAGCGGTCAACTTTGCACATAGAAAATCTAATAAGTCAGACAATCTGGTGTGAAAATGGTAGCAACAAATAAAGGCTTGTGGTTTTGGATTAATTTCTTTCTGCTTTAATACTTCATAGAATCATAGAATTGTTAGGGTTGGAAGGAACCTCAAAGATCATCTAATTCCAACCCCCTTGCCATGGGCAGAGATACCTCACACTAGAGCAGTTTGCCCAGAGCCACATCCAGCCTGGCCTTAAAAACCTCCAGGAAGCATGGCTAACTATAGTAAGTGGACAAAGGGCCAAAGAATTATTTTTTTTTGTAACAGTCAAAATCATCTGTTTGTGCCTCAATTTAAGGTATAAGATTTCTTAAGGCCAGATCTTAACGTTTTGAAGATCCAGATCTAAAATACACATTAGTGAGGCACTTTTATTATGGCAAATCAATGTGAAAAAAAATAGGGAAAAAAAGGAGGAGATCCTGTACAGTTATTATTCTAAATTTTGTTAAGGGTGCAAACCTTGTTTACTGAGAAGTATCCAATTCTCTTGGTTTATATGAATTCACAAGTTTACTGAGTTTACTTACATTTAAAGAGTTAAACCAGAATAAAGCCAATTTAACAATGTAGAGAATCATGCCCTGGCTTTTGAAAGATCAGTGTAAATAGGAATAACCCTTCTTCTCCTTTCTTCCCCTAACCCAGCACTTTTTATTCCTTAATGAGAGAGAACACGTGTAGCTCCTACTTGCAGAATTTGCTTATCTTTCTCAGTCCTTCAGGGGTCCCAAGAGGAACTAAATCAAATCTAATCAAATGAATTCTTACTAAATTTAACAAATAACTAGGAGATAGTGAAGTCAGAATAATGGATGCCACAAATACGTGAACTCAGGATATCACTGTAAGACAATTACAGGAAAGAAAAATAGGTCAGAAAAAAATAATGCAGAAAGTGCTGTGTTTTTAATACTGTATTTATTAGCTGTCTGGGTCAGCTACTTTATCTCTTTCTAATCATCTGTGTAAATAAGACTAGTAATGTCATATTCTTTCATTCCTGCACTACGCTGACAATTTTCATTGCTTAATGAGATCGAATGTTTCTACGATCTACATATGTATACTCATTCTCCTCCACCCTTCAGGGCATCTTTCTTCCCACGATGAAAAAAAACCCTTGAAGAATAATAAACAGTTTGTAGTGAATTCAGCAAATATGTAGGATATGAATGCGATGGTTTAAATTTTCAGTTGTAATGAAATTGCACTCAAAAAACCCACAGCATAATTCTCTGCATGAGGTGCAGTATGGCACAAACCAGTGCACTGGCCATTTCCTCTGCAGTCTACAGCATTGGCTATTGTTTGATACAGAACACTGGATTTAATAAGCATGTGTTGGTTAATACAGTGATAATTGTATTATGTTAAACGTGAGTAATCTTTTTAGGCAATCTTGTCATTTGTATTGATAAATGCTTAATGGGATGACTTTTAAAAAGGGTAGTATATTGGAAAATTTGTCAGAACTTTTTCCTCTCTGGCCGTTTTGCACTTTCATGCAGAGCAGTGTGCACATTCCTGCCTTTTAACTGATTTTCTTACTCTCCTTAAAGTAGTGGTCCTATAGACAGAGCAGCTTCTCTGAATCCCAATCCAGAGAATTGATAAAACAAAAAAAAAATTTAGCCTAAATCAAAAATCTTTTCAACTAAGGGGTAACATCCTCAAAATAAGCCTAATGTCAAGCCAACATATTATTAGAAACAGAAGCAGGAAAACTAAATCACATAGGCAGACTAAAATAACACAGAAAGCAGTCAGAAATCCAGGAGCAGCAAGACAAGGGACCATTCAGAGTTGAACATTTTTTATGGATAGACATAATCCTTAGGAGAAAGGAGATTTGAGCAAGTTCACAAAGAAGCTACTGTCCACAAGATATATATAAGCTGGGGTTGCTGATATTGGGAGCTGAATGAGGAGAAACTCCAGCTTTGTTGATCTTAGTCTAACAGAGTAAATAAATCTCTTACGCATCACAGAAAGTATCAATAATAGATTCATCTTTTCACTTCTAAATATAAATTCCTGGAATGTGTCTGTAGCACTGCTAGATGCATTTGGAGCATTTTTGCTGGAACCAAATAATTCCTACCATTGTGTAACCCACTCTAACCTCTGTACTGTTACATTTTTAGGTTTCTTACATGCTGTTATCAAAGGCTGACTGGGTAATTTCAAATCTATCTAGAACATGAATGCCTTTTTGCTGTCCTTAGTCTACCTTTTTAATTTTTCTTTCAATCATTTTTTATTCACATGGATCAGTTAAATACATGAGAAGGGAATGATTTATCTATGATGATCCTGATTAAGTTAATGCATATTTCATTATCACATTTTATTCTTGCCTTTGAAAGTGCTTTTACCCATTCAGATGCTTAATGACTGTGACTTCTAGAACTTGACCTAACTCCTCACTCTGGATTTGCTTCCCTTTGCTCAGTTGAGCAAGGTGATGTGAAGATCTGACACCTCCTCGTTAGACTGCTGCCAGTTTCAGCTTTACATGGCCATATGTGATCTACTGTCCTGCCCTGTCACTGCTTTCACCCCTTCTGTTGTTCTTCTGTCACCGTCAACTCCATTATCATATTCTTGATCACTCAGCTCCATAAATAACCCATTAATTCCCTTTAACCCTTCCTTTGTGGATTGGTACAGGTGCACTACTTCCAAGTCCTCTGTCTTCCTCACTCATATCATTTCCAGAATATGGGCTTGATTTTTTCTACCTTCAGAAATGTAAGAGTAAGGCATCTAAGCCTGACTTAGTCACCCTATTTTTTTTGCAATCACTAAGAGAATAAGGTATATACAAAAATTGATTCACTTCATCTATCTAAAGCACCTGGTTTAGGTTGAGATGAATTAACTCCAGACAGTATCTATTTCTCTCCACATAGTTACAGGGAGTGTTAGGTGAGCTGTTCACACCTAGAAATCTCAAATGTCTAGATTTAGAGCATATGACTCCTAATCCTTTTGAATTTCTTGCTCAGTAAATTGATGGCCAATGTTGTTTACTACTATGCTAAGTCAGAGAATGTCTTGCTACAAGTGAGAGAAAATATATTTATGCTGGGTTAGCAGAATAGTTACTGTCATATCTCAGCACAACAGTCCCCTTTCTGTTACCATGGGACGATCTTTCTTGTGTTAAATTTCTTTCTCCAATGCACCCTCAGATTTTGGCTCCTTGATTATAATTGAACCAGAATTATGTGTGGCCATGGCTATGGGTGACAACATGAATTCAAGTAGGTGGAATCCATAGCAAACCAATAGTACCTTTCATCTCCTGGGCTTATGCCAAACCTTTGACACTCGGGCAACTATTTTTTTGTCAGAGCAGATTCTATATGTTTGCTATCAGGCAAATTGGTTTTCTGTTTAGCACTGATAAATTAGAGCCAATTACAACATACATTAATATTAGCATAACTTATTCAAATGATAGATAGTTCTGGATGGAGGTGTGACCCAGGATGTGGACTGAAAACTGAATGAACTACCTGGTTCAGAGATCACTTTCATGAAATCCAGCTGGAGGCCAGACACCACCATTGTATCCCAGGGGCTGATACTGATTCTGATACTGTTTAACATTTTTATTAGTGACCTGGGTGATGGAACCAAGTACACCATCAGGAAGTTTGCAGAGGGCACAAAGCTGAGAGGAGTGCTTGGTAGACAATATGTTTTTGCTGCTATTCATAGGAACCTCCACAATCTAGAGAACTGGGCAAATGGGATCCTTATGGAGTTCAACAATGGAAAACAGAAAGTCCTGCATTTAGGGAGGAAAAACTCCATACTCTAATACACACTGTGTATACACAGTCTGGAGAGCAGTTTTGCAGAAAGGAACACAGGAGCCCTAGTGGACAACAAATTGACCATGAGCCAACAACGTGCATTTGCAGCAAAGGCAGCCAACAGCCTGAAGACCAACAGCTGCATTAGGAGGAGTGTTGCCAGCAGACCAAAGGTAGTGAGCCTTTCTCTCTACTCAGCCCTGCTGAGATATATCTGGAATAATGGGTCAAATTTTGAGCACTCCAGTACAGGAACATACTGTAGAGAGTCTAGGGAAGGGCTACTCAAGTGATTAAGGAATTGGAGCATCTGCTATATGAATAAAAGCTAAGAGAGCTGGGACCGAGCAGCTTGGAGATGAGAATGTGTGTAATACCCAATGGGAGGGAATGCAGAAGATGACTTTTCTCATGGCCACAGTACAGGAGGCAATGAGCATAAACGAAAACTCATTACATTCCTTCTGAACAGAAGAGTGATTTTACTGTAACAGTACTCAAGCACTGGCACGTGTTGCCCAAAGACGTTGTATAGTCTTCATCTTTGGAGGCATTCAGATCTTCAATAGATGGTTCTGGGAACATGCTTTAGCTGACCCTTGTGAATGTAATGGGAGTTGAACTAGACGACCTGCAGAGGTTCCCTGCTGAACTCAACCATCCTGTCATTGCGCAACATCACAATAGGATTTATTAAGATTGTGTAGTAAGCGTAATATCTCAGTTACCATGGGTGAATGAGCTATAAAATTATCATATACCAGTGCTATTTGAACATTTGATTGTTGACACAATCCAGATAATTACAAATTGCCTAGAGTGATGGTGTTAGGGAAGTGTCACAGTTAGGAGGATAGTTTGTGTAACACTACTTACAACATTTTCATTATTTTATTTCTTTGATACTTAAGACATTAATAGTGTTGCTGATCCACATATTATCATATCTTGTCTGCTGTCATGAAAGAAAAGAACATAGAAGATTTACAACTTTTATTAATAGCATGGAAATAGATCTGTTTCTTTAAGGTGTACATGGCTTATTCAGAACATATTTCTGTGGGGAGGCATGGATGATAGTCTAGATAAACCTGTCAACTTCATTTCAAGCAAAGCAAAACTGCACTTTTTACTGAATTTTCTTATTATTTATAAAATTGGAACACAAAAGTTGTCATCATAGCCCATGCAAGTGCATGACTGATACTGCAAACAAACACCTGCCTCAGCTATGGCACAGGAGTACTTTATTGCCATGTTAATGGTTATATAAATTCCTAGGATCATACTAAGGGTTGGATTTTGATCATACTCTTTAATTTATTAATCACAGAGTCATAGAATCAACCAGGTTGGAAGAGACCTCCAAGATCATCCAGTCCAACCTATCACCCAGCCCTGTCCAGTTACAATGATGAAGCAAGGACTGTTCTTTCTGGAATAATCCACAGAGGCTGTTCCAACATCTTTCAAACCACTCATGACAGGTTTGATGCTTATGATTAATCATGACCAAAGAAAATATATGCTTAAATACAATGTCACTTTGAAATCAGACCTATACATGCTGCATAAGCCTGTGACTTAATGCTCTTTGCACTATAATCCTCACCTTGTGAGACCCCAAGCGTTTTCGCTGTCTCGAAGCAGGAGCGACCGGGAAGGCGACTAAAACCACTCAGCTCGGCTCCGCTCCCCTCCACCCTCTGCCCCTCCTCCCCGTCTCTGCACTGCCTACCCTTCAGGGCTCTGCATATCACAGTTCCCACCGCTGTCTGAGTGCCTAGAAGCCTCCGCGGCAGGGTTCTGCATCCGCGCCGCTCTGCTCGGCGCTGCTCCTGGGCAAGGGACGGCGGCAAGCGGCGAGGCCACATGGCACGGCCCTTCTTTCCGTTGCTCCCTTAATGCCTACAGGGCTCCGGGGCAGGCAGCCTGTACTGCCGGCCCCGCACCTGTGTTCCCACCGCTGCCAGTGTCCTGGAGAAAACCCACATGGCGCGGCCCTGCTCTCCTCCACCACCAAGAAACTTGTAACTGCTCCTGCGACAGTGCCACCGTTTTCAAGCCAGGGAAATGGTGGTATCCCTTCTCTTTGATATGTATTTTTCCCACTGCTTTTGCCTCCCATTTTCCTTCTGCTCCAGTTCAATCTAATAAACCCAGTTCATTAGCCGTTTGACATCACTTCGCCTTTATTTACTCCAAGGGAATAATTTGAACCTTAGCACAGCTACCCCCTACCCCTTGCTGACCAGGGTTGGTAAGGGGAGGCCTGAGTCGTGACACCTTTCCTCTTTGAGGCTACTTGTGTCATTTCACAGATCCTGACTCCTTGACTGAGTCTTTCCCTGTCCTTGGGCAATGTCACTGTTTGGTGCTGCTGAGTACCATTATTCTGCAAATGAATAGAAATGAGAATAATGGATGCATAGGGCCTGTGATGTGTAGCTGAAGAGTTCAGACTCGATATGGGAGAAGGTTTATGAGCTTTCTTCTTCTTTATGCTGTTTTGGTCTGTTCTATAAATTGCTACTCATATCTGAAGTGGCCTTACCTGTGCAAGAATGGGGTTGCAGCATACAAAGTTATGAGTCAAGTGATTTAAGAGGATCCGCTGCTAATCAACAGGTTTATGTTATTTAAATGTGAAATGCAATTAAACTAAAGATGTACCTTTGAATCTTCAGTTCCTTTTTTTTTTTTTCTAATGGTGGGTGGTGAGACCTAGTAGGATTTCTCCTTCTCATCCATCAAATTGACCTTTTGCTAATTAATGAGTGTGAGAATCTACAGAACTTGTGGCTAATGAGGATGTTTCATTTATTAGTGTATGTGAAAGCATTCACAGTATAAAAGCATCATTCAAGATGAACTTAGGTGAATGTTTGGCAGAAAAATTCCTCCTAAATGAACAGAGAAGAACAGTATCATTAAATCACATCCCCATTTCAACACTCATCTGCAGCCTCATATCTCACTGAATTTTAAAAACTTTGTGGTGTTGTACTCTTGGACTTGACTGAGGATAGGCCAGATTCATCTTATGTATTTCAGGTACGTAACCAGGACCTCTAAATCAGGAAAATGTTGTCTTATGTTTTGTCTGTGGAAAACAGAGGCAGTAATTTCTGGAAGTCAGTCCAAAGCTTAGCTGTACTAAATCACCCTCTGAGATGGCGTGTTCTCTTTATACAATAGAAATCAAGATCAGGGTGATAACTTTACAGAAATGCCACAAAAGCTGAGCAGCTAATAGGCTGATGGAGCTTGTTCTCAGCTTCTTGTAACAGCCTTGACTGCTGTGTAACTACAAAAGTTGAGAACAGCTATCTGTTGTCCATCAGAAAAACAAAAGAAAACCAAAATTTGTAGTTCAAATTTTCAGTCATAGCACTTTCTGTAGACCTTTGGTGGTTTCATGTCTCAGATCTTGGTTTATCTTCTCCATGTCTTCTACAGCTAGCACCATTCTACGTTACCTACATTTACTATCTACTTCAAATCTGTAAACCTACATGGAGAGAATTTTGGCTGTCACAGGGTTTTCCACTTGGCAGATTTTATTCATTGTTTTCAATATAGGCTGGGAAATGAAATGAAGAGCGGCCCTGTAGGCAGGGACTTGGGGGTGCTCCTGTGTGACCTGTGCTAGATTCTGGTCCTGCTCTGTCAAGGGGGTTGGACTTGATGATCTCTTGAAGTCCCTTCCATCCTCTGAAATCCTGTGATCCTGTGAGTTACCTGGATGCATTCCTGTGTAGACTACCCTAAGTGATCCTGCTTTGGCAGGGGGGTTGTACTTGATCTTTTGAGGTCCCTTCCAACCTCTCATTTACTGTGATACTGTGATACCTGAAGGGGGCCTACAAGAAAAACAGGAATGGACTTTTTATTTGTCGTGATAGAATGAGCGGGAATGGACTGATTCTTGAGGAGGGTAGGTTTAGACTTTAGAAAGAAGTTCTTGACAGTAAGAGTGGTGAGATACTGGAACAGGTTGCCCAGGGAGGTCCCTGGAGGTGTTCAAGGCCAGGCTGGATAAGGCCTTAAGCAGTGTGGAAGGTGTGCCTGCATGTGGCAAGGGAGTTAGAACTAGATGATCTTTAAGGTCTGGTCCAACCCAAACCGTTCTATGAATCTACAATTTTTTTTTTTTAATTAATCTCTGAGAAAAATCTGTATTCCAAAGTGCAGGTGGCCTGAGCAGGTATCCAGAAATGTCTTAATCTCTTCACCTTTTGATTCTCAGTATTTTTTTTTTTTTTGCACCCCCCCTTTTTTTTTTTTTTTTTTTTTTTTTTTTTTGTCTTTTTTTACAAATGACTACAGACTTTGTGGTAAATATTTTCAGAAAGAAAATATTATGCCCTAGTACGTAAAAGCAGAGAGAGTTATATATTTTGCTGCTACTTGCTACAAAAGTAATCATAAGTCAGCCTTCATCATCTATATAGAAACAAATTGGGTCATTTAAGATGTCTTGACTTCTGGGTACAAGCAAGTGCAAAAACCTTTGTTCATGTTCTAAGCTGTAAGTCAAGATGACCTTGATCTGTGATCTTCTGGCTGACACAGTAAATCTTACCTCTCCAAAGGAATTAGTATAAGAAGTTACATGGAGTCCAAAGTAGGGCTGAGGTAAGTAGACTGACATGTGGTCATCAGCCCTTGACCGAATAATATCCCTAGGCACAATAATTATTGCCATGTGATGAGTTTTGAATACTACAGATAGTAGTTTTGTGCTGCTCATATGCTAACACAATTTATCAAGGAGCTATGAATTTGGCAGGAAGGAATTAAGAGGGAAGGAATTTGGAAGGAAGGAGTTTGGAAGGAAGGAAGGAATTTGGAAGGAAGAATGAATGAATAAGGAAGGAAGGAAAAGACATTTACAGGAATATTAGTACAGATTATTTAAATATTATGTATGTGAGGGGACATATATACCCTGTTTTTTCAATCATATAGAGCACTGATATTTTTGTGAGTTAGAAAGAATTCCATGAAAATCTATCTCATTAACAGTTGCCAAGGTTTTGGTGTTTGTCTCTGAAACAGCTGCTAGAGACTGTTAGAAATTATCTACTGGTTTAAATAATTCATCTTCAGTTTTTTTTTTTTTATTTTGCGCAAGTGCTTAAGAACAACTACTTAAGAACAGCTACTTTATTTGGTTTTCAAGTATTGTGGAAAAAAAATTAACAAATAAATTAAATGAAGATTGTAGTTCCTAGAGGTAGCTTTTGCTAGCTTTCTCTTTGACAGTCAGCTCTGAGCGGTGAGACTCCCCAACAGCTAGCAGGTGCTCACAGAAGCTTGTGGGTGCATAAAGCAGTGTGTGTTGCTTATATTCCTTTCAGTTAACTGGAGGGAATGTGAACTGTTGAAGTTTCATAACAAGCTGCATCAACTTGGCATTTTTTCCTCTTTTTCAATCATGCCTGAATAGGAAAAAAAAAAAAGATGGAAACAAAATAAGAAAGAAATAAAACATACTAAATGATGAGATTTAGTAAGATGAAGCCCACAGATGTTTACAATGCTGCTGCACATGATTTCCATGGTACAGCACAAATATTTTTTTATTTTATTAGACTTAATATATTTCTTCTGCACGCTTAAGCAGCAGTTGCTGTTTTAATTCTGGCTATGTGAAAGTTAGTAGTGTGTTCAGTGTATTTGTCAGAAAGAAAAAAATATATTTAGCTCACACATCCCTATAATTACAAAATCTAGACTTCCTTGAGGAAAGAGAAGTGAATGCTTCAAGGAAGAAAGAGAAAAGTTTAAAATAATGGGTAACAGCAAATGCATCTGTCAAAAAATACTGCCACAGCAGGGACAGGCATCAGTTGTTTCTTGTCACATACCTCTCACTGTGTGGCTTAGCATTTAAGTCTGCCCCCACTCTCCCTACCTTTAGAGGAGTTCAGAATATAGAATATAGTACTAGAAGTATATTCTAGAATATAGTAGAAGTATATTCTATAGTATAGAATATTCAGTACTAGAATATACTAGTGGCACACACTGCCATGGATCTTGATCCACTAGATTTTTAAAAGTTAGGGTGTACTTCAGGAGTGGCCAAACAAAAAACTTGAAGTCCTAAACTTTGTGACTTCTGCCTTCCCCAAGCCTTAGGAATTAGGCCATTCAGTGCCTTCTTTATTGTGCTGACAATATATTACTAAGGTATATTGTGCTGACAATATATTACTAACTAAATAGTATAAAGTAAAATTTGGTAAAAAGATTAAAAACTCTAAAAAGACAGGTGAAATGCATTACAGTATTCTCTTAAAAATTCTGCAATTTCTTGCTAATAAAAAGAATGATCCAAATCAATAATAAAATTCTCCCTTTTATCAACAGAATCACAGAATGTTAAGGGCTGGAAGGGACCTCTAAAGATCATCTAGTCCAACCCCCCTGCCAGAGCAAGATGTTCAACTCAGTTACGAAGCTGGAAGGTACTGTTGGGGAGCTGTTAATTGAGTAGCTCATAAAATTTTACATGGAATAAAAGAAAACTGTATGCAATTATTCCCAAATGTTCATATTAATTGCAGTACACCTGTGATGTCTGTAGACCAGGGACAGGGATCTACTTGAGAGAGTCCAGCAGAGGGCTACAAGGATGATTAAGGGACAGGAACATGTGCTTTGTGAGGAGAGGCTGAGAGAGCTGAGGCTCTTTAGTCTGGAGAAGAGAAGACTGAGAGGGGATTTAATAAATGTTTATAAATATCTGAGGGCTGAGTGTCAAGAGGGAGAGGACAGGCTCCTCTCAGTTGCACTCTGTGATAGGACAATGGATATAAATTACAGCACAGGAGGTTCCAACTCAACATGAGGAAGAACTTCACTGTGAGGGTCACAGAGCACTGGAACAGGCTGCCCAGAGAGGTTGTGGAGTCTCCTTCTCTAGAGGCTTTCAAGACCCATCTGGATGTGTTCCTGTGTGACCTGTGCTAGATTCTGTTCCTGCTCTGGCAGGGAGATTGGACTCAATGATCTCCTGAGATTCCTTTCCAATCCCTAACATCCTGTGATTCAAGCTGTAGGATTTTAGCTGTTTTGCATTGGTCATGATGAATATGAATTTTGTTTTGAATTTTCATCTCATAAATCTCTTATAAAGTAGCAAAGAAATTGGTAGTACACAAAACTGGAATATGTAGGTCAGTCAAGTACAAGCATCTACCTCTGAGAATACCCTTCAGAAATATTTCAGGTGCCTTATAGTCACACTGTGTGTTCCCATTCAGCATGAACAAATGCAATCTAGTGGCACATTATGGCTGAATAAATTGTGGGCATACTTATCAATATGCTTCATCTCAAAAAATTAATGCCAAAAGACTGATGTTCAGAGAGAGACTCATTAGATCATGCACTTCCAACCAGGACTTTAGTTTTCAATGGTTGGCTTGTTTTCACTAAGTACACTGATTTTTCACATCAGCTTTGGTGCTGGGTGATAAGCTGAGGGTGAGAATACATACTGGCCAGGTTTGTTATAGCAGTCCTTAGTTCATATACTTTGCATATTTAAGAATATGATTTCAAGATAGTGGATATCCTACCAATTTATAACTAATTAGCAAGTCAAGGGACTCAACAGAAAACTGCATTGAAGAAGAGATGCAAAAGATGGATTGTTAAAGAAAGACTGAAAAATAACAGTGTACCACTGGCCAGACTATGGCTGCTAGAGGATGCACTATCTGTCTACAATCATTTGAATTGTGTAAACACCTAGAGGGATAGGATTTGTTTAGAGAGGTCCAAAGAAGCATAACTAAGAATAACAAAATGAAAATGAGCTAGGAAAAATGCAGACTTTACATCAGAAAAACTTCCTCTGAGGTCTATTAGTCTGTAGTAATCCCCCTGAGGACATATTGGAGGCCCATCACTTGAATAATTTAATATTTGACTGGATAAAACACTTGAGAATATATTGTGGGTAACAATGCTCTACTGATTTATTACAGCTTATAGGTAGATAAACTGCATGCCTCCACTGCACAGTTTCCATGGATTTGAGAGTCAGGCTGTTCAGTGTGTGACAGGACTATAGTCCAGAAAGCTATGCCAACATTTCACCCTGTAACAGAAGTCTCAACATACAGCCACCATTTTTTTCCCTCCAGTGTAGTCCATAGCAGGAGAAATGCTAAGTTTTCTTATTTTTTATAAATTTGCTTCTTTTTTAAACCCTTGACACCTACAATGCTAGATTAATGGAATTTAATGTGCTGTCAGGCTGTTGGTACTTTTGACATGTTCACTGTTTTACCATCAGGTATGAACTACTGATCCCTCAGAGTTCAGTAAGATCCTATTTAAGGAATTTTTATAAAACTTCAATAAAGGCCCCAAACTATGTTCTGGATCTACCAGGGCAAAATTAACTATGTTTCTAATATTGCCAACTCTGTGGGATCATTGTGAAAATTTCTATTTTGCCTGTGTTTTACCATGTGGTATTTATCTTTTTCATTGTACTAGAAAGATGTAGAATAAATGTAGTTTGCAGCCACCGCTTTTACTGACAATTAAAATCTATTAAGTTATTTTAATTTTACTGTTCATTAGCAATGCTGTGTTTGTTTGACCTTCAATAGTCTAACTTAAAACATAAGCACACTTATAAAATCTCAATCTCAGTCCCAGTCTAGCTTTTAACATAATTAAGAGTAGAATAGAGACTTCCAATAAAGCATTGTTGCAGTGCTGGTGAGTAAGAGGATCAAAAATCATGTTCTTGTCCTCTTTTTTGGCCTGACATAAGGTCCTGCGTTTAACAGACTAACACCCTCAGCAAGTTTGTGGATGACACCAAGCTGTGTAGTCTGGTTAACATGCTGGAGGGAAGGGATGCCATCTAGAGGGACTTGGACAGGCTTGAGAGGTGGGCCCAAGCCAACCTCATGAAGGTCATCAAGGTAGTTCTACACCTGGTTAGGGCAATCCCAAGCACAAATATAAGCTCGGTGAGGAGTGGCTCAAGAGCGGTATGGAGGAGAAGGAATTGGAGGCTTGAGTTGATGAACAACTCAACATGAGCTGGCAACGTGCTGTTGCAGCCCAGAAGGCAAACTGTGTCCTGGGCTGCATCAAACCAAGTGTGACCAGCAGGATGAGGGAGGTGATTATCCCCATCTACTCTGCTCTTGTGAAACCCCATCTGGAATACTGTGTCCAGTTCTGGTGCCCTCAGCATAAGGACATTGAACTGCTGGAGTGGGTCCACAGGAGGACCATTATGATGGTCAGTGGGCTGGAGCACCTCCTCTATGTGGACAAGGCTACAAGAATTTGGTCTGTGGAGCCTAGAGAAGAGAAGGCTCTGGGGAGACCTTAGAGTGGCCTGCCAATGCCTGAAGGGGGCCTACAAGAATGCCAGGAAGGGACTTTTACAAGAGATTGTAGCAATATGAGCTGGAATGGATTGAAGCTTGATGAGGACAGATTTAGTTAGGGTGGCGAGGCACTGTAACAGGTTGCCCAAGGAAGTTGTGGATGACCCCTCCCTGGAGGTGTGCAAGGCCAGGCTGGATGAGGCCTTAATCAATGTGGTCTAGTGGAAGCTGTCTCTGCCCATGGCAGGGAGGTGGAAACTAGATGATCTTTAAGGTCACTTCCAACCCAAACCATTGTATGAGTCTATGAATCTGTGACCGCTGTGGATCACATCAAGGATGTGTTCAGTGTTTTCCACTCCAGCAGTCCCAGACTGGTGGAAGGGCCTTGGAAGGGTCATACAGCTGAAGTGACATTATGTCAGGTCAGGGAATTGTGACTTCTCTGATGGAAGAGTTTTCAAGAGGTCAAACAAAACAAGAAAAATGAGCACTACAAAAGCATATTTACATTTCTAGTTTTGAAATAATTTTAGGAAGCAGTTTAATCACAATAAAATGTATACCTTCCACTCTGGAAAAAATAAAAGCAGCTAAATAATGATTGCAGAGGATACACACAAAACCCCGGATGCAGTTTGTTTCTGGAACAGTTCTATCTGTGAGAAAGTTGTCCTACATCTTTTTCAGATCTCAAGGAAAAATCCTTCTGTTTTTTTCTGGGTGTTCTTTGCAAATAAAAGTAGTAGAGGTTGGAAGAAGAATGAATGAATGAATGAATGAATGAATGAATGAATGAATGAATGAATGGTTGCTTTCTAACCTGTAACAGGAGACAGCTTCTGTTTCCTATAGGGTCATAGACTTACTTGGTGACGTTAAATAGGTCTTCTTGCTCTGTTTGCTGTAGTTCCCCATCTATCAAATAAAGTTGGCAATTCACAGAGTTGAGTTGTGGTTTAATCCCTGTACACAGTTCAGCCCCACACAGCCACCTGCTCACTCCCTGCCAGTGGTATGGGGAAGTGAATCAGAACATCAAAACCATGAAAAAATGTGGGTTGAGATAAAGACAGCTTAATATATTGGTAAAGCAAAGATGTGCATGCAAGCAAAGAAAAATAAGGAATTCATTCAGTCTTCACATCAGCAGGCAGGTGCTTATCTATCTTCAGGAAAGCAGGGCTCTGTCACATGTAATAGTTACTTCAGAAGACAATCATTATCACTCTGAACGTCCCCCCTTTCCTTCTTCTTCCTTGAGATTTTACTGCTGAGGGAAATATGATACAGTATGTAGGATGTCCCTTTGGTCAGTTAGGGTCAGCTGTTCTGGCTGTGTTCTCTTCCAAATTCTTGCACACCCGCAGCCTATCTGCTGTCAGAAAAGGCTGTTAAACCAAAAATGCCTTGATGTTGCGTAAGCACTGCTCAGCAGTAGTTAGAATATCCTCATGTTATCAACACTGTTTTCAGCACAAATAACATTATAAAAGCTTCTTTGAATAAAATTAATGCTATCAGCCAAAATAATAGCTTATTACTTTAAATACATGAACAGTTGTGAAGTATTCCAGCATTGCACTAATGGTAGCTATAACAAAAGGCAAACTCTTTCTCATAGCTTATGAGAATTACAGAAGATAATCCCTCCAGAAAGTACTTCCATGTTCTATAAAGATCATGATTCATTTTCTCAGTCTTCATCTTGTCCTACAAACCTGTGATATCTTTGATTAGATTTTATCGTTACCTTCAGGTGAGTTTGTAGCATTTTCAGAGTATTCGATAAACGATGAAAAGGTTTCCCCATGCAGGGTGATTCCCTAGTTTTTGTCAGACCTTCAGAAAACCAGTAAATCTCAGTAAAAAGTACATTTCTCCAACTGCTGACAAATTTAAAAATTCAATGATATTCTCACTCAGGTTATTTAATTTTCTATTATACAGGAAAACAGAGCACAAGGTTGAACTAGATGAACAAAAATGAAACTGCCTACGTTTTAAAAAACTTTCTCTTTTTTACAGAAACATTTCTTGGATTTATTTTCTTGGTAGATTAAAAAAGTTTTAGAAACTGAGATAAGCATTTCTTTGCCCTAGTTTCCTAAGTGTTCTCTAATGGTTACAGATCTACTTGTAAAACTCTTTCTTCATCCAGCAAGAAAAGTCTATTTCTATGAGCAAGAGTTTGCAGGGTCAAGGCTTATAGTTGTAATAGAATACTCAGGCAGAACTAAATAACAAAGAATAAAGTGAAAAACACAAGTAAATTAAAATAAAGCTGGAATAGACTCAATTAGCTAAATTACTATTGATATCTGTCATTATAAAGTACCCAGGGCTGTATAATTTTGTTCTAATCCCCTAAATGCGCAACTAAGCAAGTGAGAGAACATATATTCCTACAACCCCCAGTGGAGACATTGAGATTATGCATGCTCTCACTAATTTAAAGAGGGACTTTCACACTGGGATACATTTTAAAAAGAGAACATTTAAATAAAAAGCAATTTGGTCTGCCTGTAATTGTATTCCCCTTGCTGTTAGTGCTAATTATTGAAGATATTTGTGCTTGAATGGGTGAACTCTTTTTTTTTTTCTTTTTAATTTTAACAGTTCGATATCTACTTCAATGACAGGATGAGGGTTATTCCTTCATATTCTACTTTATCAGTGTCACTGTGGTGGGGTGACCCTGGCTGGATGTCAGGTGCCCACCAAAGCCATTCTATCACTCCCACTTCACAACTGGAAGGAGAAAGAAGGTATAATGAAGGTTTTGTCAGCTGAGTTAAGAACAGGGAGATCACTTGCTAATTACCATCATAGGCAAAACAGACTCAACATGGGCAAATTAGCTTAATTTATTATCAATGAAATCAGAATAGGATAATGAGAAATAATATCTAAATCTTGAAACACAATCCCAATGCCCTTGCATTCTTCCTGGGCTTAACTTCTGATTTTCTTTACTTTCTCCTGCCCAGTGGCACAGTGGGACAGGGAATGGGGGTTGCAGTCAGGTCATCACATATTTTTTCTGCTACTGTCTCCTCTTCAGGTGAAGGACTCTTCACACATGAAGGATTCTTCACACTCTTCTCCTGATCCAGCATAGAATCCCTCCCCCAGAAGGCAGTTCTCTATAATCTTCTATAACATGAGTGCTTCCTCAGGCTGTAGTTCTTCATTAAGTGCTCCATCATGGGTTCCTTCCATAGGGTCACAAGTCCCTACAACTAACTGCTTCAATGTGGACTCTCCATGTCTGCCAGGAGCTGCTGCAGCACAGTCTTCCCACGAGGCCACAGACTTTCTTTGGCATGAGGTCCTCTAAGAGTTGAAGGTGGCTATCTGCTCCACTGTTAATTTCCATGGGTTGTAGGGAGACAGCCTGCCTCCCCATGATCTTTACCGTGTGCTACATGGAAATCTTTGCTCTGGTACCTGGAGCATCTCCTCACCCTCCTTCTTCACTGACCTTGATGTTTTCTCACTCCGCTCTCTGGCTGCAGTTGCTTTTGTGCAGGTTTTTTTTCCTCTTCCTAAAGATGTTCTCACAGAGATGCTACAACTACTGATGATGGGCTTAGCCTTGTTCAAGCAGGTCCAACAGCAGGTCCATCTTGCAACCAGCTGGAACTTCCTCTGTTGAATGTTTCCAACCAAACTTCTGAGCATGGTGGGCAACACATGACTCAGCAGTCCAAGCAAAATTCCCATGGTAGGGGTACATCATATAACTATCAACATGGAGGTCTTGGCTCAAAGCTTAGGAATGAATCAACATCCCAGCTGTGGGATAGTGTGGGATACTCAGACTTGATCAGGCCCAAGTTACTGGGCTACCCCTGCCCCCTGACATGTGCTGGTCCGGTGATGGAAGACTATAAATTTTTGATAGTGAATGACTCACAGAGTTGCCTTGTTATTATTCTGAAATGCAGTATGGTTCTTATATTTTCTCCAGCCATACGAGGGTTTTCAAATGTGGTTAATAGGATCAGAGAGCCTGGCTGTCCTCCAAATTAATGTATCTGAAGGGTGAATTTGAGAAAACATATTTTGAATAAAACATCCCAAATATTTCCTAACTGAATTACCAGATCTAGTAATATGCTAGCATGCTTTTAAAAACACACTCTGTTTTTCAGACAAGTACTATGTCCTTTAATAAATTTCATTTTTTATCCTGATATGTTGTACAGACCTTTATAAGCTACACATCTTAATGCTTTCTCGATACATTTTTACCAACAATAATTTAATAAATCACCTCATTTAAGTAAAGATACCTCATCTGACTTTAGTTTTCTTCTGCATTAGCCTCAGATTTAGCAATTAGATATTACTTACTACTGCAGCAGATTTTACTTCTGATTATGTGACTTGGCAATTACACAAACAAGATACATAACTAAAACTTAGGAAATGTGAAATGAAAAAATTATATGGTAAGCTAGTCAGGTTAGATTGAGGGCTGTCATGGTAGGGCCATGAAATGGCCCAGTACAAACCTAGACAGGCCTTAAGATGTCTAGACAAGATCCCTTTCTCTCCCCTCCTTCCTGCAGAAAGACATGGCAACATGGGAAAAACAACAAAGGGGACAGGACCCCTGCATGTCTGGTAAACAAGTTGTTTACCTGGGCTAAGAGCATGTATGCTGACCACTGCTCCCCTAGAAACAAGGCCTTTGTTTTTGCCTTTTATGTTTATAGCCTGGCAGAACGCCTTTCCATTGAGCAGTTACACGTTAGCTTCAGTTGCCCCATTGGACCAATTGATCTCTATGAAGTTGTATATATACAGGTTGACTTGGTAGTTGCTTTGCTCAAACCTTGCTTCAAACCTTGCTTCAAGCCTTGCTTAAGCCTTGCTTCAAGCCTTGTTCAAGCCTTGCTCTTGAACCTACTTGGACCCATCTTATAGAAGCTTTCTCGAGTTGCCTTGCCCTGCCTTGAAGTGCCTGGTCCAGAGCCTGGGATATAGCCACAAGCCCATACACAGCAAGCTGGAGAAGCCACAAACCTAGAAGCCAGATCTGCCTAGCCTGCTTCCACTTGCCACCGGAATCATGCCGTGCCTCAGTTTACCCAGGAACCAAGCAAGCACCTGTCGCGAGAAGCATCGTTAACTGCCCACTGTCCGCTGAAGCCAGATCAGCCTGGGACAAGGTGACAAACCCTCCTTGCTGGCAATCTGCCGTGCCAGCGCTGTACGAGAGCGCCCCAAGCTTCATTGCTAACACAACAGCTGCAGCATCCCCGTGTGGGTAAAACTAGCTGTGAGTAATTAATTCAATGCCCTTTGGGTTTAAAGGTTCTATTCAAGCCTCCCCCTGCTGTAATTGAGCGCTACCTGCTCTCAGGGACCTCCTCTTTCCAAGTTATTACTTCCTAATTTGCATAGAATTGTTTTGTCTCTTGCCCAGAGACAGTACATTCCCTTTGTAAATATGTATTCCAAGTATACAACGATCCTATTTAACGAGTTCTGGCAATTTTCATTAATAAAGGGATACTAATATTTTATGAATACCTGTTCGCCATATCATTTATTATTGTAAGGGTAATTTCTTAATAATCCCCTTTACAACATGGGCCAAGGCTAATCGTATGAAGTTTAAAAGGCCAAGTGCCAAGTCCTCCACCTGGGTCACAACAACCTCATGGCAAGCTACAGACTTGGAGATGTGTGGTTGGAAAGCTGTGACTTGGAGAAGGACCTGGCAGTACTGGTTGACAGTTGACTGAACATGAGTCAGTACTGTGCTGAAGTGGCCAAGAAAGCCAATGGCATCCTGGCTTGTGTTAGAAACACAGTGGCCAGCAGGAACAGAGAAGTGATCATCCCCCTGTACCCAGCACTGGTGAGACCACACCTTGAGTATTGTGTTCAGTTCTGGGCCCTTCGCTACAAGGAGGACATTGAGGGGCTGGAGCACATCCAGAGAAGGTCAGTGAGGCTTGTGAAAAGCCTGGAGCACATGACCTATGAGGAGCATCTGAGGGAGCTGGGGTTATTCAGTCTGGACAAGAGGAGGGTGAGAGGGGACCTCATCACTCTCTGCAACTGCCTGAAGGGAGCCAGCCTCTTCAACTTGGTGTCAAGCAACAGGACTAGAGGAAATGGTTTCAAGCTGCACCAGGGGAGATTTAGGCAGGATGTTAGGAAATATTTCTTCACTGAAAATATTATCAAACATTGGAATTGTCTGCCCAGGGCAGTTGGGGAGGCACTGTCCATGGATGTGTTTAAGCAATGTGTGGACCTGGCACTTAGGGACATGGTTTGGTGTTCACCCTTCAGTGCTAGGTCGAGGATTAGACCCAGGTCTTTGAGGTCTCTTCCAACCAGATATATTCTGTGATTCTGTGATGTGCCAGATATAGAGAGACCATTTTCTGGCACTGAGGCTGACAGGCTGACTGGCAAGGAACAGCTAGTATTTGTATTAAACTCTTTTAGCCTCCAAGACAGAGTAACTGTATCCAAACTACCTGCTGGGAATGATCCTAGCTTGTGCTTAACTACTGTATTGTGTCTGGGAATTATGTGAAAGAGCTCTGATTGCTACAAGCCAAAACTATGCTAGGAACTGTTACAACAGTTTAACAGATGATCTAGTTCCAGTTTTGGGAATATTTTCTGGCTCTGTTTAATTTCATACAGCTGACATAGCCTGCAGATGTTAAAAACATAAATATATCAAAAACTGTTTTATAAAAAATAGTAAAAATAAATCTATTAAATATAAAGACAAATACAAAGTAAGGACTAAATATATAATCTACAAAACCAAGAAGAAGTCTACTTAAGCCAATAATGTCTGAAGGCTAGAAGACGATCACCTGAATGCTTTATTTTTACATTTGTCCCTGGGGATCTATTCTTGGTTATTGCCATGAATGGAGTATTAGGGTACACTAAGAAAGGCAGATCTTTGAGTTTATAGTCAATGAACGCAGGGGCAGATGCAAAAAGTAGTTCAGCTGAAGGTGGTTCCCCCAATATCAGAGCATATGTTAGATAAGAGGACAGAATGGAATTCAACTTTGAAAAAAGCAATTTATCCTAGACTCCTGGGAAGAAATTTTGCTTGTTGCTGATTTATTGCACCTAGCACATAAGATTGTGGTGCCAGGCTGATGTTGCTACACAATGCTGGGAAAATGAATTGTACCTATGCCATAGGAACAGAGCAGGAGACAAGACGTGATAGGCAGTGTATGAGAGGGGATTAAAGGTTCGTGGCAAATCTACGCCTGGGGCTCTAGAAAAGCAATTATGGAGGCAAGCTGATCACTTCCCATTACAGATGTACTGCTATAGCACATATCCCTGCCACTTTAATACTTTAAGAAGCAGCTGTATGGGAAATATGAGATAATAAGAATATCTGGTGACTAAAGATACACAAAAAATACTTGGATTTTCAAAATACTGACATTTTCCACTCAGTCCTTTGAAAAAGTAATAACCTGGGAAAGTACATTCTCCCTCTGTCTGTATACACGTGCATACGTTATATGTGAGTATATACAGCTCCCTATCTGTCTCTCTCTATATAAAATACACATCCAAAAGAAAAAAACAACCAACCACTTGATGTCATATAATATTGTGTGGTGGAAGGATGAGATATTCTGCATCCTTCAGAACTGTGAAGACAACTAGCATTCTCAAGTGGAACAGTTAACCTCCATATCTTTTAGGTAAATGTTGCATATTTCATGTTGTGTATGCATTTGCTTTCGGATAGAGCAGTTTTTATTTTCATACTAATGTTCTCTTCTTTGTTTAGCCATTTAGTTTTCTGATGAAAGAAATCATTGCTCTGCAGCCATGAGCAGATGCATGGTTCTGTGTCAAGGAGACAGCACATATAACAACGCCATCTTCATGAGCAATTGAAACTGCAGACTAGTCCATAGAATCATAGCATAATTTCAATTGGGAAAGACTTTTAAGATTATTGAGTCCAACCATTGTCTAACTACCAAGTCTGGTGCTAAACCATGTCCCTTAGCACCGTATCTATGCATCTTCTGGGATGGCAGTTCAACCACCTCCCTGGGGAGCCTATTGCAGTGTTTTATAACCCTTCCAGTGAAAACATTTCTTCCAATATCCAATCTAAACCTCCCCTGGTGCAACATGAGGCCTTTTCATCTTGTCATATCACTTGTTGCTAGGGAGAAAAGACAGACACCCACCTCACTACATCCTCATTCCAGGCATTTGTTGACACCAATAAGGTCTCCCCTCAGCCTCCTTTTCTCCAGATTAAACAACCCCAGTTCCATTAGCTGATCCTCATAAGACCTGTTTTTGAGACCCTTCACCAACTTCATTACCATTCTCTGGACATGCTCCAGCACCTCAGTGTCTTTCTGGTAGTGGTGGCCCCAAAAATTAACTCAGTACTCAAGGTGTGGCCTCACCAGGGTCAGTACAGGGGGACAATCATTTCCATCATCTTGCTTGTCACACTAATTAGGACACAGGACAAGACACTATTGGTCTTTTTGGCCACCTGAGCACACTGCTGGCTCACTGCTGGCTGGGTGTTGAGCAATACTCCCATGTCTTTCTCTGCTGGTCTTTCCAGCCTCTCTTCCCCAAACCTGTAGCATTGCATGGGGCTGTGACAGTGCAGGACTGGGCATCTGGCCTTGTTGAATCTCATACCAGTGGCCTCAGCCCATCCATCCAGCCTGTCCAGATCCCTGTGCAAAGCCTTCCTACCCTTAAGCAGATCAACAAGTCTTCCCGTATTAGTGTCATCTGTGGGTTTATGGAGGTTGCACTCAATCCTCTGATCCAGGACATAAAGATACTGGAAGTCTGATTCCCCCCTGCCACTGGTGTAACACTCACAAACTCATTTCAGCTGCACTAGCCTAATATTTGTGCACTTGTGATCAGTGCTAGTCTCTCAAACTAAAACTCTGCCACATTACGATGTAATTTCAAAGGTATTTTTATTAGCCTCTTTGGTAAATAGTCAGTGCATTTACTTCTGATACAACAGAGATGAACAGTAACACTCAGTAGATATTTTGGAAATTCCACAGTCATCTCATGGATGTATGCTATATATCCAGTTAAATCCTCTGTGTTTTGACCACATGGAATTTACATTTCCTGTTCTGGTTGCATCTCCTTTTTCAACAATGACTGAGAATTATGCCTGCATTTACCCTTGTTTTTTAAACTGACAGATCTCAATGGATAATGTGTTGTTGCTGATAGGTGTGACTTAACCAACTGGAGGAGAACAGAAAATCCATTGTTTTTAGACTGATCAATATTAGTCTTCACCCTAGCTGTGGGATCTTGGATTTTGCGAGAATGCATCTGTAACCACTTTCAAAGAGGACACTGCACGTTTATTAAATCTGAGCCAGCACCATAACAATCAGCTAAAACCAAAGATCTGCTGAACACTTGGAACTATAATTTGAAAATATCTTTCTTTTTTTTAATTGAGCTTTCTTCTGCTGACAGGCAAATGCATTCTCAGCTGAATTTGAACAGAACTACTGCAGTAATCAGTGACTCTACCTGAATGAAAAAGGCACATAGCTTGGCTCTCTGTATGGTTGTGTCTGGGAATGTCTCTCAGATAGACCTGAGTCCTACTTTTCCTAATTAAAAGTGGTAGTAACTGTTTTATTGGATCTAAATTACACTTTTATTTGACAAACTTAATCTAAAGTGTGACCTATCAACTTAACGACATTTTGAGACTGGGCACAACTCTACATAAATTAGAAGAGAGTGAGATGCCTGGCAATAAAGAGGTAAAGTGTAGAGAGAACAACAACAGCAAAATACAAATGAAGGATAAAGCCGCATCAAAACAGTGCAGCTAACGAGGTTTGCACTTTGGAATGGAGTCACAGCTAACTCTGCAGAATATTGCTTACCAGTCTAATGACTAAAATCAAATATATGAAACTGAAGTTTCTGATAGGTGCGATTTGATTTCTCTAATAGAAATGCAGGAAGTTGCAGAATTGAATTTACAAATACAGAATGAAAAAGCTTGCCTTAGTTGATGAATTCTATCAAGAAGTGTATCTACCTTTTCTATGCACTTTAAACAGACAGTTGAGTACCATCACCCAGATGAGGGAGCTACTAAGATTGTGCTACAGACTTGACAAATATTTAAAGTGACACCTAAAACCCTGATAATGCTACATTGCATGAGGAGTAGAGATACTTTTTAGGGAGTGGTTCCCATCACAGCTTCCCAGGGGCAGAGGACAAGGCCATTGTCTGCCCTTGAATCTGTGATAGGGATTCTGCTTACTAGAGTCAAGAGGGAGGGGACAGGCTCTTCTCAGTTGCACCCTTTGATAGGACAAGGGCTATGTTCCACTGCAACATGAGAAGGAATTTCTTTGCTGTGTGGGTCACAGAGCACTGGAACAGGCTCCCCAGAGAGGTTGTGGAGTCTCTTTCTCTGGAGACTTTCAAGACCCATCTGGATGTGCTCCTGTGTGACCTGTGCTGGGTTCTGGTCCTGCTCTGTCAGGGGGGTTGGACTTGATGATCTCCAGAGGTCCCTTCCAACCCCTAACATCCTATGATCCTGTGAGTCAAAACACTCCTAATAACCCCACCAATGCCCAACTGTAAGGCTAGGTTACATGATCGTAAGCAATCGACTTGCTGTGTTTCAGCAAGCAAACTTTTGTTGGAGGAGCTGTGGCCTCTGGCTGTGCATGTGTTGTCACTCTTCTGTCTGAAGTGATTCCAACAATTATATTGTGCACTGCCTTTTCCATGAACAAGAGGATTTTGATTGCCCAAAAAATACCTTGGGAAGTATAGAGACACATCTTGAGGAGCACTGAAAGAGAGTCTCTATTTTTCCAGAAGCAGCAATTTTTCCAGCTCCACATTGAAAGACTTAGTGAAATTCTGAAGACTTTCACAGAATCATAGAACAGCAGAATTTGGAAGGCACCTCCAGAAATCGAGTACAATTCTCCAGCTCAATCAGGGTCACCTAGAGCAGGCTTCTCAGGACCATTTCCAGACGGGTTTGGAATGTCTCTAAGGAGACTCCACAGCCTCTCTGTGCCAATGTTAAGTCACCCTCACAGTAAAGAAATGTGGAGGTTTTTTTGTGTTCAGGTGGAATTTAATGTTTCATTTTATACTCATGGCCTCTTCCCCTGAAGCAATGGCATTTTAATGGCCTTGTAACGGTACAATGATAACAGATTGATGCAATGTATGTATCTCCCTGGGAAGAACAGACTTTCTGTAGCTTCTGTCAGTGGCTAAGTTTAAAATATTTTTCTGGCAATTTGAACTTGTAGAGTCACCAGTTGTATCTGAGGAAAAATATTCCGGAAAGTATTGTCAGCAGGCAAGAGAAGTATCATATCTCCTAATTGTTATCTTAAATTTTGAGTCTATGTGGGAAGGATCTTAAATTAAGAGAAGCATCATTGCTGTGATCTGGAAGTAGTAATTAAATTATTTAGAAAATCAAAAAGGAACTAGTCACTAGAAGTGACACAAGGACCTTTGCAGAATTTGTCACTTCTTACAAGGCTTGAGGCTTTTTCTTGAGGCAAGTAAAAGAAGAGGAAATACATGGTGCATTTATGGTGTATTTATGGTATGCACTGTATGAATTGTCTATTTAATATATAATATCTTTTTCTTGGAAAATACTTTTTTGATACTCTCTTTAGCCTGAGATACATGTGCACACACACACATTCCCATTCAATGAATATACAATGAATTATCTCTCAGAAGAAGACATGGTTATATTTCTTTCCTCTTAATATTACCACACATTGACCTCTTGAATGCCAGCTGAGCTTATCTGGAGGGTACAGCTGTAAACTCTGGGATCAGTCATTATTTATATGAATGAAACCCTAAAAACTGCAGTGAATCATGTCTGCAGTGGCTTCATAGCTCAGTCTATACACACTGCCTGAAATATCTCACCCATGAGCTCGGTTTTTGCCTGTTTTGAAAAAGTTCCTCACAGGAACATCATCCAGGTCAAGTTTTCTAGGCTTGTTTCTCAAGCTCTGCCATCTAAATCCTCTTTTAGTAACAACTGTGTGTACTATTCATCTGAGGCTGACTTAGGGACAAATACAGTGAAAGATTTAAGAAGTTATTACTACTACTCCTCTTACCCAAATTCAACACATGAAGAAAGTCTTTAGAAGCATTCAAAGGGCATCTGAGGGGTGGGAAGTAAAAGAAGGGTGCATTTACAAGAGAAAAAGAATAAATAAGATGAGGAGAGAGACTATAATGGATTAAATTCGTAGTTGGTAATGTATAACTGCTTCCTATTTTTTAGCTCCCTTTAATGCAGTGCCTACCTGTCTCTCAGTGTTAAGTCTGCACCTTCAAGATTCCCCTATGAAGAAAATTAATATTCTTCCCTTTGCTTTATAATGGATGACTAAAACACAAAAGCTGTATAAATACTGCTGACATGAATGACACCTAGTCTGGGCTTGAAGGCACATGGCCTAGTTGATGAGGTTCTCTGCAAGGAAATTCTGTGGAGAGTGAGCTGCTGGGTGTTAAGGAGGGAAAAAATCCTAGGTATATTTTATAGTTTAAAGCACATCTTCTTTGCCTAGTTTCCTGGATTCCTTTCTAAGAAATGGAGAATGCTAAGTACTTCTGAAAAGCAATTTAGAAAAAACCCTAAAATTACAAAGGAAACCTTTGTTTTCATAATTTAGGACTTCTAAACTAGGAGGGCAGTGCCTACAGCACTAATGTGGATTGAATTAATAGTTTCCCAAATCAATGCAAAACACTTTCCTTTCAGCAGAAGGAATTTGCTAGTTGAAATAACCCTATCCTTTTGATGTTTCTGCAGTCACTGTCATATAAATATTTGTTTATTGCATGTATTTCACTGCTTGTCTGTTTTGTTTTATTACTTGTTTTCTTTTGTTTCATTTCAAAAAGAACAAGCAAACAAATAACAAAACCTCACAGTACTGCATGGAAAAGATACACATTTTCACCAAATATACCAGCCTTTTATTTCTGTTACTGCAGAAATATCAAGCTATGACTAATCTGGATTGAGTGGATTAGTGAGTCCTCATCCTTGTTGCCTGTGATATTTAAAGGCTTATTTGGGAAAATACAAGTTTATTTTTATTTTTATTGGCTGCAGTAATCAGTTGACCATCTTTTATGCAAGTATAGGGAAGCAGGTAAATCCTTGCATACTAAAATTAATTTATTCATGCCTTCAATAAACCAATAAATGAGCATCACCATGTTTTACAGTGCTAACATATAAGAGATCATTTCCTCCTATTCTATGTAAGACAGCCCTAACAGTAGGATGTTTGAACACAACAGTAAATTAGGAAACATGGATGTTTTACTATAGAAGGAGCACCAGTATGAAGTGAAATTTATAATACTGTTCATTACCCAAGCAGGAATCTCAGCTACCCAGCTGAGGAAAAGATTGAAAATACAATGAAATGTAATAAAGATTTTTTTTTTTCCTGGAAAGCTCTGATGACAAGAAAATGGAACCTGAGTATGTGTCTCTCTCTTTCTTCATATTCTACTATTTTTTTTTTAATTATTATTTGTTTGCCTGTGTAGATAGAAAAAGAAAGAGATTGTGGATAATACCACATTTTCATTAGTATACTTAGAGCACTGTAAAGCTGAGTTCTGTATAAGAAAATACTTATGCTTCCTCTTTCCATGCATAGTCTTTGGAAATAGTTGCAATATCACGGATACACAGCTTGAACTTTTGTGTATCTGGACTCAGACCAAAATTAACAAAACCAGCAGCTATGGTGACAGAGTGAAATAATAGGTCTTTACAGGGGAGCTATTCTATTTCAGTGCACTTACTTAAGTGAGAGGAATCTTTTGCAAGACTTTATAACCTGCAGGTCTGCAGTAAGCGTTCAGTGGATTAGCTTTCCTGGGTTTTGGTGTATATATATATATATATATATATACACACACACACACACATATATATATATATATACATATATATATACACACATATATTTATGTGTGTGTGTATATATATATACATATATATATACACACATATATATATATACATATGTATATGGATATGTGTGTGTGTGTACATATATAGCATCTTCTGCTATTCAGGCTGCTCTAGAAGAAAGAGGGATGTCACTCCATTCCTGGCTTATCAAGGAGGCAAATAATATTTTCCTAATCATGTATGTGTGTTTATATACCTATTACATATGAGAGTTTTTTTCTATTCTGAGAAGTAATTTCTTCACACTTGTCTGTTGTTAATAGAGCCTTCGCATTTTTCATTCTGCAGGCTGGGATGGATGCTCTGGGGTTTCTTCTCAGGTGCTAGTACTGGAGCAGATGACCTTTTATTTGGTAAAACCTTGCTTAAAGATTTTTATCATTCAGGGCTTAGAATCTTGGCATCTCCCCAGACCAAAAGAGGAAATACTTCTTTTGGATTTCTTTATCAAGAAGTTGCTTCAACCCATTTGTTGAGGAGATTTTCTTAACCTTCTTAACACTTCTTTGCTCATTTCTCTTACAAATCCAATCTGTTTTGGTGCCACACGTCCTTTTGTAGGTGTAGACCTCAAGGAAAGAAAAATGGATGACACCATATTTTTAATTATATCAAATCTCCAAATTATCTGTGGGAAAAAAAAACAAGCAAGCAAACAAACAAACAAAAAAACACAAAAAAAAAAAAAGAAAAAAGGAAAACCATCTCACCTTAGCAAACTGAGGATTCAGCAGAGGAGAAGCCCATGTAGCTACAGATAATACTAATCTCATGGAGCTCACTGTCTCACAGTCTGTCACAGAATTACACAATGGTTGTGGTTGGAAGAGACCTCTGGAGATCATCTTGTCTCCAAACCTTTGCTCATAGGTGAAATGCTACAGTCCTATCATCATCCTCATGACTCTGCATTAAACTGTCTCCAACATGCCCATGTCTCTCTTGTACTGAGGAATGCATAACTGAACACAGCAGTCCAGGTGTGGTCTCACCAGTGCTGATCAGAGAACAAGAATCACCTCTCTCTGGTAATGTTTTGCCTAATGCAGCCCAGGATAGCATAGCCTGGTTTTTATTCTCCAGTAGTTTTAACATCTGCTTCCCTTTCTTCTTAGTATTTGGGATTCCCCCCAAACTGTTTGATCAACTGTTGCTTCATTAGGCAGAAAAGCCTTTGTCAGCAGAATTTATTGATTACGAAGAAATAGTATTTACAGTGAGATGCATAGATAAGTCCATGAAAATACTGTATCACCCTTTCCTGTGTTTTGTTGTGAATAGTGTTGCTGTGAGTGGAAAAGTAAGGAAAACACATTTTGAAACTTGTTTTTTAAGGTTTTTATTTAGTCTTGTACAAGGAAAAAAGTAATTTGGGTTATGAAAGTGGAAGCAACTGGTTATACAGAGGCATATAAACAATTGTAATAGCAGTTTACAAAAGATCTTAATGACTGTCTAAAACTCATTTATGCAAGATATTAGCAACTGCAGAATTTCCTTTTAGTAGGAAGGTGTTCACAAGACCTTGCTTAGGGCAGTGTACGTACCTAATGTATGATTGTCACTTACAAAGGGGTCACAACTTTTCCATGTAACATTATTTCAGGACTTGGAGAAAGTCACACCTGCATGATCAGCTATAAATCTGCCTTTTCCTTGGGCTAAATATTTTTTCAGTGTTTCTGAGGAATGGATTATTAAAATAGGAATTTTATTCCTTTACAGAAAAGGTTGTGAGACTAAGTAAGATTTATGATTTACAGAATCATAACATTGCAGATTCATTTAGGTTGGTATCTCAGTCCAAAAGAGGTGAGAGACTTACTAGTTATTTTTAAAACATTACAGTGTTGTAAAATTAAGGCACAAATGAGGTCAAATATCAAAAGTGAGGCTATTTATTGAAGGGTAAAGTAAACAGAACAGGAGAAGGGAGAAAGGGGAGAGAGAGAGAGAGGAAAAATGGAGAAATAGAGAGAGAACAAATGGAGACAGAAAGGAGGAGAGTGGGAAAGGAATTATATTATCAGCCCCTCTAAGACACTTTTCTGTCTTTGGCTGGAGGAGGTCCGAGGAAAGAGAGTTGCTGCTTTGGCTTGTAAGAGGTCTGAGGAAGGGTGCTGACACTTTGGCTTGGAGGAGAGGAGGGAGAGAGAAAGAGGTCCCAGATTTTGTGTTTCCTTGTCGGCTTGTGCTGTCCTTGGCTGGAGTAGGGGAGGGAGTTGCAAGAGAGATTCCAAAGTCCAGCAGCTTGTGTTGTCCTGTGATGTCTCCAGCATGTATTGTCTTCAGTGGAGTTCTTTTCTCTTACAGAGGGCATGGCATGGTCCTTGGTGGTGGTGGTGGTGATGGTGGGGAAATACCTTGGACTGCTGCTTCCAGGCTGAGCCATGGTGGTGTTTTCCCCCACAAAAGCTGGTATAACTCAGTGTCTTTTATTTAGTTCTTTTAATCAGTCTAGGTCAATGATATCCACAGCCTTTCCCTCATCCAATAGCTGGATCATCTTGTAATAGAAGGAGATCAGGTTGGTCAGGCAGGACATGCCCTTCATAAAACTGTGCTAACTGGGCCTGAACCCCTGATTGTTCTCTATATGTTGTGTAATGTTGCTTGAGATGATCTGCTCCATGACCTTCCCTTGTACTGAGGTCAGACCGACAGGTCTATAGTTTCCCAGACAGGTCTATAGTTTCTTCCTTTCTTTTGGATGGGTGTCACACTTGATACTCTCTAGCCCATTGGGGCCTCCCCAGTTAGCCAGGACTTCAGGTAAATAATGGAAAGTGGCTTGGTGAGCGCATCTACCAAATACCTCAGCACCCTTGGGTGTAGCCCATGTGGCCCCATAGACTTGTGTGCGTCTAAGCAGCATAGCAGGTCAGTGACCACTTCCTCATTTATTGTGATGACCTCATTCTGATTCCCCTCCCTGACTCCTAGTACATGAGGCTGGGTGTCCAGTAGGCATTGAGCCACCTCAGCCTTCTCCTCATCCTTAGTCACTATGTTTCCCTCTGCATCCAACAAAGGATGGAGATTTCTGTAGTCCTCCTTTTGTTGTCAACAAATTTATAGAAACATTTTTTATTATCCCTAATGGCTGTAGCTAGGTTGAGCTCTAGCTGTGCTTTGGGCACTTCTAATTTTCTCCATGCATAGCTTCACTACATCTTTATAGTCCTGATCAGCGACCTGTCTCCTCTTCCAAAGGCCATAGACTCTCCTTTTATTCTTGAGGTCCAGCCAAAATTCCCTATTTAGCCAAGCTGGATGACTTCCCCACCGACTTGTTTTTCGTCACACAGGGACAGGCTGCTCCTGTTGCCTTTAAAACTTCCCTCTTGAAGTACGTCCAGCCTTCCTGGACCCCTGTATCCTTCAGAGTGTCCTCCCAAGGGACTTTGTCAATCGGTCTCCTGAACAGGCCAAAGTTTACCCTGTGGAATTTCAAGTTGGCAGTTTTATTAACCCCTCTCCTTGTTTCCCCAAGGATAGAGAACTCAATCGTCTCATGATCGCTGAGCCCTAGACGATCTTCAACCTTTACTTCCCCCACATGATCCAACCTTTACTTCCCCAGATGATCTCCAGAGGTCCCTTCTAACCCCTACCATTATATGATTCTATGGTTCTATGACAATTCTATGATAAAGGAAATACCTTGTAATTTTACTGCAGCATTGGAAGTGATATGCAACAAACATGCAGTGAAACTAAGTTGATAGACTTGCTGCATACATTGCAGATAAATCTCTTTTTTCAGGTTAAATTATTTGACTAGTGCATTATAATAGGGTCAATGTAACTGCATATATACATTCCTGAATTACGTTTTACTTCAGGTGTCCCTTCCAAGCCAAGCCATTCTATGATTCTATGAAATCCAAACCTACCCAAATCAATTTATGTAATCCAATATTCTCTAAAATATGTTTTCAGAAATCTTAAAAAACTCTTTTGCAACATCATGAAATTACCTCATTATGTAGAGTGTCTCTAAACAGTTTGATTATCACCTCCACTGGGTCTGTACTTCAGTTAGAAAAGCCTTCCATTCCCTTTTGAAATTCATGAGAGTTTATTAAAGCTTGCTACAAGTTACTTCTAGCAAAAATGTCATTGGTTAGTGTATAACTCTGTTAGAATAACTTATAGCGAGCTTAAAACAATTTATGGCTTCTGTGTGAGGGGGTGATATAGAATCTTATTATGTAAATTTGTTAAACCATATTTCACTTGAAAGTTTTTTCCTCCTCCCATGACCAGCAGACTGAGCTAGAGAAAGCAGTACGCCCCTTCCTGACACACTTGAATGTGATGATCATATTGAACATTTAGTTATTTCAATGTGCTTTTTTTAATTTCCACAACGAAATTAAGTATTAAATCCAAGAAGTGCAACATGTGGAGAAAGAAAACACTTGAAGATGATAGGCACAAAAAGGAGACCTTTAGCATATCTAATTTTCTTGGTTCTTTTTTTCCTTAGTTTTATTTTTTTTACCTGCACTTGATTATTTAAGAATTTTATGCTTGCCATAACTCATCTGTACTATTGAATTGATTCCTCTAGTCATATCTTACTGCTAATCAATTAAGGATCTTCACTGAACTGTGGCTTCCTATTTTCACTCCTGCACCTTTCTTCCATTAAGTCTCTCCAGCGTGACCGTATACCTACTTGTGTTTATGTATGGATGTGCTTGTTTGTTCTTTCATCTTAAATCAGTTTCTTTAATTTTCTTTATCTTAATGTTGCTTATCTCTGCCTGAATTTCCTCTAAATCCTGTATTCCTTTAATTTTCAGCTCACCAAAAATCTGCTTGCACAACATCTGACACCAAACCCAGTATTTCTGCAGTGTTTATCAGGCAATCTTGTGATATTATTGCATTGATACATCTATAATGATTCAGAGTCAGAACCAGTGTTATCATCAGGCAACAAGCACCTAAATAATCCTCTAAGATCTCATAAACCCTTTCAGTTTATTTAATTCTTTCTACATCTCTAAAATTCAACTAGATAGCTAAACTTCACAGGTTTTCTTCCTTTCTTGCACACTGCTACTCCTTTTTCTCATCCCATATACTTGAGGGACTCTCTCTTGATTTAATGGCTGTGTGCTCCAGAGCTGTAAAATTCTAGTTTTTAATGCCTTTACTGCTAGGTCGTTGTTGTCCTTGACATCTGGTGTGCTGAATATTTAAAGTCGAGGAGTCAAATTCCCAGACATGTTTCACCTCTACCCCAATCGTTTGTGAAATGTTACACTTCAATGATTAAAAAATATGAATATGTTGCTTTGATATACTGGTCTTTTTAAAACCAAAGAAGGAGGGAAGCATTCATTGCACATTAAGTAATTTGATGAGTGACTGAAGGAGCTGGGGCTGTTTAGTTTGAAGGAGGCTAAGGGGAGACGTCATCGCTCTCTGCAACTACCTGAAAGGACATCGTCGAAAGGTGGGTGCTGGTCTCACAGGGAATTTGTGATAGAACAAGAGGGAATGTCCTCAAACTGCAGCAGGGTAGGTTTAGACTAGACATTAGGAAAATTGTTTTCACAGAAGGAGTAGTCAGACATTGGAATAGGCTGCCCAGGGAGGTGGTTGAGTCACCATCCCTGGATGTGTTTAAAGGTCATTTAGATGTGGCTCTAGGGGAGATGGTTTAGGGGTGAACTTTGTAGAGTAGGGTTAATATTGGACTTGATGATCCCAAGGGTCTTTTCCGACCTGAATTATTCTGTGATTTTCTGCTATGAAGTAATACAGTTGTGTTTTTTTCCTTCCCAAAGGCAACATAGTGCTGGCCAGCATATACCAGAAGACATGTTTGTTTCACTCCCTTAAAAAAAGTGTCACAGGAAAGGATCAGTTTCTGGAAACATAAGGGCTTCCTAAAGCTCTTGATGGGGTAACATTTTTCTGTGTCTTGTTCTACATTTTAATCTTGCACACTCTGATTCAGAAGGTTTCCAGGATAAAAGTATCCGAAGGGGTTTAATTAGTTAACTTGGACTGGAATTTGCATTGGATCAAAGTCTAGGCATTTCTCACCACCACCACCATTGTATCTATTTCTTCTTTATCATCCCTAGGGAAACCTTAAAAAGTATTGTAATACCAACCTGCTGGCTCAGTCTTTTTTCCTCTTGGAGAGATGGCATTAAAACCCTTTCCTCGGAGATTTCTGCAACGGTTAGCAATGAGAAAATTTATCTCTCTTTTTTTATTCCTCTGCTTTATAATTGCTAAGCTGGTAAGCAATCATTCTTTTCTTCTTCTACTCTGAGTTATTCTTTCCCTCTGTTCTTTCTTTTGATAAAGTTACAGAGAATTCATGGGAGGCAAGAAAAGACTTAAACTATTTGACTGGAAAATGTGCTGCCTTTTTATTACTTCAGTGTCCAAAAGAAAAAAAATAAAATACTCATTTTACTTGTATGGACGATCACATGACACATTGGATAAGGATACATTTCAGTTAAGTACTTTTGTGTCATTAATTGAATGAAAATCAAATTTATTTTGCAAAAGTAGATAAAATGCTCATTCAAAATGTTTAGGTGTTTATATCATGGCTGCTTTAGTTCAAATTTAACTGATAGTAGAATCCAAGTTCTTTGCATATATGCAGCAACTGAGAATAGACTTTGGCTACGCAAGGCTTCACTTACAGGAATTGCAAACACTGTGCTTAGAGACAGTTTCAGAACTCTGTTTTGTAGAGACTGGGAATGATGAAAGAGACTTCATGACAGCTGTATATGTCTTGATATTCTTCCTGTATGAAGGCACTGCCTCAGTGTTGGTGTGAACTACTTATTAAAGCATTTTGGAGCCAGCTCAGCCCTGATACAGTATAATATACATGTCCTCATGTTTCTCTAATTTGTCAGCATTTGCTTTGTCCATTCAGTGGCTTCAGAAGCACTAGAACAGAACAGTTACTTTCATAAAAAGCTTATGCATGTACCAGTACAAGTAAAATATAGGTGTATTCTCCTGCTGATATTAAATCAGGATCAAAACCTGGAAGCAGACCTCAAAAAGCTCACTTAGGGCACTTGAACATTTTAACACTTTTTAACACTTTCTGCCTGTAAATACGCAGAGAAAATACATTCCCTCTTCAGATATTTATTATGTATTTTAGACTGAAAGAATATTTCCCTGCTTATGTTAAGTTAGGCAGCCACTGGTAAGCTAACCATCCAGAATCATTCCGTAGGCCATGGACAAAGATTGCCATTTCCAAGAGTGCTGCATACCCAGGCCAAATGCTGGTATGAATAATTGTCCCACAGAGGCATCTTTCTTTTCCATTAATATTAGAAGAAATGCTGAAAATTAACTGCCCAACTTTTAGGCAGGCAAGTTTATATGAGGTGAATCTTACTGCGAGTCATTATTTCAAGCTGAATGCAACTCATCCCAGATTGTGGTTTAAATAGTCTCCATGCGCTGATCATGCTATGTCATTGGCAAAAAATTTAATCAGTTGTCTGGCCATAGCAGTTCAGTCAGCTGAGTCACCCTGTTGCATTTTACTCTACATTGGCAAATTAAGGTCCCCTTTTTCTCATCATCTCTGGGAAAACAGCAAACATGGGAAATCTTAGGCCTAAATCAGAAAATAGGAGACTATGAGGAGTCTGCTTAAACAAAACATAGAAACTACGGTAAATTTTAAAATTATATATTTAATGTATCAGGCCTAAAGTACACATCCAACAGGGTTGAGACACTAAGTCATACTGTATATGAGATGTACCATTTGTCATTGCAGTCATTCCAGGTCAAAAAAAAAAAAATCTCAGAGATGCAAACTGGTATAAAGAAAAACACAGAGGTGAAAGGTCTGTAATTTTACCAGTCATCAACAACCCTCCACTTACAGAAGAAAAACATTGACAGGTTTTGTGTTAAATTTAGTGTTCTCTCAAATAAGGAATAGAGTTGTGCATACTTCAGCTTAGCTTGACAGATAGCCTAAAACTACCTTTCTAAAGCTCCTAGAGGGTGATATTCAAAAACCAGGGAAGTAATAGAATGTATTTTCAGTGCTCAGGTTAAATGTTGCAAAGTAAACAAATTGCTTCGATTATACCTAAAACCAACAACAGCAACAACAAAAAACAACTCAAATTAGTTTTTTAGAATTTTTCTTTTTGATAGCATGAATAATACTTGTGTTTAAATACTGATCCTCTACATAAAAAGTATAAGCATAAGTGAAAAAAGGTCATGGGGAGGATTAACAGATTTTCACTGAAATCTTCAATTTTTTACCAAAAAGATAAGATTAGAAGTACACAAACAATTTGATACCTTCTACATGGAAAAGGTTTCTAATTTTGCTCTTTATTAAAATCTAACATGAAAGAAAATATTTTTCCAACATATGGCATAATGTCAGTTAGAGAATATCTTACCTGTACAGAGATTTTAAAGCATTGTGATTGATCTAAATTTGAAATTTAGTCTGCCTTCTGAGAACATTTTTTTTTTAGTCTACAATTTTAAGAAAGAGAATAATGAAATATTTTGATTGCTTTAACAAAAAATAAAAAGTGTTGTGTTTGTATATTAAAGAGTGCCCAAACACAAAGAAGAAGAAGAGATATCCTCAAAAAAAAAAAAAAAAAAAAAAAAAAAAAAAAAAAAAAACAACAAAAAAAAAACAAAAAAAACCAACCAGGGGGGTTTAAATTATCAAATAAGGGCTTGGACTACTGTTACAGAGCAGGAAAGTGCCTAGGCATGACTTATTTTATCCTTTCCTTTCCTCTCTTTCTTTTCCTCTCCTCTCTGTTGGAAGGCTTTGTTCAGCTGGTAATAAACTTCTAGAGCCTTAGATTACCTCTCTTTCTATCTAAAAATGAGTAATTTCCAAAAGGATATTTTCTAAAAGATAGTATGGATGCATAGGAGGCTTGCTTATAGTATTTGATATACAAGCTCTTCTGAACATCTCAGATTGGTATATAATTTGGCTTCTTAGATATAGAGAGAAAATGGTTGGAGAGATCAAGGCAGCATGCTACTGATTTTTTTTTAGGCTGGAAATGTCAGCAGCCATTACAATTTAATATTTGATAGATAATATTTTTATTGTAATGTAGGACCATGCCACAGTTCCCTTTATGATTTGTCAGACTACAGACAGTTGGCTTTCTCTTTTTATATAAATACATTGATTAGCTTGCAAATCTAGTTAGTTGTTTGGAGTTGCTGTGTGAGGAATTGATGCTGCTATAGAAGAAGGGCCTCGGCTGTAGATATGTAAGATTAGAAATAATGTCACTGAAACTTGCAGAAATCAACAGACCTGGAGTTTTTTATTTAAGCCCTGGAATACTGGGATATTTCATATAGAAAGGAAATTCCTTTGATGTATTTTCTGAAGAAGAAAAAAAAAGGATTTCTGATTAATTCTAATTAACAACTTATAAAAAATATACACCCAAGGCTGATCTGGGTAATAAGATGCAAACTTTGTTCTTAAAAAAAAAACAAAACAAAACTTTTCTACTAGGAAAATGATTTAAAAAAAAGAATAGTCAGCATCTAAACCAAACTACCTGCTGAGGACTTGCACTTCTAATGTTAGTAGGTGGGAAGGGTGAAACTTACCTACCATACTTTCATCAAAAATATAACAGCTTTTATTTGCTATTGATTCTTAAGGTAGAGTGAAGTGCTGCCTCTGGAGTGTGCTTGCTGATGTGGCAGATGGTCTTTATTACTCCTAAAGGTCTGTTTGGTTAATGGCACTCTAATTCTTTAGTATCTCCATCTATCTACCCTTCCCTTCCAATTAAACATTAGTGACACATTTTTATGGTGTCTAAAGCAGCAAAAATTAGCATCAACCATGGACACAATAGAATGATCAACTAAATGCAGCCTGATTACTAACTTAAAGATACATAGAAGACATACTGATGTTTTAAGATTGGCGAGGTCCTTTGAATGTTATTCAGATAAACATATCAAGTTTAAACATTTTATGTGTTGTATTTTTTTCATAGAGGCAGTTGTAAAAAAATGTATATTTTAATATATTTTACTATTTAATATCTTGGGTGGTTGTTATCTCCAAGCACCACCATAACTTATTTACAAAGTATGTTTACAGGTTATGTTACTTGGTTGTGAGTGATACACTTCACATATGAAGTCAGTTAGATGATTTAAGTACAGTGCTAAGAATTTCCAATACGGTGATTCAAATTGGAAATAAAGGTTCTGTGATCTGCAGTTTCCCACCGATGGGATTCTGTGGCAGATTAGCTGGGGACTCACGACTTGCTCCTCTGTCTGGTATCTTCCCAGATGCTGTGGCTATAATTTGAACTGCCCTTGGCTTGGAGAGGGCTAGGGACCTCTCTCCTCTCGTACCCAGTTCACTGTCTGGAGCTTGCCCTTGGCTCAGAGGGCTAGAGGGGGCCTCTCTCTCTCTCTCTTGCATGCTCCATCACCAGACTGTAATCTTGCCATGGCTCTTCTGGAAATCACTTCTCTTGGGGAGAAAGGGGCAGAAAGCTTTTCCCTTTCTGCCTTGGTCCAGGTGTAAGGCCTGGGTGTAGTTGTTGCCTGTTAGGATAAGTTCTTCAGCTGCTACTCTGGCAGCATGTGGCTATTGTCTCTTTCATGGTAAGAACAAGGCCCAAGTGTAGTTGGTCTGCTAGTGTGGGCCCTTCAGCTGCTCCTCTGGCAGCATTTGGCTCTTGTTGCTGTCTGGGTGAGGACAAGGCAAGTTGCCTAACTTCTCATCTGTCTTAAATACTGTCCCAAGACAATTAATGCCCTTTGGTAACAGAGAAATCTGATAACTGGACCTATAGGATGGGGCATATCAAAACATGGCCAGGGGCACACACAGTTTACAGCCCTGTCACAAAGTTAATTACAGGTGGTCCATGTTTATCTGCACCCCAGGAAGTGTCCAGGTTTGCATATTCACAGGTACTTACAATGTTAATCACACGTGCTATGCATTTTGCCTGGACCATCTGGACCCCAGGAACTGGCCAGGTTAGCACATTCACAGGTGCTTAGCCCAATGTCTGGGCTAGGGCATGTTTTGGGGTTTGACCCTTCAGGACAGTAGCTGAAATAGTGGAACACTAGTTTCACAAGCACCTGTGCTAATTTTACTTGAAGTCCATGTATTGTGGATCATACTGTAGAGGCCTGTTATCAGCAGATATGTGCAGAAAAACTCCTTATATGCTACAGAAGCTAAAACACACTTCATAGGCTTAGTATATTTAAGTTATCACAGGAATCTATTGCCTTCAGGGGGATTAGGTCTTAGCTGTAATAATTCTTTTAAGTCACTACATAGAGTCTCATAGTGTTTCACGTATAAGAATTTCTCATCAGACAGGCTACATTTGAATTAAGTTAACTTAATTAACTCAAGCTGTAATGAACTGTAGCCATTTTAATATATTGATAACGCTTTAGCTGTATTTAAATGTCATATTTTCACAACGTTTAATTATGCCTTCCTAAAGTACAGAAAAAAATCCAAAACAAAACTTAAACTGTGTTTAAGACCAGTATCCCTTTTTCTACAAGTGAGAAAACTGTGAGGAAGTGCAGTTGTTTTTGTTGTGGTTTTTTTTTTTTTTTTTTTCAAATTGGCTAATGTACATCCTTTGATTCTTGTCAGTCTTTGAAGTGAGCATTTAACATCAGAGGGCACTTTCAAAAGACTTCAGCCAAAAAGTACTGGCTGCTAAGCCAAATCTAGAGCTCACTTGTATTATTGTCTCTCTTGTGTCTCATTCATCGGAAGATAGCTTTAGTGCTACCTGAGCATGATGGTGTCTCTGTTTGACAGCATTACTGACATTGTAGATCACTGAGAGATAGTGTACACTTGCCTTGTGGTTTGCCCTGCTTTATACTTTTCCTGAGCTTTCAAGACTGCCCATTATTGAGGGCATTATGTTCTCAGCTGTGCTGCTCACAGTGAAGTGAACTGATGTGTGGAAGATGAGTTTCTTGTTCACTTTTTACACATTTGTTAGGTGACCGCAACTTTCTTACAAAAATTAATATTCCTTCCGGACTATGTAGAAAACACTTAGGCAAAAAAATATCAATGCGAATACATCAATAGGTGCATAATTCTGTCACTGAGAGTGCTCAACTAACTGATGTTAGGCTATATCAAATAAATAAATAGGGACAGCTCTTGACTTTTGCTTTTAAACATATTATCACTGATGTTCTAAATGAGAACATGCCCTGCATTCATACATTGTGGGAGTGGATAACAATACACATAATATTTTTCTGGACAAGGAAAATAATCTGCCTGTTAATATGTGCAGTTCTGAGTTTTATCCTTTGGATGAATCTCTAAATTGCTGAGGAAAACAAACAAACAAACAAAAAGACATTTTTTGCTAACATAAATACATACTAATTTCAAAAGCCTTCTATGAGTTTCTATTTCTGTTTACGTGTCTGTCATTTATATTCATAAAGGAAAAGTTAGTGTTCATAATTTTCATTACATTGTTCAAGTTTTCTAAGCCTAGTTTCGTATGTCACTTCAGAAATAGATAACTTTTTGCTTACGACTGCTGACAATTTTGCTGTTCTCTTTTTTTTTTTTTTTTAATAAAATACTCATACTCCCATCCCTGTCAGCAACTGCAGCAAGAATTATCAGTTTCTTATGATTTTCTGATTCTTTCCTCAGATACTGCATCTTAGAACTTGCCACAGTAGGGTAAGAGATTGGCCTGTCTGGATGGTATATGAGCTAGCTCTGTATGCCACTTATTATAATAGCATTTCTAACAAATGACAGGCCAAAGTCTTAGGTTTCATAGCATTTATGTAGTGTGTAAGTCATTGACTCTTTGACAGTCCAAATGCAAAGTCATCTAGGCTTACCTTTAAGGGATGCTCCTGTCTTTTTATCAGATTCCTTCTTTTCCTTTCTCATCTAGTAGGTCTTAAAAAAAAAAAGACATTTGAAAGGGAGATCTGAACAGCTATACTATTTTTGTTGCTCTTACTCACCACCTCCTAAATTTATAATGCAATTTGAAACTTTTCTCCTCTCTGTTTTTAAAGAAACAGAATTTCCTTGAGTTTTCAACTGAGAATCACCTTAGCATTTTAAATTCAAAATAAAGAACATCATTAAAGAACTAACAGAAGATGCAGCATAAGGGAGGGTCATAGTCAGACATTATCTTAATAGCATCCTACAGAAAATATGCAATCAATAGAAAGGATAATTTGACAGGTATTTAAGATGTATTAACTTGGAAAAAAAAAATCTGTTTCTTACTTTATTTCAGCAATGTCTATGACTAGTTCAAATGACGAGATGACGTTTATTTTTCCAAGTGCCATTTTTCCTGATGACATTCTCATGTGTGTTTGAAGTGTGAAATTCATAACGAGGGATCTGGCATATCATGCATTATATGTTTAATTGCAGAAAGTTAACACTGTTTCCTGAGTATCTGTATCTTTGAAAGAGATTTTTCCAGGAGAACTTAGTTCTTTGAATTTTCTGTGCAAATAGCACAACAGGCAATGAAACGTGCTTGTTTTTAATCTGTCACCACATTCAAATGAGTACTTATAATACATTTTATGATTAGTGAACCATCTATGTTAGTTAAGGACTGAACAGTGAGGTTTGGAAAACACTGCATTTAGTCAAAAATTAATTCTGAACTCTTCGTTATGTTATATAAGCCTGAGATGAACTCACATATTTTTGTATGATTTTTTTTCCATGCCCATAATTTCCTTATATAGATACTTTTTGTTCATCTGTAGCAGTTAAGAGCTGACATAGTAATTCTGTGTAGCAGTTTTCTAAAACACTTAGAGATTGTCCTACTTTGCTTCCAGTGAAAGCGCTGGAGCCTACTGACAATGAATATACTGGAACTGTTCTTATATGCTCTATGAAATCCCATGGTGATGAAGATTCTGATCACTTAAGGTTTTGTTGATCTCTGAGTAAGCTTCTATTATAGTTTCATTTGATGTGGTACTGAGAAAATATAGTATTTCAAGATTAAACAGAGGTTCCAGAGATCTCAAAATAAAATTTATTTCTCCATTTCTCTCTGTCTTAAATTACTTGTATTAAATTTTACATGATTCACATTTGATGACATTTCTCCACCATGCCTTTATGCATTTACCCTTGTGTGAGTCTCATTTCTGACCAAGAATTTAGAGTTAAGTCCACATTAAATGTCATGAACAGTAGCTAGAACTTGGTATTACAAACGGACATTTTTGCATATCATTAAATAATAATTTAAATCTGCTTAGGAAAAGAGAAATCTCTTTCTCCTTTGCATTCACACACTTCGTTTAGTGCTGTTGTGGAAATTAAGGTGTTGCTAGGGCTATCCTAGTGTGCTGCTCTTATTGTATAGATGCTGATGCTCACGAGGAATGTTATTTATGTATTCCTGCCAAAGTCTGTAGAACATCTGCCTGTTGTAAAGTTGCATATAAAAGGAAAGGTGGAATCGAGTCTACAGGCTTCAATGATTACCAAGCACCTTAAACTTAGAAAACAGGTAACTTAGTTATGTAAATCAACAAGAGATTGACCCTGCAGTGAATTTTTAATAATGCACTAATTGTCTGATAGATGAATTGAATTAGACATTAGTGGCAAATCTTCGTCTCAGCATGCAGGGAGTTACATACCCAAATCTTATTAATAGTAGAACTGCACATAATACTTGAGGCACTATAAGGCCAGTCTAGGTTGGAGTATTTTTCCTCTTTCCCCCCTGTAAAAAGAGTTAATTTTGAACTTACGTTTGTCTTGGCTCTTCTATTTGATCCTGAGAGTGACACTCAGCTGCCTTTAAGTATTACCTGTTGTAGTCTCCTACAGATTTTAAATTGGTTGTGGGACAAAATAGTCAAGACATTTTTTCACAAGACAATTTTCCAGTGGAAGAAAAGGCTACTTTGACAGAGGAGAAATTCTCTGAGACCAATGGAGAAAATTCATCTTGAGAATAAATACCTATTCTGAATTTCCATAAAAATTCTCCTGAAAATTTCAAAATTACGTTTTACATTCTCATTTTGCAATTTGTCTTTAGTTATAACAGACATGTAAAATACTTCTGAGATGTCACAATAATGAAATGTGCTATTTGTATAATCTTTTTTTTTTTTTTGTAGCTACTACTGAGAGAAGCATCATCTGGAGATCAAAGTGCCTTTTGTTCTGTTCTGAAAAAAGCTTCAAACTGCTGCTTGTATTTTTTTCAACTTTTTGAAGATATTTGCTTTCATATATAGCCTCTTTATGTGAAACCCAGAACTTGTTAATGGCATAGGTATTTTCATTTTCAGCTTGCTAGTTGCTAATATCAGCTGCTGGTAATTTATGATTGAAATAATATTTCCAAACATAATATTCTTAAAATTTTGAATTCAGTGCAAAAAGGCCTTAAGATATGTTAATCTTCTTAAAGTGTTTAAAGAATAATTTTTGAAAGCAATTGTCCTGCAGACATTTAAGGGGGTTTTGAATTTTCAATGTCTTCTCAAAGTTGAATTTTATGTGACTACATGAAGTGGAGCTTCAACAAACTAAAAAAAGTCAAATATCATGAGAATTCTGCTAAGATTATTAATGATAGTTACACTGAAGCTTGGAAAAAATAAGATACTCTAAGTTAATTTTATTGATCTGCTATTCCTATTTTAGTACTGTTAGTAGTACTATTCTACCATTTAGGCACAAATTGCTATTGATTCCAATATAATACCTATTAGAAGAGAAGACAATGATTAGATTTTGATTTCAAGATACTTGTAAAATGTGAATTATCCATGATAAACACCTCCTTGATTCAGCATATGGGAATTTATAAATAAGGTTAGCAGAGTCTTTTTTTTTTTTTCAATTTGGATTAAAATGTGGTTTCAGGTATTATTTTTTCTTTTTTTCTACCTTGTTTGTTTGTTTGTTTGTTTTTACAATAAAAATATGATAAAATCTGTTATAATCATTGTTATTTTACCTGTCTTCTCAATCACAAATAGGCAATTATTATACAGCAGAAACATCATGTCCATTTCTTACAGAAAGATTTAAATTGCATCTTCATTCTTTTCATAGGCTTAAAATATTTTTTTATAACCATTGTCCTGAACTAATTTTATCATTTAAACAATTCATTAGTAAATTGTCTCCCTGTCACACAATTGTATGTAACTGACACAGATTCTGTATGAAATAATGGTTGTGGTATTCAGCTGTATTGAACTATAAACGTTAATGCCTATTCCAAAATTAAAGCCATTTGATAATTCCCCTGTTTTCACTGAGCAATCATACTCTCAGTCAGAGTCCACACAAAATAATCAGTGTGGACTTCTGGCAGTTTTTGCTGCCTTTAATAGAAGAAGCGGAACAAGATTCTTTTCCCAGGAGCATGAGCAATGAGATTTTGGACTCTCACTCTTCTTTCTTACATTTGTTGGATGATCTGGAGTTTCAAGCAGTCTCCAATCAGTGTTGAAGTGGTGACTTAGAAATGAAACAATTATTTTGACTCATCCTTTGACAACTATTCAGATGGCAGTTATGGATCAGCTGGCAAATTAAGTCTTAAGTATGTTTTAAGTGCACAAGATAACAGACCTGAGCTATGTCTCAGACACTGGTGAAAAAAAAAAATCTCTTTCCTCAGGCTCTGAGTGGTAGATGACAGCACCACTTAGAGCAGCTGTCTATGGGCTCCAGAATCACCCTGCTTTATCCTGCTGTCTCTTCTTATTGTCACAACTTTAGGACTTCTGGCATTCTTAGGTGATGCTTCTCAGTATGTTACTGTCTCTATTTCATGTCCACAGATTGCCTCCATCAGTTACATGTAATCAGTTACCATGTTCAATCCTCACCTGAATTTCTTTTTCTACAAAGTGTGAAATACTTATTATAAAAACAAACAAACAAACAAACAAAAAAAAAAAAAAAAAAAAAAACAAAAACACTGGTTTGAGACCTGAGTTCTTCAGGGGTTCTGTTTGTTTGTTTGTTTTGCTTTTTTGTTAGTGTTGTTTTTATTCAGGACCTTTGTAATATTATTTTCTTGCAGTAGAACTGAAATATCCTGTGGTTTAGCTTTGTATTGAAATATGAATGACAGCATGCAATGTTCCAAATCACTATTCATTTTGTTTGCATTCTTCACATCTTTTCTTCTCAGTTAAATTCCTTTGCTAGTGTAGAACTGGATTTTATTGCTGTAAAATACACATTGTTAGTTTCATTGTAGTTTTTTTCTCTTTACATAGCAATGGATCTTGCTTAAAACCAACAGTTTTTGAAGCTTATTTAAATAGAGATTGGATCATTGCTGCTCAGAATGTTAGAAAGTATATTATTGAGTGTAATAAGGAAAACTCTTTTCTCCCACACCTTATTTAGTCACAGTCAAAACTCTTTTCTGCTGCTTTTCTGTTTGAAATGAGCATGTTGAAAACACCTTCATGAAAGCATGGGCTAGTCACTGAGGAAAACTTCTCAGATCTGCAAAAGGCTTGCCTTACAGGATGCTAAAAAATTCCAAAACCTTTCACAGGGCTTCCTCATGAGATAGATTTCGTTCTGGATTCATATCCACAAAATGTTAGAAACTCTGCTAGTACATCAATATATGAAATGTTTCTGACCAAACTTGATTTAACCTAATCTGACTTTGAAGTTGGTCCTATTTTCAGAAGTCTGGTGCTTCTGTAGATACCCTCTAGAGGTGCCTTCCAGTTCTAAATTATTCTGTGATTCCATGACTGGTGCTTAAGCACGTAGGTAACTAGGGTAACATGCAAGAATAAGATTTTCACTATTTCCCCTCTGACATTTGTCTTAACAGTTTACTCTTACTAGAGAAGAAAACTGGAGTTTTCATAATATTAGTTGCATTTAACAGAATGCCCCTGAGAAGAAAGACTTTTAAAGAGAAAACCACTGAAATTTCCCAGAAATCACAATGCCATCACTCAGCAATAAATGGAATAAAACTTGATGATCTGCTTGTACATTTCAAAGCAATATCTTATTTAGGTCTTAGGAGAGAACTTCATCTGATACCGTACACACTCTTGGATCTCTTCCTAGCTTGTAGGAACCGGACTAGAGAATTTGTGAACTAGCAGCAAACTCAACATTTCCATACATGCAGTAAATTGTGTTTTTTAAATGTTATGCTACCTCCACCAAGTTTTGGGGGTTTTTTTTGGGTGTTGTGTTTTTTTGTTTTGTTTTTTGGTATATTTTTAATGAGAAACATTTAATATTTAATATGCATACTGTATACCAAAAACAAGGAAGCCAAATCTGGCAGGGAATATCTATGTCCTCATTAATCAGAGGAAGATATAAATATATATACATATGCATGTATAGATCTATGCATGTATGTAGATGTGTCTGCATAGGCATGCAAATACATGGACATACCAGAAAATATGCACCTAAATACAGGCCACTTGTATGACTTAACCTAAAATGAAACAGATGAGCAATTATTTTAATTCTGCACTTAACTACGGATTTGTGTCTTATCAGAGTAATACAACATATTCTGAAAAATAACCCATAGAATACAGGTATTTGAAATAATTCTGAAAATTACTGAAGATGCCTTCTCTTTCTATTATATTTAATTTCATGCAGAATCATATAATCACTGTGGTTGGAAAAAACCCTTCTTATATGCATATATCTGAGCATGGCATAGTTCTGCAAAATTTTACAGTTCTTTCATTTTGAAGCTATAGCATTCCTTCTCTACCTCAACCTAACCCCTGACTTCATGTTGCATTCCTCTAATACATATCCAAAGTCATGACTAGTCATAAGAAACAAGAGAGAATGGACTCTTAAGTGTTTTCTCTGTAGCTTATGGACAGAACAAATTTTGGGGAAAAAAATAAAAAAAATAAACACAAGCATTAAAACTGCAAAGAGAGACACCTAAGAACAGGCACATGAGAGTGAATGGGCAACACTTGCAAATGCTGTGTTTATGTTTGAACATTTTCATTTTTCAGAGAGTGCTGACTTACCACACAACTTGTCTGACAAAAAGCTAATTCTACACACTACCCATTACGTCACCAAGTTATTTCTGGACAGATGCATGTATAACGGCAATAATTAACCCCCACCATTTCCTTCAGCAGCATCACTAGCAAGAATGCAGAATATTTGTGTTAGTTATAGCAAATGAAGACACACGGAATGTTTCTGAATTAGTGTTGTTTTGCAATACAGTCATTGGATGTGCAGGAACAAGACGAGCACTGACAACCTGTGTCTTGTTGCTGTTCACAAGTTTTCATTTTCTAGTGGTTCTGAAACTCCCTTTCACAGACCTTAATGATATTGTGCCTCCTGTAAACTCAAATAAAAGAAGAAAGAAAAAGACAAAATTAATTAGCTTCTTTGCTATTCTTATTGAATTTCTTCCTTTTTTTTTTTTTTTGCTGTGATGTTTACAAAATACCAACAACTGTACTGAAATTTCATCTATCATGCTGCCAAACATACTCCTTGTAATCCTTCTGTGTCTCTCTGTTTACCTGATACAGATTATCTGGCAGTAAACCATACAAAATGAGGAAAACCATTCAATTCTGTGCTTGATCTCTGTCTGTTTTTAGGGTCTTGAACCACAATTGAGGGTTATGGTAAAAGAAATAGCTACTAATAAAACCAGTTTCTGTACTGTTTCTGTGTGGAACCACAAATCTCAAGATTTTTCAGTTTCTACCAAGGAAACAGAAATGTTTCTTTTCCCCCACTTAATGACTGAACATTTTTGACTAATGCACAGCATATACAGTGCATACCTTCATACATCTAACTGTACTTTAACAACATAATTAGTTACAAGATAATTATTAAAATGTCTTCAGACAGGTAGTCTGAAAAAAAATGAATGAAAATGTCCAAATAAGAATGACTACCTATAAGGAACATGGTTTCTTTCTTCATTGTAATTTGTTTCCATTACTTTTCTACATTCTTTTTCAAACTATTTTTCTACGTTTTCGTACTCTGTTTTGCACACAGAATATTTTGTTATCGTTTTTAAAAGCTTTTTTTGGCTTTTTTTTTCAGTGATTCTTTCTCCTTCTTTTCTCATGTTTACTAAAATCCACATTGATGAGGTTGGCATCTGGGTTGCTTAAAATATTTTTACTGGGCTCCTTAGATGTGACATCTGCCTGTACCTCTTTATTTCAACACAGTCTCTCTATACATTGTTATCCTTCAACGCTATATCCTATACGGCTTTGTTCAAAATTTCCCCCAGTTCTTGCAGCTTTCCCTTTGATAACACTTTTTTTTTTCCCATGTGTGCTGGTTTGAGGCCAGACAGATCCTCTCTTGCCCCGAGAGGGACAAAAGAATGATGCTCACACAAACGGATTGAAGAGTGATGGAAAGTTTAAATGGAAAAGCAATTGGTGAGACTACAAAAACACTACAAGCATAGAGGCAGAGATGTCCCAAAGCTTACAGAGTCCCTTATACAACACCCAAAGTCCTCCCAACTCTTCCCTTCTCCCCACCTGAGGGTCTACCCAAAACCCCCAGGGCTCTTTCTTATCCCCCCACTGCTAGGCAAGTCTCAGGCTGGCCAGGTCTGAGACTGCCCCCCCTCCCCTTTCTCCTCCTGGCATTAGGCCTAGACAGGCCTAAGAGGACTTGAGATACTCCTCCACCGTTACCTGATAGGGGAGCATCTCCCATGGGAGCAGAGAGGGAAGAAAGAGGAGGAGAATGACTTTGCAGATGGATTTATAGGGCACAGGATCTATGGGTAGAAATACGCCGCTTCCTGTGTCCACCTTACTGGGTTGGACATTGGGGACACTGCAGGTGTAGCTTATATGGCAGCAACAGGAGGCACCCAGCCTGAACTGCCACTCCATTGTTATTTTTTGCCTCTGTAGGTTCACAAATCTAGGGTTTGCTTCTCTGTCTTCTGTGCAAGTGTGTACGTCTCACTACAGATGTAATTGGGAATCCTATTTGCAGAAACAGGTCCAATGAAGGAATGTGATTAAGAGGGGAAAAATTAAAAAAAAAAAAGAAAAAAACAGAAGACTGAACATAAGAGATATCAGTATTTGCGAATGGTAAAACATGCAGCCTGCCTGTCCATGCTCTCCTAGGTAAAGCAGTGAAATAATCCTCACAAAAGCAAGATTTATTTTTGCAGTAATTTTTCTGTTGTACATGGCTTCTAGTAACTGAGCTGCATATGGAAGAATGATTAAAACCCCAGTTAAGTCACAGAGCTGCTCTGAGTGTTTCCAGGATTGCATTACAGAAAACTCAGGCTGTTCCTCCAGCTTGCCTATTTCAAAATCAATACCTTTCCTGATTATAAAGTTAAGTCCTTCCTTTCTAATTTTTTCCCCAATATAGTACTTTAGGCATTTGAATATCAACCTTCTTTTAAAAAATATTTATCTCAAGGACATTTATAGATCCTCAGTCTGGATTACTGTCCAGGCTCAAAGATTTGTTTAAGAAGAAATGATGACTTGCGGTCACACATTTAAAATGTGTGACTTTATGGAAAGACTTCACAGAATTTACTTTATGTTTCCCTAGAAATCTTCTGTCCTCTGCTGGCATGCATGTTTGGCATGAGAATCACTCTTCTGGCCAGCACACACATTTTCTATGTGACAGGAGCGGTGAGCATAGTACAAAGCTGGACATGCACAGGCTGTGGACTGCAAGCTTGGTCTTAGCCAGGGAATGCTGAACATCTCATGGATACCAATGACCAAGACAGCAGCAGGCAAATTATATATAAACCCTCCAGGTTATGGACAGTGAATCTAAAGTAGCACATGGCAGCGGCCAGCTAGAAATCCTACTGTTCAGGACTTGGAACCCTAAGTGTGGCATCTGGGCTCTGCAATTGCCAACTCTACTCTCAGATAGCCTCAAAGGTTGACTCATCTGCAAAAACAGGCAGAGGAAAACGAAGGCCAAGGCGTCTGTGTACAGCCTGCTTCTGCCAGCTACACAAGAAGGGAGTGCCAAATGCACTTTTGGAGTGGTTTAGTCACAATCGTGTTGATGAGATCCAAGGATTTAAGCACACATTAGTGTCAGATAAAACCTGGGTTGTATGTATTGGTTTTAAGACAGCATTTGGGATTCCATTCTCAAAACACAGTATGTTTGAAATAATTTTCAAGGCTACCTTTTCTAGCTATCCTTGGCCAACATTACAATCAGTCATCTCACTGCTTAGAATAGATGTCGAGAAAGTCAGGAGACATTCATGTCAAAAGATCAATAAATGACTGAAGATAGAGTCAAAGCAGGTGTAAATGTAACAAGGAAAACCACATAAATTCCGATTCCAACTCCACTGTAGTCTTCAAAAGTATAAAAATTGTGCAGATGTGAAAGATTTAAAAAAAAAACAAACAGAAAAAAGAAACAAAACCAAAAAACAACCCCCCAAAAAAAACAAACAAAAACCCCCACCAAACAACAACAGCAACAACTCAAAAAGACAACCTGCTTCCTTTGCCCAAACCACCCAAGAAAACAGCTAAAAAGGATTTTAGAAGCATGGCCCTTAAATTACATCATATCACGTAGGATAGGAGTTTAGTCAATGATTAAAAATGGATGAGGATTCAATGTATTTAAGTCAAATTATTCCATTTAACCTGGAAAAAAAAAATTAAATATTTTTACATTTTTTTCAAAAAACAGAGTCAGAATTCTCTCTTTATGGTCACTATATATTAAAAAATATCTTTAGGCAAATTATTCTCTTAATACAGACAGGTTTATTGTCCAGAAAATAAAGCCATGATTTTATTTGTTCCTCTAGCTGTCACTGATATTTAGATAGCTCTGAAATTTATATGAATAAAACATCTGGATAAATTATTCAGATTTTAGTTGAATAAAGTGGGAATGCTCTTACTCAAGCTTCAGATTTAGGTTAGTCATTTAATTAGTGTAGAAGTGGGCTGCTCTATGGGAAACTTACCTGTTTTATACAGACATCCCAAAGCAGAATAGAACACACAGGGTACATTTTTGCACCAAATATCTAAGCCTAGACTATTGGCTTAGTCTAAAGATCTTCCTTCCAGAGAGCCAACAAGAGTTGATACTCACTTTGTCTGTGCAGTATCACAAGGTACAAGGATGGTCTGGAAAGTACTGCAATACTTAACATTTCCATCTAGAATTAGTAACAGTGAAACAAAAGCCTCTGCTAAAAGCCTATCTGAATTCAGGGTTCTGCACTAAGCTTTGCATCTCATATCCTCAGTAGTATTCATTCCATCAATATGAAAAATCTGAGCTTTTTCCAGAAGGAAATTGTTCATAAAACAAGGCTGTTACCTCTAGCTATGCATCAATCTCTCTACATAGTATCTAGTTAGCTAACAGTTTGACCTAAAAATTTCAACCAACTGTTGATGAACTACCTATCTTAACATTAAATATTTAGTAAAGCTGGTCAACAAAATTATTAGAAATTCTGATGAAAAATGGCCTCTTTGTAAAATATTTTGCTGGAAGTTTCTGCCAGTTGGAAAAAGAATCTACTCCTCAATTCTTGTCATTGTTCTCTTTTATCTCTCTGCCACATTTTGTTAATTCCAGGGACAAAAAGGGCTGTGGAAGAAGTGGAACACAAATTATGAATATTGTTTGTTTCATTAAAAATGCAAAGATTAAACTCACAAATATTTCTAAATTCTCCTGAACAAAGTTATAAATTGCTGAAAAATTATGTTGCTATGACAAAGTGTATGTCCAGTATAGATGGAAATCCTTTCTAAATAGGGCTTCTGTGTTGTTCTTGTGTAGGATCAGAGCTCATAGATCTAGCATCAGGGCAACCTCAGGTTCCTGAAGATGTCACTAAAAACCTTCTAGCTCCTATTTCAAATTCATGGCATTGTTTCGTTCCATTTTTTCCCCTTTTTTCAGGAATAACCTATGCCCAAGATACCAGTAACTGTGTTATCTCCTAATAGATTTTGTCATTGTGATATTCTGATCATTTTGAGGACCTTGACTGAAATTAGTAGACCTATTATCCAAGTAATTTCCTGATCAGTATAAGCATCAGTGCTGATTAATAGTGATTTTCAGACCACATGTGTCTAGACTTAAAAATCTTTCTACATATCCCTTTTGTACATAACCACATAATTAATAAAGTACATATTGTAGTCAAAGGTTTTACCGTTTCCTGAAGTATTAAACATTGGATGCTACTGCATGCAGGAAGCACTTAGAACATAAGTTTTGATCTGAGATGCCAGTGTCTGAACTAGCTGCAAACCTACAGCATCAGCACTTAGCCTTAAATTCTGTGTGCTTAAGATTTTCATTGTAAAGCTGCATTTTGTCATTCATCAGCACTGCAAGTCATTCTTTAACTATCCTTTAAAATTGATGTCAAAAAAAGGAAATACAGTTAGAGAAAATAAAAACACAGGGAAAACCCAACAAAGCTCAATATATTCCAAAGGGACTTTACAGTGATGAACAGTCACTTGTTATTAAAAAGTCAAACGTTTTTGTTTATGAAAGTATTTTTGCTCAGGCAATGATGATGCCTAAAATGGTGATTATCCCCTTTGAGTCTGCCTTCTAAATCCTCACTTCCAGGTAATGTCTAGTTTCCACAGATTCTTTCAACAGACCATATCTAAGATGTGGCTTTTGCTGTCTATCTGCACAGGTGAAATATCTCACATCTCAGCTACCACAACACGCTTTTCTCTCTGACTTTGACAAATACAGTCTTGCTCAGCTGCCACAAAGATAATTTTCCTGGCTTGTCATTTTGACCATTTCACCTCTCTCTACGCCTCCCTCTTCTAGCTGTTGCTTTTCTGCCACTTCAAACACAAGCTGCTTGGCTTCACCTTCAAAGCCCTTTCACAACACATCCCCACCCCACAAATGATCTGTACATTCAGTAAAAGAGAGTTGACACCTGCTGCCAGTTGGCATACAGAAATAGTCTCTTAACAATTTTTTAACAGATTTTTAATCAAGTACTCTTCTGATTTCTCTTACTGCCTTTAAGATTGGGATGTACTTCCTGAAAATATTCCCCACATTTAATCATTTATCTCTTTTCAATCCTGTCACTAAAATTTGCCTTGCCATAATGTCCAGAGAGAACTAAAGACAGAGCAATGTGAGAAGTACAGTCTTTTATTCCCCAATACTACATTATTATCTCTTAATTCCTATTTCCCCGAGTGCAAATTCTTTGCAAAAAGGATTACATGAGGTTTATATGTTTCTCCTACAATTGCATCCTAGTCAATTATTGAGATTCTTATATTTGAAGGCATAAAAAATAAGAGAAATCTCCTGGGAACTTCATAAATGCTTTTCTACACTTTTTACATTCAGAGTAATTTGAACAATGCTTCAACATTTCTTGGACCTTCTGATCCTTGATTACTACTATTGTTAGCTTCAGTCTTCATCTTCCAGACTAAATATTCATCAGATTCATTTGGGCTGTCCTAAGACTTCGGTCTCATCTCAATATAATGATAACTGCTAGAGCTGAGCCCATCATTAACTCACAGAATGGCTGAGTGCTTCTTGACTGGTACCTGATGGCACCGTAATGGTGATACCTGAAAGGGAGATTTTCTCAGAAGTGATACCATATGCAGTGGAGCTGGCTGGCTCCTTCTGTCTTACATCATTACTCAGATAAAAATGTTCAGGAATTTTATGGGAAAGACATAAGGCCTATAAAATTTATTTCTCTCTTCACATGGTGAGAAAATACTCCAGGGTATACCAGAGAACAAACTTGCTTAGATCATAAGGCACAGCGCACACTGGATGCAGGACATCAAATTAGTGCTTTCTAAGCTATCTAATCTGATGCAGCAGGCAGCTGTAACTGTTGCAAGTATTAGATATTAACATGTGTTTCTCCTTCTTTCCCCTTTCCTCATTTGTGTTTATTAATCATACCCTCAAAGCCATTTCTAAGCACAAGTGCTGTCACATTGATGGACCCTTTTCTATAAGTAGAGCATAGAATAATGTACTGCAGAAAAAGAACAAAGTGCTGTGGCTGATTTGATTGCCATCCAGGATGTTCAGATCCATAATATTGTAATTATTGTCTTTTAAGAACCACTACATCTGTGGTATTAAGTGAACACCCTGTCCAGACCCCCCTTTTGGTGATGTGCAACCAGAACACAGACCAACTTTCACATCTTGAGTAAGCTATTCCTGGAAGTCATCATAACTATAACTCGAATCACTGAAAGAGGAAAGACGAGACTTCAGGATAAATATTTCAATATTATCTAGAGAACATTTATATGGAAAAAAAAGAACTAAAATCTAAGTAAAAATAAGGTTTTCAGTTGATGAAATTACACTTAAAGCTGCACAGATTTTCATTTGGCTCCTGCTTCAAAAGGACAATGAGAATGTATTTTAACATACAAGATACATACAAAAATTATAATATAGGAGGTAAGATGCATAATTCTGATCTAACAATAAGAGTCTAGAATTCAAGTATCTTTGAACTTCTAGAAAAATCAAAGACATATTTGAAGTTCTAACAAATGTATGAATTCACTATATATGGTATCATTTTTTTTGGTAAAAATCCCCAAAAGATATAAATAAAAAAGCTAAGCAGAAAGAGGGTGCTTTTTCATCATTCCAGTAAGACACTGTTCACTAGCACATATAGATCATCTTTCAGCTACTCCTATTATCTACTCCATGTTCAAAGTTATCACAACACTAGCATAATAAGGAGCATTATCGGTGAGTGAGCGAAATTCACATTATCTAGCTAAAGCCTAAGTAAAAACCCATGTGAAAAAGGTCATCTTTCTGCTGAAAATGCAACGAGAATTTTGATTAAGTGAAATCCAGTCTTTGATGTAGATACTAATAACATTGAGCTGGGGTTGTTTAGCCTGGAGAAGAGGAGGCTCAGGGGTGACCTTGTTGCTATCTACAACTACCTGAAGGGAGGTTGTAACCAGGTGGGGGTTGGTCTCTTCGCCCAGGCACCAGCAGCAGAATGAGGGGACACAGTCTCAAGTTGTGCCAGGGGAGGTATAGGCTGGATATTAGGAGGAAGTTCTTCACAGAGAGTGATTGCCCATTGGAATGGGCTGCCCAGGAAGTGGTGGAGTCGCTGTCCCTGGAAATGTTCAAGAGAAAACTGGATGAGGCACTTAGTGCCATGATCTAGTTGATTGGATAGGGCTGGGTGATGGGTTGGACTGGATGATCTTGGAGGTCTCTTCCAACCTGGTTGATTTGTTGATTCTATGATTGTATGATTCTATGAACACACAGCTAAGCCCACTTCTTCTTTATAGTCTTAACAATAAGCAATACCCCATAGTGTGTGCTGGTGCTTGGTGTAACTAGTAATGACCAGAGACGAATGAACTGATATTTGTGCATGTAGGACTGGAAAAATGTTACTGTACTTTGTAGATTTGTTCTTCACTCATCAGTTACGAAAGATTCTGACTTTTGCAATGGCATTTTTGGTTTAGTGCATGTGAAATATGTGGGAAAGAAGTTAGCAGTCTTTCAACTTGAAGAGCCTGTTGTTTAGTCTTGATGACTGGCTTCCTATGCTAAACAATTTTACCTTTGATCCTTGATCTGGTAATTGGAACTTCAGCACAGAGGCATTGATTCAGACCAAAACACCCACAGATTCTTCACATTTAAGCAGCAAGCATGGTAGAATTTCTGTTTAAGAGAAATAAATAGCTTTTTTGGGGTTTCGTTTTTTTTGGGGAGTTGTGGTTATTGTTTGTTTTCGGGTTTTTTATGTGTGTGTTCCTAGCTGTAGCAATTATCTACATGTACTTTAACAGAAATCTTCTTCGTGTTTAGCATATAAATAGCTTTTCTGATTTCTTTATGCATAACAGAAAATCATCTCTCTCTCTATTGTGTACTAATTAGTATGTTAAAGATGGGAAAGTGTCTGGAACCCCAGAAAATAACGGAGAATGCTTTGACATTCAGAGACGAAACAAAAAATGATCTTTTGACCGTCTAATTAAGCCTATTCAGTTGTGGTTTTTTTGTTAGGGATTTTGGGTTTGGTGTTTTGATGTTGTTTGGTTGGTTTTGATTTTGTTTGTTTTGGTTTTCTTGTGTGTGTGTGTGTGTTTGGGGTTTTTTTGTTGTTTTTATTATTTTCAGATTTGTTTTTTCTTCCTGTGCAGTTTGTGAATTTGACTGTACAGCTGGCCTAGGTGGATGGCATAACACAGCTTGACAATCTGTGACAGAACAGTGCTTCTGAGTCATGGCATGGCACAAAAATGTGGACTGTTGTGTGCAAATATTTTCATAAGTCTCCTTTTAAAGACAATATATATAGGTCAGATAATACTCAGCTCTGGTGAGACCCCACCTGGAGTACTGCATCCAGTTCTGGAGCCCCTATTACAAGAGGGATATGGACATGCTGGAAGGTGTCCAGAGAAGGACCACCAGGATGATCAGAGGGATGGAGCACCTCTCCTATGAGGACAGACTGAAAGAGTTGGGGCTGTTCAGTCTGGAGAAAAGAAGGCTCTGAGGTGACCTTCTTGTGGCCTTCCAGTGTCTGAAGGGGGCCTACAAGAAAGCTGGGGAGGGACTTTAAGGATGTCAGGTAGCGATAGGACTAGGGGGAATGGAATAAAGCTGGAAGTGGGGAGATTCAGGCTGGATGTGAGGAAGAAGTTCCTCACCATGAGAGTGGTGAGACCCTGGCATGGGTTGTCCAGGGAGGTGGTTGAGGCCCCATCCCTGGAGGTGTTTAAGGCCAGGCTGGATGAGGCTCTGGCCAGCCTGATGTAGTGCGAGGTGTCCCTGCCCATGGCAGGGGGGTTGGAACTAGATGATCCTTGAGGTCCCTTCCAACCCTGACTGAGTCTATGAAACTATGATTCTATGATTATTACAACACCTATGAATAGCTAAGAACTTATATTGAGGTTTGTACCAGGATCAAAGGTATTACAGATATAGGTTGTGAGAAGTATCCTGTCTATTCTCTACTGCTATTATTCCTTCAACATAGCAAAGCATATCTGTGGGACAGTCTGACTCGATGCTAAATACGCTGACAAATATTGACATCCTATTGACATCCTCCTACTCAAGGTGATTTCCTCTTCTGTTTTTCTCTAAGCTGCTATACAGAAAGAAATAAAAAAGTATCTTTCTGCAATAACACTAAGATTGATACAGATTCAAACAATCAATGTCAACTCAGAATTTATAAAATGGAGTTATCAATTTTGAGATTGTTTTTATGTAACTAAAAGACACTGCACACACAAATGTATTGTCTAGAGAAGGGAGAGTTATCCTGAGTCAATGTAAAACCCAGAGTATACAATAGTTGTTGGGAGACACAGTTAAAATAAATGTTGGTTGAAGTATTTTAGTGAAACTTTTAATTTCTTTTTTTCCAACCCTTTCTGATTTCCACCCATGACTAGAAAAAAAATAATAACAATAACAACAACAACAATAATAATAATATCTAAAATGCAAGACATGTGATTTGGAGAATCACAAAATCACAGAAACATTTAGGATGGAAAAGACCCTCAAGATCACCAAGTCCAACCCATATTCCTACTCTACAAAGTTCCCCCCTAAGCCATATCCCCAGGCACCACATCCAAATGACCTTTAATCCAGAGTTGGTGACTCAACCGCCTCCCTGGGCAGCCCATTCCAATGCCTGACCACTCTTTCCACAATTTTTTTTTTCCTAATGTCCAGTCTAAGCCTACCCAATTGCACCTTGAGGACATTCCCTCTTGTTCTATCACTGTTCTACCTGTGAGAATCACGAGCTTCCCCACAACATCCTTTCAGGTAGCTGTAGAGAGCAATGAGGTCTCCCTTCAGCCTCCTCTTTTCCAAACTAAACAGCCCCAGCTCCTTCAGTTGCTCCTCATAAGATTTATTCTCCAGGCCCTTCCCCAGCTTCATTACCCTCCTCTGCACTTGCTCCAGCATCTCCACATCTCTCTTGTATTGAGGTGCCCAAAACTGGACACAATACTCAAGGAGTGTCCTCACAACAGCTGAGTCCAAGGGGACAATCGTCTCCCTGCTCCTGCTGGACACAGCATTTCTAATCCAAGGCAGGATGCCATTGGCTTTCTTGGCCACCCAGGCACACTGCTTAACATATTAACTTAATATATTAAGTTATCGATTAGAACACCCAGGTCCCTTTCTGCCAGACAGCTCTCCAGCCACAATCACCCAAGCCTGTAGCATTGCTTGGGGTTGTTGTGACTCAAATGTCACTGCAGTGTTTCACGTGAGCTATAATAGGTGTGTCTCAATTTCCCCTTCTTTATGGCAGGCTTCAACACTGGCAGAAATCTTATACAGTTTAGAGCAGCTTCTGTATCTTTGTGGGGTCTTTTTATGTTGACAAACTGGTAGAAATTTAAACAGGTCACACTTGAACTTACACTTACAATGGGTGCATCCAAAATATATCATCAATCATGCTGAACTAAGCATCACTTCTGAACTAAGAAATCATACCAGCAATCATTTCTGAACAAAGAAAGTTCCTTGCTTCTTAAAAAGCCAGTTTATTTATTTATTTATTTGTTTGTTTGTTTGTTTATTTAATGTGAGCAAAGTTCAATATATCTAGTTAGTCCTTGTTCATTCATATCTAGAGATGTTTTATAATTACCCTTCCGGAATATGTAACTCTGTGAAATGGGACATTAAATGATGTTAAAGGGAAAAACATGGACATAAACATGAACTTGAGACCAGTCCGTATGTAAACATCTTTTTGACACTGCATGAAAAAGCAGTTGTATATTTAACTTAATAGTAGAAATGAATAGTATTGTGCATGAACACTTTGTCCATCCTGAAGGAAGGAAGAAAATAGGAGGAAGGAAAAGAATGGGAAGGGTTTCTCTTTAGCACATTGTAGTTTTTCCATTCAATTCCAAAAGTCTAGTTTAACAACACTCATTTTCTAAAAATCTGTGAGCTGGTGTTAATTACACCTTCTATTAGTTATGATCTGAGTCATGCAACAGCTGTTCCACTATTTCACCTACAAACTGGCATGCCCATAATTACTTGTGTTGCCCTGTTCATTCTTTTACAATGTCATAACATTAACTTTTTTCAGTCAATGAACAGGATGAAAAATCATGTCTCTCTAAAACGTTTTTCAAAAGCTTGTACAAGTCAGGCATTTGTGAATGTGAAGGAAGAAGTTATATGACCAACGATGCATCTATTAATCTTTGAATATTCTTTTGGTGATATTTCTTTGTTAATATACATCTACCATTTTTTAAGTGGAAACACTTCAGAATAAATTCTGATGAATTTTTGAGTATCAAAACTAATGTGGTGTTGAAAAATGCCATCCTGTATCCCTTTTGCCTCAACTGCCTTACAAAAGAATTGACTTGATTTAAGGTGGTGAGATACTGGAACAGGTTGCCCAGGAAGGTGATAGAAGCCCCATCCCTGGAGGTTTTTAAAGCCAGGCTGGATGTGGCTCTGAGCAATCTGATCTAGTGTGAGGTGTCCCTGCCCATGGCAGGGAGGGTGGAACTACATGACCCTGAGGTCCCTTCTAACCCTAACAATTCTATGATTCCATGATTCTAAGGTATGTGAGGAAAACGTGGCTGAATCCTAAAAATTAATTTGTTAAGTTGAAAAAATTTGCGAGCGAAACACTGAAGAAGAAAAAGAAAAGTGCAGGGAAACTCTACATTTGAAGCTGCTTAGAATGGATACAAATTATCTTTACATTCTTTTTTCCAGTCTTGATTATCTAGAGGCAAATTTCACTGCTTTAGCATTCTGCCCAAATTCGTCTCCAGGGTTAACCATCCATGTTTAATCATTGCTGATAATGAGATTTGTAAACTTTCAAAAATCCCTTAACTAGAACTCTAGAAATAGGTTTGTGAATTAAGCAGACTGGAAGGAATTTTTTACTTTTTTTTTTTATCTAAATGGTTTAAAAGAGTTGATTGCTTTTTTTTTTTTTTAACCTGTTGCACTTACGAAAATTTCACTATGCAAAGAGCAAGCTTGATATTCCACAGTGAAAGTAATAGAAAAGAAATGCAAAGAAGCTATTCATTTTCCTTGAATATTCTTTACATAGCACTGATTTCTGCTGTGCAGGTAGTCAGACCACATATCAGTCTGTGAATTTCTCAGACTGAGTGTCCATGTAAGACATGAAGTAATTTAAACCCCCAAGCCCTGCAAACTGACATTTCCAGATACCCCTTAGTCATCTTACTAAGAAGATCCCAAAAGGTTGCATTGCTAAGATTTCTTCTTTTACAGCTATCCTAAATTACCTTAAAAAAGAGCTTCAAAGCAAACGTCGCTTTCCTGGTGCACTGAGAAAGGCACAATCAAAATAAATATCCTCAAAATCAAAATAAATCAAAATAAATATAAATGTGAAGAAAAATTAAAAAGATAGTCTTAAAATCATCACACCTACACACTAGCTCATATACTTACTTGAGGTTGTATCCACATGACTTCCAGAAGAAGAAGAAACAAAGATGACTTTCCATGAAATCCTCACAAAAAGCAGTCACAAAATTTGAAAGATTACCTGGGACAACAAAGTGAACACCCCTAGAACCCTGACAAAAATAAAATAAAAAAAATAAAAAGCAGTTATTGGAAACCCTCTTCTTCAGTTTTTCTCTGCTTTTTTGTTTGTTTGCTTGCTTGTTTATGTATTCAGCTAACTTAGTTATCTTGAGTATATCTTGAGGGTTATATAAGGGATCAATCAGGTGTAAAACAAGGCTGCTTGTCTGGCTGAACCCTGTGCCTGATCAGCTCAATCTGTACTGTCTTTTGATGTCTTCTTATTATTTTTTTCCCAACTATCTCTCATGTAATCTCACTTTCTATGTCATGTACATGTGCTGCAAGGATTAATTTCCCGCTAGTGGAGAGAGATCTGTGTGCGCACAAGTGAAATTTTCTGCTTGCTACTGGAGTCACACCTTGGGGGATATTATACATCTGTTGCTTCCCAAAAGTGCATGTGCATGTGTGTGAGTGCACCTGCATGTATGAGTCTCCACAATATGTGTTCATCTTCACTACTGTCTGGACCTGCAAATATTGAAGTGGTATCCTGGATAAGAGGGGATCCTGGGGTGAGGCAGCTGAAGAAGGCTGCCTTAACACTAAGCTGCATGTGCATATAAGTATAAAATACTATAGGCACACATACCGTCTTATGATATATAAACAACTGGTTGAAAGTATGGAGGCACACAGTTCTGTGCTCACTTTCTGAAGAATAGAAATATAGTTGTTAATCTGAATGTATTGCTCACCTGGGGACCCTAAAAGCATAGTCTATCTCAAACTCTACTTACCTAATGGAAATACTGGCATCAAGTTAATGAAATTTTGAATCAAGTGTTAAGCAATTAGTTTTGTATACCTTTATTAATATTTACTGTGAAGGAAGAGTAATATAATTGTCATGGATTGAGTTGAACCTGCTGCTGTTATTCATACCATGCTGCGGTCATGACAGCTTCAAAATGAAACTCTAACGGGAGTGAAGTATTATGGGACTTGAAGCTCAGATTGCAACACAGAAGGCTTCCTGCTCCCATTGCTGTTTCTGGGTTCTGGGTTCTTGGGTGTTGGCTGTTCTCTGCAGGGATGGTGGTGAGGCATGATGGTTAGCTGCTGGTTTTGGCTTTCTGTTTTATGCTGCTTTTTTCCTGTATTTCCCTCTGCTTCCTCTGCAAACATGCTAAGATGAGGTAATCATGCATTGTATTATTAGATCAATTAGATTATTAGCTAAGGTAATTACACATTGTGCTCATGGTATCTCATGTTATAGTAAACTCTTAATTTTTTTTATCTCAGCCCTGAGTTTTGTGCGTTACTGTTCCCCTCACTTTTGTATTGGGGGACCAGGCAGGTTAGCCCTTACACTAAACGATTACAATAATGCATACCTTTCAAAATGATGATCACAGAAAGAAATAAATTTATAAACTTCTGCTAAATAAAAATGGCCAACATAACAGGCACATAAACCTATTCTCATTATTCAGGAAGTCTGTTCTGACAAAGAAATTAGCTTTATTTTGTCACCTCATTTATCACAGGGAGAGAATTAAAAAAAAAAAAAAAAAAAAAAAAAGAGAAATACCATACCTTGCCCTAAGCCTTTTTCAACTAACTTCAAATTGTCATTAAAATTCTACTTTGGTGTCACTCAGAGTAGTGATCTGTTTCTCCTTTGCAGCTTCTAAACTTAATTACTACAGCTATATTGACACAAAATTGTGCTGGAAAAAAAGTCTTCCTTGGTGAGTTTGTTGGGTAGCACCACACTGCCTATGCAGTAAAATGCTGGTTGATAGCAGCTTGTGATGTGTATTTTCTCAAGTCAAGATTTTTTTTTCTTAAGATAAAATTTTAGAATATAAAGGATATTGTTACAGAATTTCTAAGCTCTTTTCTGAAGTTCTTTGACCAGTCTTTTGTCATAGAATAGTTGCAAAACTCTATTAACAATGTCTTGTGCTTTAGCCCAAGTGTTAGATCTGATGTCAATTGTATAATGTGACAAGACAGGCAAGGCTACCTTTTCTTTCACTTTGTAAAACACTTTGTTTTTCCTCTAACTTCCCATGACAATTGTCATTGCAAGCTGCAGCCATGTTCTCAAACTTAATGTCCTTATCAGTGACAAAAAGAATATTTCTGACTCTAAGGAGATCTTACACTCTCCTACTTGGGCACCCTATTACCCCTCTCCTCTCAAAGGTCCTGGGCAAGGCAGTCAGCCCTCCCTGTCATGGAAGATGTTGCTCACACCCAGCTGTCGACCTAGCTCTTGAATCTGTGTGTCGCAGCCACATTTCAAAGCAAATTGGTTGCTTTTTTCCAGCAGGGATATGCAAACAGAATGTGTGCTAGCAGATGTATGGGAGGTGATGGCTATATTTAATCTTTTGGGCTTGGTATTATTCACCCAGGGGAGATGAAAAGTCCCTCTGAAGGTAGCCACGCTGGCTTCAGCCTTGCCATTTCCCCTGGCCTCCAGGTAACAGCAATGAGGTCCCAACCAATTCCATGTTGTGGTTCTTCTTTATGACCAATTTCTTGCTGCTGCTAGATACTCCCTGTGGAGTGGGGCCCTGAAGGGGCCCTGTGCTGAAGGAAAACTGGGCTCCTGGTGGAGCAGTGTGGGCTGCACTGTGCTCTAGCATGTTGCAAAACCAACAGCAGACAGAACTAAAATAACTTGATTACTTTTTTTTCCTGATTTGACTTTTTCAGTTTTCTCATTTATCCCTCTGGATACATGTCTAGTGTCTGTCCTGCCACCTCTGTCAGCATTTGATCAGGAGAGAAGGTGTTGCTGCACAGACTGGGTGGAGGGCACGTAAATGCCAGCAGCTCTGTCTTCCCGCATCTTGGAATGCTCCTCAGAGCCTCACTCTATTTCGCTGTGCTCTTCTTGCAAGGTGTTTTACCTCCTCCCGCTCTGTAATCCATCATTCTACGTGCGTAGCCTGTGGCTGATTCATTTAAAATGTCACTGAGTAGCACTGTGGCTTGTATAACAATGTGGGTGACAAATGAAAAGTTTATCCCCAGAGCCTTTTCTTCTATATTTATAGGCACTTTACATCTAGAAGGTAAGGGTCGATTCTCACGCCGCCATGGTGCTTCTTCCTCCACCTTCCTCCCCAGGTCTTGTGGTTCTTGCAACTGCAGACAGTATAGAGCAGGTGGAAGGAAAGGGCTTGTGTGGTGGTGATGCTTTTTGCCACCACAGGGGCAGATATAACTGATTGTCTTCCCTTCAGCCAGCCCAGTCTCTGACCTAGGGAGGTACAGGACCTTACACCGTGGAGAGGATGACTAGCGTGTTCTGGTAGAGCAATGAGGAACAAGGAGGCTTGGATGTAGAGTCTCAGGTCTATCAACGGAAAAATGTAGGGAATGACAGACATCAGGGGAAGGAGGTTGATGAGGAGCAGGGAGAGATTCTGTTGTTGCAACAGTCTGATTGCTTCCCTGAATGCTATTTTTGTATCTAGGGTCTGCACACCTAAATAATCCGTGGGTTATGTGAACACATTTGCAGAAGGAGCAGTGCTTTTACAAGTGTTGTTTAAGGGCCAGACTATATCTATGAAAATACATTTACTGGGTCCCACTTAATGAAATTCTTCCATTGAAGAACATTTCCAAAGTGTTTTCTGCTTGTAGTCTGTTTCTAACTTTTTAATTAATCCAATCCATTTGATCATTTGCTGTTGATTTTTTAGTCTGCACTTGTTATCTCTATCTTCATCTCTTAGTGTGTCTATAAACCTTTCTGTAATTCCTAATTGGATCTTAAATATACTTTTTTTCTAACCCATCATGCTATTTTTTCTCTTAGTCATATCCTTCTGTTACTTTCTTCCTTCCATCTCTCTTTTCCTTTTACCTTTCCTCTCTTTTTCTTCTGCTGGTAACTATACCTTCTCTCATTTCTCTCTGGCTTGCTTTTCTGGTGCATAGGAAACTTCATGTGCTTTTCCTGCTGCTGCTGTTACTTACTTCTCTTGATCTGTTCTTGTTTCTTCTCAAACTTGTAGTCTAACTGTTTCTAACTTTTTAATTAATCCAATCCATTTGATCATTTGCTGTTGATTTTTTAGTCTGCACTTGTTATCTCTACTGATTATTTTCATCTCTTATTGTGTCTATAAACCTTTCTGCAATCCCAAATTGGATCTTAAATATATTTTTTTCTAACTCATCATGCTATTTTTTTCTCTCAGTCATATCCTTCTGTTACTTTCTTCCTTCCATCCTCTCTTCCTTTTACCTTTCCTCTCTTTTTTCTTCTGCTGGTACCTCTACCTTCTCTCATTTCTCTCTGGATTGCTTTTCTGGTGCATAGAAAAATTCACGTGCTTTTCCTGCTGCTGCTGTTACTTCTTTAGATCTGTTCTTGTTTCTTCTCAAACTTTTCTGACCTGCCAGTTGCTATCCTCTCTTTTAGAGTTAAGCAACCCCTGCAACTTTTTCCTGCTCTCTTGCACTTCAGGAATGCCTGCTCACTCTCAAAATGTCATAAACTTATATTTAGCTTGGTGTTTTCCTCTCTTCGTTTTGCAGTCTCTCCCCTACTCTGCTTCTTCTGAACTCTCCCATATGTCTTTATTTTCAAATAGTAGCTGCTGAAAACTTGCATAGTTTCCATTTCATATGTAATTGACTAGGAGAATGTATTATTTTCTGCTTCCCATGCAATTACATTCAGAATCAGTAGATAGAGGACAATTACCTTAGAATTAGCATCTTTACAGGTTCCTAACAGAAATGCCATGATCTCTGCACTGGCTTTCTAATTCAAATACAATCATTCCTTTGTAGACCCCTGAATAGAATGAGCCAGGCTTCCTTTCTTTTACACTTGTTTATCTTACCAGCAGCTAAGATTAACTAAAGTGAGATTGCATCAACTTTAATATTTATATATGGGGTGATACTGGGCAGCAAAAGTAATGTTTTCATTAGTCTGCTAGAGGCAGACATCCTACACAAGGCAGAATGTCCAATCTGTTTACCCAGAGCTTTGTTTTACTAAGGATTTAGGCAGAGTATTTTGGGTCTTTTTATTTTTTTTTCCCAAACTTTTGCAGCTAGGACTGACTTTCTAAAATATGGCACTATACCAATATAAAAGTATGTAAATTTTGCTGCCCTGCATGCACAGGACAGTGTGAAGTGATTTTTTGTAAGATGCAGACAAAGGGAGGAATTACTGGCATGACTATTAGTGTGCGTATTATATTTCATTCTTTATTTATGACAACAAATAAATTAAAACTTAATTATATGCAGAAATGCAAAATGCTTTATTAAAAGTTACATATTGAAACATGAGCTTCTCACTACTTTTGCTTTGTAATACCATGTACTATAGATTTCCATACATGATTTTTGTGGGTTTGAATATGTATTTGTGCAAATGCATACAAATATTTTTTATTTCATTATAGGGATGTAGGTATGTATATTTACATATAAGTATTTTTATAATTTTGATTCTGTCCTCACAGAGAGGACAGAAAATTATTCCTGTGCTTCTTATCTATCTTCTTGTATATTAGTAGAATTCTGTCTTTTGTTCATTCCCTCTGTTCTCTCCTAGCACTATCAAATAATCACATCCATTGATCATCCTATGGGTGGATTCAAAATTCCATTTCTGTATTTGGGTGTATGTCCTAGAATAAATAGCTATTGTGTTTCTGTCACCTCTTCTAACATTTTAAAATTATAGGGAAAAAATATTATTCTTTTCAATGATTCTGTTTTTTTTTTTTTTCAGATGACATTCATAACCATATGGCTAAATCTAATTCCTGCCCCATATTTTTTGAATCCCTGCACTCCTGTAACCTTAAGTTGGTTTAAGATTCACCATCCTTAGGGTAATCCGACAACTCTCATTAATAGTTTCTCTGCCAAAGCTCATTTGGTTGACAGCATCCTCACCCTTATTACTGAAGTATTAGTCAAATTGTCATAACATCAAAGCACTTTGGAGGGAAAAAAAAAGTGAATTAAATACAGGTTTCACAGCAGTCTTGAAAGAAAAAAAGGGTGCTTTACAGAGTAAAAGCTATTCAAGTTATCAAAAAACAGTTTAAAAGTGTGATTTTTATTAATAAAATGCAGACTAGAAGAAAAGGGGCATCTTTACTTTTTCTTTAAAAAAAAAGCTAATTATTCATTGGAAGAATGTAGTTACACGTAGAGTAACTTTTCTGTCAACTGTTGTTTAAATCAAAAATTGCATGTCACCTCTGAATGTTCATCTCTCTTATTTTATTAACTGAAAAGACAGCAAGTCTCCTGAGTGTCTCTAAGTATCATAAGTTAGGTAAAATAAATCACAAACTATGAATATTCACTTAAAGCATAAGATGTTCTTCGAGAGTTATACTCAAGACCAAATTCATTCTCTTAACATGCGTCATCCACTAGATGTAAACCAGAAAGAAATCTATGGTCTGGATTTTAGAGATATTTGTCATGTTGAAGAACATCTCTATAAATTTTCTGACTTAATTTCATGGTCTGTTTTAGTTCCTAGTACTTCACCAATGACTAATTTTCGTGGTCTAGCCTAAAGTTATTTAAAATATCTTAAAACACACCTCTTTACCTTTTCAGTATATTCTATAACTCATTTTTCTTACTGCCTCACAATGCTCTTTTTAACCAAGATCATTATTCAAGTTCTTGTTGGCTAAATAGATAGCAATCTGAAGAAGGCATTGCAATAGTTTTCTAAATTCCTGAGCATTGTGTGGAGGATTTTCAGAGGCTCTAGAGAAAGCCTCTTATCTGTTTCCACTGTTGTCAAACTCCAAATTTGCATGATAAAAATATGAATAAAGAAAAAAATATAAGATCAGGGTCTCAAGGCAAAAACAACCCTTACAGAAAAACATCAGGGAAAAAAAAACAGATTTATATGTATAAAAAAAAAGAAGGAAATAAATTACTAAGGAAAGAGATTGCATGTACATAAATATGTAATCTAACAAGCTGATAGAATATGCCAACAAACAAGATACCATATCCCACAAAATAAATAATTAACTATTTTCATTTGATGAAAATGAAAATGATTAACTTGTGAGTTGTGGACTGATATGATGAATGATAAAAGTGTGACTTCATTATCTGACTTTTAGTCAGATAATCTGTAACAAACTTTCCTTTTTTTTTTTTTTTTAATCCATTTGGTGTAGAAAGATCAACCTGCTCTGTACTCCAAACGTGATACTACACAGAAATTATTTTCAACACCAGCAGGAGCTAGGCCACGTTGAAAATCACTTGGGAGAAACTCTGACCTATGAAAGGAAAATGATTTAGAAGTCATCATGACTATCCATAAGTGACTTAAAAAGAGTGGAAACAAGTTACAAACCACAAGAAATTAAAAGGATTAGGAAAAGCAATGGAGACAGCTAATATGTGTTCTAAGTTAACATGATGTACTCTTTCCTCTGTTTTACTACCCTTTCATGTTTCACTGTATCCAAATGCTAAGGATAGGTTAGAATTACAAATAGTTTTATATCAATTAAAATTTTTGGCTGTTATAATAAGAGATTGGGTAGATATATATCTTGTTTCTCCCCTAATCTCCTTTCCCCCCGTTTGTTCTCATGATCAGTACAAGTTGGGGGCTGACCTGCTGGAAAGCATCTCTGTGCGAAAAGACCTGGGAGTCCTGGTCTAGTCATGAGTGAGCAATGTGCCCTTGTTGCCAAGAAGACAAATGGTATCCTGGGTTGCATCAGGAAGAGCATGGCAAGCAAGTCAATGAAAGGTCTTCTCTCCCTCTGCTCTGGTGAGGCCTCATCTGGAGTACTGTGTCCAACTCTGGGCTTCTCAGTTCAAAAAGGACAAAAAACTGCTTGAGATGATAAAGCAAAAGGCTACAAAGATGGTTAGAGAACTGGAACATCTCTTTTATGAAGAAAGACTTGAGGTTTTCTAGCTTGGAGAAGATTGAAGGGGGAACTTATCAATGCTTATAAATATTTAGTGGGTGGATGTCAGGAGGATGGGGCCAGTGGTTTTTCAGTGGTGCCCAACAACAGGAAAAGAGGTAAAGGGCACAAGTTTGAACATAGAAAGTTCTGTATAAACGTGAGGAGGAACTTCTTTATGTTGAGGGTGGGGCCACACAGAGAAGTGGTGGAGTATCCATATCTGGAGTCATTCAGAGCCCATCCTCTGTAAACTGCTCTAGGTGAACCTTCTCTGGCACAGGGGTTGGACTAGATAATTTCCGGAGGTCCCTTCCAACCCCTACCATTCTGTGAGTCTGTGATTCTGTAATAGAATTTCATTCAAGGAACAGAAAAGAAGTTTCTCAACATTTTTGTTGTATGTTCTGTCTCTTTACATAGTGTCAATATGTAAAACATAGGAATATGGAGTTTCATCTAAGAAGAGAGCTTGTGGCCCTTGCGCCTAAGGTTTTATGACACACACATGGCACAACACAGCTAGAAACAAGCAACAAAGAGAGAAAGATGCAGAAACATCAATATCATAGAAAGCTGAGAGTTCATAGAGTTATTCCTCAGACATCTAGATGTAGCATGTTTTTGAACTACATTGAAATTCCTATTTAGACAACCTATCTGGGCCAAATATGAACCATCATAGAATAACAGAATCCTGGAATCATTCAGGTTGGAAAATTCCCTTGATTATCTGGTCCAACTATTAACCCTACTCTATCAAGTTCACCACTATACCATCTGAAGACACACAAATCCATGGGCCCTGATGGGATGCGTACATGAGTGCCGAGAGAGCTGGCTGATACTGTTGCTGAACCTCTCTCCATCACCTTTGAAAAGTCCTGGAGAACAGGAGAGGTGCCTGATGACTGGAAGAAAGCAAATGTCACTCCAGTCTTCAAAAAAGGCAAGAAGGAGGACCCAGGCAACTACAGACCAGTCAGCCTCATCTCCATCCCTGGAAAGATGATGAAGCAGCTCATCCTGGAGGTCATCTCTGACCACACGGAAGACAAGAAGGTTATCAGGAGTAGCCAACATGGATTTACCAAGGGGAAATCTTGTCTAACTAATCTGATGGCCTTCTATGAAGTTATGACCAAGTGGGTAGATGAGGGAAGAGCAGTGGATGTCATACATCTTGACTTCAGTAAAGCTTTTGATACTGTCTTCCATAATATCCTCATGGAAAAGCTCAGGAGATGTGGCATAGATGGGTGGTCAGTGAGGTGGATTGAAAACTGGCTCCACAACAGAGTTCAGAAGGTTGTCATCAGTGGCACAGAGTCAACTTGGAGGCCCGTGGCAAGTGGTGTCCCCCAGGGATCAGTACTGGGTCCAATTTTGTTCAATATCTTTATCTATGACGTGGATGAGGGCATTGAGAGTACCCTCAGCAAGTTCCCTGATGATACAAAACTGGGGGGGGGTTAGCTGACACCTGTCAGGCTGTGCAGCCATCCAACATGACCTGGACAGGCTGGAGAGCTGGGTGCAGGCAAACCTCATGAAGTTTAATAAGGACAAGTGCAGGGTCCTATATCTGTGGAGAAATAACAACAGGCACCAGTACAGGTAAGGGGCTGCCCTGCTGGAAAGCAGCTCCACAGAGAAAGACCTTGGAGTGCTGGTGGACAGGAAGTTCTGCATGGAACAACAATGTGCTCTTGTGGCCAAGAGAGCCAATGGGATCCTGGGATGTATCAAGAAAGGTGTGTTCAGCAGGTCTAGGAAAGATTTTCTACCTCTCTACTCTGCCCTGGTGAGACCACACCTGGAATACTGTGTCCAGTTTTGGGCTGCCCAGTTCAAGAGAGACAGAGACCTGCTGGAGAAAATCCAATGGAGAGCCATGAGGATGATTAGGGGACTTGAGCATCTCCCCTATGAAGAGAGACTGAGATCCCTGGGGCTGTTTAGTCTGGAGAAGAGAAGATTGAGAGGGGATCTGATCAATGTCTCTAAATATGTGAGGGGTGGGTGTCAAGTGGAGGGGGCCAGGCTCTTTTGGGTGGTTCACAGTGATAAGACAAGGAACAATGGGTTCAAACTTGAACATAGAAGATTTCACCTCAACATGAGGAGAAACTTTTTTACAGTGAGGGTGACAGAGCACTGGAACAGGCTGCCCGGGGGGGTTGTGGAGTGTCCTTTTCTGGAGACTTTCAAAACTCACCTGGATGCATTCCTGTGCAGACTACCCTAAATGATCCTGCTTTGGCAAGGGGGTAGGACCTGATGATTTCTTGAGGTCCCTTCCAACGTCTGATATACTGCGATACTGTGATACTGTAAACCATATTGCTAAGTGCCACATCTAAATGACGTTTAAACAACTTTCAGGGAGGATGACTCAATCACCTCCCTAGGCATCCTGTTCCTATGCTTAACCATTCTTTCAGTATTTTTTTTTTTCCTAATGTCTAGCCTAAATATACTCTGGTGCAGCTTGAGGCCCATCCCTCTTGTTCTACCACTAATTACCTGTGACAAGAGACCAACACCTATCTTTCTAAATCATCCTTTCAGGAAGTTGTAGAGGGCAGTAAGTTCTCCCCTCAGCCTTCTCTTCCTCAGACTAAACAGTGCTAATTTTGTCAGCTGCTCTTCATCAGACTTATTCTCTGGGCCCTTCAGTAGCTTAGTTGCTCTTTGCTCCCGCTCCGGCACCTCAATGTCTTTATTGTACTGAGGTGCCCAAAACTGAGCATAGTTCTTGAGGTGTGGCCTCACCACTGCTGAGTATAGGGGGACAATCCCTTCCCTACCTGTGCTGGTTACACTATTTCTGATACAAGCCAGATGCCACTGGCTTTCTTTGCCACCTGGGCACACTTCTGACTCATATTCAGCCACTTGTCGGTTAGAACCCCCAGGTCCTTTTCTGCTGGAAAACCTTCCAGCCACACTTCCCCAAGCCTGTAGCATTACATGGGGCTATTGTGGCCTGAGTGAACAACCTGGCACTTGGCCTAGTTGAAATCCATACCTTTGACCTCATCCCATTGATCCAATCTGTCTGAGTCTCTCTGTAGAGCCTCCTTACCCTCAAGCAAGAAGGAGAATGACTCAGTGTTTTATCCGGGATGCAAGTCTCTATCTGAACATGAACTTGGATGCAGCAGAAATACATAACCAGATTAAGGAACTTGGAAAATCTGTTGTGACATATATCTAGCTGTAGGTAATAGTCTGAGAGCAGCACAGAAGATGTAAACCCTGTGGATGTGATGATGGGCTAAACACAAGGAATTTTACAGAATAGCAAGGCTGTAGTAGGTTGAGTGAAGGAAAATGAGAAGGCACATTTGAACCAAGTAACCAATAAAAGCTGAGGCTGCTGCCCATTGGCAGAATGCATGTCTAGGAAAAAATGATAGGAAGGACTTGTTGAAAGACAAGAGAAAATCAAGATCAACTGTAGAGGTAACATTTTGTCTTGTCTCTGCTTCTCTTGTTTATACTGAGAAGGATGAGACCTAAACTACCTACATTTTAAAGATTTAACCTTCTCTACATACAACTTCCTAGCATATTAGATATCATAGAAGTATGCTTAATCTATGCCATAAACATTTGTCCTTCCCCAAACGTATTTAGATGTAGTCATGCCGACTTTTACATGATACCTTAGTCTATATATCAATTCCTTGGGATCTGATTTGAGTGACATCCTAGGGGACAGTGAGTTGAATTTGTGACATTCACCTGTGAGCATCCACTGTGAGCTGAGAGCTCAAAAAACCCTCAGGCTAAGAAGGACCTAGAGTTGGGGATGGTTCTTTTTTTTTTTTTTTTTTAATAAGTGATCTAACTGTGGGGAAATTGTACAAATGAAATTTGATTGCTGTTGTACTCAAGACTAAATAGAAAAACAAGATCTTCCCACTGGAGTATTACTCCTATTTCAATTTTCATACTGATTTCTGTAAGGCTGGCATTGTGTTACTATGTATTGTTAATTGCATCCCAGTAAAGAGATGGCTGTAGTTCAGTAATGCATGAAGGGGTTCCTGGATATTGTATGCTGTTTGAATGATCCATAGAGCATGCCAAGAAAGTGTTTTGAAATCCATTTTCCTGACAGGTGCTAGACAAAAAGAATAACCTCTGTGATGCAATTAGAATTTCTTCCAGATTAAATCTGCTGTGTGAAACTAAAACCTGATTTTGATGTTTTAATTCAGATTATTAGTGCTTGATGTAGTACTTAATGATGCTTCTGATTAAATGGCAAAGGTATTCATGCATAGTTTTAATGAAAAGTAAATTTGATATTTATCAGATAGCTTTATGAAACAACGAGGAAGGAAAAATGATAAGTTTTTAATTATATTTATCCCTAAAAATGTTACATTCAGATGTGAAGACTCTCTGTGGTCAAATAAGTTAACTGCTACAGACCCTGTTTTTAGGAGAGGCCTCTACCATTTCAGGACCATCTCAAAATTGTGGCAGGTGGCAATATAACTAAGAAAAAAAAAAAAACAAACCAAAACAAACAATCAGGTAATCCTGGGCCCTGACATTACAGTGTTCACTTTGGTTTTGATCTCAGATTTTCCCCTTTACACACTTAGTGTATTTTTACCCCTGAAAATTTTTAACCTCTGGAAGGTATTTTTATTTATTTTCTACAAGTGCACCTTCAGGCAATAACAGCAGGGGTGGTAATCCTTTATTTTTTTGCTGTCACAATTGATACACTGAGTTATTCACATTACTTTCTGAAATGCTAGACAATGGCTTTGTGTTTGGAGCAGTGCGAAGCACTGACACCCAGAAAAACTGGTAGCATCAGAGTGGGCATTACTTAGGAAAGAAAAGATAAAAAAATAAAAGGGAAAAAAAACTCTTTTTGTTGCTGCTGTTGGAAATTTTCTAATGAAAAGAGATGAATCAGGAACTTTGTAATAACATGTGCCCAGTCACTTAACTGTAGCAGCAGATCTGGTATGAAGCTTACTCAGCACAAGCTTTCGACCTTTCAGACCTTATGTATCATTTCTCATCTACTGAGTTTCTCACATTTGTACAAAACAAACATGGGCAAAAAATAAAACAATTTCTTTTTAAACAACTTGAGTCCAAAAAGAATACACATATTCACCTATTAGACTTTTATAAACAAATTGGCACATTGTTTGACTTTTTGCCCACGAAGTATTTGTCTTCAGAGATATCAATTTTGGAGACTGATACACATTTGTCCTTTTTTTTTTTTTTTTTAACAGTTCAGCTCAAAGCAGCAAGCAAGAGAGACTGAAAAGGCTAACATTAAATAATGGACCCATAAAGGGAATATCTGCCAAATTCTTCCACTGCATACTGGGAGGATGCTGAAAAGTGAAACTGCTGTTGCATTCCATGAAGAGAAGCAAGAACTGTCAAGTCTTCTGGCAATGCAGAGTCCTCAAAACAACATTTCTGAAACTTTTACAGCAAAGTCTTGTAACTATAATATATGTTTTAGATTTTAATTTTTTCTTTAAGACCTGGAAAAACCCAACTTGGTTTAGTAGAAAGGCATACCGAGACATGCTGCTTGCTGAGAAATGTGACTTCCCTAAATCCTGCCCTCAGGTTGAAGCTGGCATGAAAAACTGTGGAAAATTTACTATTTTATCTAGGGAACTGCAGCAGTTCAGTGGAATATAATAGTTTTCTATATGAATTTACAGTACATCAGCTGTCAGAGATAGATAACTTGGTAAAATTCCAACAAGCTCGTTTATTCAGTGTCTGAATTACAAGAGGACAACAGCAAGACAAGCACAGATGTTCTTTAAGTGACTTATGCTGACATGGTTTGCTTTTTTTGCTTTGAGTGTTGGATTAGGGAGATAACTTCCAGCTCTCAGCTGTAGGAGTTGTAGAGGGTGGGTTAACAGAAGAGTTTATGTCTCACAGTTTCAGACTGTTAGTCTGAGGTTGAAAGATCTTCCTTGGTCAAACCAGCAATAAATAGATGCTTATTTGCAAAAGTAGGAGAAAAGAGCAACTGCATGAGATGAAAAGTTTGGGGTGGTTTTTGTTGGGTTGTTTTTTTTTTTTTTTTTTTTCCTATTCTGTTTAACAGAAATTGGTGTGGGCACAATAATACTATCTGGACAAAGTACTTGGGATGAGATGAAGTTCTGATCTTCTTAAAATTTCTTTGCATTTTAACTCATGCAATTATTGAGATTCTTGGATTACTCATAAACTGTAGAAGTCTGCTTTTAAAAAGCAATCTGTAGGATTTGGTCTTTCCCCTGTTATTAGGAGAGCCAAAATAATGAATATTTAGTATTTTTCAGTCAAATTTTGGCTATGATGATGCATAAGAATGCTGATTTTAATTTTTTTTTTAATTTTATTTTAAGCAGTAGCACAAAGGAAGATCAGAAGGAAATACAACTGTTCTATATCTGCATGGAATAGCAGAATCTTTAGTCCATAGATATTAAACTGGTTTTATTTCTTTAGGCTTCTAGACAACTGTACACTTGGTTAAAAAAAATCTTTTCTGTTCATAATTTTCTGGGGAAGGAAGTGCTGGAATGTTCTAAGCTGAAACCTTGTTTGGCAGTGACATCAGAAGTGGTATTTTGACAATGTTTTACAGCCATTCTAGACTTTCTTTGAATTATCCCTTCCAGTTAATTTGATATTGAATCATATTACAATGTATTTTGAGCTTAAACATTTGTACTGACAGAAATAGACTTTATGTAACATATAAAAATATAAAGGAGACATCTAGTATGAAAGCACTCCAAATCTGCAAATGACTTCAATTTGAATTGCTTAGAAAATTCCAGGTTAATTATTTTGTTTCTAGGAAAGAATTCATACTACAGGAAAAGAGTTATCTCTTTACAGTGTTCTTACTCATCAAAAGTCCTGCTGAATTTTGCTTATACTTATGTTCAGGAAAAGTAACAGTGCACCCATTGCTGTGACTTCACTAAAAATCAGGCACACTGGCACGAACTGAATCAATCACTGTTATTCTGGGAAATACCTAGCCAGGACATTTCAAACCTATTGAAGACAATGGTGCTTAACTATGTGGTTATCTTCTCTCCTACTAGAGACCTTTGTTGTATCCTCATTTATTCTTCGATTACAATTTTATCATGCCCTCAGGAAAAAGTAGTGGTTAAAAATAAGATTTCCTCTTAATGTAATTGTAGCTCTCACTCAATGTATGTTATTGCATTGTCTGCAATTTTAAAGGATAAGGATGAATCAGGTTGAAGAAATGGGATTACAGAAGATGAGAGTACCAGGTCAGAGAGGAATCATTTGAAGTTATCATACTTAAAGGTGTCGTGACAATGGTAATGAGAAAGATTTGTTTGGATAAAAATTCTGGTATCTTCTGTAAATGGTGATGCTTAGCATTTGGTGTTTTTGTAATTGGCCTGGAGAGGAAATGTGAATATAAGAAGCAAATCCATATTGTCTGTAGGTTGAATTAAAGTTCATATTTTGGTCCAAATTTCTAGTTAGCTTGTTAGAGTTAATACTAATTCTTCAAGAAGTCCCCAAGAACAATTTGCTAGAAGAATTAATAAACATGAATATATACCCTTTCATTAAGTAGGAGAGATGCACACATTTTACAAGTGCATAACCAAAGAACTGAGGACAGCTCACTATCCCTTGTTCTGAATTGGGTGGCATTCTTAATTCTAAATGTTTCTGAGCTTTTTTGTTCAGGAAACCACAAAATCTTAGCTAACTTCAAAAGTAAAACCTTTAGGGACTTGCTTGTGCGATGATTAATTGCAGAGTAAACACAGGTCTCTCTGTTGTCTGCAGACACAATGCTTATTTCTAAATATCTAAAGAACGCCAAAATCCATATAGTTTCTATAAGGTCATCTGTTATGCAGTAATTCAATGTCAAAGTGTCCCATCCTTTATTTGAACGTTTGATTGCCTTTTTCTTCCTAAATTGGAGTTCTTGATTGCAATAATTGATTTTGATAACACAGATACTAAGTGAACTAACCCTAATCACTGTTCTATTTAACCATCTTGTTTGAATGTCAGGTGTGCAAGGTAAGTCATCTAGTTAAGTGGAAGTTTGATAACCTAATGCAACATCTTTGACATCAGAGATTGGATAAAATCTTTTACGTGTCATTGGCTTGCAACAGTCTGTCTAGGCAGATGGTGTTGGTTTTATAAGAAAGACATACTTTGCCTGGAGAGTTTCAGAGAAATATGAGCATTATTTTCAAACATCACTAAAGGAGAAAGGTGTCATTTCACTGACAGCCCCAGAGAATATTTCCCTGTTACTGCATGCTTGACAGATGCCAGGAACAGATTGATGCGTACAGAAAGGCAAGGTACAAGGAAGCCGTACATTAAAACTCATTAACTTTAGATAGGAAAATTCTATTGGGAGGAACTCTAGAGCATTTTTTGATGTACAGCGAATGCTTAACATTCTAAATATATGTGCTTTTTTCATGTGCTGGGACTGCATTTACATAGTTGGTGTAAATCTGAATGAAAATGAAAACAGTGACAAGATAAACACAAGAAAAAATGCAACAGTAAAACGAATCATTAAGAATCTGAAGGAATATACAAGAGATATTTTCATTGTCCTAATTCTTAAAACACCAGAATCTTATAGGTGTAGTATTTGGAGTGGATCACCTGAATTTCCTGTACTAATTTTCTCAGAAGGAAATACTGACTTTTGTTTATAACTTAACTCTTGCTTATTATAAATGAGGTCTGTTTCTCAGTCCAGCCAAACTCTTATGCATAGCTTTAACTTTCAGCACTAAACAACAGAAGACGAAATCTTATTATTTGACTGACGACAGCTGTCTCTGGCCAACTGGTTCATGCCTTTGACTCCTTCCCACAGACATAACACATTCCCATATTAAAACTTATGATTTGCTTGCTTGATTTAGTTATTCTTTAAATTAAGTATAGGAAGAACACTATAAAGCAACCAGAACACTGGATGTCTGTCATGGCGTCGAATTGAACCTTCTGCCATTATTCTTACCATGCCACAGTCATGCCAGCTTCAAAAAATGAAAGTACTAACTGGAGCAAAGTATTATGGGGGTTGATGTTCAGATTGAAGCATCAGAGGCTTCCTGTTCTGGTTGCTGCTTCTGGGTTCTGGCTTCTTGGGTGTGGTCTCTTTTTCTGCAGGGATGGCGGTGAGGCATGTGGGAGTCAGGTAGAGATGCTGGGTTTGGCTTTCTGTTTTATGCTGGATTTTTCCTGTATTTCACCTTGCTTCGTCTGCAAACAGGCTAAACTGAGGTAATCATGCATTGTACTATTAGATTATTAGACATGCATTGGATTGTATATTACTAGATTAATCAGATTATTAGCTAAGGTAATTACACATTGTGTTCATGATGTCTCTCATGTTATATTAAACTCTTGACTCTTTATCTCAACCCTGAGTTTTGTGTGTTACTCTTCCCTTCACTTTTTTGTTGGGGGAGCAGGCGGGTCAGACCTTGCACTAAACCATTACATAGAAACATTGTTTTTTAATATGGAATTGAAATTGTAATTTTACATGTGCATAAGTACAATTACTTCATTACAAAAATCAATGTTGTTGACTACAGAATGGGGCATGCATTTGAGAAGGAGTTTTCAGAGGATCTTGCATTTAGAAGCAACAGGGATTCATAAGGGAAGAAAGATGTATATGCATGTGGATTGCACAGACATCCTTAATTTTGGTAGCTCTTCATTTGAGCACATTACTTTTCAAACTTAATATTCTTTTAAGGTAGATCTCATTAGGAATTTAATTTATATATTTTCTGTTCTGGTGTAAACAAATTTGATGGTAATTTTATAGATGATTTTAAATTAAAAAAATAAACAGTGTATCTGAAAGGAGTGTTTGTAAAAAATGCTGTTTTCAGTGCAGGTGGCACAGCGTTAAGTGAACCGAAAGTGGAAAATACAAATAAAAAAATGGCGTGCTCTTACTGTATGAATATCTACTTATTCTGTAACTTCATGTTAACTTTGAAAATACTTCTTTGATTCAGGTAGAAGTTAATAATTTTATTGAAGATGTAGGCACTAAATAATTGAAATAGCTATGCATAATTCAGATAATTGCTTCCAGTAGATGCCTAGTCTGATAAATATCTGGTGGAAATGCAGATTGAATACTTTTCCCTGATGTGAGATTTAAAAAAATTATTATTATTTCTTTTAAATTCATGAACTGTTGTGGTAATTTTCATAATAGTATAACTGTAATCACAGGTCACAGGTGATGACTTGGTCTCTGATGCTACCTGATGCAAAATGACCCAATTCTTCATCTTGCAGGCTGCAAACCTGTATGTACCGAGCAATTAAAAAGATAAAAAGAAACTATCCTGAAATGTAGTAGCAAATAAATACTCATTTTTCATTGTATGTAAAATGCAGATGCCTAGGTAATATACTGTGAAGGTCTGTGCTACACAGATTTACCAAGAACTACTTTATATTTCTGAGTAAGATCGTGTACGGCCATCAGAACAGCAGCAGCTGAGTAAACTTCCTGGAGTGCATTGAATGATGATATTGACAATAGCTAGTTATGTGTGGTTTATTGTGTCTCTCTCACACAGGCAGGAGAAGGAATTGAACAGGCAGGATAAAAAATTCATTTTTTAAGATACATTGTTCTGTCTTAAATGCATTCACTAAATTTAGAAAAAGCAAGATCCTGTCTTTGAAATAGTATATTATTTGATTTAAGGGAGGCTCAGGTTCCTGTGGCAGCACAGTCTCAGACTGTCACCCTTTCTTCAGAAAGATCCCTTTTCCATGTGCTACATCTTTACCCTATGATGAAGATTTTTCCATGATTAAGGTTTAGAGCTGGACCACAAACATTCAGTTCCACAGCACAGGAAGCTGATAAGATTCCAGGTTGTTTACAGCTGATAAATGATTAGAAGCCCCACCTCCACCTCAGAATCATAGAATGGTCTGGGTTGGAAGGAATTTCCAAAGGTCATCTAGTCCAACCCCCTTGCAGTGAGCTGGGACATCCTCTTACAGACCGTGTTGCTCAGAGCCTTGTCAAGCCTGACTTTGAACATTTCCAGGGATGGGGCCTTGACTACCTCCCTGAACAAACTGTTTGAGTAAAGAACTTCTTCCTAACATCCAATTTAAATCTACTCTTCTCTAATTTAAAACCATTGCCCCTCATCCTATAACTACAGGCCTTTGTAAACAGTCCCTTTATAGCCTTCTTGTAGTCCCCCTTCAGGTACTGGAAGGCTGCTATTAGGTCTCTCTGGAGTCTTCCCCAGGCTGAACAACCCCACCTCCCTCAACCTGTCTTCATAGCAGAAGTGCTCCAACCCTGCTCCATCAGGTCCATGTCCTTCCTATACTGAGGGCTCCAGACCTGGATGCAGTACTCCAGGTGAGGTTAAAATTACCCCGAAAATAAAATTGGCCAGACCGATTTTCAGTTGGAATGCAAATGAAGCTATATTTACAAAAAACCCTACAATCTAGAAATATGAAATGCACTGAATATGTACAAAATATACAGTATTTACCACCTGGTAGTGGACTTTATTTAACCAATCGTGAGGGCCTTTTTTTCCATTGACACTATTAAACCACCACCCCTGACCTCTTCGTCACCGGTTGGAGGGAGGTGATTCCCCCCTCTACTTCACTCTGGTAAAACCCCACCTTGAATACTGTGTCCAGTTCTGGAATCCCTGTTCCAGGAAAGGTATGGACATTCAGGAACATGTCCAAAGAAGGGTCATGAGAATGATCAGAGGGCTGGAGCATCTCTCCTATGGACACAAACTGAGAGAACTGGGGCTATTCAGTCTGGAGAGGACAAGGCTCCAAGGAGACCTTATTGTGGCTGTCCAGTATCTTAAGGGGGCCTACAAGAAAGCTAGTGAGGGACTTTTTAGGGTGTCAGGTACTGATAGGACTAGGGGGAATGGAGCAAAACTATAAATGGGTAGATTCAGATTGGATGTTAGGAAGAGGTTCTTCACCATGAAGATGGTTAGACACTGGAAGAGGTTGCCCAGGTAGGTGGTAGAAGCCCCATCCCTGGAGGTTTTTAAGGCCAGGCTGGATGTGGCTCTGAGTAACCTGATCTAGAGTGAGATGCCCTTCCCTTGGCAGTGGGGTTGGAATTAGATGATCCTTGCGGTCCCTTCCAACCCTTACAATTATAGTACCACAGTATCACAGTATATCAGGGGTTGGAAGGGACCTCAAGAGATCATCAGGTCCAACCCCCCTGCCAGAGCAGGATCACTTAGGGTAGTCCACACAGGAATGCATCCAGGCGAGGTTTGAAAGTCTCCAGAGAAGGACACTCCACAACCCCCCTGGGCAGCCTGTTCCAGTGCTCTGTCACCTCACTGTAAAAAAGTTTCTCCTCATGTTGAGGTGAAATCTTCTATGTTCAAGTTTGAACCCCTTGTTCCTTGTCTTATCACTGTGAACCACCCAAAAGAGTCTGGCCCCCTCCACTTGACACCCACCTCTCAGATATCTAGAGACATTGATCAGATCCTCTCTCAGTCTTCTCTTCTCAAGACTAAACAGCCCCAGGGATCTCAGTCTCTCTTCATAGGGGAGATGCTCAAGTCCCCTAATCATCCTCACAGCTCTCCGTTGGATTCTCTCCAGCAGGTCTCTGTCTCTCTTGAACTGGGGAGCTCAAAACTGGACACAGTATTCCAGGTGTGGACTCAGCAGGGCAGAGTAGAGAGGTAGAAGAACCTCCCTAGACCTGCTGGACACACCTTTCTTGATGCATACTATGATCCCATTGGCTCTCTTGACCACAAGAGCACATTGTTGTTCCATTCTATGACTCTAAGAGATAATTTTTCTCCTTATTAACATATAGAGACGCAGATAGAAAAATAAGATTTGTTGTTTCTGGTGTCTCTTATTTTTAGTCCTGAATGAATAGGAGGAGGCAGAAGAAAGAAAAGGAAGATGAGGAAGGGGTAAAAAACAAAAGGTTTTATTCAGAAACTAAATCTTGTGAAACTGAATTTTGTGAAATTGCCTATTGGATTTTTTCAAGATATGGATAGCTATTGACTAGTGGCATAAATAGAGAGCTAGATAGCCAACAGAAGAGTTTAGGAAATAAAAGGTTTAGATTTTCCTTGGTGCATTATTGGCTTATTTATCTGTTTATTGTGTGTGTGAGCATGAGCAGAAGAAAAAGCACAAATCCATGGCTTTGCAGATCAAATATAACAGAGAGAGTAATTATTTAAATTTGAATTGTGTAAATGACTGAGACCAGGCTTCAGTGACTTTTGAAACCTATTCATCCCTCCATTTTTAAAACTGAAGAAGTAAACAAAAACAGAGGTGATGAAGCAATTTCTTCTACTCAGAGGAAAAGTCTGTTCAGTTTACACTTCATTATCCATCTCTCTTGCCTAGGCATGTAGATACTATTATTTTCTAGGAAATTCTAAGAACTGTATTAGTTTTGGATGCAGCCATTGTCAGGAAACTGAGAGAAGATAAGTAGTTTGTACCAACCCCGTCTTCAATAATATTACTGGACAGAGTGAGAAGCATGTATATAGCAAATGAAAGGCAGAATGTTCTTAAGGTCTCTGTACAAAGTCTTGATTTTTTTCAAACGTAATTACAGTTGTATTTAATGAAGTAGCAGAACTGTAAAGATGTCAGAAAATGCTGTGGCATCAACACTTCTTGAAGGAGCATATTAAATAGTAATGGTGTCAAACATATGAAAGAGTGAGCAGACCTTGCATACTTAGTTTTCTAGTCATAGGAAATTAAAAAGTGGTTGGAATGTTGCCAGTTGACTGACTATAGAGGAAAAAAAAAAAAGACCCATAATCAGCAACAGTTGTAGTTACAATATTTGCTGAAACCAACACACATTAAATAATAATGAAAGCAACCATCTAAAAATGCTGGCAGAGTATATGGAACAGCTGAGCTGAAGAATCTGCAAAAAGGATTAAAAAAAAAAAAAAAGGAAAACGAAGAAGAAAAGATTTGGTGTACAGCCAATACACTGCCAAAGAAGAAAAAGCTCTGCTGGAGATTAAACAGTGAAATCAGTACCAGACAAATATGTGTAAAACAAAGAAATGTGAAATGAAAAGAGTGAATACGTAGGCTGGGTAAATGACAAAATCTTCTCAGGTAAGGAGATCTCTTTGAAGAAGAGATCCAAGTAGAGTTACAAAGTGCTTTATTTGTTTGCAATTACTTAAATAGGAAAAGATGTGGGCAGAGAAGACATTTTTTAACACATTGAAGTACATCATGGTGATGGTTTTGTACAAGAATCTTACATGAAATTATATTTATAATTTATTGAAGACTTCCAATTTCTGTCTAGCCATGAGGACCTTATTTTCTTTACACTAAAGTACTTAATGTTATAAATGATGACACTGAGATCTTGTGCTTGCTTGTAAGAATTAAAAAGGAAATTCAAGGAACAGGATTACCTGAAGATTTTTTAAAATATTACATATCAGTGTTAACAGTGGAGGTGTTGAATACGTGCTATGTCTCTGAGTTTTATCCTAAGCGTACTCTAGCAAAGTATTAGACTATCATAGTCACTGGAGAGGAAAAAAAAAAGATAAAAAGATCTCATTTTCAGTGTTATAAAAAGGCCAGATAAATCTATTAAAGTCACTGGGATTTGACTGATAACAACACAACTCAGATCATTACAAGGCCTTATGATTATGTGCAGAATGTACATTTCCATTAAAGAAATATATGTTCACTGTTAAAATGTAAATGAGGATTTGAAATAGACATTGAAGTGCCAAATGAAGATTCTTTTAAGCCCTGCTCTATAGTAATGGAAGTGACTAAATTTAGACATTACTTTGAAAGCAATTGACTGTTCTCCATAAACTTCATCTTCTGTTCTGGACACATCTCCATCCTGGTATGTTCCTCATTCTCACAATTCAGACCATTAGCACTCACACCCTCAGATAGATTCGAGGGACCATAAAATGAGCCACTCACCTTCAAAGATATTTAGCTTCCAAGCTCAGGATGGGCAAAAACCTGATCCAAAGTGTTCTCTGAATATGTACTGGAACTTGTTCTTAATCTTGTCCCCCTGGACCCTGAGTAGTCCAGTCGTATTTACCTCTCTCTATTTCAGGTATTGCAAAGTGAGCCTTAAGATTTGGAGTGTTCTGGTGCTCAGACCTGTGATATCTAAGTTTCCTTTGCAGTCTGGTCTTTGCTATTAATTCCAACATGTCGCTTCATCTGAAGGTACTATAAAACAATTAGGTCTCTGCCTTGCCTGTACTCCAGTTGTATTCATGTGTGTAAATAAACACAATACATAGACCAGAATCCCCTATGATCTGGAGGACTCAAGAGGAAATAACGCAGACAATTTGAATAAGCAACAGACCTAGTTTGAGAGACCCTGTGTTATATGTCCCAGATGATTAGCTCTGTCAGTCAAAACCACTAACAGGAGGTCCCAGTATTCCTTGAATGATCTAGCCTGTCTTTGCAGCCAGTCAACCCTGACATCACTTAAACCTTTATCGTCTATGAAAAGTTGTTCTTCACAGCTTTTTCCCACTTTATAGATTTGTATGATGCATAACATAAAGAACAAGGAAAAGATTTCCATGTTTGAATCCTCTGCTAGAATTCAAACTGCCTCTGAAAACATTAAATTATTCACAAAATCTTCTGAAGGTTATGATAGACCTCCTGCTTCTTTGTTCTTCTTGGTGGTGGTAAAAGCTGGGCCTGTGCCCAGTGCAGGGAACATAGTGTAAATAGCATTGCTGCAGATTGCTATTGGATTGTTCAAAACATCAGATGGCTAGAATATGTTATTATCAACAAGCTGTTTACTGGCCAATCAATTATAAACTCTGATGGAGCACTAGGCATTTCATTGTAGGCCAGCCAAGTGGATGGAGAAAACATATGTCAGCCTTTCTGTTACTTCAAGGGGCAAATTCCACTCTTCCTCTGTATGTTCAGTATGTTGCAAAACCTTTCACGGTGGAGTGACACGGATGTTAGTATGGAAGTGTAGAATCTGTGGCAGTGCTGTGGGAATCACTGAGACAATGCCGTTCTCAGATATTTCAGCAACTTTATGTCAACATACATTTGCATAATAAGAGTACAGCTGAGGCATTTGTGGGTAGTCTTCCCCTCAAAGAGGATTTGAATGCAAGAGTTTCTCATCCTGTGTGCAATAAAGGAACGGTTTGGAATTATTGATTGGCTTTTCCATCTGTGTTAGTTCTTACATGCAGTTTTGAGTCTTTTCTCTTATATTTATTTTCCCCAAGTCTATAAAACGAAGTAAATCCATTATCTAACATTCCTAGGTGGAAAATACTATCCAGAATCAGATGCTTTGAAAGGAAATATTCAAGTTTAGATAGGGGGAAAATATATCTGGTTTCTCACTGAAATTAATCAAAAATTTGTCATTGGAAGGAGGCTTTCTTTCAGCCCTGCTACTTGGAATTTCTCTTTTTTTTTCCTGAAGGGTCTGGTTGAAATGGGGAACTAGATTTGGAGTAGTAGAAAAAAAATCATTATGATATTAGGAAGAAAAAAGACAACTTTCTTTGGAAAAAATCTGTGGTTTTATAGGTGGCAAGCAGTTTTATATATCATATCTAAAGGACTCTTGGACAATGACTAGAAGGAGCAGATCTTCTAAATGTGCAGTCATACAATATGACTGCTTAAGTAACAGTATGTCTGTGACTTGCAGGCAGTATTGACCTGTTGGCAGTATTGGCAGAATTTTAGCTCACCTATTAAAATTCAGTCAGAGGTGATCCAAACTGATGTTATGAGTTGGAAGAGAATAGATTTGGTCTTTGGGATTCTATTAAATATCATGTTAGATATCTTGGGATAAAACAAAAAAAAATATTGGAAAGTATTAATTTTTCAAAAACATGCACTGAAAAAGCTTCATTAAGTGAAGGGCTAAGCAGGTGAAGAGATCTTTCTTTCTATCTCCTCTTAGCTCTAAACCAGCAATGCTGGGAAAAACAACAAAAAAAAAATTAATGGGAATGAATAAAAACAATTGCCCAGTGCATGATATCTCTGTTCTAAAACTATCTGATTTAAAGTGTTAGAAAAGTTTAATAACTTCTTAGTGACTGTTCCCTTTGGGTATTTTTGCCACCATCTGTGAAGGTGAGCAGTATATCACTCTGCAATTCACTTTTGAAAACACCAGCAAAAGGGAGAAGAGCCTGGTCAACAGTGAATATATCACCACAAGAAAATGTGGAGCAAGTTTATTTTGTTTATATTAAAAAGGAAGAAAGGCTACCTCCTGTAGATATTTATGAGCTCTGTGAGAAAGATTAAAAAATAAAAATAAAAATGTACCTGCTTTACACTGAAAAATGTTCATGCATGTGTCCCACAATGAAAAATTCAAATCCTTGCAAAAAAAATCCCAAAACATTCCAAATGGTTGGAAATGATGCTTCAGCTTTTCACTTGCTTGTATATCAGCACAGTTCTTTTGGTTCCAACAGTTCCAATGTAATAAGACCAGAAGGGATGGGTGCAGGCAATAGAAACATTACTGTAAATTCCATAATTTTAAAATATGCACTCAGTCTCAAAAAAATATAATTTCCTTCACAAGAAAGCTGATGAAATTTACTTAAATACATCTTGAGGAGGTGTTTCAAAATGCATTTTCCTCAAAAGTTGAAGCAGAAATAAATTTTAACCACAGCTGTTTTAAACATAAAAAAATGTAAGCACCTCTAGTTATGCTTTTAAAAAAAAGTCTATTAATGTACATAAGCCATATTCTGTAATCTGTCAAAGATGTGTTCCTTTCAAAGCATTTTTTCCCTGTGGAATTATTATAGGGATGGATGCATGCTGGGATTTCAGAAATATACATAGTTTAAACACACAGGATAATGTATAAGACGGGAAGAATGAAGAAGCAGAACTGGGTTTTGCATGCCAACTTTATGTAATTGTTCACTATTCTGAAAGATCTCAGCAAATTCAGCTATGAAACTCAATGCCTGATAAAAAAAAGTGTAACATTTTAGGCTCTCTCTTTCTGAATGTTACATATTCACTGATATAATAATTTTCTTTGGATGAATTTGGGCCCACAAAATTATACAAGGGTGAAGGCTGGAAAAGTAGGGTAAAGGAGGTAGTAAAGGTTAGTGGAATAGGTTATTCAACAAATGTTAACAGGACTCCAAAAAATGGGAAGAGATGCAATGGATAGCAGCATGTGCACTGCTGACAATCCCAGAGGCACAGAGATGTTTAGGGGTGGGAGGAGGGCAGCTACTTGTGCAGCTGATGGAAGCTGAGGAACTACTGTTAGTATTCTTAGCCTATCGGTCACTTCGGACGTATGCACAAAGCAGCCCTGTTGCTTTATGTAATTCTCTCTGATAGCTGGTGTTCAATCTTTTGCATTCTGTGAGACTTCTTTTCAAACAGAAATGGACTTGACTAGCATGTCTTCTCCTGCTTCCAAAGTTCAAATGATAATGGGTAACTCTACAGACCATGCAAGATCTTAAAGGTGGGATGCATATTCTACATTTCCTTTTAACCCTATACTTATGATGACTCAGACAAAATTTGAGGCACTGTGCAAAAGAGATGTCAGCAGGACCACCAGCAGATGTCTCACTTTAAGCATCAGCCTCTATTATCTAGTCAAAGTGCAGGACAGATCCAGGAGCTAAACTTCAGCTGATAACACTACACAGCTCTCATCTCCCTTCTTCAACAGTTAGATGTTAATTAATGCTATGGAAAGGATTTCAAATTGAAATCAATGGGAGTTTCATTATTCACTTCACTAGGAACGGTTTGAAGTACTAACCAGGAAATGAAGCAATGAATATCTAAGAAAACAGAAAAGCATGGCAATATGTGCTTTGTTTAAGAATTTTCATTTTCATTAGGTCAATGTGCTTGGAGGGTGTGCCACAGTATGTGTGTATGATGAGAGTGAAAGACTATTCAGCTTTCCACTAATGTTGGAAGGAGACAAATCTAGAAGCAAATAATTTATTCTCCATGAAAAAGGTGTTACAACTGCCTTTTAAAATAATAAAAAAGTGCATTAATTTTGTGTGTGTGTGTGTGTTTTATCAGCTTGGGTTTTTGGAACTACTAAATACAAATAAAATGAATAATTTAATATTTTACACAGTATGTGCATCTTGCACCACTGAGTTTTTGGAACAGTTTCACATAGAGAAAATGCAGTGGGTGCTTGCCTTGATGTTCTGTAATGTTACTTTGTCCTTATTTCAACTACATTTCAGAGCAAATACTCTTCCAAGTTGAGAGGTGAATTTCATTCTAGTGAGCTACTGTTTTGTGGGGATTTTTTTTGTTTCTCTGATGTTGTTCTCTGTTGATGTGGAGAACGGAATGGATATTTCTAGATCTTAATCTAAATTAAATCTTTATTTTTCTCTCTTCCACCCAATTTCTTTGGTGTGCAGATCCTGCATTTCATTATGAAACAGTGTAAAAGACTGAAGGTGTGTTTTCAGAAGTTGGGGTTTTTTTTGCAATAGCCACCTCAGAGCATGCCTCACATCTTGCACCTTATTTCTGCTCTTTCTCTTCACATTTGCACAATATCCACCTTAACCTTCTCATTTTCCCTTCCTTTTGCCCTTGATATATTGTTCTGCATTTAGGGGTGGAATGTGGCAGTTTAGGCTGGGTGCCTCCTATTACTGCCACATAAGTTACACCTCTGGTGTTCTGAGTGTCCAACCCGATAAGGTGGACACAGGAAACAGCATATTTCTACCCATAAATCCTGTGCCCTATAAATCCATCTGCAAAGTCATTCCCTGGCTCTTTCTTCCTTTTGCAAGGAAAAGCTTAAGATCCATGGGCATTTCTTATTTTCATTTTCATAAATGTCTGGCAAGGGATCCAAATAAAATGTTCTTAATAGAAGTTCATGAAAAATTATTTCTTTATTAAGATGTGAAGTCAGTCTGCTCCTGGGAGTAATTATACTAATTCCCAAGTTTTCATTCCACATCAGAGCAGGCTGAGATGTACATTAGAGGAAGAAAACCTAGTACCTTGGGCTGTAAGAAAGCTACAGAATACTCTATCCAGGATCTGAGGGTAGGCTTCAGTCTTAGATAGATCAGTGGAAGAAATTTACCTTTCTTAAAGGGGCCACTGACTCATTAGAATGGATTAGAAACACGCAAAACCAATGATGTATTAGTTTAGAGGACTAATAAATCACTGATCAGTACAACCAGCCTTCAATCTTAGTGAAAAGCTCAAACATTGAAAAAAAACCATATTCCATTGTATTAAATGTTACATTTAAGTTTTATGAACCAAAAATAAAGATATCTTTCTTTCAAAAAACATAGTACCTTAAAAGAAAATTACCTAAATATCAATGGAACTTTTAGAAATTATAAAAAGTGAAATATTTTGGTTTACCCAGACCAATGTTTTTCTGCATTTTTTTATTTTTACAGACATTTCTGAATTATGACTTTTTCATCATAACATCAGATTTAAAAGTCTCTTTGTGTCTTTAAAAATCTGCCATCAGTCCTCTAAAAGCTTTTGTTTTGCACTTATACAATCATGTCTGCCATTGACAAGGTTAAGTCTATTAACCTATTGTTGAGATTATTTGAGACAAGGAAAAACCAAGAAACTTCACAATAGATGTTACTGCTTTAAAATACTCTAAACTGTTTCTTTCTCAAAGCACATCAATTTATCTGCACACTGAGAATAAATTACTATGCTTTAAAAAAATCCTGTATTTGGTAATTTCTGTATTGTTTTCTTTCTGCTTGCAAAATGGTTGAATCCTTGCATTGAATAAAAGTTTAAGTTGGATCTTACAGTAAAGCTGAAAGAAATACTTTAATCCAGAGAAAATGATAACATTAATATTACTCTCATTGTTCTTCTAGGGTGTCTGAGTACTACTGTTTCATTCAGTGAGTCTTACAAATGAATAATATAGATGACACCAAGGAAGAAAATTTCCTACCCTTTGTTTTGCCTAATTGGGCATTGAAAGTCTTCTATTCAGTAGCCATTGTTTTCCAGAGTTTGCTTTTTGGTACCAGTGTAAAACCGACTAGCTGTAAGCACTGAGGTAGATTGGTACTGAATGTCAGCCCTCCAGCTCTGAAGAACAGAGCAATCAGGTTTATGATGGTATGTTGTATTAAGTGCATCTTTTTTGCCTGGTCAAGCCTCTCACCTTCTTCTTTTGCATCTGCAATGGGATATTCTTGCCTCATCTGAAGGATAGCAACTGTTTGTTGTCCATCTCGTACCAATATTTTACCTTGTATTTTTAGGAGTAGAGTGTAAACTCAGCAGACCACAGAGCTGTAAATTGCTGTTTTTTCTCACATATGCAAACGGAAAACAGTGGACAGCATTTGTGGTACCTCTTTTTTTTTCCCCACTATGATTTGGATCAGTAAACTTACCATGTGAAAGACTAGGAATAATGTGGGCTGAATGCATGGTTGATCTGTGGGCAGACCCTGACCACCTTTTGAAATGTCTTAATCCAGCTAAAGTGTATGCAAGAATAGAAAGGAATGAAAACACCCAATGCTGAAAACCAGCTGCTGTTCATACATGTTTGGAGAAAGACATTGGTCAAGAAAGCCCAGAACAGAGACTGTATTTGTGCATAATTGCACTGGCAAAGATGGTAGAATATTGAGCACATGGCTGCTGCTCTTCTGAAGCCATTCACTGCTCTGAAGCCTTGTTGTAATCGCTGCTGGCAGGAAGGAGAGGGAGGCTGCAGCAGAAGCAGAGAACTTAATACATGTGTGGTGGGATGTTGTATTAACCACACTGTTTTCACAGAAGGCAGTAGTTTACTTTTCATCTCTCGGTCCAACTGTTTACAGTGACAAGTGCCAATCCATTGTTAACAGAGGTAACAAGATGAATTACTTTTGGACTCAAAATATCTGAAATAATAAAAGCTGCAAATAGTCTGACAGTCAGTGTCCTGATACTTACTCCAAATTCTATCTTCTAAAGTGAGTTTAGCATTCATTGTTCAGCAGGTTATGATAAGGGTCTGCGTGGGATATTTTGTAAGAATTCAATTAGCTTGTGTTGTCAGTTAACACCATTTGCATAGTAATGAAACATTCTTTCAATAAAGTGTTGAAGGAAAACACACTAATTAGGTTTTTTGAACAGCACCTGACATTCATAGGGACCAATGGTGATGCTGGCTAAGTGCCTGCATAACTGATGCCCCTTTTTTCAGAGCAGGCCAACATTTTTCTGTCTATGAGTTCACAAGAAAAACAAGCAAACAAAAATCTCTCCAATCCCACAACAGATTCTTAAAATGATACAAAGCCAGCTTAATAAAAAATGCCATTCCTTTCTCTCTCTAGACCCCTTCTGCTTCCTCCTCTTTCTTTGATATATCAGATGTTGTTTCTTTTTGCTGTTATGGACCTACATTACTTTTCTTTTTCTATTATTTCTTGTTTTTTATATATATAAAAAAGTCTCTTATCATCTGGTATCTTCCTATGATTATCTATGAACTATTCACTTGTTCTGTAGGAATCACCATGGCAGCAGGACAGCTGCCAGTAAGCTGCTCTCTCCTTTTTGCATGCAAGTGGTCTCCAAATTGCTGACCAGTGAGAGAAAATAAGTTACAGGAAAAAAAAGTAGGTTGGCACAGGTTACTTCCCTACTGGGATTCCTGAGAACAGCACAATTGCATTTACCCTTTCCTTAGGGTAGATGGGCAGATGCCACCTGCTCCACAATGAATAGCACAACAGAATAAACAAGCCCAAAATATTCTTTCAACCTCCATAACTTACTTGAATAATAAAAAAAAGACATTTCATTTTCTGATCAAATTTTGCTCGGATTTGATCTCACAGTGTTTCTAACAGGTTTGTCCACTCTTTTCTTTCACTCCTCCCCATGTGTTTGTTCAAAACCTTCAGGTTGACAATAGCTCTACAAACTCAGGTTCATTTATTGTGAGGGAAATTGTCATGATGGAATTGGCTGCCCAGCATTTTTTTTTTTGCTTTATTTTATTCTAGAAATGCTTCCATTGTAACAGCTGTATTAAGTTAGGTATAGTGGAAGGGTTGTGGCCTTATCTGAAATAATACTGCTAATAAAAGTGGAACAGGGAAATGGTGTGGATTGTACTGAGAGAAATTTCAACATTTTGAATATATTACTAAATAATTGATACTGTAATTTCCAAATGCTCTTAAATTGACATTTTTTCTTGATTCTTCATCCATAAAATTTGAATGTATTTATCTATTTATCTGTTTATTTATTTATTTAGGTTTTGTTTAAAGCCTTAATCTTATGATCTATAGTGTGTATAAGTGTGTGTGTATATATATAGAGAGAGAGCCATGAGGATGATTAGGGGACTTGAGCATCTCCCCTGTGAAGAGAGACTGAGATCCCTGGGCTATTTAGTCTTGAGAAGAGAAGACTGAGAAGGGATCTGATCAATGTCTATAAATACATGAGGGGTGGGTGTTAAGTGGAGGGGGCCAAGCTCGTTTTGGTGGCTCACAGTGATAAGACAAGGATCAATGGGTTCAGACTTGAACACAGAAGATTTCACCTCAACATGAGGAGAAACTTCTTTACAGTGAGGGTGATGCAGCACTGGAACAGGCTCCCCTGGGGGTGAGGGAGTCTCCTTCTCTGGAGGATTTCAAAACCCACCTGGATGCATTGCTGTGCAGACTACGCTAAAGGATCCTGCTCTGGCAGGGGGGTTGGACCTGATCTCTTGAAATAAGTCAGGTGAGAAAACACATATCTAGCCTATATGTTCTGTTATTTTGCAAACTGGTGATTCAAACTACAAAGGACTGTGAGTAATGAAGAAGATTTGTGTCAATCTCTCCAAAGCATGATGTGTTGCTTTTATTCAGGATTGATACAGTCACCTAGACTACACCTCCAAAATGAAGGAAAAATCAGAAACTCAAACACTTTTGATATTAAAAATAACAAGAAATTATAGACTTTTTTTGACTGCATTTAGAAGATGGCAGATTTCACATCAGGGATTTTGATTCATTTCTTACTGAAAGCCAAGCTAATAAAAGTGGGTGGTAGTATCCTTGAAGGTAAGGTTTATTACATTGATGTTCAAAATTCCACAATAGAAAATTTTGGGAGGGGGATGAGTGGCCTGCTAAATGTTTTGTATGGTGTCTTAGGGAGTAGAGCAGTTGCAAGAATATGAAGGAACTCCCTAACCTGGTCTGAGACCAGTGCAGGACTAGCCAGATGAGACTTTTTGTTATGTGCATTTATTTTACCTTTTGTGTACCACAGGCACTCAAGAAAACAAGGAACATGAAACAGTATGACAAAAATCTTTGTAATGAACTGGGTTTCACTCTACCTTAACTGAAAGATCTGTATGATTTTTCATGAGCTATTGACATGCAATGAACAACAGGTCATGGCAACATGAGCTGGTGAGGTACAAGATGTTTTTATGTTCCCTCAGAAGCAAAACTACCCTTTTCAAAAGGCATTTGTGGTTGAGACAGCCTGATCTCACAAGCAAGCTCTCCACGCAAAGACTGGGAGCAAGAGAAGGCAAACAGCCCTGTGGTTGAGATAAGGAGAGTTTAATGAAAAGAATCCAATGTACAGTACCACAAGAATGAGTAAACAAGCCAAGCCAGCAAAGGACATTCACCAAACAAGACAGTAAGCAGAAAAGGGCAGCACCTGAGCCAGTAGACAGCAAAGCAGAAGAGGCCAACACTCCAAACCAGAAACCTGAAGAAAGTCCTCCTGAAAATAGGAAGCCTCTCATGTTACAATCCAAACTACAAGCCCTATGATCCTTTGCTGTAACAACACTTGTTATAAAGCTGATATGATGTCAGCATGGTATCAAGTACTTATCAGCAGATCCAACTTACTATTTACAGCAATTCTTGACATAGGCATGTGCAGATGGAGAACACCTCTTGTAAGGACATTCAGTGTACTGCAGTGCATTCAGAAACCATGAACTGTGCTGTAATTACATATGTAATTACAGGGTCTGGGGTTTACTGATTCTGAAGATAAAAACTACGTTATGTCTACCAAATCCATTTGTATATTCTGATATCATATCAAAATTGAACAATTAAAAAAATCAAAACCCCCACAAAAAAAAACAAAACAAAACAAACCCAAACCCAAACCAAACCAAACCAAAAAATCAGAAGCCACAATAAGCATTTAAAGATGATAAGTATTGTCATCAATAATTTTAGGTTGGTGATAATTTTAGGTTGGTGGGATTTTCTTTTAGCCAAAAGTATGACTGTTTGTAGAGAAGAAGTAGTTTGTCTGTTTATAGAAATGTCACTTCTAGTGCTTCAGAATCAAAATCCAGTGCAAAAAAAGTCACGATGTAGCCTATAAAATTTGGTATTTAAAGTATAGTTGGTTGGTCATGTACATTTTGATATAAAGTAGTATTTCTGTCAAGGGAATTATTGACAGTAGAAAACTCCTCAGGGTGACTAATCACTGAACAAAGTTACTTGTAGTATTAAAGTGACTTACTTTTTCTGTAAATCATTCAAAGAATCAAGGATGGGAATCTATGTGAAAAAGTTATAAATTACTTTCATTAGTTTACCTTATGAAGACTGTTCTAAAAAAAAAAATTGCCTCTGCTTACTGAGTGTTCAAGATGCTTTTAATTACTGTGGCAGTTGCTTGCTTTCAGACTGAGATGGGCACTTCTGTCTTAAAAATCTATTTCAGGACTGAAAAATGAAAACTTAGTTAAAAATGAATGAATATAGAGGACAGTATAAAGGTGAAATGGATAAGAAAGTTAATATAAAGTGACAGTGTGACTTAGGCATAAATTTTTTTTTTTTTATCAAACAGCATATTTTATCAAAAACTAGTACTACCAAGTATACTCAGGTTATTTCAGGTAAAATAATATTAGGTTATTGAAAAAGGAGAGTTGGAACACTTTCTGAAAATTCTTCCCTTAGAAATAGCTACACATAAGGGTAGAATTCAGGAGAAGGTATTCTATGGCACTACAGTAAAACTTCTTTGTAAGTCAGGAAAGGAAATCAACGTGTCTAAGTTCAGGAATGAGTTACAACAGTGGTGAGAGTCTTCCTAACCCTATGGTAGAATAAACACGATCTGTTAGCTAGGAGTCTGAAGCAGGTTTCATTCAGAATGAAAACAATATCAAAATGTATTTCCCTGCAGGCTTTCTCCCTCAAGTGTTATCCACACTAGGATCTGTTTGGTGACCTGATGCAGTTTGTCCTAAATGGCACTTTCTAAAATCTGTCATGATGTGGGCCTTTGCAAAACTAAACAAGCAGAGTCTAAAAGCACAGTTGGAAGTCTTGTCCTGATGCACTCTGAGTTTGTTTGATATGAAAGGTCCTACCTGAACACTTCTCACTTGACTCTCTGGATCAATGGTCCCAAAATAAGAGTGTCTCTCATCAGGGAAAGGCTTCACAGCAGTAGCTAAGGAGATGAGAGGACAGCAGTAACTGAGAGCCTGAGATTGCCCTCAGCAGCTTTGCACAATGCTCTACCTTGGCCTTTTGCCTTCTTGCAGCTCTGAGTGAGTGCTTCAGCTACCCCTTTCTGGCTTGGGGTGACAATAGTGCTGTAACAGGTCCTGGGAGGCCGAGTGTGGCTGGGAGGCAATAGTGAGGAAGATAGTGTGAGGAAGAAGAAAGTTCAAAAATCGTTGGAAACTAGTATCTGAAATTCTTTCCTTTCTCAGAACAGTTCTGATATATCCAGGCGGTGTACTGAGACCCCTGCTTCAGCCAGTCTTTCCAGGGTCATTCATTGTGAGGGGGAAGAATGAATCAGACAAAATCAGCTAACCTGCTGTGTCAGATTTCTTCTCAGAAAAATATCCAAGGTTCATTGTTTAATATGGAATGTAATGAGATCTTAGCTGGAATAGTATAAATACCACAAATTATTTTAGGTCCCGGACTCAGTGAAATCAGATGTTGTCATTCTGAGGAGCTGAATGATTTTACTCCTGGTTACTGAAAACACTTTGCTTTAGTTAATTCTACTCTACCTACAGTAGTATTTTGAATATTGTGGTATATGAAATTAAAATTTAGTGAAAACATTTCTACTAGGTAAAATTCAGTGGTAAAATTTGTAAAGGAAAAATGATTATCAGTGTTCAGTATCTGTGAGAAATAGAAATCTATCAGTAAATTAGCTTAGAAAGAAAAATGGGTCACTTGAGCATAACTAAGATCTTTGAATTCCCAAAATATCTTGAAGACAAAAAATATATCACATAAATTCACCTGAGCATTAATCGTGTTTATCTGTCACACACAACTGTGTATGTGTTTGCAGCAAAAAGCTTTACACCTCACGTAAAACCAAACCAACCGAACAATCCAAACGAGACAAAACAAAGCCAAACCAACAACCAAACAACCAAGAAAATTAAAAAAAAAAAAAAGGAAAAAAAGGATGCTGTAAAGTTGGGTTGAAGTCCTGAAAAAATAAGTATGTAGAAATCTACCTATTTTTTTCAAGTGATATTGTTCTAACACAAGTATATACAGTGAAGAAAACTTTCCTGACAAGTAGTTACAAATGCACATATAATATTGTCTGAATTCAGCCAAAACTTCCTCACTTATCTTGCCCAGCAATGGAAGCACAGTGATACATCAAATGTGTTCTGTCATGGACACTCCCTTTGTATTACATCGTGAAAAGTAATTTTATCATATTTCTTTTTTTTTTTTTTGGTAGCTTTAGCCGTAAACTCATATCTAAGTAGCTAAAATAGGACTTGCTTATGAGAAATCAAATAAGGAATATCTTAAACATGATTTCACCCCATTGACTTTGCTGAAATTTCAGCAAGAGATTGAAAGATCAACAAAAATTTGAGTGCTATTTTGAATAAGGAACCTTACACTGTTGGTTTGAAGCCTAAAAGATGAGGGATATTTAACATTTGCTGGAGCCAGTGTTTAACAGTTATGCATATCAAATTGTTGTCAACATCTGGATCCCTGAGATCATGTATCAAATTAGGAATAGTCTCACATTTGTCAGTTTCTGTATGGGTATTTTGGACTTAAAATACAAAGTAAAAGAAAACTAAAATAACTTACTAAAATTACCCACTTGAGCACTTGATTTTGATGCTAAGACTGAATTTTCCAACTTATGCTCTTCTGGGGAACGGTCAGAGCACACATGATGAGAAGAATGAGGACGTGGATTTACACATTTGCTGATTCTACTTGGTTGGTGACATTTGTTTTCCATAGTTGGACTGGTAGCACAAAAAATGTCTTTGAGGAAAAGACATGAAATAAGATCCAGTTTCCAGGCCTTTTCCTTTTGCATTTCTTTGATAGTGTGAAGAGTGTGAATGAAAATAACAGAAAATTCAAGCTTGTTAATTACTAGAGTGTAGTACTTGCTCTCATGAGTAAATCCACTGGAATCAGGGCATAAATCACTGTGCTTGGTTGAATATTCTTTCAAGAATGAGAAGTCTTCTAAGTCTTCTGGGATGTTTTGCTCTGTGTGTGTGCCAATTACACTTTTACATCTCATCTCTCTTGTGCATGTTTTCCCAGCAGCATCTCTCTTTCCTACTAAGTTATGCTGGCACAGCAGGCTATAGGATGTGCCTATTAAGCAAGATACCAATGGGTTGTGCTCAGAAAGGTTCTTTACAAATAAATAATAATAATTAAAAAATTGTAACTCTTTTAGGTGGCAGTGGGGGGTTGTGCTACAAAACCTCAGTTCTCCAACTCTGACATACGAAGTGTATTTATTGACCTTGCTACAGTTTTATGCAAAAAGTAAAGGTTTTTTAGGTTTAGGTTTAGGAGCAGGGCACTGGGAATACCTAGCACTATCTTTTTTGTTTCTGGTGGTATGTAATGGTAAAATTCTAACTTCCATTATTAAAAAAAAAAAAAAAGAAAAAAAAAAAAGAAAAAGAAAGAAAGGGGTCCTTTCTTTAGAGAAGACCTCAAAAGCCCACAGTGGGTCTTAGGTCATAAATAAAGCTTAATTCTTGAGAAAAAAAAAAAAAAGGACACAATTTAGGAAAAGTATGTCTGGGTCTGTAAACTTAAATTTGTTTAAATTTCCTTTCAGCACGTATTATTTTGGTATATACACAGAGAAAACACACATGAGGATATGAAAGTTTTGCTATCACTATACCTCACTGATATCTTCTAGTTGGCCTGAACTCAAGTAAATTTTCACTGAATAAATGTATGTTTGTATGATGCTTATTTTTTTATCATATCTCTCATCTCCTTTCTCAGCCTATATCTGGGATATATGCATTGTGCTGTTAAAGCTGTGACTTAGCAGTTTACTTCTTTTTCAGATGCATTTAAAATGATCTCTTCAGACCAAAATTAAACTGTTGATCTCTCTAGAAAAAATTAAAGAAAATAAAAAAGAAAATTCTCACAACTACATCAGGCACTCCACATTCTCATCAGAAGACTGGAAAAAAAATCTATTTATTATTAGAAAAAATGTCCATTGTTATTAGAATAAGCAATGGATTCCTGTTCTCTTCTCAACTGGGAATGAAGCTGTCTTGCCTGTTCAAACAGAGGTGACAAAAACCATTTCCTGACTGAATTCACAGAACATCTGCTTGCAAAATATCTTATGCATAATACCAACTTGCTCTGGATTGAATAATTTTCCTGCATCCAGTGCCAGCAGAAGTTATCGTCTGTACACTGACAACTTATCACTGCATAAAATGTGAATATAGGGCATATTTTTGTCTTCCCAAGGTATCTTCATAGAGGACAGATGATTCTATACTGTCTTTAACCATCTTTCTCTGTTTTTCAACTGAAACAAGTTTCAAAAGTCAAAGTTTCCATTTTTACTGAATCAATATGCTTCTGGTTTGACTACAAAATTAAATTCACAAGGGAAAAAAATGATTTCTTAATAATTAATTTTTCTTCCTTTTACCCTTTTCTTTTTCAAAATATTTATTTTTATTTTTGCCTTTGTGCTGGTTTTGGCTGAGGTAGACTTAATTTCATTTGTAACATCTAGTATGGGGTTATGTTTTGGATTTGTGCTGGAAACAGCGTTGATAATTCAGGGATGTTTTAGTTACTGCTGCGCAGCGCTTACAACGAGTTGAAAATTTTCTGCTTCTCATGCCATCCCATCAGTGAGTAGGCTGGGGATGCACAGAAGCTGGGAGGTAACACAGCCTGGACAGCTGACCTCAACTAACCAAAGGGATATTCCATACCATATGATGCCATGCTAGGCATATAAAGCTGAGGGAAAGAAAGAAGGAATTGGGGGACATTTGGAACTATGCTGGTTTATCTGCTCAATTAACTATTACATATAATGGAGCTCTGCCTTCCTGCAATATGGCTGAACACCTGCCTGCTGATGGGGTGAAGTGAATTAATTCCTTGGTTTGCTTTGCTTGTGTGCAAGGATTTTTCTTTACTTACAAAACTGCCTTTATCTCAAGTCAGGGTTTTCTTGCTTTTACTCTTCCAATTCTCTCTCTTATCCCACTGGGGTGTAGTGAATGAGTGGCTGTCTGGGGCTTAGTTACCACCTGGGGTTAAACCACAACAATTTTATTAGAAAACAGCAAAATGACAGCAAAATTTACAGTCAGATAAAACAAGAATTCAAGTTTTCCTGACCATTCAAGTGTTTCTTTGTCACAGCCTTTGATCTTATATGTCCTGTTTATTACATCAAAATTTTATCTAATTTATCAAGTAATTGACATTATTTGCATACAAGCTAGATGCTTAAAAAATTTCAAATGTGTTGGGCCAGACTTTCACACAGTATCAGATAACAACTTGGAAAGTACAGATTGCACAGGGGAAGGTATTACTGAATAATATTAATGGTAATAAAAACAGAACTGGTGACTTTAAGAGACAGAAGCACTGCAACACCAAAGGAAGATACTTCAAAGTTTTACCTCCCAATGAAAGCAAACAAGACCCCATAAAAGGAGAGTAGTCAGAGAGAGGTGAAAGTACTTGTCTAAAGTATTTCTTGGTTTTCTTCCTAATGCTGTTTCTATTCTCTGATGCTGCCAGTAAGGTAGTGAAATGCGTGCAGACTTGCACTCCCACCTTTTCTTTCATATAGTTCACTATGCAACATGATGGCTGAAACATTCTCAGTGGGGTTCTCAGTTGGGCATGGTCTGGTATTTAGGAACACCTGTATATTGGTGCAGGCAGCAGGGTGCTTGATTTCAATGGGCTATCAGAGCACATAAACAGATAGTGAGAGGCAAGGCACTGTCAGTGTCTGTGAATACCAGGGAAACTTGCAGTTGAGGTGACTACATGGATGGCATAGATGCACTGTTTTGCAGGTGCAGTTTTGCAAGGCCAGGTGAGGGAAAAAGTCACAATGCATGAATCATTTTAGCTCATGAGTATAACTCTCTGTTGTCAATCCCAGTTCTGTTTGTCATCAGACAAAAGACACTCCAGACAGTAAACCATTACAGCTCTGCATTGTTCTGTCCCCAAGGGAGCCTTTTTTAAAGAGGCAAATTGATTTTTGCCACCAGACTCTGAGTCATGCATACAAACTAGGAGCATACTTATGAATCGCTATATTCATTTCCCCACGGTGCTCAGTAAGGTGAGTTGTTTGCCTGATTTGTTTAAGAGTAGACTCAAGGAAAGAAACAAAACAAAGCAAAACACAAAACTCTAACGTTTTTAACCCCTGCCTCAAGAATACAATATATTAGCATTCAAATAAATGTTTTCACTCCCTATGGAAGGTGTAAATTTCTGATTTACTCAAAATTGATATGATCAAGTGGTTTGCCACATGCTGTGTATAGAGCTTTCTAAACAAATCTTTGCTTGGGTATTTTCAGGAGTAGGGAGAATAAAGGAACAAAACCCAAGTAAGAGGGATTGATTCTATTGCCTAGTGAGAGGCATCTCATGCCTTGTGGGACACCCTAAGACCTAAGGTGTTCAGTGGACAGTTATGTAAGACCTGTACTCTTTTAGAGGAGCAGCTGAAGCCCAGATAGGACACTAATCCCTGCAGAACCATATGGATCAGGGGAGATTTAGAATCCATCAAAGAAATTGAAAGCAGATTTGTTAAACTAAGCATATTTCTGCTCAAAGACTAAACCAGAATTTGTCCTACTCTTCAAACTGAAGAATATTTTATTTTAGTATTTGTACTTCCTCAAAAAACTTTTTTTTTTTTTAATTCAAGGGCCTCCATTTTTGTTTCTCTTATAAGATTATTTTTCACTCATTTAATATATATATAGACTGAACCTGCTAAATATTTTTAAAAGACTGAATAACAGAGAGCTAAATCTTACTGAGATATTTTTAGATTTCAAATTAGTTTTGTAAGATTTCAATGGTGCAAAAGGAGTGAATGAAAAAAGTATCATCTAGACAGACAAAATTACATCACACTGAAATTTGCACCTATTGACAGAAGATGGAGCAAAAATGGACTTGTGGGAGGAAGCAGGCTGGAGAGACTGAAGTTTATTTTCTGAAGGCTTCTTTTGCTTTAGTAGTTCATGCTACACACTGTATAAAGTTAACTTTAACGTATGGATAAAATATGATAAAAATTAAGAACAGTGTGATCTGTTATTAAAATACAAAGATTTCAATGTGCCTTCTTCACATGCTATATAACATGTTTATTACACGTTTACAGCTATATATTAGGTTCTTGTGTTGTAGATATATGGAGACCTAGGTAAGAGTTTAAAAAAGTTCTTATTTAGATTAGAGACAGAAGGCACGTTTTGGCTCATCTGGTGTAACTGGCAGAATTTACTGGTCATCTATAGAGAAAGCAAAATACCTGGAGAAGAGCTGCTCAGCTGGTTTAAAATATTACAGCTCCTTCATCTTCAGCCGGACCCTAATGATTCAAGTGTTGAGGATCTGGTCTTGGGTAAGTAGCTAAATCCATCTGGTTAGCCACCAGCTGGCAAATACAATGGTGTGACATAGGGATCACATTTCAAAGACCTTGGGTGATGGTTTTAAGGCTATGCCTTTAATTTGTCTTCACAGAGTTCAAGCAGAAAAGTAAAAGAATGTAAATGTAAATAAATCACAATTGGGTGTAAGAAAGCAAAGTAATGATTATTCTAAACACTTCCATTGGAGAGAGAGAAATGTTTGAGTCAGTACTCAAAACAAAGTACAGGCAATCTGTCTGGCTGTCTGGTGTTTCTCTGCTGGGCAGTCTGCGTTTGTCTTCTGCCCTTGGCTTTTTGGAGATAACACACAACCGCATACTGACCTTGAAAGCAAAGTTTTAACAATCTCTCTGCTTCTTGGACTTCTTCCTTCTGCCAGGGGTGTCTGGGGAAGGCAGGGAAGGGGGAGGCAGGGGAGCAGCTTTCCTGGCTTTGGCCATGAGGGTTTTGTGCTGTTTCTGTTAATTGTACATATTTATAAATATTGTAAATACTGTATATATGTACATATTCATTGCATTCCATTGTAGACTGTAATTTTTGCTCTGTAAATACAGCTTCATTTGCTTCCAATCTGAGGTAGTCTGGAGTTGTTTTTGTGAGAGGGGAATTTCAGCCCACCACACTACAACATCTTGCTATTTTTCTTTTTATTTTTTATTTGCTTTAATGAAAAACATACTTCACAACACAAAAATTTTGCCACATTGGGAATTTTCCATGTTGGAAATGCATATCTAAAAGCATACAAAATTCTCTGGAAGTATAAGACTCCAGTGTCTTAAACTTCCTCTGCATAATCCAAAATCTAAGCCTTCTTTTTACTTTCTTCTAGATATTTTATATTTATACTATTTCTTAAATGCACAGAGATCTTAAATATTTTGAAATATTTACCTAAATCTCAACTACCTGAAAAACATAGAATACTTACGGAAGTCAAAGGGACCTTTGTGCCATGAAGAAGGCAGACAGAGTTCTGTATTTACTGGTAAAATATTGGTGCTTGAGTTTAAGCAAACATAGCAGTTCTTCAGAGGATGTCTGAGTGATGGAAAACACTGAAATAAGGAGAGAAAGAACAATAAATCTATAGACACTATCAGTGAGCTGTTTAAAAATGCAGAGGAGTAAATGGGATGGAAAAGATATAGTGAGATGAAACTGAAATAGAGAAGGTGGACTAAAAACCTGCTGCTAAGACATAGAAAGGAGCCAGAGAATGAAAAGATACAAACAAGTCAAGAAATTAGAAAATAATTAATGAAGAAGGAAAATACAGAGCTGGCACACTTCATTTGTATTAGAAAGGCACAGCAATGATGTGATCAAGACAAAATAGAAGCCAAATCAAACCTTCACATAAATTTATGCCATACCTTTGAGAGTGAGTAATTTTTTTACATTTTTCAGGAAAAGGATGCATTGTATGTTTTTGATTAGGATTGGAATATGAAGTAAAGTAATAATACTCCAAGGAAGGCTGTTTGGGAATATTTTTATATCTTTTTTTCTCTTCTGGTAACTCTGGTAGAGACAGGAAATATCAGAGTTATTGTGGCAGCTTAGGCTGGGTGCCCCCTGCCACTGCCACATAAATTACACCTCTGGTGTCCTGGGTGCCCACCCAATAGGGGTGGATACAGGAAATGGCATATTTCTACCCATAAATCCTGCGCCCTATAAATCCATCTGCAGAGTCATATTCTTTCTCTTTCTTCCCTCTCTGCTCCTGTGAGAGATGCTTTCTTATCAGGTAACGGTGGGGAGTATCTCTCTAGGCCACTTAGGCCTGTCTAGGCCTAATGCCAGGAGGAGAATGGGGGGGGGGGGGGGAGGGCAGTCTCAGACCTGGCCAGCCTGAGATTTGCCTAGCAGCGGGAGGGGGAAGAAAGAGCCCTGGGGATTTTGGGTTTACCCTCAGGTGGGGAGAAGGAAAGGATTGGGAAGCTTTGGGAATTCTGTGAGGGTTTCTGTATGCTTTTGGGATATTCTTAGCACTATCCTTTGTAGTCTTTTGTAGCTTCACCAATTGCTTTTCCATTTAAACTTTCCATCACTCTCCAATCTGTTTGTGTGAGTCTCATTCTTTTGTCCCTCTCGGGGCAAGAGACGATCTGTCTGGCCCCAAACCAGCACAGTTATAAAAAGGAAAGTAGCTATGGGATTGGAATTAGATAATGGAAGACTAAATTCTGGTAAAAGATTGTACTTCATATATAATGTATTTTTTCTCAATTGAGTTTTTAGTATGAAATTTTCCATATTAAAACTGTGAGCAGTATATGCAACCATATGCAGAATCTCTCCCCATGAGAGCACATCCAAAGTTTGTCAGCCGCTCTTTGCCAGCCTGGAGACAGCTGAAAGAGGTTGTTTTGCTGGCACATGGGCTGTGCTAATAAATATTTATTGTGTTTCTGTTTGACCAACAGCAATCCTATTTTTACTATAGTGGTTCAGTGAAACTCAGCCGCAGAATATCTCTCATTTACTTCTTCACTCTCAAAAGAATCCTGTAATATTCTCAAATCACTAAATTCCTGCCATTGGTTATGGTAGTAACATGACAGCTTCATGTGAACCTTATGATGATGTGTTGGAAAAGCACTATTTTTCACTGGGAATATGAATTTTATTTTTCCCATAAAAAACAGTGATTGTAAGGATGTGGATTATTGTAGAGGATTATAATCATAGGATCATAGAATCATAATCATAGAATCATAGATTGATCCCGGCCAGCAGCTAAGCACTCACCAAGTCACTTCCTCACTTCCCCCACTCTACAGGGTTAGGGGACAAAATCATAAGAATAATAAACTGAAAACTCATGGATTGAGATAAAGACAGTTTAATAAATGAAGCAAAGCTGTGTAAGCAAGGAAAGTTAAATAAGGAATTCAGTCACTACTTTCTATTGGCAGGCATATATTTTGGCACTTCCTGGAAGGCAGGGCCATGGCATGCATAACAGCTACTTGGGAAGACAAATGCCGTAAGTCCAAACATCCCTCCCTACCTTCACATCTTTCTTAGTTCATATTGCTGAGCATATTATCTGCTACAGTCAACCTCAGACAATTTAGGCCAGCTGTGCCAACTGTGTCCCTTCCTAACCTCTTACACACTCCCAGCCTACTTTCTGGGTGGGCAGTGTGAGAAATCGAGGGAGCCTTGATGCTGCACTGTTCAGCAATAGTCAAAACATTGATATGTGGTTGTCACAATGTTAATGACATATCCAAAATATGTCACCATGTAGGCTGCTATGAAGAAAGTTAACTACATCCCAGCCAGAACATTTCTCCTGTAAAGTACAAATGGATAAAGTACAACTAGATAAAGTACAACTGTCACTTGTAGCAACGTTTTGCAAGTTATTACTATCACATCTCCAGGCAATTAATTTGTATTTATTCAGATATGAATAGCAAGAGGAATACCTTCTGGGTTTGGTTGATTACTTATAGTTGAGACAGGTAGAAACGAGAGGACAATAAAGATTTGTTTTAGTTGGTTTGTTTTTTTGTTTGCTTGGCCTGGTTTGGTTTTTTTATTTCATTTTATTTTTTAGCTAGAAACTTGCTTAAATTAAAGTACAGGACAGGAAAATGTCAGTAACTAACAAAGAAGCTAAATTTCAGGTCTTTACAAAAATCAAACAAACAAAAAACCTGAGGATAGTTTCAAAATAACATTGCTATTGTTACAAATCCCTGCAAAATGTTACTATTTCTAACTGGTATGAGTTCTAATATCTGAACTAAGTCTACAGCATTAATCTGATAAAACTTCTATTTTTCCATCAAACATACCTACAGAGGGTAGGAAAAAATGAATCTGGTCTGAGGGGTTGGTTTGACCCTTTGGAAAGAATGGCTACAGAAAATGGCTGTGGCAAAATTCAACAAGTGAATAAAATAAGTTAGTAAAATGTAGTACTTCATCATTTGGAAGTCTAATTTATACCTTGTTTGTATGATGAATATTATAGGAGATACCCAGCCAGTATACCTTAATTTTGACCTCTGCACATATGAAGGCAGAACTACATAAACAAGGTTTCTACCCTCATCTCCAGTAAGAGAACAAATTTTGCTTTTATGCAAATTATATTACATATTTATTAACTCATATGCCTTTGGCTTGATGTATAAAAGTTGTTAATTCCTTTTTGATAATAAAGAAACATTACCTATTGGGAAAAAGTTCTACTTGCTGTCCACAAGGACCCTGGCGTCTTTTCTGCAGAAGTTTTACAGCCAGCCAATCCCTCCCTATGCCAGTGTTTGTGTTTAGTCCTCTCCAGGTACAAAACTTAGAGTTTTCCATTGTTTAACTCCAAAAATTTCCTTTCTACCCACATTTCTGGCCTGACAAGGTTGCTCTGAACGAAGCACAACCCCTTGGTATATCAGCATGGTTGTGAGGCTCACATCCAAGCACCCACACAGCCAATCATTCTCTTTCTGCTCTCTTCCTGGCAGCAAGATGAGAGAGAAAATTGTTTCACAGAACCAGAGAATCACAGAATACCTCAAGCTGGAAGGGACTCTTGTGAATCATCGAGTCCAACTCCCAGCTCCCCACAACACTGCCTGGAACTAAACCATATGACTAAGATCATTATCCAGATATTTCTTGATCTTTAACAGGCAAATCAGGAGAAAGGTCATGGCTCACGGCGATCACTTATCAGTTATGATGTAGGCAGTAGATATTTGACTTCAGGGAATTTGACTTAGCCTATTTCCATTTAATATAGATATTTCAGTACTGATTGGGAAATTGGGAATCATGGAATCATAGAATTATTAGGGTTGGAAGGGACCTCAAGGATCATCTAGTTCCAACCCCTTGCCATGGGCTGGGATACCTCCCACTAGATCGGGTTGCCCAGACCCACATCCAGCCTGGCCTTAAAAATGTCCAGGGATGGGGCTTCTATCACCTTTCTGGGCAACCTGTTCCAGTGTCTCTCCACCCTCATGGTGAAAACCTTCTTCCTAACATCCAATCTGAATCTACCCATTTCTACTTTTTTTCCATCCCCCCCAGTCCTATCATTACCTGACACCCTAAAAAGTCAAAACCAAAACCAAGCAGATAACTTAGCAAAACCAGGTGTCCTCTGCTTATTCTCAGGTGCAGCTTTATTCCAGACCCTTCTCCTCTCACTTTGCTGTTGATGCAGTTTATATTCTGTCCCTTCAGTGAGACAGCTGACATTGTAAGGGGTGGTAGTGTTTTCTCTCTTCTGCTCCTTTCCTTTCACTCTTTCCCTGTGCTCTAGTGTAGGTTCTCTACGTGCTGCAATGCCTTTGAAGTTAGAACTGCGCTGACATGGGATCATCCATGTGACATTTTCCTTATTAGGGAGAATTTGCTTCTGCATTTGTCCTCCACAGTCTGGTCCTTGCTGGGGTGTGCCTGCTCTGCCACAGAGCACCTCTTGCTCCTCTGACCTTGGTATTCCCCTGTTGTTTCCCTATAATTCTCTCCGTTGCTCTCTCTCTAGTGTTTCCTAGTCTTTCTTAAATATGTTCCTACAAAGAGATGGATTAAACTGGTTGGAAGTGTCTTTGCCAAGTATGTGGCAGCCCTCTGACTGTTCTCTTCAAGGACCTCACTGTAGCCCTCCCACTACGAACCCCTGGCAACCTATACTTAACACCACGAGCCACTTCTCCCAATTTTGTATCATCTGCATACTTGCTGGGGGTGCTTTCTGTGATACCATCCAGGTCATTTATAAAGGTGTTACACTCTGCTGGTGGTTTTTCAGTGGCTCAACAGATGGAGATTCTACCACATCTGGGCAGCCTGTTCCAGTGCTCTACCACTCACAACAGAAAGAAGTTCCTCCTCATGGAGCTTCCTATGTTCAAGTTGGTGGTTGTAAAAAGACTGTCCCCATCCTCCTGACACCCACTCTTTAAATGTTAATAAAGATTAATAAGATCTCCCTTCAGTCTTCTCTAGGCTAAAAAGCCCCTCAGCCTTTCTTCATAAGAGAGATGTTCCAGTCCCTTATTCATCAAATAATTTTTTTCAATAAGGAAGTTATGGGAGACAATGCTAAAAGACTTATGCAGATGCATTATAAAGAAAAAAAAAAACCAAAACAAAAGAACAAAACCAAACCAAACCAAAAATACCTCAGCTTTCTTTTCAAATCTATACTGAAAATAAAGGAAAAAAAAATCAAAACAAAAAGAATGTACTATCTCTGTATCATGGCTTGGAAGAGATTAAGTGATTTTCCCAAAGTCTCTGAGGCAGTCTATGACAGAGAAAGTCATTAAGCTCATGTCCCCTGAACCAGTTCTCATATTACAGAGGAACTTTTTCATTTCATAATCATTTTTCTATTTATTACCTACTCTGCCTTGAAGGTGTTCTCATTCGACTGTATTTTGAAACTATCTTTATAACTGGTCACTCATATCTTGCATTTTTCACAGTCCTGGAAGAGCCTGGCTATCATTCTTGCTGCTCTCTTCCCTATCACACACAAAGTGAACTGCAGTAATTGTAAAGTACTGCTGAACTGACAGGTTGGAGGGGCTGCTGACACTAGAAAAAGACTTCCTAAAAGGTTAAACCCTACATTTTTATCAAAGAAAAAAGCAATAAATTATTTGAACTGTTCTGTCTTGAACTACAGGTCTTTGAGATAACATATGGAATCATTTAATCCTCCTAAACCCATCTTATTTTAACTTTCATATAATCATCTGCTAATGCAACTGTGCATCATACTTTAAGGACTGTTAGGGCTTCTAGTGAGACTGACAGGCTGAGTGTGAGCATACCCTAGGAAGATTCAAGGCACAAGCAGAATCCTTAAGTCCAGGAAGAATATATATTTAGATTTTTATACTTTTTGATGGACCCAAAGCATATATTTCCAGGTTATTTGTAATGTGCATGAGTCAGCTGGTGGAAAAAGAGAAATGTAATCATCCCAGTGAATACTTTTTTAAAAAAAGTAGTAAACATATTGACTGAGCCCATCTTAGGGAAAATACTATAATGGTAGTTGTGCCACATAACTTTAAAATCAATTAGACTTGACTGCTTTCCTCATGTGACACATTTAGTAGAGCAGATTGATCTGTTTTGTGCAAGGTAAGTACTTACAATTAAGTTTTGATTTTGTTATGTTACCAGCAGTGAAATAAAGGAGTAAGAGATGAGAAGCAACACCCTGCCTTAAAGTATCAAAACCTTGTTAAAATAATAAACCTCATTATTTTATAAGTATAAATAATAACTTCAGTCATCACCCAAGAAAACCTTGTAAAAAGATGCTGGTTTTAATGTTGCATATATTTTAAAAAATGCTGTGTCATCTTGATGTGGGCAGATAAAGAGCTGCTCCTCAAGCAGGCATGAAATATATAAAGAGCCACAGAGTCAAATAAACTGTAATCTGATAGTTGCAAAATAAATTTATTTCTTCCTAGCCTAAGAATCTCTTTGCACTTAATCTGATTTGCACTCAGTTAGTGACATGGCTTCTCTACAAATTGCTGCAATATAGTCAGGCAAAGGCGGGGACACAGTTCCGCCTCCTGTATGAGAAAACGAAAGAAAAGAAAAGAAAATGAGAAGGTACTGCGTAGACAGAACTATATGCAAAACAAAGTGGTTGGCTTAGAGAGACATTTGTATGGCCAGCAGTGTACTTCTTGTTTAAAGCACATTCTGGCAAATGCTCAGACTCTTTACAGACTCTAACAGAATGTATTTTTCTGTAGATTTAGGGGCTTTTCAAAAAAGAGAAAATCTCATGTTCTCCCAACTCAGATGTTGAATAAAAGTGACCTGATTGTGCTAAGTAATGGAAACACAGAAAAGGTTGCTTTTCTGTATATGCTACTGGCTTTATGTTTCATTTTATCAAGGGTAAAATGGACCCATCTATGAGCATCTCTTGAAAAGATGTTTTGGGCATCTTTTTGTAGCATGAAACAATGCTAGTCATACTGCCTTCGTAGAGTCTGGATCATTGCATGCACCTCATATTGTATACTGGATGTTACTGTATTGGTCTGAGTTCAGCTTGGATAGGGCCAGTTTTCATAAGAACATGAGAGGGGCCACAGCCAGGATAGTCAAACCAAACCAGCCAATGATATATTTGGTACCAGACTGATGTCATGATCAGTATGTAAGGAGAGAGCTGGCTGGGGAAAGTATGACAATTTGGATGGGCAGCTGGCTGGGTGGTGAGCAGTTGCATCACATCACTGATTTTGTCTATTATTTCATTAGTATTTCTATTACTTCTTTTTCTTCTCTCTTTGTAGATTTCTATTAAGCTCTCATCTCAGCCCATGGGGTTTTATGTTTTTCTCAGTTTCCCATCCCAGCAGGGGTGGGAAGAGAGAGCAAGCAACTGTGTGGTGCTTAGTTGCTGGCTGGGGTTCAACCACAACATGTATGAAAAAGCGTTGTTTCCCAAATACAGTCTATACCTTTCTCTACACTTCAGTACATTTCATCATTAGGAACCTATGAAGCAGGAAAACAAAACTGACAGAAAGGATTCATTTTAAAATACAAGCAGACACCATGTTCTTTCACTTGAAACAGAATGAAACTACAATAACTGCAATGTGAGCTGAACCTGAAGAAGAGTAACCAGCTAACCCTAATTGAATGTTGGCTTTCCATTGCTAAAAAGGGTGAATTTGGCATCTACCTCTTTTTTGACTTGTTTCAGCACATGAAATTGTCTTCCTCTGTGTCAGTTACTAAGCACTTCTGTTATGAACAACAAATTGTCAAGAACTGCCCTGTTCTACAAAAGTTTATGTTGAAGACAAAACCTGATCTCCAAGAAATTTCTTCTTTTATATTTATGCATGTATTTAAAGATACAGTGGTTAAATTAATTGCCCACACAGTGCGTGGTAAACCCTCAGTGGAACAAATATGAAAGGAAAACACAGTTTTTCTATTTTCTTTTTTTTTTTTCCAAAATTGAGCAAGCTGCTGCCAGAGGGCTGAGCCCTTTTGCTTCACAGATCATATTCATGCATAGGAAGATCCACTTCTGCCTCATTTATATGCAAATGCAGATTAGAAAGCAAAGACCTTTTCCATTTCATTGGACTGTGAATTGGGTCCTGTGTCACTGAATTACCTAGAATTGTACAAAATACATTTCACAGAATCACAGAATCACAGAATCACATAATGTTAGAGGTTTGAAGGGACCTCAAGAGATCACTGAGTCCAAACTCCCCTGTGTGATGAAGACTTTATTAATTCATGAATTATTAAATATGAATTATGAAAATTAATGTTTATTAATGATTAGAAATTATTACTAACCAATTAATCACTATTTTAATATACTAACTCTAATGCACGGTTGTGAAAACATATCCCATAACTGGTTTAGTATATACAATTTGACCCAATTAGAATATTTACAGAATTAATTTATAATTAAGGGAACGAAGGGTGCAGTTCTGCCGCTTGTCCACCAGATGGCGACTCAACGAGATGCTTGGCGGCTGTAACTATATACAGAGAAATTTACAATGTTATCAAGAGGCAATTCAATCTGGAAAAGCACTTGGTTAGGTGTGGGAGCTTTGAACTGAATGTTAGTGAGTGTTGTGCACGTGAAAAGATACACTGTGCCTTTGTTTGTAGCGAAGCAAGTTGCTGGGTTAAGCTGGCTGCTCACTGGCTGCCTGGGGCTGGCCTGGGGCTGGGCGTGGGAAGGCTCCCAGGGCTGAGGTTGTGGCTGAGTCGCTGGTGGGCTGTGGGGGTCTTTCCTTCTGATGGTGACTTTCTTTCTTCTCCTGCCTCCACAGGAGGGGTGAGGCTTTCCACCGATCGGCGGCTTCCTTTGGCAGGGTGGTCCCATGGTGCAACTGCAGAGACCGGGGTCTGGCAGGGTTGGTGCGACTCCTTGAACGGAATTGGTCCAGCAGGGCAAGTCTGAGGGAGTGGTCCTGCGAGGTGGGGTCGGGTCCTTCAGGGTTGGCCCTTGCAGTGGGGAAGTGATGGGCTTCAGGGAAGGGATGCGGCCATGCCAAGCAGTGATTCCCCCCAGCTCAAAATGAGCTAATGATGTCGATTCTCAGTGACCACTTCCCGTTTGAGGTTACAATGTAGTTCTTGGCTTGAACTCAAAGGAGAGGGTCTCTCTCTCTCTCTTAGGAAACACCGAGTTACCTTACCCTGATGGCACAGGGCTGCAGAGCGGTGATGGTAGGGCTCCGTTTATCTCCCGTGAACAGCAGGGTTATGCAGGGCAAGTGACTGCTTGGTCATCTGCTTATAGCCGTAGCAGATGTTGGACTGCCAGGCTTGGGCTAGTCCCTCCCCCTCTGGGCTAAAGCTTTCCTTGGGGAGTCCAGTCCTAGTTGAGACGTGACTGGGCTTACGATGCTGGCTATCATAGCTTCAGCGAAAGGATCTCCTTTGCGAGTTCCTCAAGCAGCTCGGGGTGCTGGCTTCTTCTCTGTGTTGCAGAGGCGGCTAGTATGCTTGAATGTGGGAGTGAGAAGACTTATAGGCAATAAGCTTAAGTGCTACGAGCTTACAAGCTTGAACAAAGCGAGGGAGCAAAAGGAGAGAGCAAAACTGTAAACAAGTGAGGATGGATTGGGCCAATGGGCGCACTTGTCAACAACGTGCTTTAGCCTATATAAAGTGTAAAGCTAGAATTATGCCGTTAAATGGAAGAAGCATGAGCATGCCATGTGATGGATGCATGTAATTGTTTACCCCTTAGGAGACAAGACAGGCTGGTGCCTGGGCCTTTGTCCCCAACTCCAGAAAGGAGGGTGGAAGAGGGGAACTTGCCCAAACATGTTGGGACAAGTTTGCCAGTATTTGGGGGTATAATTCTGGGCACAGGGGGCCTTCACCACACCCTGCCAAAAGCAGGATCACCTATGGTAGTCTGCACAAGAATGCATCCAGGTTTTGAATGCCTCCATGACTTCTCTGTGCATCCAGTTCCAGCTCTCTGTCACCCTCACTGTAAAGAATTATCTCCTCATGTTGAGGTGAAATCTTCTATGTTCAAGTTCGTATGCATTTTCCCTTGCCGTATTATTGTACACCACCAAAAAGAGCTTGGACCCCTCCACTTGACACCCACCCCTCAGATATTTATACACATTGATCAGATCCCCTCTCAATCTTCTCAAGACCAAACAGCACCAGGGATCTCAGTTTCTCCTCGTAGGGGAGATGCTCAAGTCCCCTGAGCATCCTTGTGGCTCTCCTTGGATTTCTCTAGCAGTTCTCTGTCTTCCTTGAACTGGGGAGCCCAAAACTGGACACAGTGTTCCAGAGGTGATCTCACCAAGGCAGAGTACAGAGAGTAGAATATAAGTTTGCATGCAGTTCACACTCCAATTGTCTTACATTGTATGGATACAGGTTTTAAATTTCCTTAAATTCAGGGTACAATAGATTTGTTATGTGATAATACCTCAACTACATCATGACATGCAATTTTACAACATAACTACAACTTATTTTCATTTTCAGATGTTCATTGCTGTTCATCATTGTGGTTAGAAAAGACAAAGTTTTAAAAAATCATCTAGAAGAAAATGTAACTGGACATCTTGGAAATGAAATCCAAGTGATCAGCTAAGATCTATATGGTCTCTGGGTAGAGCTTCAGAACAAGAGCTGAATTGTCCTGATATTAATAGGATCTATTCTGCTGATTTGAATGGGGACTAGCCTGGTTCCTGAGTAAAAGGTCCTTCTCCACTTTGTAACACAGGATGAGGGTTTAGAGCAGAACATAATTTCAGATGTGATTCCTAGCAATAGCATTTACTAGGGTAAAGTAAAATTGGTTACAAATAGGTGGGAAAAAAAAGAGACTTTCAAGTTGAAACAAAATGAAACAGAGCAAAACCTCAAAGATTATAGTTTTAGGTAGAACTTATTTATCTTATGTCTTGTTCCTAACAGCAATAGCACAGCATGGTAAAAAATAGAAAACATGATGCTTACCTGTGTGCTCTGCTGTAGTCCTTCAATTGCTGTTTAGTTAATAAGCTTAGGTGTCAGTGATAAGTGTGGTTTTATGGATAGCATATTGATGGTAATAGTTGGAAAAAACCCACATTGCCAAACAAGACAACCATAAAGAAATATGACAGCTCAAACTACATAAACTGCCCAAATTTTTGTCTTCTGTGCAATCAGGAATTAAACATTGTATAGTTATTTTCCTCTCTTTGTTTACTTTACAATGAGAATAATAACTCTATATGACTCAAAGCAGATGCTGGTGACACAAAACTACACACCTGTGGAGAGTAGGAAGTTATAATCCCACTGTGATTAAGAAGATGTATGCTTTCTGCTCTGCAATGAGAATGGATTGTTTACTTTTCCTATTAGGTCTGCAGTTAATCACCCAGCTTTGATCTGTGTGATACCAAAAGGATTTTACATCCCACATTGTTTAAGTAGCATGATTTGTACAATACCTATTGTTTTGCATTAAGACATGCCTCAGTGGAGCAAACTAAGATTATTTTGTTTGTTTGTTTTACATAACCTGTATTTATTTGGACAGAAAGTGGCACTGCTGTGAATAGAAAGAGATAACCAGAGAAAATACGCCTGGGGAAAAAAAAAAACACACCAACAATAGAGCTACAACTCCTACAATGAATAGGTAGTTTCCTTTTAGATAACACCTTTATATACTGTATTTTAAAGTGATTTAAATAAGAACTAAATGAGTCTTAAAGAAATAAAAAAGTTAAAAGTTAAATTTTATTTTCTGTTGCAATTGTGCTTTGATGGAAACGGGAAATATCTAGGTAAAGTTACCTACACAACCATTTACTACATTTCTGCTTTGGAGTAGTATATCTCTGGTAGATTATTGAACAGAACTCATCCAGCTGGGCCTAAAGTAAGGATATGACTGACTGTCAGATTCCAACATCAGATTTTTATAGATATTCCACATATGGAGGATTTAATGCTTAATATCAAATTTACTTATTTGAAGATAATTTCCAGAGGATTTCTGATTTAGCAGAGTAATACAAATATACTGAAATAATGATACAAATGACAAGTGTAGCTTATGCTTAGCAAAATACAGTGACTGCAACACACAGTTCAGTCACTCTTCCAGTGTAAATTATATAATCAGTCTCTACAGTGTTCTCACTGTCAAGACCCTGATTATCCCCAACTGCCAGGAAGGAATATGTAGGTTAAAGCCAGCTCAAGTCCATTGTGTTCTTAAAAATTCTTTATCTAATTGTAGAGTTTTTATGCTTTATGTTGGTCTAAGCTATATATTTCTTTCCCCATTCTGATCTGTCTGACTCAGGGAGACATTCACAGTCTTTTAATGAACTCAGAGAGAAATATTTACGCTACTATTTCATGGAATCATAGAATTAACCAGGTTGGAAAAGAGCTTCAAGGTCATCCAGTCCAACCTATCACCCAACACCATCTAATCAACTAAACCATGGCACTAAGTGCCTCATCCAGTCTTATTTTAAACACTTCCAGGTGGTGACTCCACCACCTCCCTGGGCAGCCCATTCCAATGGCAAATCACTCTTTCTGTAAAGAATTTCTTCCTAATATCCAGCCTAAACCTCCCCTGGTGCAGCTTGAGATTGTGTCTTCTCGTTCTGTCACTTGTTGCCTGGGAGAAAAGACTAACCTGGCTACAGCCTCCCTTCAGGCAGTTGTAGATGGCAACTCCTGTCTCCCCTGAGCCTCCTCTTCTCCAGGCTAAACAACCCCAGCTCCCTCAGCCGCTCCTCATAAGGCTGGGCTCCAGACCCTTCACCAGCTTTGTTGCCCTTCTCTGGACACATTCAAGCAACTCAACATCTTTGTTAAACTGAGGGACCCAGAACTGGACACAGTACTGAAGATGTGGCTTAACCAGCATTGAGTACAGGGGCAGAATGAATTCCCTGGTCCTGCTGGCCATACTATTCCTGATATAGGCCAGGATGCCATTTGCCTTCTTGACCACCTGGACCACTCAACTGTTGATAGCTAAAACAAAAGCCACCTTCAGATTTGTTTTGTGTTGAGATAAAAGTTAGCTTTTTGCAACAACTAGGGTCAGTTGCATCCTGCATTTTTCTTAAGGAAAAATGTAAAAGAAAATTCTTTACCAAGACTTTATTCCTTATCTGCTCTTTCTGAAGGCATTAAATGTAAAGCCAAGGCATTAGTCAGGTGAAACCCATGCATCATCAGTACAGACAAGTAGGGTTATGTTTACCATCTCAATTGCTTAGTCCGTAAGTGAGGGCTCTCTGGGTATCATTGACACCAAATCTGGATTCTTTATTTAATATGGAGAAAAAAATAGACACACAGAGTCAAGATACTTTATTCCACTTCTGTGCTATGATATTGACAGCCACAGGTATAGAACAAGAACCTTGTAATGACAGTATTCTTTGTCATCCATTGGTAATGAAAAATGCACAAAATATTTGGCTAGCTGAAAGGAGAATTTCAAGTAGATTTCAAAATGGAGTTTCAGAGGAAGAGATTTTCACTAATAGCAGAGAAATGAAGACAGGAAAATGTTGAGGCTATTGACAAACATCAACTTCAGAGTCAGTCACAATGTTAAGAAATCTGCCTCATTTTTTAGATGAATGTAAATCCCAAGAACAGGTAGTAGAGATACAGTTGCCTATATGATGCGAACAATTACATTCACTATCCAAGAGAAATCTAAGGTATATATTTGGATTTTAGTAGACACATGTTTGCTAAAGACCTAGGAAGATTTTTAAACCGGATCTTCAAAGGAAATACATTAGTAGGATGACTCAGTTTTAGGAATACTTTATGGAGGACTGAGGGTTTTTTTTTCATCCTATTAATTGTTATGTGTTCTTTCCTTGCACTTTCTTAATTTTCTTGGTCCTTCAGGAAAGAGTAGGGAAATTCTACTGAGTCCAGAGACATGCCTAATTCTTACTGCAGTTGAGATGCTGATAGACTAGCTGACAAGTGTCTCAGAAATTCCTTGTGTGAATCATGCTACTGTAGGCATACAGCCACTTTAGAGGACAGCTGAGCTGTTGCTGCTGCATGGAAATGTTAACAAGCATTCAGTTTGAATCACTGAGGATTGTCCCTGAAGTTCTTGATGCTGCAAGGCCCTTTCATGCTGGACCCTTTCCTGGATTTGACTAGAGAACACAGCCCAGGGCTGTGTCATATTTCTGTTATGTCCCTCTGCCCTATTACAGAGATTAAAGAAATGTGTCAAAACAACTTTGAGCTGTTAGAAGGCTAAACACTGAGGTTCAATACAGATGGGTGAGGATGGATGTGCACAGTCCACTTATCACTCTAGTGCCAACAACACCGCAATTAGTTTCGAAACTAAGTAGAAATTCCCTGAGCAAGAATGAACCGTTTTTTAAACCCACTCATAATAAAAGTACACATTTGGCCACCTATTTCAGAGTCCCCAGCTTGAGTAACTTTTCTCCCTTTTCCTATAGCTCTGGGATAGGGAAAGATACTAGAAAAAAGATTGGAGAAGATTTCATCCCAAAGCAATCCCTAAATCATAAGCAGCAGGAAGGTGTATTTCAAGGGTGGTTCTAATGAATATGTGTATGTGTGCAGCTTTGTGTTTATGTGGCAGAAAGGTGAAGAGGTTGAATGGACAAGGGACTCTTTTGAAGCCTTTCAGTAAATATATACCTTTTCTAAGTGTGGGCACTGGGGAGAAAGGAATCAGAATAAGACATTAAATTGGATTCTTTGAAGTGCACCCTAGAGATTTATTTCCTTCTATTTCAACCAGGGAATCCAAACTTCCAATTTCCACAGCAAAATTAGGCTATCTAAATCCCAGCTTCAGACACTGAAATCTCCATTTTTAGAAGTGTAGCTTTTACAAAATGTTAGACTTGAAATACTAGCTACACTCAGCATATTCACAAATGAAATGACTCATCCGTACAAACCCCTGGGAGCTAGTGGAGCCAGGAATAAACAGATCTTCCCATTAAAAAGTCCTCTTTATTTTTTTTTCCACATAACTGTAGTGAGTGGCTTTGTTCATATATATACCCAAGAACTTGCTCACAGACTGAATATCTGTGTAGAATTTCATAGGTAGAAATACATCTTCCACAGAGTTATGAATATTTGAAAATGTATCTCTATCCAGAGGTGAACTTTTATCCTATGTATTGCCCTGATGATCAGCAATCACTGCAATGCAGTGGAAATAACATTTTTTCCCCTGCAATGATACCAACCAGAAATAATTTAGCATATTATAAGGTGATTGAGTTATCACTGATACTTTGAGATGTTTTCCAGGAATCATTTCAATTTTTACAGCAATTGTGATGTCATTTCCAGAAGCAACATTCCCTACGAGCACAACGAGCAAGTACTTCAAGTAGAAACACTAACCAAGCTAAAGAACAGACAAATACTTAGATTTGTATCTATGTATGTTCACCTAGTTCACTGTGAATCCAGAGGCATCCAATGAAGACTCCAAACTGATCCACTATTAATATTACACTTCCAGCATTGTACATTGGCCTCTCACCTGTTTTCTTGGAAGTGAAGTTGTAACAGGACCAAAAGGGTCATTAAGTCAAAAGTTCCATCTTCCTGCCAAAGAAGCAGTGCTTTTCAGAGTATACTCTTTGATGAGTTTTCTGGTGTTTGACCTCTGTAAATTTTGAATTTTCCACAGAAGTAACATTGTGACTTTATTTTGGAAGACTGTCAGCTATGTAACAGATATCATTACCCAAATAAGCATATATGAATCATATTTTATTTAAATACTCATATGCATATGCAAATACAATATTTTTTCCAAGTGCAGGCATAAAGGGAATATTGGAGAAATGAGTATTTTCCAAATTGAAATAGATAGGAAATGTTTAAAATAATTTTAGTATGTTTAAATAGGAGATACTTTAGAACCTCTCAACGTTTTTAAACTTTTGTGCTACAATGCAGATATTGTTGACCTCTCTGGGTATGAATCTTTGGTACTGTTTGAAATGCTTTTGTATGGCCAACAAAATCCATTAATATCTATTCATACATACCTTTTCCCACATATATAGAAATATAATTGGATATTTACAGAACAGAGAGGGGAAAGGAAGGATGTTGGCATTTTCTCTTAAGTTTTATATCTGAGTTAAACCAAGAATACTTAGCTTTTAAAAAAAAGTTTAAAATAATAGCCTTTACCTCTTTACATGAGATCATTCTGTGGGATATTTGCTACTGTTTTGGATTAGCTGGAGTTTCCTCAGGTTTGCAATTCAGTGAAGGACCAACTACATTCCACTGACGTCAGTTTTTAACTCCACTTTTTGTATTGTCCTTGTATTATTTCTTCTGTTTCAGAGGAGTCTGTTGAATGAGGACGTATGACTGGTGTCCTGGTTGGAGTTAGAACAGGACTAATTCTGTGCAGTGATTTTAGTTTTCAGCTAAGTCTTTTCTAAGTAACTGCACTCTCTGAAGTTAATGCTGTATTTTTACAGATTGTTGTCTGCTTCTAGAAATGGTAACACTTGATCTTTATAATTACTGCCAAGAAATGGCTGCCCAGGGAGGTGGTGGAGTCTCCATCACTGGAGATGTTCAAGAGAAGACTGGATGAGGCATTTGGTGCCATGGTCTAGTTGATTGCTTAGGGATGGGTGATCAGTTGGACTGGATGATCTTGGAGGTCTCTTCCAACCTGGTTGATTCTATGAAATGGTATGCAGAAAGTCTCTTGCTTGTAAGTGCAGATCAAGGTTACCGCTAAATCTTGTGTATCAGAAAGTTAAAGGCCAAAACCACAAGGAGGAGCAGAGAGAACAGGTGACCTTAAGCTGACAAACGAGATTCCATTCCTTGTGCACCATATTTGGTATACAGCTGAGGGATCACAAGGGTGAAGTCTGTTTCTTCAATGGCAAACTTCCTTCAGTCCTCACCTGTGTGTTTCTGAATCCAGCTCCTGATTTTGGCTCCTGTTTGCCACTAAGTCCAATCTGGGGTTTCCTAAGTCCCTGAACATGACATTAGTGGTGATGGGGATGAAGTTGTAATTGAGAGGGTTTGATTCAGTATTAATTTTGTATACATTTGTATAAATTTCATTTTATTGTCACTATTTGAATTAAAACTATTTTAGTTTTCTTTTCCAATCCAGAAGTCTTTTTCTCTTATTCTCTTTCTCTTCCCCTTTGGGAAGGTAGAGGGTTTAATAGAGACTATCTGTCATTTTTCTAGAGATCAGCCAGGCCCCAACCCCTGACAAATAGATTTCTCTATCTTTTTCTGTAATTATATTCAGAATTTATTAACTTTGTATGAAAACAAAAGTTGTACAGGGATTATAATTTTTTGTTCTACAGACATTTCTGCATGGTTTGGGTCTCCTTTGGAAACAGTTGAACAAATTCCTTGCAAGAAACTCAGTAGAGCAGTTCACTTCAAACAAAGTAAGTGCAGCTCCAATTAGTACTAAAGCTAAGGCAAAATGGAGTTAGAAGAGTTTCAGAAGTGGAATTTGGCAGGTTGGTTAAACTGCTAATTGAGCTTAAAGGTGAACTGTGAGGGGAAAAAAATTCCAACAAAGGAGTGTTGCTCTTTACTGTTTGGTTTTTTTTTTTTTTTTCCTTTTTTTATGCTAAGAATCCCCAGTATAAACTTTCATCATGTTTACATTTTCTCCTCTCTTGGGTAACAGAATTATTTCTCACTACATCTCTGCGGACAGTAAAAAAAAAAAAAAATCCTTGGAGGATTTATACAATGATAGCTGTTGAAGCTTCATGAAGCTGTAATGTGAACATTGAAATTGTGGTGAGTGGAAATATTAAATCTTCATTCCACAAATGTATTGCTATGGATAGTCAGTCAGTCTCACTCTGTTACTGTCTGTGCTGAGCTTACTCAACTGAGTAAGTTCGATGTAATTCAGGTGGCTTAACAAATTATTTTCCCCACCCAAAACTTACCACTCAAAGAGTACCCAGAGAGTACTCAAGAGTACTCTTAATCTGTTTAAATGCCAGAGGTAAGAGGCTATTGTAAACTAAATTTGGTCTTGGAAATTATTACCCTAGATATGAATCAGCTGTAATAGTAATGTCTGACATGTTAACTGAGTTAAATTCAAGACACAGTATAATTTTCTTTTGACTATTCACTCTGATGTGCAGGGAAATACAATACAAAAACTTTGAAAATACTTTGCAGGATTATGTTATTTTTGCATCAACTCTGCTTAAAAACATCTGAATAATCCATGTTCACAGCCACGGATGCTCATATAAAGAATATTTTAGCTTGATGTGTCTGAGAGTACTTATGGGTATTTTATACAACTTTTTGTAACAAGGAAGATTTATTCATATCCATGTACTTAGTTTGAATGTAATGACAAAAAATGAAGTATCCAATCAACTCCTTGCACCAAAATCTTAGCTGTAGGAAATTTAGTAGGATGCATGCTTCAGAAAGAGTCTTTTTGACCCAGGAGAGGATAAGATACAGTTTTCTAAGGTTCCCTAAAGGGTCCCTAATCCCCCTTGTCTAATGCTTCTACCTAAATTGCTTCTTTTCTCTGCTTGTGTTTATGAGACTAGAAGTGCCACTATGTAAGCCATCATCTTCCTAGTTGTAAGAGTGTCATTTATTTAAATGGAAGGAAGAAATTGTGTTGAGAGGCCAATACTAATTTGATTAAAATATATTCCAAATATGACACATCAAAAGTTGATACAATCCAAACAAGAAACATAGTCAATGAAGTTACAACCATTTCAGAAACAGTCCATTTAAAAAAGCACAGTAGAAAAGGATATCTCACCAGTGTTGCCTGATGAATTGTCTGCTACTCAGTTTTGGATGAGAATATCTCATAAGACCCCCAATACCTGCAAGACTCGTGGTAGCCCATGATTAATAGCTTTCAATGTTCCTTTGGCACAGACTATTGATTCAGTAGGACAATTAAAAATTGTGGAGTGTGCATAAAGAAAGGTCAGGTTTATGCTAATTTTGCTATCCCTCACTGTCATTCTGGAAACCGCTCTGGGTGGAAGTGTTCAGGTGCTATTAGAAGAGAGAAGAAGCAATTTTAGTATCTTGTGGGTCACCTCCTTTATAGTGATCTTTACCTAAACTCATAGATTTTCACATTCAAAATAAACAGCTTTTTTTTTTTTTTTTCAGTCGAAGGCTGCACAGCCATTCAGAAATGTCAGCAGATTTGCTGTGACTTTTCCTATCCATTTCAGTTCCATACATTTTGAGGAAGTAAACCTGTTAAATTATTTATGAAAATAAATATCTGCAGGACTAAAGCTTTAATGGCACTGTCCTGTTGCTGGTTCCAGGGCCGTGAGGTCACAGCCGGGCCTGACTGTGCCTGCTCACCCCCCAAAGCCTCCCCTGACCCTGCAACAGCCAAGGACATCATGTTAGATCTCTGGGGTCATCAGGCCCTTCTCCAGTGATGCAGCAGCAGAGTTAGTCTCCAGCTCCCCACAGCGCTTTCTTACTTATCCATGGGGCCTGTCAGTCCAGGCTTGCCCACAGACCCATGTCTTAGCCCAGCCTTGGCTTTTCTCTGTCCCCAGGAAGGTGTCCAATGCCTGGGTCCAGGGCTGTCCTGTGCACCCCTACTACACTGCTCCTGGCAAGGGGGATAGGGTGGGCCCTGGCTGTCAGGCAGTACCCTGATGGGTAGCACCGAAGGGAATCTCCATAGCACTTGGCCCCAGAGACATCCATGCTGCTTGAATGTCTCCGTCATCACACTTATCCACTACTAAGAAATAAGCTTATAGAATATATTCTTCTAACAAGTAAAGCACTTGGGGGACTTTTTGCTTATTCTGAGGACAATATTATGGTCCTCCTGAGGTCTGTACAATTCAGCTGCCTCGTGTTCTGAAATCATAGAATCATTTCAGTTAGAAAAGAGCTTTGAGATCATTGAGTCCAACCATCACCTAATTCTATCAAGTCTTGTGTTAAACCATGTCCCTTAGTATCACATATATGCATCCTTTAACACTTCCAGGCATGGTGATTCAACCTCCTCCTTGGGTAGCCCATTCCAGCATTTGATAACTCTTTACAGTTTAGGAACTTTCTTTTAACAGCTAATCTAAAGCTCTCCTCGGACAGCTTAAGGCCATTTCCTCTTTTCCTATCACTTGTTACAAGGGAGAAGAGACCAATAACCACCCTACTCCATCCTCCTTTTGGATAGCTGTAGAGAGTGATAAAATTTTCTCTCATCTTCATTTTCTCCAGACTAAATAACCACAGAATCACAGAATGTTAGGGGCTGGAAGGTACCTCAACAAAGGTCATCTAGTCCAACCCTGCTGCCAAAGCAGGATCACCTATACCAGGTCACACAGGAATGCATCCATGCAGGTCTTGCATACCTCCAGAGAGGGAGACTCCATAACATCCCTGGGCAGCCTGTTCCAGTGTTCTCTCATCCTCACAGTGAAATAATTCTTCCTCCTGTTTCCATGGAACTTCCTATGCCTCAACTTCCACCCATTGCCCCTTGTCCTGTCATTGGGCATCGCCGAGAAGAGCCTGGCTCCATCCTCTTGGCACTCACCCTTTGCATATTTATAAATATTAATGAGGTCACCCCTCAATCTCCTCTTCTCCAAACTAAAGAGTCCCAGCTCCCTTAGTCTCTCCTTGTAAGGAAGGTGTTCCACTCCCTTAATCATTTTTGTGGTGCTGTGCTGGACTCTTTCAAGCAGTTCCCTGTCCTTCTGCAACTGAAGGGCCCACAACTAGACACAATACTCCAGATGTGGTCTCAGTAGGGCAGAGTAGAGAAGGAGGAGAACCTCTCTTGACCTACTCACCACACCCATTCTAATACAACCCAGAACAGCACTGACCTTCTTGACCACAAGACCACATTGCTGGCTCATGGTCAACCTTCCATCCATTAGGACCCCCAGGTCCCTTTCCCCTTCACTGCTCTCTCACAGGTCAGTCCCCAACCTATACTGATACCTGGGGTTGCTCTTTCCCAGGTGCAAGACTCTACACTTGCTCTTGTTGAATTTCATTAAATTTCTCCCTGCCCAAATCTCCAGCCCGTCCAAGTCCTGCTGAATGGCAGCACAGCCCTCTGGTCTGTCAGCCATGCCACTCAGTTTTGTGTCATCAACAAACTTACTGACAGTGCACTCTGTGCCTTCACCCAGGTCGTTGATGAATATATTGAATAGTATTGGTCCCATTATTGACTCCTAAGGGACTCCACTAGTTACAGGCCTCCAACTAGACTCTGTCCCACTGATTACAACTCTGACTTCTTTCCTTCAACCAGTTCACAATCCACCTCACTACCTGATCATCCAGACCACACCGCCTTTGTTTAGCTGCAAGGATGCTGTGAGAGACAGTGTCAAATGCTTTGTTAAAGTCAAGATAAACCACATTCACTTCCCTACCATCATCTATCCACCTGGTTATTTCCTCATAAAAGGCTATCAGGTTGGTCAAACCTGGCTTCTCCCTGGCAAAACCATGTTGACTGCTCCTAATGACCCTCTTGCCCTTGATATGCCTAAGGGCAGTGCGTGGGGTAAGTTGCTCCATTACCTTTCTGGGGATGGAGGTGAGGCTGACTGGTCTGTTGTTACCTGAATCCTTCTTACCTTCTTAATCTCAGTTCCCTCAGCTGCTCCACCTAAGACCTATTCTCTGTATCTTTTATTAGTTTTGTTGCCCTTCCCGGGACATGCTTCAGTACCTCAATGTCTTTCCTGTAGTGAGAGCTGCAAAAATGAACACAATACTCAAAGTGTGGCCTCACCAGGGCTGAGTACAGGCAGACAATCACCTCCCTGCTTCTGCTTGTCACACTACTACTGATACAGGTCATGATGCTGTTGAGTTGCTTGGCCACCTGAATGTGCTGCTGTCTTATTCAGTCAGCACACAAACACCTCCAGGTCCTTTTCTGATAGGCAGCTTTCCAGCCACATTTCCCCGTGCCTGTAATGTTGCATGGGGTTGTAGTGATAGTGCAGGACCCAGCACTTGGGCTTGTTGAATCTCCTACAGTTGGCTTTGACCCCTCAATCCAGAATATCCAGGTCCCTCTGCAGAGCATTCCTACCTTCAAGAAGATCATCACTACTGCCCCGCTTAGTGGTGTTTCCAAACTTAGTGAGGGTGCACACAGTTGTCTTCTCCAGATCACTGATAAAGTTATCAAACAGAACTGTCCTCAATACTGAGCCTTGGGGAACACCACCTGTGACCAGCTACCAACTAGATTTACTCCTTTCACCACCACTCTTTGGACTGGGCATCCAGCCAGGTTTTTACCCAGTCTAAACCACGAGCAGCCATTTTCTCCAGGAGGATGCTCTGTGAATGTCAAATACTTTACTGAAATCCAGGTAAACAACATCCATTGCCTTTCTTTCAGCCACTGTGTGGGTCATCATGTTATAGAAAGAGGTCAGGATTGTCAAGCAGGACCTATATTTCATGGCCCCCTGATGACTGGACTTGATCATCTGGTTGCCCAGCGTGTGCTGTGTAATGACACTCAAGATGATCTGCTCCATGACCTTCCTTGGCACCAAGGTACAACGGACATGTCTGTAGTTCACTGGGTTGTTCTTCTGGCCCTTCTAGTAAACAGGCATCAAATGTGGCAGCTATGCTCTAACTTCCTATTTAGGAATATTCTTCTTTGTATTTGCTACCACCAAGCCACGCTGTTTGGGAGAATTCTCATTTTCCTCGACCAAAGTTTTATGAAGAAAGCTGCTGCATAACTATAGAGTTAAACTCTTTTTTTTCCACCACTCCCCACTGCCCCTGCCCCCCCCCCCCCCCCCCCCCCCGGGCCATTGCTATCAATGTTATAGTGTAGTTCTTGCTGGATATTAGAGCTGGATGCTCTTGAAGAAGGTAATTCGAACAAAAATAATGCCTACCAGCAACAAAAGACTAGTGCAGAGATATAACTTTCAGTTTCAATGGAAATCAGCTGATGAATTCCCTAGTAAAAATGTTTAAAAGGCATTATGAGCTGAATCGTGTAACTGCCTTCTAAGTGCAGTAAAACTAATGAACAACAGGGTAGAAGAGAAACTTTTATCTCAGGCAAACTTCACCAACCAATTCATGCAATCATCTACTGGTCTCCCATCATGCTATATTCAGACATACCTTTGAATGGGTTAACTAGTCTTTAGCTAGAGCCTTTTCTTCTCTTCCAGTCCTCAGATGGAGCACTTCAAAAGCTTTCCTTTATCTACCATTAATCCTGTCATGATCTGCTTAGAGAATGAAAGGCTACAGAAAAAAAGAGAGTGGAAGAGTGAATGACATAAAGAGACACATATCTGGACAGAGCTGTAGGTAACCCTTCTATCTCTCCATGTTAGAAATTCTGCTTCCTCTATTTCTGCAAAAAATCTATTCTACATGCTGAAAGAAAAACAGCAGAGAAGTATTGGATGTGGAAAACCTGCTTTCAGAGACTTCAAAAAAGTTTTAAAAATACTAGTCTTTCAGAAACCAACATCTTTTGGAAATATATGTCACAGAATCACAGAATGTTACAGGTTGGAAGAGGCCTCTGTAGGTCATCAAGTCCAACCTCCCTGCCAAAGTAGGATCACATAGGGCAAGCTTCACAGTAATATATCCAGGTAGGTTTTGAAAGTCTCCAGAGGAGACTCCACAATCTCTCTGGGCAACCTGTTCCCCTCTGTCACCCTTACCATAAAGAATTGTCTCCTCATGTTGAGGTGGAACCTCCTCTGTTCTAGCTTGTACTTGTTGGTCCTTGTCCTATCACTGGGCATCACTGAAAAGAGACTGGCACCTTCATCTCATCGGTTGGACTTGGTGATCTTGGAGGTCTCTTCCAATCTAGTTGATTTTGTGATTCTCTGGTCTTGACACCCACCTCTCAGATATTTATAGACATTGATAAAATCCCCTCTCAGCCTTCCCTTCTTAAGGCTAAACAGCCCCAGTTCTCTCAGTCTTTCTTCATAAGAGAGATGTTCAAGCCTTCCTTTTCCTTTTTTTTTTTTTTTTCCTAAAAGAGACCCTCCATAAAAGCCATTTGTAACTCCAGGCCCTCTTCCCTGTGATATCTCAGGAAAGCCCACTGGGCAGATATGTGATAATTCTGTCATTTAAATGCAATTAGGATGTGCAAATTAGAGAGAGAGTATGTCATCTGATATGTCAGCTTTCATTTGTAAGTAAGTATTAACTTGCTCATCATCTTACTCAACATTTTGATTCAACAGGTGAAGATTAAAGACAGACTTCTGTTCAAGTGGTGAGAAAATGGCTGTTAAAATATTTTAGAGGTTTAAAACTTCATTGTTCTCATCAGGTTATGGACATTGCTGATTTCCAACTTGCTCTGAAGGAACAGGTATAGGTGATTTTTTCTGTCTTTCAAGCAAGAGAAAACCTGCAAAGTTGATTTTCACTATAACATGAAATTATCAAACAGAATCACAAGGTTATATGGCATGAATATGCAATAAATGTTATGATTCTTGACAATTTGTCAATGTTCAAAAGACAAAGTAGTGAAGAAACATTACGCTTCACATAGACATATTTGAAAATAACTACAGTCCTTGTGGGAGTGAAAGGTTCTTGCTCATTTAATGCAAAATCACAGGGTTCAAAGTTGAGATCTAAGAGTTTACCAAACTCAGACATTTGTCAAATGAGATATTCTGCCAGTAGAGCTCCTAGAACCTAAAAATGTAGCTAATATAATTGTCATCCATACAGCTTTTGTGGAGGCTGCAGCAGCACATTCAAAGTCCCTCCTGCTAGCACAAAACTGAGCTGGGGGGAAGTGGAGAAGCTGGGGGGATGGAGTGAGCCAGGGAGAAGACACCTCCCCCCACCCAGGGCTGTGGGTCAGTAGTCTCACATGACCCCTTCCTCCAAGCCAAGTGCCCTGTCTGGCACAGTAAGACACAGACCTCGTGGTGGGCAAAAGACAGATGGTTATCAGTTCCTGTAACCCACTTCTATTGCTTTATTTTGGAAAATGCTCTCCTTTGTGACGTGTGACAAAAGCAGACTTGGCTTTCATTAAAATGGTACAATTGCTAGAGCAAGAGCTCTTTGACTCGGGTTTTCCCTCCCCACCTGTTTGCATGAATAGATGCAGCAGTTTTGGAGAATTCTCCAGTAAAATGGGACCAAGCCTTTCCACTTCTGTAAGAGGGGCATCAGCTATTTTTGGGTTTATCTTTTTCCAAATACTGTTCTCGAACTATCTGTAACTGTTACTATTGTGAGATAACCCACAGCTGAAGGGCTGAACCTTTATAAACTTTATATTATGTTACTCTCTGTATTCCCTCCTATTTGTACCAGAGGTATGCAGATATTTTCATGTTTTCATAGAAACATCTAATAATTTACAGTTATGTTCCTTTTTAGATTATGACACCTGTTCACCAAAGCACTCTTAAAACTAAAAGGCTTAAGGAAGTTAGCTTTGGACTGTTACAGATGCTCAGACACTTTCTGCTTGGCTTTTACATCTCATCTCTTTTCACTTTTCAGTTTAATAGAAAGAGGTGAAAAAAGGAAGCTGTCATTAATGAGAACATACATGTTATATATATACATATACATGAATGAGGTATCTTACAAGTAAAAATGTGATGAATCACCTTTGGGTGGAGACTCTCTTATCCTGAGCTTGGCTGTGTTGTACATTACCACCCTTACCCACCCTTTGCATTGTGTGAGGTTGGAAAACTTCCTTTACAAAGCAGACTCTGTTTGATATTTTATGTCACAATTATACAGCATTCTGCCATGGAAAATTCAACAGCTAAAGTGATAATAAGTCTTCAGAACTATCTCCTGGTTTTGTATCCTCTCAACTGAACCCCCTCCCCCTCCCCAAAAAAAGAACTTTGGTTCATCTGGAATTAAAAAAGGAGCCAGGAAGAAAGCAGCTACCTGAGCTGCAAAGTAAGAAAGGCAAATGTGGTTGCTTCCTCCAAGACTGTTTCTGAAAGTTAGAGAAGACCACAAATCATTATCATACCTATCATTTGACTACAGAGAGACAGATTTTGAAAAGCATGGAAAATTCATGTTTTCCCTGAGCTAAAGCACAAACTGTTCACTTCTTTAAGAACTGAAGTGAGTAAAAAAAAATTTTCCTGCCATAATATACCTGTGTGGCCAGCAGGAGTAGGGAGGTCATTGTACCCCTGTACACAGCACTGGTTAGGCCACACCTTGAGTACTGTGTCCAGTTCTGGGCCCCCCAGTTTAGGAAAGATGTTGAATTGCTGGAGCATGTCCAGAGAAGGGCAACGAGGCTGGTGAGAGGCCTTGAGCACAAGCCCTATGAGGAGAGGCTGAGGGAGCTGGGACTGTTTAGCCTGGAGAAGAGGAGGCTCAGGGGAGACCTCGTTGCTGTCTACAACTACCTGAAGGGAGGTTGTAGACAGGTGGGGGTTGGTCTCTTCTCCCAGGCAACCAGCAGCAGAACAAGAGGACACAGTCTCAAGCTGCGCCAGGGGAGGTTTAGGCTGGAAGTGAGGAGAAAGTTCTTCACAGAGAGAGTGGTTGGCCATTGGAATGTTCTGCCCAGGGAGGTGGTGGAGTCACCATCCCTGGAGGTGTTCAAGAGGGGATTGGACGTGGCACTTGGTGCCATGGTTTAGATAGGCATGAGGTTTAGGGTGACAGGTTGGACTCGATGATCTTTGAGGTCTCTTCCAGCCTTCTTGATTCTATGATTCTATGATTCTATCACAGTATCGCAGTATATCAGATGTTGGAAGGGACTTCAAGAGATCATCAGGTCCGACCCCCCTGCCAAAGCAGGATCACTTAGCGTAGTCTGCACAGGAATGCATCCAGGTGGGTTTGGAAAGTCTCCAGAGAAGGAGACTTCACAACCCCCCTGGGCAGCCTGTTCAGTGCTCTGTCCTCCTCACTGTAAAGAGGTTTCTCCTCATGTTGAGGTGAAATCTCCTATGTTCAAGTTTGAACCCCTTGTTCCTTGTCTTATCACTGTGAACCACTGACAAGAGCCTGGCCCCCTCCAGGATTATGATTAGCTTCTTCTTACACACACATCTAAGGAAAGACTAAATCACTACTATAACTTTAAAATTTCCACAACTATCTAAAACTCTGTCTTTGAGAGTCTTCTAACACACATTGTAAAAGCTGCTGTAACTATGGCATGCATACTATGGCTATGATAATTTATAGTAACCAAGAGCTACTGATTGAGTAAAACTTTGAAAAGAAAACATTTTGTAAATTGCCTTAATATTCCTGTCACAGAGGAACAAATAAATTATTAAGGGATGAAATAGCAAATATATAACAGAGCTCTGAATCCTACAGATATTCACATTTTTGTTTATACATTTGGTTAATTTCTTAAAATCAGGTAACTATTCCTATAAACGAGGTTAATTGTGCATGTGAAAATCACTTTAGCTTTGAATGTAGTCGTACTGATAGTTATTTCAGTGAAGTTTTCAACTTTTGATTTTCTCCTGACTTGACATTCATGTTATATGTTTGACATTGTAGACTCCAGAATTAAAATTATAAAGTTTTGATCTGTGTTTCTTTTCACTCTGAAATCTCCTGCAACATTAGGGAAACTAATCTTAGCCCTTGGGAGCTGGACTACAAAAGTAAAATTTCTATAGTAACTTTAATTTCTTTATGTTGAAGAGATGAGTGGCTGTATGAGTAGCACTCCTCATGGGGCAATTCGAGGGCTAATGTTGCTTAACATCTTCATCTTTTAGAAGGCTGATGAGATGGAGCACAACATTGTCAAGTTCAGACATGCAAAAAATTAGTGTGAGTAGTTGAGTACATCACAAGGCAGGACTGTCATTCTGAGGGACAATAAGAAGTTGGAGGAATGAGCTGAGAGAAGCATCATGAAGATCAGCAAAGACATATTAATTATTACGTGATATATGACTATTGATGGTCTAATTCTAGTCTGAGATACATTTCTTCATTTAATTTCATTGGAAATTCAATGGATATGTGTACAAATACCACCTATCTTAGACATTTATCAAGGCAATCTTAAAGCTGTGTATGAGTTTGACCTCTTTAATTTCTAAAACTTCAACCTTCTTTTGTTTTTTTTCTAAAGATCTATAGATCTGAATATTTTTCTCCTCTAACTATCCCTCAGTGTTCTTCAGCTGCTTTTAGACAAACATAGTGACTCCTGTGTCTAAAATGATAACTCTAAATATTTCTTTGTAATTAGAAATATGCAAACAAACTTTCAGCTAGGAGAAATTGTTACATTTCTATTCATGTGAACTGAGATGAAGTGAATTTTAGCCTGTATGTATTTCAAGGTCAGAAACTTAAATTTTCTATAGGTTCAGAAATTTTAAGGTCACATACTACTGTGTCTGTAGTGATTCTATTATTTGATCCTTTCTCTGTTATATTCCTCCAGTTCTTTAAATCTGAGAGTGCTTACTTTCTTAATTTGGGATGCAATTCACAGGCGCAGCTGTTCTCAGGAGACTTACAATATTTTGACTACTGGCAATAGCTGCCCTGTTAGTCTAATTAATTATTCTAAAAGATATCCACGAGCAATATGCAGCTTGATTTGTAAAGAACAGATCTTACCAAGCACATTTTATTTGCCTTGTAAGGCACAGAATTTTTAACTTTGTGAGTGATGGGAAATGGCAGAGGCACACATGGTAGTTTGATTTCAGTAAAGCTTTCAAATCTCTTGCAGAATCTCATACTCAGATTAATTTGTAGAGGCTTGGGTATGAATACTGACACGTGGATTGAAAAGGGGTTGAAGAACCTTAAATGGAGATTTTTGATAAGCAGTATATAATAGGGCACCAAGGTGGATTCTAAGAGGCTAGTCAGAAGATCTCCTGGGTCTGCACATCTTCAGTAGTTCAGAGATGGAAATCAGCTGCAGATAGTGCAATGCCCTGATGAAATTTAACCAAGACAGCTTGTGAAAGGTAAGAAGTTATGCTGATTTGGCTGTCTGAGAACAAAAGAATATAAGATGATAACACAACTGAGCAGCAAATAAATAAATCAGGCTTAATTAATTTCAAGATGCACGTTCATTTTACAGCTCTGGAAGGTAGAAAAAGTCTACGTATAAACAGTCTAATGGTATGCATGTGGAATATTGCCTAGAGGTCTGGACATTGCATTAGCAAATATATTGATGAGTTGAAGGACATTCAAAGAGAGACAACAATTAGGACAAGGTGACAGGAAGTGATTTATAATGAAACATTATTGGAGTTAAATAATTTAGTCTTCATCAGAATCATCCGTAGAAGAAGATTAATGAACTACAAATGTTTAAACTGGAATCGTAATCCTGAAATAAGAACTTCGAAAGTACAGAATTTTATAGCTAATTTATTGTCCAAACTTTTGTCTTGTCCTGTCTCTAATCCAAAGGAGGAACACACACTTGAGAATTACTATTTTGGTGAGACCCAATTCTCTCTTTTTTTTTTTTTAATTATTATTTTGGGGAGATCTAATTATCTTTTTTTTTACTTTTTAATTAATATTTATGAACACAGGACTATGTGGATGCAAACAAAAAATACTTATATGAGGTGAATTAGAAGGAAGTACAAATTGAATTATATGGATTCAAAAATGTAATCTTTGTTAGTTACAGTTGTGAGCACAGATAAATTGCTTAGAAATGTAACAGGTGAAATCTTATTTTTAATTTACATAAGCAAACACTTTAGAAGATTGCCTCCACCAGATGTGTGAAGTTTAGTCTTCCCTGAGATTAAATAAAATGCAAATACATCCAGCTTTCATCACCTTCTGTAAACATTAAAATTAAGATAGCAGGAACAGAAAAAAATGGAATACTTATATTTTTGAGCACTTTAATTTTCAACCTAAGCCTAGGATGAGTGGTATCATGCCATCATGTGTCCTGTTTAAAGAGCTTTTAAATATAAAGGACTATGGTAACTCTCAAGTTTAACTGAAATTTATTCTCTCCTGAGGATTCAATCACCAGTTGATTTAATGTTGCCTATTTAATCATATTATAAACTACTTCAACAAGATGCTTTTGTAATTGCCTTCTTAGCAGAAAAGGATAAAAAGCAGATCTTGCATTTTGGTAGCATTACACAGGATATTGCAGTCCTATAAACACCAAAAATTATGTCAGCTTTTCCATTATCAACTCCTATCTTCAAGAATTAAAAACATGTCCATAAAAGTATTCTACTCATTCAGAATTCCCATCTAAAGTCCCATATTTGGAATAAACTTCTTTTCCTACTTCTCTCCCTGTACATGGTATTTCATTTAATTTATAATGCCTTTTATTCTTTTTCGGCGGCGGAGGGAAAATGGTGAGGGAAGGGGCTGGGGACAAATTTTCCTGTTCATCCATGTCCACTATTTATTGAGCAACAGCTACAAGGTGTAAGATTTTGTCTTTATAGGTACAACTAAGGGTATTTGTGTATCCTGATACTATTCATCTTTTCTTATAAAGAAGCTGAAAAATTAAGGGCCATTTAGAATAAGGTCAAATAGTTGAGTGGAGATGAATTGATCTAGAGTGTCATTCACTAAGTTTAGCTTTCTTATCCACTAAAGGACTAAATAAATTATTCCTGTTTGGAAAAGGAAAATTGTGGGAAGCAAACACTTCCTATACTTCTTTATTTATGGGTTTTTTGGTCCCAAATTCTCTTTTTCCTGTTAGCGCATTGTAATGAACGTCTGTTCTGGTTTCTTCAGGTACGTAGAATCATAGAATCATAGAATTGTTAGAGTTGGAAGGGACCTCAAGGATAATCTAGTTCCAACCCCCCTGCCATGGGCAGGGACACCTCACACTAGATCAGGCTGCCCAGAGCCACATCCAGCCTGGCCTTAAAAACCTCCAGGGACGGGGCCTCAACCACCTCCCTGGGCAACCTGTTCCAGTGTCTCACCACCCTCCTGGTGAAAAACTTCTTCCTAACATCCCATCTGAATCTATCCATTTCTACTTTTTTCCATTCCCCTTAGTCTTATCACTACCTGACACCCTAAAAAGTCCCTCCCCAGCTTTCGTGTAGGCTCCCTTAAGATACTGGAGGGCCATAATGAGGTCTCCTCGGAGCCTTCTCTTCTCCAGACTGAACAGCCCCGACTCTTTCAGTCTGTCCTCATAGGAGAGGTGCTCCAGCCCTCTGATCATCCTCCTGGCCCTTCTCTGGACACATTCCAGCACGTCCGTATGTGAAATACTTAAAATCATGATTGATGAATCCATTTTTTATCAGAACACAATGGTTTGTGTTGTTGTATTTACTTAATTTCTTTTGTCATTTACTTCAGTTACTTTCTCTTTAGGAACTAGGATGGTGAGTGAAGTACCAGTGAAGTGAGACAGGCAAGGCAGCAATGACTCTTAAAAGACACTGGAGAGAACCTTCATTGAATGAGACACCTCACATGTTTTGAGACATTGCCAGGCCTGGAAGGAAGGAATCCATGAATCTTTGAAAAAAATTTGTCAGCCCCTGGGGAAGATCTGGTTTTCACTGGCAAAACAAGGGTGAGAACATCTGTCTCTGTTATTAGGCCTCAGAAACAAATCTTGTCAGAGTTTCTTTTCATCAAATACGTATTTTTATTAAATTATTAGTGGTCCCATCTCCTGAGTTCTGGAAAGATCTCTGAAAAAATAATAATAAAAAAAAATCTGGAATAGCATCTATTTGGTGTAGATGTGAGACTCATAACTCAATCAGATCCTATTGCATTTTCCTCTCCTTACATTCTCCTTACTCTCCTTACAGACTTATCTGACAAATCTGTACTGCCTTTCCTCCTAAACACTTCTACAAAATGCAGCTGATTCCAGCTTCCTCTTTCACTAGTGAATTCATTCTCTACTTCCTCTAAGATTTCTCTGTATATATATATATACACACACATATAAATATACACACACACATATATATACATATATATATATATGTATGTATTGTCCAGCCTATCGCTGACTCTGACAATATCTTAAAGAGTCTTCAATGCTAAGTGGCCCTTGAAAACAATTGTCTACAAAGGTCTTGAAAATCCAGCAGTGAAACCCCTTGTTTCTGCTTCTTTAATTTCCCGTAGTCCATATGAACTGTTTCTCATTCTGTAAAGATGCCTTCAATGCTTCTAACATAGCCTTTGACTTAGTGTGTATATATTAATTTGATGCAAAATATCCTCAGCAAAAATTTCCTGTATTCTCTGACTTCCCATAAGACCAAAGAGGAGTTGAAGAATATCTTCTATTCTCCAATTCTTCTCCCCTGAAAGTCAGAAATTGTTTGGTTTTGGTAGAGACTTATGATGAAGTGCATATTCTAAGTTGATATTCCCATAAGCATCTGAGCAAAAGTGTGTGTCTTCACAGTTCTCATTGTCTCAGTACCTACAGCCTGCCCATTAATACCTAGTGTAAAGTAAGGGTACTGATTCTTTTGTTTCATTCAGGTGTTTGATGCTTTTAAATTCAGTCTGAATTTCCTGAATATCTTCTTCTATCATGATTTAAGGTACAGAGGTTTCAGGTGAGGCTATGAGGCCAGCCCCAGAAAGGTAATGAAGCAACTTATCCTTGGCACTGTCCTTAGGCATATCAAGGGCAAGAGGGTCATTAGGAGCAGTCAGTATGGTTTTACCAAGTGGAAGCCAGGTTTTACCAACCTGATAGCCATTTATGAGAACATAACCAGGTGGATAGATGATAGTAGAGAAGTGAATGTGGTTTATCTTGACTTTAACAAAGCATTTGACACTGTCTCCCACAGCATCCTTGCAGCTAAACGAAGGCAGTGTGGTCTGGATGATCAGGTAGTGAGGTGGATTGTGAACTGGTTGAAGGAAAGAAGTCAGAGAGTTGTGGTCAATGGGATGGAATCTAGGTGGAGGCCTGTATCTAGTGGAGTCCCTTAGGGGTCGGTACTGGGACCAGTACTATTCAATATATTCCTTGATTACATGGATGAGGACACAGAGTGCACTGTCAGCAAGTTTGCTGATGACACCAAACTGGGTGGTGTGGCTGACAGACCAGAGGGCTGTGCTGCCATTCAGCAGGACTTGGACAGGCTGAGAGTTGGGCAGGGAGAAATTTAATGAAATTCAACAAGGGCAAGTGTAGAGTCTTGCACCTGGGAAAGAGCAACCTCAGGTATCAGTATAGGTTGAGGACTGACCTGTTGGAGAGCAGTGAAGGGGAAAAGGCCCTGGGGGTCCTAGTGGATGGAAGGTTGACCATGAGCCAGCAATGTGGTCTTGTGGCTAAGAAGGTCAGTGCTGTCTTGGGTTGTGTTAGAATGGGTGTGGTTAGTAGGTCGAGAGAGGTTCTCCTCCCTCTCTACTCTGCCCTACTGAGACCACATCTGGAGTATTGTAAGTAGTTCTGGGCCCCTCGGTTGCAGAAAGGACAGGGAACTGCTTGAAAGAGTCCAGCACAGCACCACAAAAATGATTAAGGGAGTAGAACATCTTCCTTACAAGGAAAGACTGAGGGAGCTGGGGCTCTTTAGTTTGGAGAAGAGGAGACTAAGGGGTAACCTCATTCATATTTATAAATATGTAAAGGGTGAGTGCCAAGATGATGGAGCCAGGCTCTTCTCGGCGATGCCCAATAACAGTTCAAGGGGCAATGGGTGGAAGCTGAGGCATAGGAAGTTCCATGGAAACAGGAGGAACTTTATTTTCACTGTGAGGGTGAGAGAACACTGGAACAGGCTGCCCGGGGGGTTTGTGGAGTCTCCCTTATTGAAGATATTCAAAACTTGCCTGGATGCATTCCTGTGAGTTCTAGTGTAGGTGATCCTGCTCTGTGATTCTGTGATTTTTCTGGACAGTTCTACTAGCACTGCTCAAACCTTGAGATTCATTGACATTCAGGTGGGAGCAAAGCTTCTCTTCAGCTTGCTGGCATTTTTTTCATGCAAGTTCCTTCTTACTTTTCTGTGCTAGCCTGTGTAGTCAGTAAGAATACTCCTTCATATAGGAGACATCCATCCACTGATTATCAAACAAATTGTCATACCACTGTTAAGTGGTATGAGTCTGTGGCAGGATTTCTTTTTCACACTGTCTCTTATTTCCATTACAAAGGGAGGCTAAGGGAGCTTAGAGGTTTTCCAAGATTTGCTTCTAGATGATAATCATAAATATGATGACAGCTTCGTGAAGAAGATCTTCTCAACAGAGAGATCTGATGAATACATATTATCATGCTTCTTATTGCTTCGTAGTACTTCATAGTCCATCAGATAGAGGAGACAATGCTTTTCTCAGAATTATTGTTATATATAATGAGCAAGTCATGCAGTATGTGATTAAAAAATAAAGAAGGAAAAAACAAGTTTGACATTGATATAAATCATCAAGTAGCATCAGTTTGTTCTCTCTGCCCAGTTTCTACCTGCAGATATAATAATGCTCAGAGCTTTATGAAACACTGATTGTACTATTACTTTAGTGAAGCAATAGTGCCATTACACATTTTAGTACTGTTTTAGATACAATGCCTCTGACATTTGTAGTCTATCTGCTTGGATACTACCACATTCTTAGCTCTATGGCTTCTATTATAGCTGTGTTTTGTTCTCATGTGCTGCTATAAGGACAGAAGACTGTGAGGTAATAGAATTAGAAATGTTGTGTTCATTGAAGACATAATATAAGACAAGACAGGAACAAGGATTAGTTGGAGATTAACGCAGGCTTCCTGAATACAAAAGCACTGCCCTTTCTCGAAAGATGGAGCTGTTGAAACAATTTTTGCAGTAAGTTGCATCATGAAACTAACCTCTGCAGCCTGCAAGCCAACAGAACATATGGCCTATTGAATTTAATGTGAGTCTTGCAGCTGAAAATCCTACACAGAGCTTTGAAAATTTACTGCTACATGCCTGACTTTTTCTCATAAAGGAGAAGGTTGGATTTAAAGTTAATTCTTTACTATAGGTTTGTCCCTAAGAATCCCTTAGTAATCTGTAGTTTACAAGTGGAAGACTTGTTAAGTCCAAAGTCTGCAAACCAACAAAAAATAGCCTACAAATGCCAAGTCAGAAACCTGCATAGCAGCCAAAAACCCACCTGTTTTATATGCTGTGTGCTCTCCTTGCTTGAGACATAAAACCAGTCCCACACTGAAGAACGATAAACTGCAAAAATAAAATACAATGGTTGTAGTCTGAGGAAGTCTGTGAAAAGTCAAAGTATACACATACCACCCTGGAAAAATCACTTCTGGCTATGGAAAAAATAATTGAGGAAAGTTAGATTGGTTGTCAGTAACTCTAATTTTTCCAAGAAATCTGTATTTCAGGATGGTAAAATGTAAATTCTGCAGTGGGTGATTAAACTGTAGAGGCCATCTACAAACATTCTAAGGACTGTGGCCTTCCACTCACACTGTTAAGAGTTTAGGCAAACTGTTTCTTCAAAGCAAGTCCTTTCTTTCTCACCTTTTCCAACACAAAAGATGCCCTGCATTTAACCCTACAGGTTTCAAATGTCTTACCAGAGGCATTGCATCTGTCAAGTAGTACATTAATAAAGACAGGTTTTAAACACTCCTGCCCTGGGGTACATACAACATGGCTGACCTACTTGTTTTATTAGAGCATTACACAAGACTATCCATAGTAGTAATAATAATCTCTGTTTCAGTCCCTTTTAATTTTTTTAATTTTTTTTTTTTAATTTAATGCCTGGAAAAAGCCCCATTTAGTCCTCAACTGTAAATAAACAACAAATAAAATTAAAGGTCTAAAGAAATGTATTAATTCCTCCGTCAGAAGCCAGCATATTAAAATCCGTAGAAAAGCTGTGCCAGTAACTGCATTTAAGACTGAGCAGAACACAGTTCAATTCATTAGCCAAGGCAAGCACTTTTGTCTTCTGTCTGTTCACTTTATTCCTCTTTTCAAATTCTGAATTGAGTAGGTTTACTCATCTAACTCTGCTAGGTGACGCAATATGTAGAGACAGTGGGAAGAACGAGTGTGTTCTGGAGTCTGTGGGAGGTTAGAAGGGTCAATTGCTGTTTATATTAGCATTAATGGGAATTGGGGATATAAACTTCTACATGTTGAGATAATAGGAGCTTAATGAGAAAGTGCAAATAGTATGTTCACAGAATCACAGAATTATTGAGGCTGGAAGAGACCTCTGAGATCAATTCCAGCCTGTGACCTAACACAGGCTGGACTTTCCTTGAGTTCTCCATATATTCTCCCATAAAGTGCCCATCCCCAAAGATTTTTCTTCCATTTTGTGAGGAATTTTTATTGTTGTTTTTAAAGTAAATAAATGTTTTAAAATATTTTGCTTTTGAAATGCTAGCTCTTCTCTTGTCTTCTTTGACACTTTTAATTTGATTTCCAAATACTGAATTTTCTCTCAAAGGACTAAATCTTTGCTATCCTCACCTCTTGAGAAAAGGTTAGTAATCTTGCAAATCCTCCTTTCCCCCATAAAGCCAAAAAACACCAAACATTTTTGAGCGATGTCTATTAGAAATTGATTCTTATTTTTTTCCCAGTGCTATGAAAGATGTTTTAGTTGCAGCTAATTTAATATCTAATTATACTACTTGACTATAAAAAACTTCAGAATTAACCAAAAGCATGTTTTTTCTGCTCCATTGAATAGATTATTTTTCCAGATATTTGAAAGTTGAGTACACTATCAATGTGTTTTGTTTTGTTTTGGTTTGTTTTGTTTTTCCAGAGTTCTTTCTAAACTTAATTGGAAAAGGAAAGAAATAAACCACTGATTTACTTTTAACATGGAAAATTAAAATTTGTAAGCTCCTTAGAGCAGAAAACAAACATTTGCATTCATAACACCTTTTTTATTAGGACCTTTGGGTATTCTAGCAAGATAAATACAAAAAGATAATGCAAGGGATGACAGCATTTTGCTGGAGGCAACTTCTTATAATTGCTGTGGAAGGAGGGCTTATCAGAAATGTGAAAGTACGTATATGTCCTGTATTTTAAAATAAAGGTTTTGTAGTGAATTTTGATGTGCATATTCATAAATACTTAGCAAGTGCTGGAGTTAAGGGTTTAAATTTTACTAATTGATATGTTCCTGTTTTTATGTTCCCCCTCTCTCTGTTGTCAACCTGAGAAAAAAAAATAGTCACAAGTTTGTAAATACAAAGCAAAAAATAAAATGTTGCTTCTTGATCTCTCATCAAAGAATACCTCACACCACATATTCTAATAGGAGGTAAATGAACAATGAATTAAAACTCAACAACAAACATGTGATGAACTAAGGACAGCATATATCAATAATTGCACTCAAGCTCTGTGGAAATGATAACGTCCTAGGTTGTAGCAGGAGACAATTTGCTGCAGTATTTTGTGAACAGAGCTATCCTGTGGGATCAGGCTGCAGAGGACATTTCAGTGGGATGAAGAGAGCAGTAGAAAGAGCAGTGTGATTCATGTTTAGCATCTCAAGTGGAGGATAGAGCACAAGGATTGAATAATGAAACAAAGACAAGATATTCAGCATGCCAGGAAGGTTTCTGTTAGAGAGCTGTTAGAATTATTTAAAAAGGTTAGTCTATGAATAAACATGTTTCATCAAGGTCTCTTACACATGCAAAGGGAGATGCTAATGAATAATAAAAGAGTAATGGGGACTGGCAAAGAAATTAATGTTAATCTTATCCAAAGCAGATACAAATTAATATTGGAGAAACATTTTTGTAATCACTTCTCAAGGCAAAAATTCAATTAATGTGACTGAATCAATATTTCAAATCTCAGTCCCTTGAAAGTATACTTGTCTCTTTTCATATCAGCACGCTCTCCTGTGTGATCAGCCTGTGCTAGTCAAGTCAATACATGGAGAGACTTCTTAATGGTCTATTTTTGAGAAATTTGGTCCAGTTCTATAAACTCCAATGCTGTATTTCAAACTTGCCTGAGGATATATTACTGTTAGGAGAACTCAGTTTACACAGGGTAATTACTGGATAGAAAATAGATATTTGAGCCAAGGACAGTTTTGCCTTGAGCTTCAGATTTTTAAGGTTTTTTTTTTTTTTTTTTTCTTTTCTTTTCTTTCAAAGATTAGCTAGTACCCTTTCTTCATACAGGATAACATGTCAGTATACATAACATTACACATCAGACTGCATAGTAAAGACATCATTTATATCTCATAAAAGGACCCAGGACAGAAAACAAAACTCTTCACCTTACCACTTTTCTCTTCAGAAAAAACAATTGTATTTGTCTCAGTTTTTTTGCAGCAAGGTCACTTAATGTATCTTTGGTAGGAAACCTTTCTCCTTGCATGGCAACAAACTTGGACAGCAAAGATACCTTCACAAAGATCACAGGAAGTACAAACTTACTGATGAAACTCCAGAAAAAAGCCAAACCAAAACACACAAAAAACCAATGCAAACCAAACCAACAACAAACACACAAAAAACCCAACCCACTAAAATCCCAAACAAACAAAACCAAAACAAACCAACCAACCAAACAAAAAAAAAAAAACCCACAAAGTGGTTCCCGGTTTCCATGACATTGTTTTTTCTCTTCTCATTGTTAAAGCCACTAGATAAGGCTCTTTCACATGGTAAGTGATCTTTCTTGTATACTATACAATATCAATGCCTGTCATATTTTGCTTAAGGTGTCAGGGAATTTGAAAAAATTTATGAAACTTAATGGACTCCTGAATAATAGTTTTGCAGCTCTGGTATATTGTGCTGTTTATGTTGTAGTGCCTTGACAGGTTTATAGAGAAGTTCTAAAGCCACAATCATGTGATAGATTGGAATTGTTTGAAGCATGATGTGGTTGAAAAATAGTCTTATGTGCTCTTGTTTTCAATACCAAATGGTGACCCACTCAGAATCATCCTATTAAAATAACTGCATGGACAATCTTACTTCTGTACTTTTAATAGCTAGAATATCAGTCCCATAATGAAAGAAACATGAAATGGTTTCCATGCTGAATGAGCTCCCTAGAGATTCTGGGATTTGTCTCATTATATAAAGCTTTTCCATCACTGTTGCAATGCCTCTTCTCATCTTTGCTTCTCATTTGAGTGCAGAAATTTCTGTCAACAGCTTTAGTCTGACTAAACCAGCATAACACTGAAAGGGGATATGCAGTAGATAAGATTACCTTTTTTTTTTTTTTTTCCCTCCCCATTTATGTACAAAATTATACAGTGCCCCTGCTTTAAAAAGGATTACTATAAAATGTGGACAGCATTCTGCTCTCTCATTAGAAGAGACAGACTACAATTTTATTTCTCTAAATAAGTCTGGGTTAGGCAAGGAGATCAGTAATTTCAATGCAGCTGCATTCACAATGAAAAAGAAATCATCACTTGTGTATTCTTATCAGAAGCCTTAGGTAACTTCAGCATTCAGTAGTGACCAGAATAATTCCTTGCATTCTGCAACCTACCTTATGCCTTACATGCAGGAAAGAATAGTAAAATGATGAATTAAAATGTTATTAAAACAATATTACTTAGGGGAAAACTTTTAAGAAGAAAAACAAACAGCAAACAAACAAACAAAAATCCCAACAAAACCCAACCAACCAACCAACCAAAAAACCCCAAAACCCAACAACCCAAACCTCTAGGTAATTCGAGGATAAACCTTCCCCGAGTATGAGCCGAGGAGGATCCTCAGGCTCAGAAACAAGCCATGAACTGTGAACTTCCTTGACAAAGGAGCAAAGGCTACCACATGCATCTATGCTTTCTAGATTTTTAGATCTCTGTGAAACTAAATTAAGGCAAGTATGATGATTGCAGGTTTATGTCTGTGAGAGTCTGCAGCAGTAGGGTTGTGCATTTTAACTGTATAGAACAAATCAAAAGATATGTTGACAGACTAGTTTTCTACAGACCACAGTGTTTAGGTGACTAAAATCAGGTGCTACAGCACATAACTCAGAAAAGCTTTGATTTTGGAAGCTTTTGTGTTGGATCTAGCCCTTAGGTCACCACATTACAGAATCACAGAATGGTAGGGGTTGAAAAGGACATCTGGAGATCATCCAGTCCGACTGCCTTGTGTTATGGAGTCAAGTTTAAAACCTGGGTCATTTGTCTTGCGCTGTAGTGAATGGAATGGAAGTGTGATTCCTTCCTGTCTCTGGGAAGAGTATTGTCAGATTGGATTTGGCTGGCATCAGGTTATATAGGTTATATAATCACATATAGGTTATATAATCACATTTTTGATGGCACTTCCAGCTCAAGGTAGTGTTACTTTGTGTCAGTGCAGAGCACTGAAAAATGAGATATACAGGTGGAATTGGATTGCAAAGGAGAGGAAAAAATTATTCAAATATCTCTTCATCTGAAACATATACAACCACTAGCTCTTTACAGTTAATCACTGTTACATTTAGAGGAAATTCAGACTAACCCATCAAAATCCAATATAGCCAAATTTAGTACAACATTAAGGTATGCTACGCAGAAATCTATTCTGTATTTTAATATGTCCTCTTCTTTTACTTTGTTGAGAATACTGCTATATCTTTCACACCACAGTACTATTCCTCAGTCACTGCTATCTATCATGATATTGCATGCTAAATTCCCATTCCTAAGAACAGTTTGCCCTAAGACATTTTTACAGCAATTATTATCAAGTCATAGGAACCATGAGAACTAGAAGAGTTTTCATAGAAACATAGCAATTAATTCTGTTTGGAACAATGACAAAAGCATTTGGAAATGTCTGAAAGAGGCTAATATAGAAATAGCTTATTTGTAATAATATCACATTTTAGGGTCCTGTCTGCCAGTAACCAGTTTGCTCTGATAATTTCACAGAAATAAAACTATTGAATGTTGCTCAGTGAGTTTAGGCTCTGACTGCAATTAACTGGCTTAAGCAATATGATGCCCTGGAGATAAAAGATTTTTCCTAGTGCTGTGAATTTGTTACTCAGGGGAAAACTGAAAACAAACCAACAAACCCATCCAAATCAAAAGCTCAAACAAAGAAACAAAATTAAACCAAAAGTAAAAAGAAAACTTACTCTTCATAGAATATACTATAATGTCACTTAAAATATAAATTGGAGTTATGTTGAGCCTATTTCTGTCACTGAAAAAAGGGTTATTTTACTGGTTTACTTAGCTACATTAAATATTGGAGATATTTGCCTAAAAGAATGAAATAAAAATCAATCTAAAGCTGTGTTTTTCCAGTTCTTTGAGAATTTGTCTTGATTTACCTGTATCCATCTGCCCTTTTGGGCTAGCTGCAGAATGCTGATAATCCTAAGGAAGTTAGTAAGAGCTGACTGGCCTTGCATATTTTCAGAAATTGCAGACAATTTTCATCCTTCTGTCCTGGATGAACTGGACTATGCAATCTATTTACAATATTTTTCAGGTCCTTTTCACCCTTTTGCATCCCCTCAAAAGACTGCAATTCACAAACTGAACAACAGTAACTTAAGGTACCCTTTTTTCTTACGGAGTTGATAGAAGTACCTCAGTTGGATTGCAAAGGGTGATATAGTTCACTAGGAGAGGGTGCTTCAGACTTATTTGATCTGTTCTTAAGCCAATGGTATGGAATCCTTTCATCATTCACAGACATAAAGGACATTTCCAACATGTGTTCTGCACAGTCTATGTGTCTGTAGAAGAAGAACTTGTAAGGATACAATGCTCCTAATAACTGTAGAGGGAATCCAGACAAGTAGCCTAGTAGACATTCTTTTGTAGGTATTTGAAGTTAGCCTGGAAACCACCACCACGTGATAGGTCTTCCTGCAAACTATGAGCATTGTGGATTCTTTCTTAAGTACTGTGATCACTAAATGCAGGTCACCAGAAGGAATTCAATTTTATTAACCATTTAGCTAACTTAAGCATATTTGTGACACTGGTTTAACCTTTCACAGACCTATACTTAAACTGCTAATATGCTTTCAACTTGAATTAGATGTCTGTATTAATCCCTTTGCAAACTGAAGAAAGATCAAAGAAACGTTAAGAAGAATATCACAAAATAAAAATGGACAGCATTTTTAATGTTATTTGTCAAAGTTACATGCACATGTCAATTGGAATTTTCAAATATAGCAAATTAGATGGCTAACTCCGATAGAATTACTGGAGAGTATGGAAGGAGGAATCTCACTTGGCAGACTATAATGATAAATACATAATTGCAATGCTAGAAAAAAACAAAACAAAAACCCACTAATTGAAAGATACACATATACAAAAAAGGGAATTCTAAAAAAAAAGGAAAATAAATGGTTAAAAACACAGCATATAAGCCATATTTTGGTTTAGATCTGAAAGTCTTTCTTAGTCCATTATCTTGTCTCCTACTATAGCAAGAAATAGCAGAGGTAAGCTTCTTAAACATATTCCCCCAGCTCCCATCAATTACTACTGAAGGATTATTTGAGCCAGAGAAGGTATCTTAATATTTGATAACACTTCATGTTGGGTTTTCTTCCCTCCCCCCCACCTCAGCCCCCTACCCCAATCATGGATTTTTCTGCTCTCTTATTGAACTCCTGTGAATGTTTAGCACACACAATGTGTGGTGGAATAGAATTCCAAAGTTTAATTAACCATAGTCTGAAAAACTCCTTTGCTTTAGCCTCCCATGCTAGTTTTGTTTAAGATTCTTTGAATCTTACATTGGAAGAGACAATGAAAAATCATTCTGAGTTTATCTTCTTCATTCTGTGTATGGTTTTGCAGACCTTTGCTCTATTTCCTTCTCTCATCCATTTTCCAGATTGAGGAATCCCACATTCTGATCATCTTTGTTCCTTTTCTCAATTTGCTAGTTCTGTTATACAATTTTTAAAGTGGAGGACTCACACAACACACAGTTTTCAAGATAAAAGAACACAGCGTATTTATACAATGCTCTCTGTTTTGTTCTGTATTTCTTCCCCAATAATTTCTACCATTTGATTTGTTTTTTTTTTGACTGCTACCGAGCATTAAATTGATGTTTTCACAGAACCATTTATAATAACTCAAAACTTATTTTTTCAGTAGTAGTTAGAAGGTTAAGATTGTTTCCTCCCACATGCATCCCTTTGCATTTATCTACATAGAATTTATTAGATTAGATGACACTGATTAGAAATGTGAAGTGAATGTTCAATGACAGATGAAAAAAAAAAAAAGATGAAAATATAATTTAGCCAAGTGATAGTGGGTGATAAGGATATGGAGAAGTGCGAGAGCCAGATGAAGACTTAGGTAACTTGATGTGGTTTACATAACAAGAAATGGAAGAAAGGAAAAGTGTGCTGGGAAGAGTATATGGACACTGCCCAGTTGTGTAGGGAGGAGCTCAGGAAGGACAAAGCGCAGCTGGAACTGAACTTGGCAAGGGGTGTAAAGAAAAACAAGAAAGGCTTCTACAGGTACATTAACCAGAAAAGGAAGGTTAAAGGAAGCACACCCTTCCTGATGAGCTACAGAGAGGAACTTGTATCAATGGATGAGGAGAAGGCTGAAATTCTCAACAACTTTTTTGCCTCAGTCTTCCCTGGCAACCCCTCTCCTCATGGCTCTCATGTTGATGGCCCACAACTTGGAGACCAGGGAGAGAAAGTCCCTCTCACTGTAAGTGAAGACAAGGTGCATGATCATCTGAGGAACCTGAAGATATACAAGTCCATGGTACCTCGTGAAATGTATCTCAGAGTCTTGAGGGAGTTAGTTGATGAAGTTGCCAAGCCACTCTCCATGATACTTGAAAATTCATGGCAGTCAGTTGAAGACCCTGGTGACTGCAAGAAATGAAACATCACACCCATTTTTAAAAAGGGTAGAAAAGAGGATCCTGGGAACTACCAACCTGTCAGCCTCACCTGTGCCTGGGAAGATCATGGAACAGATCCTCCTAGATGCCATGCTGAGGCACATGGAGGACAGGGAGGTGATTCAAGACAGCCAGCATGGTTTTACTAGGGGCAAATCCTGCCTGACCAGCCTAGTGGCTTTCCATGCTAAAGTCCTTATATCAGTAGATAAGGGACAACCTATGGATGTGTGTGTGTCTCCCACAACATCCTGCTTACCAGGTTGGAGAGATATGGATTTGATGGGTGGATTGGCCAGTGGATAAGGAATTGGCTGGATGGTCACATCCAGAAGGTGGTACTCAATGGCTTGCAGTCCAGATGGAAAGCAGTGACAAGTGGTGTCCCTCAGGGATCTGTACTGGGACCTGTACTGTTTAATATTTTTACAAATGACATAGACAGTGGGATAGAGTGCACCATCAGCAAGTTTGCAGATGGTGTTGTCGATACACCAGAGGGATGGGATGTCATCCAGAGGGACCTGGACAAGCTGGAGAGGTGGGCCCAGGTGAACCTCTTGAGGTTCAAAAAGAGCAAGTGCAGGGTGCTGCACCTGGGCCAGAATAATCCTCACTATCAATACAGACTGAGGGATGAGGTGTTAGAAAGCAGCCCTGAGGAAAAGCATTTGAGGGTGCTGATGGACAAGAAGATGGACATGAGCAGGCAGTGTGCATTTGCAGCCTAGAAGGCATCCTGGGCTGCATCAAAAAATGTGTTGCTAGCAGATCCAGAGAGGTGATTCTGCCACGTTGCTCTGGTGAGACCTCATCTGGAGTACTACATCCAAGTCTGGAGCCCTCAATACAGGAAGGACATGGACCTGATGGAGTGGGTCGAGAGGAGGGCCATGAAAATGATCAAGTGGTTGGAAGGAGCTGGGGTTGTTCAGCCTGAAGAAGAGAAGGTTCTGGGGAGACTAGTAACAGCCTTCCAGTACCTGAAGGGGGCCTGCAAGAAGGATGGAGAGAGACTGTTTGCAAAGGCCTGTAGTGTTAGGACAAGGGACAATGGCTTCAAACTAGAAAAGAGCAGGTTTAGGTTAGATGTTAGGAACAGGTTCTTTACTATGAGGGTGGTATAACACTGGAACAGGTTGCCCAGGGGGGTGTGCTTGGGGCCCCATCTCTGGAGATATTCAAAGTGGGGCTCGACAGGGCACTGGGCAGCCTGATCTATTTGAGGATGCCCTTGCTTACTGCAGAGGGGGTTGGACTAGATGACCTTTGGAGGCTTCTTCCAACCCATACGATTCTAGGATTCTATAACACTCTTCGTTCACTTTATACATGTGTTTTGAAAAAAAAAAAAAATCTAAAATAGATGGCAATTAGGAGCAATTACAAATTAAGATGGAATAATACCCTAATTAGCACAGGGTTCTGTGACATTAGAGATGTGTGTGTAAGTAAAACTCCTGTAAGTGTTAGATCATTAGGCTATTGATTGACTTTTAAAGTTACCTCTGTCACCCTTAAAACATGATCAAAATTGTTAGTTTACTTTATGTGAAAGACTCAAGCCAATATGAGTCAGGAAAGAATAACTGGACCAAAAGGAAGCTTCAGATTCACCACTCCCTGAGCCGTTTCAAACTGGACTGCAAATCAGAAGGCAATAAAAATAGATTATATTACTTTAATAGATTATAATTATTTTTCACTGGCTCTGTGACAAACTGGGTGACCTAATTGACAGTTTCTGGGTCTAATTTATGCCTTTCTATGAATTATCAGACATGTATTTCCAATATGGCTGATCCCTCCTGTATCTGTGACACAAGATATATTTGTTAAGGTTTCACATAAAGATTGGCAGAAAATCTGTCATTATAGTAGCAAATCAAGCAAAAACTGAATTTTTTGATGTAAATAGAAATTGCATTTACACAATGCTGTTCACACCAAGTATCTCAAAGCATTTTATATTAAAACCATCTCAGGTAAAAAATCAGAATGATTCTAAATTTGAAATTAAGAAGCAAGTCTAATACTAAACTGAAATGTTTTGTTGTTTTGGTTTTTTTCCTTTTCCCCAAAGAACAGTGCTAACTTTACAGTTCTGATGTCTGATAGAAGTGAATCCTACAATCAAGGAGTGTAAAAAGCAAAAGACAAAACTAGCATTAAAAGGATTTAGGCTAAACCAAGGGTCAGCTAGCAGCCTCTGAGCAGAAAACCTCAGTACAAGGCAGAGAATACTGATTCCTATAATTGAAAATGGATGAAAACCCAAGGCCATGAATTGCTTTAAAAAGTAATAGGTAGGTTGACGAAGTAGAGAGGGCAAAAAGCAGATGAGAAGGGATCAATAAAAAAACTATCTAGAATGAAGCTGGAACCACAAACAAGCAGATGCTTCCTAGTTAGATAAATGACATTGAAGTATGAATGTTAGCTAATGAAAAAAGGGGAGCAAAAGGGGAAAAAAAAGAGATAGCGAATAATGAGAAGATTAGATAGAGAGATAGACAGACAGACAGATAGATAGACAGACAGACAGATAGATAGATACTGAAAAAGCAGAACTGTCTGAAGTGTTAAGGAAAGTTTTCATTTGGGCCAGTAAAATAATTTTGACTTTTACACCTATAACTCAAAATTACTAAAATATTTCTCTCCAGCAGCTGATATTGGCAAAGGCAGCAGCACCCAATGAAAACTGATGCATTTTATCATATACATCACTAAAATGATCTTTGAAGAAAGTAGTGCAAAGAGTACACATTCATCAAGGTACTGTGTGTTTTCATGTTCTGTTGAAAGCTTTTGTGCTTGTGATGTGATAGGAAGTCTAGAAAAACTTGTGTTATTTTTCATAACTTAGCTTGAGCCAGTCTATTTTTAAGGTACAAATTTACTTAATGTCAATAGACATCTAGATTGATGTTCCAAATCTGACTTTTTCAGGCTGTGACTTTGCATCGCACTCTGTGTGTGTACTTCGCTTTCAGTCTGAAATAAACTTGCCAATGAATTTTTGAATGAGGTATGAGGAGCATATTCTAGAGAAAAAACGTGAGTACTCCTGCTTAGGACAGGGTTTGAAGTTAAAGAAATAAGGGAAAGGCAAAGAAATAATTTTTAAGACAAACGTTTCAAAAATTGTGAAGGTATCTGTAACAACCTTTCAAGCTGCTTCTGCTTAGCATCACTGAAAATCAGATTACTTTTTATATAATTGTCTAAACATGGAATTATTTAACAGTTTGGGTTGTTTTACAAGGTCTAGGTATACAGTGTGATTAAGCAGCTGGAGGCTTAGGTATAATGTATACATGCACAAATAATTCTCTGTGAGAAATTCATCTGGAGAACTGTATAAGCCATACATAAGAGATAGGATGGGTAGGAAGTGTTCGTCTTAGCCCATGTCTGCAAACTGTCATGGACTGAGCATGTAAGTTATCAGTCTGCTTCTGTACACTATCATGAAGGAACTGGGAAGACAAATGCACTTTAGTGACAGGTCAGTCTTTGTGTTGATTCTTTATATATGACCCTATCTTTAACTTGCTTGATTTGTATGTTTGCACCTCTGAGAACAACAGTGGAGATTCTGTTTTTTTAAAAACTTTCCTCTTTAGGGAAGATAAGAAATAGTATTTTGCCAGGTAAAATGTAAAAGAAATAGTAATCCTATTAAAAAAAAAAAAAAAAAGGAATTTGAGGCTTTTTAGACTCCAACTTTCATATGTCATTAGAGATTCATATACCCAGCTGGTTAATCAATGAGACAAAACCCTAGATGCTTGCCTCACTTCTAAACATGCACGATAGGAAAAGTCTAGCTGATAGAAGTACATATTTCTGTGGGGGAAATCCCACAAAAACTCCTAACAAAAGTGCATTTTGTGTTCATGAGGTCTCTAGCAGGCAGTGTAGATACCGCTGAGTTGTCTCTGGCAGTAGAATCAAACCAGTAGCTCTATGTACCTCTGCACTGTGTTCTATGCTCACTTTACTTCCTGTGAAATCATCTTGGGTATCTAACACAGCTTTGAGATCAAATTACACTTGCAAATTCAAACCATTTTTTTTTTCTCTGAACAGGATGGCCTCCTCTGCTCCATCCATTGGGAACATTATCTGTATCATGCTATCCCTTAAAATGTGCCCAGATGTTTTCTGGAAGGATGTTGGCTGTTATATGCTGAAATTTTGGCAGACCCTTGGATTGCAGTTAAACAGTAGGGGTAATCATTTCACAGGTTCAGTCCTGAATTTATGAACTGCTCATGTTGGACCTACTGTAATACACAAAACAGTGTGCACAGGCTTGTAGGACACAGTAGCAGTTTTAATGGTCTCTCTGCCATAGCCACATGTGCCATCTGTATAGCATCATGATTGCCCACAGGAGTCTTCAAGCTTTTAACCTAAATGCCTCCACCTTAAGCTAAACATCATCTAGAGAAATTAATATAATTATAAAGTGGTCTGACTCTCTACCATAACAAATAATATGTACTTTTAAAGAGATCTGAAAAAAACAGGAAGACAATTGGGGATGAATCTGGTACTGTCTGAGGCCAAGTATAGTATAAAAATGCCCTACAAGCTGAGAACTGTAAGCTAACTGTAATACTATATGGAAGGGCACTTACGTTCATGCACAACCACTACACACTTGAGAAAAGCAAATTACATAGCCTGTGCTATCATACAGCTGTGAAATGGGAGCTTAGAGGTAGGAGCTGACCAGCATTTATCTGTTTAGATAAGATACACTGTACTGGAACCCTTCAGAATTAGGAGATATGGTGGATTATTCACACATACAGTATGCATTCTGAATACATACAACGGCTTTAGGTTCATTTATAACATCAGTTTGTAACTCAAAGGCTATACCAACAGTTTTTTTATTCAGTTTTCTGGATAATGATGACATATTCTCCATATTTTCTTTAAACAGAGCAATGCTTCATAGGATCTTGCAGTGTCGTTCAGGAAAAATGTATTAAACATTTCAACTAACTAAATAGATTTCTTTGATCTACCAGTTCAAGTACACTGAGCTTATCTAAAATGGCAAAAGGCACAGATCAGAGAATCTGAAAATATTTTCAGTTCACACATAGTGACACTTCCATAATTAAATGAAAAACAATTGGAATTATGGTATATATAGTCAAAAGAATATAGTCCTGTTCTTTAAAGTGTCACAAACCAGACACTTTCCTTCAGCTAAAGAAGGAAAGAAGTGTTTTCTATTAAATAAAAGAATGCAAGCTAGCGGCTTTCATTGAAATTGTATCCTGGTATGTAAATAAAGGATACAGTACTGATAACATCCCCAGCCTGTTACAGTATACTCTGAAACTGGCAAAGTGCTCAATCATAAAGTCAATATGAGTGAAAGAAAGGCTGGAGAGATAAAAAGTTTTCTGCTGAGACTGGTAATTGGTCAGAAGCTCAGGTCTGGGGGAGATGCTTTTCCTTCTGTAAAGGGGCAAAGTAACTTCAGGTTCAATGATTTACTCAGTCAGACCTGTTAACATTGTGTTTGTTGAGCTTGAGGCATGACAGCCACTCGGGTCTCAGCACAGATATTGCCTGGTAAGCTGCAGGTGCGTTTTCACTGATTGCTTTTTTCTCCTCTGAAAAAAATGCAGCTTGCAGTACAAGTGAAGTACATTCTCACCTCTCCATTAGAATTGTAGGATTGTTTATGTTGGAAAAGACCTTTAAGATTATCAAGTCCAGCTGTAAACACAGTACTGCCAAGTCCATCATTAAACCATGTCCCTCAGCACCATCTCCAGAGAAGATGACTCAACCACTTCCTAGGGCTGTCAGTTCCAACGACTGACAACCTTTTCAGTGAAGGGATTTTTCCTCATATCTACTCTAAACCTCTCGTTATGTAACTTGAAGCCAATTCCACTTGTCTTATCACTTTTTACCTGAGAGAAGAGACTGATATCCACCTTGGCACAACCTCCTTTCAGGTCACAAAGTCTCCCCTCAGCCTCTTTTACTCTAGGCTAAACAATGCCAGCTGCTCCACACGGAACTTGTGCTACAGAACCTTCATCAGCATTATTGCCCTTCTTTGGATATGTTCCAGCAATTCAGTATCCTTCTTTTAGTGTGGGGATCAAGACTGAACACAGTATTAGAAACACATCCTCACCAGTGCCAAGTACAGGGGGACAATCACTTCCCTACACCTGCTGGCCACACTGTTTCTGACACAAGCTGCAGTGCAGCTGGTCTTCTTGGCCACCTAGGCACACTGCTGGCTCATATTCATCTGACTTCCACATTCCTCATATTGACCAATACCCCCAGGTCTTTTCCAGCTGGCAGCTTTCCAGCCACATATCCCCAAGTCTCTAAAGTTGCAATCAGTTGCTGTGAAAAAAAGTGCAGAGAACCCAACCTTTAGCCCCGTAGAATTTCATACAGCTGACCTTGGCCCATACATCCAGCCTGTTCAGTTCTCTCTGTAGAGCCTTCCTACCCTCAAGCAGATCAACACTACTGCTTGACAAGGTATTGCTTGCAAACTTAATGAGGGTACACTCAACCCTCTCATCCACATCATTGATAAAGACATCACAGAATCATAGAATCATAAAATTGTTAGGGTTGGAAGGGACCTCAAGGGACATCTAGTTCCAACCCCCCTGCCGTGGACAGGGACACCTCACACTAGATCAGGTTGCTCAGAGCCACATCCAGCCTTAAAAACCTCCAGGGATGGGGCTTCCACCACCTCCCTGGGCAACCTGTTACAGTGTCTCACCACCATCCTGGTGAAGAATTTCCTCCTAACATCCAATCTGAATCTACGTATTTCTAGTTTTGTTCCATTCCCCCTAGTCCTATCACTACCTGACACCCTAAAAAGTCCCTCCCCAGCTTTCTTGTAGGCCCCTTTGAGATACTGGAAGGCTACAATAAGGTCTCCTTGGAGCCTTCTCTTCACCAGACTGAATAGTTCAAACACTCTCAGTTTCTCTTCATAGGACAGGTGCTCCAGCCCTCTATTCATCCTTGTGGCTCTTCTCTGGACCTACTCCAGCATGCTGGAGAACACCACTTGTGACCAGCCAACAACTGGATTTTACTTCATTCACCACCATTCTTTATGTCTGATCATCCAGTCAGTTTTTAACCCAGTGAAGAGAACACTTGTTCAGGCCATGATCAGTAAGTTTCTCTTGGAGAATGCCATGGGAAATGGTGTCAAAGGCTTTACTAAAGTCTAGTATTTTCCTCATCCACTAAGGAGGTCACCTTGGTGTAGAAGGGTATCAGGTTCATCCAGCAGGACCTGCACTTCATGAACCTGTGCTGACTAGACCTCATCATTTGGTTGTTCTTCATACGCTGTTCAGTGGCACTCAAGACAAACTGTTCCATGACCTTCCCTGGCACCAAGGTCAGACTGACAGGTCTGTAGTTCCTGTATCCTCCTTCCAGCCCTTCTTGTAGAAGGGAATCTCATTTACTGACTTCAGTCAACCAGATATTCTTGGCTAGCTAGGACTGCTGGTAAATGATGGAAAGTAGCTTGGTGACCTTTACTACCAGCTCCCTCTTTATCCTCAGGCAGATCCCCTTTGACTCCATAGACTGTGCGTGTCTAAAGTGGTGTAGCAGGTCACTAAACGTTTGCCCTTGGGTTATGTGGGCTTCAATCTGCTTCTGAATGGCCTGCCTCTTCTTCCAAAGGTCAGAAACTCTCCTTTTTCCCCTGAGTTCTAGCCACAGGTCTCTGCTCAGAGTTCAGTCTCGTTAACCACCTGTCCATCTTTCGGCACATGAAGATGGGCTGCTCCTGTGCCTTTAAGATTTCCTTCTTGAAGATTACGTTCAATCAACTTGTCCTCAAGCAGGACGTGACCTGGTTATTACCTGATGATGATAGCAATGTAGCTCAAAGGACTGCATATTTTTAGGGGGAGAATATATGAGGAGATGAAATCTTCTAAAGAGAATGTTAGCAAATCTCCAACTGAAGAACTAATATTCCTGTAAAAGAGATTTCCACAAAGTTCTTCAAGAAACATTATTCTGGAACTACCAGCTCCTGAAAATTGCTGCCTAGCCAGAATGTTGTATGTGACCTATGTCCAGGCTGACAGGGTACATGAGTGATTATCTGAATGTCCCAGGCAGTGAGTAATGAAAATTTATGTGAGAGTATGACAAATATGCAATTGGGGGAAAATGGTGTATGCCTGAGAGAAATTTTATTAGTTTTTTAATATAAAAATCCTCTATCACTTCTGTTTTGTAAATTTAAGAAGAGTGCTTACCTTGAACTGATTTTTCTCTTTTCTCAATGAGAGTAGAGCTTAATGTCTGTGGAAAAGAGCTGAAAGTCTGCTGAAAACATTATTTAATCCAGGATAGTAGGAATGAAAGAAAGCTCTGAGGAGCTGAAAAAGGGCCTATGATACTGGGAGACAGGTCAATAAAATAGGTGCAGAAAAGGAAAAAAGTTGTGCATCCGCACATCTGCAAAAAGGAGACTATTCAACCTACTTAGAGACATGAGAGGCAGAGAGGATTGGTGGGTCCTAACTGCTCCTTGTTTCTTCCAACACAAAAGGTCGAAGTGATTAAGCACATCTATGAGGATTAAGCAAAGCAAAAATACCCATGGAAGAAATACCTTAATCGATGAGGATAAAATGGGACTGTGGATATTACTCAGTTCAGAGGGAAACTGAGTAAGTACTTGGAAGATAGATCCATTGGGGGTTACTAGAAAGAGAAACATCCACAGCCTGAGGTAGAAAAACATCATAAGAAAACACACATATATATATAGTCAGTGTTATCTAAGCGTGCACCTGTGATCTGCCTGGAGATGGGGGACTGGGCTAGATAAACCCTTGAGTTAACCTGGTCCAACCATTTACTCAGGCTGATCACCTCAGAATGATAGCATGAAAATGTACATTTTCAATCACATTCAACACAAATTATTTCCATACCTTTATCCTCGCCACTCTCACAGATTCAGAGAGGCAGAACAAAACTGCCACAAAGCAGGATTAGAGACTGAAGCCATCCATCCACCTGTGCTGTGCATCTTTGGGCACTTTTCTGGCATTATATCTTTAATTACTTGTCTGTGTGCATCTGGTTTCACAGTAGGGATCTTTCTCTTTTTGCTCTTTTTCCTTTTTTTTTTTTTTTTTTTTGGTTGGCAGGGAGGAGGTGGGAGGAGGATCGTAGTATTTTCTTTTTTTCCTCTGGAGGTTTCATTTTTATGAGGAAAATCTGAACAAGAAATCTTCTTTTCTTAATATACTCATTATCTTTATTGAATTCCATTTGCCTGTTCTTTGCTGACTCTTCTTATGACCATAATCTTGTCCTATTTATTCTGCATTATCTGCAGAGAGATTTCTTGGGGAATAAGTGCAAAGACTTCACAAAACATCACTGGAGTTATTTTGCAAATATTGTTCTGTTAGATCTGGGTATCAATTCAGCAATGATACCTTATCTGAGAACTTCTTGCCCACCTACATTTTTAATCCCTTGTGTTCTTGTGACTGAAGTGAGATTGAATATTTCCACACAGGAAGCAAATCTGAGATTTCTTTCTCAGAGAGTCAAGAGATTGTTCTGCTCTGATAGCAACCCAAAAGTTGTATCAAGTCAGTAGTTAAGATTGATTTAGTATCTTATGACAAGGTTTATTATAATGAAATTTCATTCCGTGTTGGTATTCAGTTGTTTTAGTTTTCTTGAAGGCAGAATTTACTATGTCTCACCATGTTAGGCTGTAGACAGACATTTCCTCCTGGTATAGTGAGGTACAAAATTATTGTATGGCTCCAAATAAATCTGCTATCCTTAGTTTACGCAGCCTGCCCTTTTACATGGATTTGTTCAGCTTTAAAGGATGGGGAAGGATTTAGTTATGATGGAAGAAAATACTTTCCCACAAATAAACATCTCTATTTTGAAGATTTTTTTTAGAGACATTCTCTTTCAAATCTCCTTTTAAATATTGATGGAAATGTCCAAGCTTATATTTAAAGAAGAAAAGGAGCTTAGATCTAAGAACACATCATATTGCATTCGAGCCACTTAAGAATATGGGTAATTATTTTTATGCATATTCTAATTACATATGTATGTATCACTTTAAATTCAAATAGCATTTCATAGAGATTTGAAAATTCAGACCTTTCCACCCCAGACAATACATGAGACAAAAGAATGTGTGATGTAAGATTGAGTGTATGCTACCACAAAGATAATGAGAGTCTAATTCTGTTGTAAATGAAACATGGCAATGCTGATGGTTTAATTTAAGAACATGTGAGGCATGAGGGAGAAAAGCAGATAATGATGGAAAGCTTAAGAGAAGATATTTGAAAGGAAAAGGGAGATCATACACTCTTCTGCAAAATACATCGCATATCAAGGCAACTCCTTTGAAGTTGTGCAAGTCACTAAGCCTGGGTTAAACTTGGTTGCAAGGCCCAAAGTATAGTTGTGATGCCAAGCCATGGCCCAAATCAAGGTTCTGTGTATAAATAGGTACAACCAGCAGGAATTTCCAGAATACATTGGATATGCCTGTATTGTCTTCTGAAACCCTGAGTGTGCAGGCTGTATCAGAGCCAGAGGATGTAGTAGCAGTCGAGCACTTGGAATATGTCTGAGCTTCTAGACAGACAGACAGATCGACAGTAGGTAGTAGGGTATAAGCAGAAAGCACTGTGCAAATTGCTATTATAGAATCATAGAATTGTTTTGGTTGGAAAAGACCTCTAAGATCACTGAGTCCAACTGTCGATCTAACACCACCAAATCATGTCCTAAAGTGCCATGTCTACATATTTGTTTGAACACCTTCATAGATGGTGACTCCACCACTTTCCAGGGCAGCCTATTCCAATGCCTGACCACTCTTTCAGTAAGGAAAGTTTTCCTAATATCCAATTTAAACCTCCTGTGGAGTAATTTGAGTCCCTTTCATTCTCTAACTTGACACTAGGGAGAAGAGACCAATCTCCACCTGAGGGAATCCTCTCTCAAACATGTAAATCACCTTGTGATCATGATGATTACATTAAGAACTGAGAAGTGTCTCAACAAAGATAAGATCATTCTGAACGACCTGCCTGATGTGTCATCTCTGCCCACTGAGACAGCAACTGCCCAGGAGGTGTGATGGACAGCAAAGAGGGGTGGAAGCTGCTTGACACTGACCCCTGTAAGCCCACAGGAAGACCCCCTGGAAGTCACCCCTAGAAGTCACACATACACTGTTAATATGACAAGGGTATGAGCCAGGTGGAGCTACAATGAATGAACCAAGAACAATATAAAACTCCTGAGTCATGGCTGCTTAAGAAGAAAGAAAACATCACTGGAAACATTACAAACTGGAGAAATGCCACCCAGGACATCACAAGCTGAAGGAACATTATCCAGAGTGACAGCAGAAGACTCTTCAGCAGCCCACCCAGGAACGTCTCTCCCCTCCTCTCCACCAAAGAAAGAACCCTGAGGTGGTAATTATCTCTCTCCATCTCTCCTGCTCTCTCTCTTTCTCCATTCTCTCTCTCCCTTTTATTTTCCTTCTTTCTCTGTTTTGTTTGCAAGAAATAAATAGTCTCACTTTGACCTTGTTTGTGTCTTGATTTCACTCACAGGAATGTTCAAAAGAATCACATCTCTTTCCCACCTTCTGGGTAGAGACATCACAGCACTACAACCTCTTTTCAGGTGGCTGTAGAGAGCAATAAGGTCTCCCCTCAACCTCTTCCAGACTAAATAATCCCAGTTCCCACAGCTGCTCCTCATAATACTTGTTCTCCATTCCATTTCCCAGCTTCGTTGCCCTTCTCTGGATATACTACAGCAATTTATTGCCCTTCCTGTAGTGAGGGTCCCACAACTGAACATAGTATTTGAGGTGCAGCTTCACCAGTGCCAAGTACAGGGGGACAATTATTTCCCTGGTCCTGCTGGCCACATTATTTCCAATACAGGTCAGGATGCTGTTTGCCTTCTTGGCCACCTGGGCACACTGCTGGCTCAAGTTCAGCTGGCTGTCAATTAACATCTACAGGGATTTTTTCTGCTGGGCAGCTTTCCAGCCACTCCTCCCAGGCCTGTAGCATTGCATGAGATTGTTGTGACACAAGTTCAGGACCTAACACTTACCCTTGTTAAACCTCAGACCTTGACCCATTGATCCAACTTGTCCATATCCCTCTGCAGAGGGACTAGATCAACCTTCCCACCTAATTTGGTGTTACCTGCTAACTTACTGAGGGTACACTCATTCTTATAATCCAGATAATTGTCAAAAATATTAAACAAGACTGACCCCTAAACTGAGCCCTGGGGAGCATCACTTGTGACCAGCCACCAACTGTATGTCACTCTGTTCTCCACCACTATTTGTGTCTGGCCATCCAGCCAGCTTTTTACCCATAAAAGTGTCTACCTAGCCAAGCCATGAGTATAATTATTCTATGTTCATTCTTTCTGAGTCTGATAAACCTCATTTAGTGAGAACAATGGCTGCATGGGCGAGAAAGGATGACTGCTTATGAATATCAGACAAAACACAGTGGTGGCTGTTCTGCTTTTTAATACACACACAATCCTTGCTGCACTTTTTTATGGGTTTTAGAGCCTTGTGCCTTGTTCAAATTGTTATTTTCTCTTAAGAATCTCATACCTTTTGATTGAAAAAGAACTTTCTGATAAGATTGAGATGCTTTTTGTATCAGTAGCTCATAAAGGGACTCAGTATGATTCTCTGTGGTTTCTAATCTTCCCTTTGCTCACATAATTGACCTTAAAATAGAGAAAACTCTATAGAAGGGATTGTTAACAGTACTACCTTTACAGGATTTCAGGAAACATTTTATTTCTCATGTTTGTTTTGGGAGAGACATAGGTAGACACAAAACTGTTCAGTCAGTTATCACAAAGAAAATAGATTTCTTTGAGAAAAGTAAAACTTTGTTTTTCCTGTTAGCTATGGAGTGCACTGATACATAATTTTGTTTCTTTGAAGTGTGCAGCCAACATCATAATTCTAACAAAGTATATTTCTTTAGTATTCCATTGCTTTGTATTTATTGACCTGAATAATATAACACAGTATTTACTGTGCTGCATTTTGTTTTGACACACCACATGAGCAGTTTCACAATGCAGTTATATGAGTGGGTGATTTCTTATGGATGGTGGATATGTTTGTCAGGTGTTTATGACTCCAGCTTGCTTTATTTTTACAGGCATATAATGGCACTTGGAGAGAGTGCACATACACAAGCATACAGACAAATACAGAAAATGTTTCAAATATGCGTTTCCTTCTTTCTCTCTGCTTACTTTCTTCTCTAGCCTAAAGGAAATTGGAAGAATATCACTAGGGCTAATAAAGTGTTCAACCCAGCTGAAAGTACTAAAAATCTTTCTCAGTTGAAGTTAAGCTCTATTGCATGGGTTCATGGAAGTGCAGGTCCTGCTGGATGAACCTGATATCCTTCTACACCAAGGTGACCTCCTTAGTGGATGAGGAAAACACTAGACTTTAAAGCCTTTGACACCATTTCCCATAGCATTCTCCAAGAGAAACTGACTGATCATGGCCTGAACAAGTGTTCTCTTCACTGGGTTAAAAACTGACTGGATGATCAGACATAAAGAATGGTGGTGAATGAAGTAAAATCCAGTTGTTGGCTGGTCACAAGTGGCTCCAGGGCCTAGTTCTGCTTGATGTCTTTGTCAATGATGTAGATGAGAGGGTGGAGAGTACCCCCAGTAGGTTTGCAAACAGCACCTTGTTGAGGAGTAGTTGAGGAGTTGATCTGCTTGAGAGTAGGAAGGCTCTACAGAGATATCTGAACAGGCTAGATGTATGAAGGGTGTTGGTTGAATATGATGAAGGTGGAAGTCAACTGAATATGGGCTGGCAGTATGCCCAGGTGGCCAAGAAGGCAAACACCATCCTGGCTTATGTTAGAAACAATGTGGCCAGGAGGAGTAGAGAAGTGATTGTCCCCCTGTACTTGGCACTGGTGAGGCTGCACTGTTATTAATGTGTTCAGTTTTGGTTCTTAGACTACAAGAAGAATGCTGAAGTAATGGAACATATCCAAAGAAGGACAACGAAACTGATGAGGAGTCTAGATCACATGTCTTATGAGGAGTTGCACCAGTGGAGGTTTGTATTCGCTATTAGGAAAAATTCCTTCAGTTAAAAGGTTGACAAACTTTGGAACCAACTGAACAAGGAAGTGGTTGAGTCAGTATCCCTGGAGGTACTCAAAGCATTTGTAGAAGTGGTGCTGAACGACATGGTTTAGTGCTGTACTTAGCAGTCTTAGTTGCACTTGATCTTAAAGGTCTTTTCCTACCTGAATGATTCTATTATTCTTGAACTATTAGTCATACAGAAACCAGCTCCATATTAGTATTTATACTTCTAAAGTGAGTTAAATTCTTATTTCCCCTGGATTCATGTAAAAGCTGAGGACTTAAAGCACAACTTAAATGAAATTTAAGCTTCTATGTTCAGGAAAACCTATCAAAACTATAGTAGTTCCTGAAAAGATTAAACAGTCATAATTTCTAATATAATTTTCTCTATTAGTGATTCTGTTACACATGCTCAATAATGACACTACCTTTAATAGTGAGACAGTTAAGTAGTGTAAGGTTCAATGTTGTAACACCTTAAATGGATTCTCCAGTGATTGCTGACTTGAGATTCTAAATTCAAGGATTTTAACAGTTGACATACTATAGTGCTAAGCAGGGCATGATGAAAAGCAGGAGAATGCTGCACTGTTTTTGGACTTAAACCACTCTTAAAATGATATGCAGAAAACCTCAAAGAAGCAGTGATTTAAAAATTGCATTCTGTTATTACATGATGACATTAACAATTTTCTTTACAATTATGACAACAGTACCTGACTCTTATGTAAAAGATTAAGAGCACTGAGTGAAGAAAATGGAGTCCTAAAAGACAGAATAAACTCTCAGCTCAAGATCTCACATTTTTTTCTGTCATAATGTTCTGGAGCATTGAAGATGAATGGATATCTCACCGTTGAAGCTGAGTCTTTAAGAATTTCTGACTCAAAGGAGAACAAATAAATTCAGATCCGTCCTAAAGAGTGATAAGCAAATGAAAAACAGATTGACTTTTGTTCATGGAACTGTGTATCTATTTTACATGAGACCAATACTGAATTTTAATTCTTCAGTTAAAAGTAAGGGGGGTTTTGTTTGTGGGTTGTTGTTGGTTTTGTTCTTGTTTTTTTAAATTAGAGAACAACTTAGGATTTTCATCTCTTTCTTCCTAAGTACACATAGACAGCATCTTACATGTAATGATGAAAAAGACAGGCAGGAAAGGCAGATAGTCCTTTATGCTTGTTAATTTATGAGAGTACTACAAAGCATGTCCAGAATCTTGGTGCCATTGTCTTCCACATCATTTGGAAACCCTGGCAACATCTGGGATGTATACTCAGGTTATTTGATTTTGAATTTAAGGTACAGGAGGTTGGTATGAAGTGTCAAGATAGACTGCAGTGAGGAAGCATACTTGGATGCAGCATGTCTGAGTTCTTTGCTACAAATGTAAGATACATATGCTTCTTGCTCATCAATTATTGTGGTGGGTTGAAAATTCCCCCCAAACATAAAATCGCCAGACCAGCCCAGTTGGAAGCAAATGAAGCTGTATTTACAAGCGAAACCACAATACTAAATAAAATGCAATGAATATATACAAAATATACAATATTTACATATATTTACATGTATTTATAATTTATAAACAGCACAGAAATCCTCCTGGACAAAACTAGGGGGCTAATAATAGCTTCCCCACTCCCTGCCTCCTTCCCTCTAGACCCTATCCTGTACACAGTGGACAAGAGAAAGAGCAGAGAGTTTTTTGTTAGTACTTAGCTGCAACAAAGAACACAGCCAAGGTCAGCAAAGCCAGGAGAAGCGCCAACCAGAGCAGAGGAAGCTAAAAGAGACAAGTTTGATGGCAGATATCTGTCCAATGGGATTACTTAGAACTTATCATTATTTTTCTTTTTACATCCAATAGTGATTTATTTATGTTCTACCACTTTCTGTTCAAGATCTGTGGAAAATTTTCTAGGCACAGCCTGAAACTACTGCAGCTATGGAGTGGTAGGAATTCCAGATCCTCAGCTTGGTATCTAACATACATGTAGGGCAAAGCCAGAAAATATGAAAGTGGTGGAATTGTCTTGGCCTGTAATTACTCAGCTGACCATTCAGAAGTGTCCTCTGAGTGTGAGGTTTGAAGCGTTTTGAATATTCAGTATTGTCATAGGAGGCAATCAATCTCTCTTCCAAGATCATAGAATCATAGAATGGTTTGGGTTGGAAAGGACATACAATGGTTCTGTATTCCAACCGCCCCTGCACTGAGCAGAGACATTCTCCATTTTGGTGATGTTTGTCTTGCTTACCTTGTATTGGTCCTGCTGACGTACAGTGTTTCCAGATCAAACACATTCCATGCTGTGACATAGGCAAGGAGCTATTGTTTGATCCCACTGCTGGTCATTATTAATTTTCAACTCTGGATCTGTGTCTAAAAAATTAAGAAATTACAGAATAACCCTTATTCTAGAGTGATCTAAGTATATTTGGGGTTAATTTTAACCAAAAGTGCAAAAGATTCATCTTTGACCTTAATTTTATATATTTCAACAAAGATACAACAAAGGAAGCAGGAAAAATAAAATAATAATAATAAAAAACCCAGACACAAACAAAAAAACAAAATACAACAAACTCAACCACACAAATAAAGATATATTTCTATATATTCTGTTTTCTTCACAAATAAAAATATATTTCTAGTTCAGGGAACAAGACACAATCTAAAACTGAATGTATATAGATCTTCATAATCCTGTCTGTGCATGGAAGAAAATATTCTGTCATGGTGTCTTTAAGACAATATTAAGATTCTAATAATTAACCACACCAAAATTCAGACACTGAAATATTTCACCAACTGATTATATTTATAAAATTCATATGAAAATGCAAACAGTCAGGATAATCATTTGGGGTGTCTTGGGATGTAGGGGAAATTAATTAAGAACTCCATCTTAACTGTTGATTTAAGATTTGATAGAATAATTTTATTTTCTGACATATACTGTTTGCTCATGGGACCAACTTGTCAATTTTGTGTCAAATTCTAAACGTATTAAATACAAATATTAATGTGTCTGATACTTCTAGTTGAGTAATGATGGAAAATACTGAAGAAGAACTGGCACATGCAGAACTGCAGTCCAGAACTTCAGTTGAAGGTCATGAAGATGTAGTGTTCTATGGGGAAACTGAGCCAAGATGCTGCACCTGTTTCTAGTCTTGTCCCTTGCTCTAGAAATGTTAAGTTCTCCTTAGATGCTCTCATGCACTTAACCAATAACATAGTACTGATCTTTACTAAAGAGTAGTCTTGACCCTTCCATACCTTTCTATGTAAAGCAGACATAGAAACACCAGGACCATCATAAATGCTTACAGAGTTTTCAAGTAGTGCTTTAAAAAAAAAATAAACACTGAAAGAGGAGCTTTTTAGCAAACAGGACATTTAAATTTAAAGGAGAGTTAATTTTCCTGTAGAATTCTTTAATAGATAAGAGGTGCCTAATAATGAACTTTATTATAAACACTGTATACATAAACAAACAAACTCTGAATGTACTTAAGAAAATGAAGCAATTAGACAACCCAGTGTCTGAAAAAGATTATTGTAGGTAAGTGGAAGGTATGGTGCATTAGAATGAATAGTGGAAGCTGCCCCTACACATTGATGGATTTGTGATTAGCTGCAGCCATTTAGGGAGCAAACTGGGGTGTTGCTGGAGCAGTTAAATGAAAACCCCCACTCAGTGATCTATCAGAGACACCTGAAAGACATACAATTGTTTGAAGAGTAAGATATAGAATAGAACGATACTGGTGACACATATTTCAAAAATTCAATATTAATTGCTGCATTGATTTGAAAAGATATAGCAGAAGAGAAATATTCCAAAGAAGGGAAATGAGAATTCTTATAGGTTTAGAAAACTTCTATTGAAAGAGAGATCAAAAAGAGCAAGACAATTTAATTTAAGACAAGGTGAATAAAAAGAGTGGCAGGCTAGAGTTATAGATAATAACATTACGGATAATGACATTTCATTTGGTCTTACGCCTTCTTTTCACGTAACATAAGAAAAAAGAAATATCTAATAAAATCAACACAAATCTAATAAATCAAATCCAATCTAATAAATACAAGTTTTCTGTAGCTTTTAAAATATTCTTAACGCATGTTAAACCATTAATTTCACATGTTTTTCTTGTAGGTTTTGTTATTTATCCTGACAGTCTCTTGAATTAAGTGAAAATCTATTTTAATGTAAATTAGCTTTTTTATGACCAGTAAGCATCAGCAATGAAAGTTTAAACTTTGCATTTGCAAATAACAAATATTCTAAGCTTTTATTTGTGAAGGAAAACAAAAGTTAATGTCATCATAATCCTAAATAGAGGAAGCAGTGACAAAGAAAATGGCAAAGCAAATATGAAATTTAATAACCACCCTCCGACAGCTTGCGCTTAGGTTGTAAGGAATTCATTAAACAATGGTTGAGCAAAACAGACAATTAAATTATTCTGATATCAAGTATCTATCCGTATTATGAATATTGCATATGACAGCACACATTTCTGAAGGGAAATAGTCTACAAATTTTATTTCAGAGAATCAGCAAGAGGCTTAATTTTAGCCTCCAGATATACCCTTCTTTGTTTCTCAGACAAAATAATAATAATAATAACAACAATAATTGTGATGCTTATGTATAAACAGAGTTATACATAGTATAACTCTGTAAGTAAGTACAGAATCTTAAGACCATAATGCAACCTTTCAATAACTGTCAACAGAAGCTTATGTCAGTCTCTTATATACTTCAGATATACATATTTTGTGTACTTAAAAAAAAAAGTATAGAGGAGGTGTGTGAAATGTTCACAGCAGCATTAAAAAAAGTCAATGACATTAAACATCAGCCAAAACAAAGACAAATACAAGTAGAATTGACAAAGTTGTATATCATGATGTGGAATGAACAACAAGCAATATCAGAAACATATCTAATGCACACATTCAATCTTATATTCCTGCTTTGCTAATTTTAGATTTGACTTACAACTAATGTGCACTAATCAAAACTGAAGCCAGACATGAGCAGACAGTGTGCATTTGCAGCCCAGAAGGCCAATCACACCCTGGGCTGCATCAAAAGATGCTTGGCCAGCAGATGGAGAGAAGTGATCCTGCCACTTTGCTCTGGTGAGACCTCACCTGAAGTTCTGCATCCAGCTTGGAGCCCTCAATACAGAAAGGACATGGACCTGATGGATTAAGTCCAGAGGAGGGCCACGAAAATTATCAGGGCATTGCAACACCTCTCCTAGGAAGAAAGCCTGAGGGAGCTGGGATTGTTCAGCCTGGAGAAGAGAAGGATCCAGGGAGACTCTAATGGAGGCTTTCCAGTACCTGAAGGGGGCTTCCAAGAAGGATGGAGAGAGACTGTTTGCAAAGGCCTGTAGTGACAGGACAAGGGACAATAGTTTCAAACTAGAGAAGAGCAGATGTAGACTAGATGTTAGGAACAATTTCTTTACTATGAGGGTGGTGGAACACTGAAAAAAGGTTGCCCAGGGAAGTGGTTTGGGCCCAATCCCTAGAGATATTCAAGGTGAGGCCCAACAGGGCTCTGGGCAGCTTGGGCGAGTTGAGGATGTCCCTGCTTACTGCAGAAGGGATTGGTCTAAACGATCTTTAGAGCTCCCTTCCAACGCAAACTATTCTATGATTCTAAATAATTTTTCTCCATTACCAGGAACCTAAATATGTACACTGGGTATTAATTATGAATCAGCCAAGTTACTGAAACTCACAAGTAAATATTAAACAGCATAGAGTAGACTTTTTAAAATTCCTTTAAGATGAGAAAGTAGATTATAAAAGACAATTTATGTAGTGTTTAATGCTAAAAACAAAACCTGCTACATCAGTTGGTAATGAGAATTTTGTAATCATTTGATTAATGATCTGCAGCTAAAATAAAGATAACCCAAAATAATATAAATAACATAATAAGTAAAACATTCAAAACACCTTTGAGATTGAATGTTTCTAAATCAGTGTTTTCAGAGGAAAAGCTATGTGCAAAATAAAAATATATCTATTGTGTAGATTTGTTTCTATTGTGTCTAGATACAGAGTTAATGAACCAGACTGTTATCTGAACTCTGAAATGGCCGTTTCAGATTATAATTCAAAACATAAATGGTGTGACCATCAGGCAACTTGATAGGATATCATTTGTTACTAAATGCCTTGTCTCCATCTCTAATGCTGGAGACCCCTGAGGCCCCAGATGAGACACGACAATGAAGGAGTTTTCCTTGGTTGATGAGGGCTGGGTTAATGAGGACTGGGTTAGGGAACAGTTAAGTAATATGGACATCCAAAAATCCATAGGTCCTGATGGGATGCACCCAAGGGTGCTGAGGGACCTGAGAGAGGTCATTGCCAGACCACTCTCCATCATCTTTGGTAAGTCATGGCAGACAGAAGACATGCCTGAGGACTGGAGAAGGGCAAATGTCACTCCAGTCTTCAAAAAGGGTTAGGAGGACCCAGGTAACTATAGACAGGTCAGCCTTACCAGAAAAGTAATGGAACAACTTATTCTTGGTGCTCTCCTTAGGCATATCAATGACAAGAGGGTCATTAGGAGCAGTCAACGTGGTTTTACCAAGGGGAAGTTGTGACAGGATGTCATGGTAGAGCCATGACATGGCCCAGTACAAACCCAGACAGCCATTAAGATGTCTAGACAAGGTTCCTTTCCCTCCCCTCCTTCCTGCAGAGAGACAGGGCAACATAGGAAAAAGAACAAAGGGGACAAGACTCCTACCTGTCTGGTAAACAAGATGTTTATCTAGGGTGAAAGCATGTAAGCTAACCACTGTTCCCCCAGTTACAAGTTCTTTGTTTCTGCCTTTTATGGTTATAGCCTGGCAGAATGCCTTTCCATTGGGCAGCTACGCGTTAGCTTCAGTGCACCATTGGACCAATCGATCTCTGGCAATTTATATATATACAAGTGACTAGGTAGTCACCCTTGCCTTGCCTTGCTCAAACCTTGCTTTCAAGCATACTTGGACCCGTCTCATAGAAGCTGCCTTGAGTTGCTCTGCCCTGCCTTGAGTTTCTGGTCCAGAGCCTGGGATATAGCCACGAGCCATACACATGCAAGCCGGAGAAGCCACGAACCTAGAAGCCAGATCTGTCTAGCCTGCTTCCCCTTGCCACCAGAATCGTGCCGTGCCTCAGTTTACCCAGGAACCAAGCAAGCATCCATCACAAAGAACGTCGTTAACTGCCTGCTGTCTTCTGAAGCCAGATCAGCCTGGGACCACGTGGTAAACTCTCACACAGCAGCAGCAGCAGCATCCCCGTGTGGATAAAACTAGCTGTGAGAAATTAATTCGTTGCCCTTTGGGTTTAAAGGTTCTTATCAAGCCTCCCCCCCACTGTAATCGAGTGCTAACTGCTCTCAGGGACCTTTTCTTTCCAAGTTGTTGCCTTCTAATTTGCATAGAACAGTTTGTATTTTGCCCTAAGACTGCATATTCCCATTGTAAATATATATTCCAACAGTACAACAATCCTATTCAACGAGTTTTGGCATATTTTATTAATAAAGGGTTAGTATTTTTGTTAATACCCATTTGTCATATTGTTTATAATTGTTGTGAGGGTAATTAATTAATAATTTCCCTCTCGACCACAGCATAGGAACAAGTTAATTTGTGTTTCGTCAGAAGTACCCAGCTGGCTGATAAGAAAGGTTGAAGCTGTGAAAAACAAGATTCTACAAGTTCCTGTTTTTATAAACAAAGTAGGGCTAGAAGGTTGTTATTTTGCTTGGAGACTGCAGGTGCCCTTCCAAAACCTTGTAGAGGGTAAACGGACCTGGAGGAAGATAAAGGGGGAGAAAAGGCAATTGCTGGTCAGGGGGCACAGGACCCCTGAGTGGATTGCGCGCATGAGTAATAGCTTTGCTCTCCTAACACAACCTCTGGGAGCGTGTCTGGGCCCTCACGTCAATGGATACTGATGGTATGTAAGTCGGGGAGCAGGCAGGGCTGCTTGCAGATGCACCAATCCTCTGTTGAGCAGTGGAGATGCCCACTGGGATAGGGGCACCAGCTGCCCCCCACCATTTTGAAATCTCCAGAGCCATGGTGACGTGTCTAGCTCTTTGTTTTGTGCCTAGTTTTCTGTTTGTGCCTCTTTGGAGCCATGGGTAACGCGGGTCTAGCTTTCTGCTTGTGCTTTGCTTTCTGTTTGGTGTTATGCTACAATGTAACATAACCTCACCTGCCTTTTAATAAAAGGATGCCATGCCTGGACAGCACTGGTGATACGTGTGCTAATTCCTGAACCAAAGAACCCACTAAACCAGAAGTCATGTTTGGCCAACCTGATAGCCTTTTATGAGGACATAACCAGGTGGATAGATGATGGTGGAGAAGTGAAAGTGGTTTATCCTGACTTCAGTAAAGCATTTGACAACGTCTCTCACAGCATCCTTGCAGCTAAACCGAGGCAGTGTGGTCTGGATGATCAGGTAGTGAGGTGGATTGTGAACTGGTTGAAGGAAAGAAGTCAGAGAGCTGTGGTCAATGGGATGGAGTCTAGGTGGAGGCCTGTATCTAGTGGAGTCCCTCAGGGGTCAGTACTGGGACCAGTACTATTCAATATATACATTGATGACCTGGATGAGGAAACAGGGAGCACCGTCAGCAAGTTCGCTGATGACACCAAACTGGGTGGATTGGCTGACACACCAGAGAGTTGTGCCACCATTCAGTGAGACTTAGACAGGCTGGAGTGTCAGGCAGGGAGAAATTTAATGAAATTCAACAAGTCTTGCACCTGGGAAAGAACAACCCCAGGTATCAGTATAGGTTAGGAACTGACCCATTGAAGAGCAGTGAAGGGGAAAAGGACCTGGGAGCCCTAGTGGATATGGCCAAGAAGGCCAATGCCATTCTGGGGTGTATTCGAAGGGGTGTGGTTAGTAGGTCAAGACAGGTTCTCCTCCCCCTCTACTCTGCCCTGGTGAGGCTGCATCTGGAACATGTGTCCAGTTCTGGGTCTCTCAATTCAAGAAGGACAGGGAACTGCTTGAAAGAGTCCAGTGCAGAGCCACAAAAATAATTAAGGGAGTGGAACATCTTCCTTACAAGGAGAGACTGAGGGACCTGGGGCTCTTTAGCTTGGAGAGGAGGAGACCAAGGGGTGACCTCATTAATGTGTATAAATTTGTAATGTGTGAGTGTCAAGAGGATGCAGTCAGGCTCTTGGTGATGTTCAATGATAGAACAAAGGGCAATGGGTGGAAGTTGAGGCATAGGAGGTTCCACGGAAACGTGAGGAAAAGTTTTTCATTACGAGGTGATGGAACACTGGAACAGGCTGCCCAGGGGTGTTGAGGAGTCTTCCTCTCTGGAAATATTCAAAACCTGCCTGGATGCGTTCCTGTGTGGTCTGGTACAGGTGATCCTGCTGTGTCACGGGGGTTGGACTGGATGATCTTTTGAGGTCCCTTCCAGCCCTTAATATTATGTGATTCTGTTTAAAAATTTATTGGACTCTTAGGAGACCAGAGATTAGACTCAGCCTATAGAATATATTAGTCCATGCCATCAGGTTTATTGACTGAAGATGCACTTTTCTACTTGGGTTCACAGTTCCAAGAAATATGTCAGCAGCTTTCCTTGATGCCTTCTGCTTCTCCGCCACTGTTCCACGCTGTTACTGCTGCCAACATCCTGGATATTCCACTGTGTGTTTCCACTGCAAAAAGTCTTCACATGTTCTAGCAATCCCTTCAATATGACAGTTTCACTGAAATGATAAGGAGTGACGGACTAGCCACTTGCAATTCTGATGCTGAGATCCAGACTATGTTCATAACTTGCAAGGCTTTCTCATTTCTTTAATAAATCCGATCACAGTTTCTCTTGTTGCATCATGAATAACACTATGTCCTGGGTTTAGCTGGGATAGAGTAAATTTTCTTCCTAGTAGATTTGATAGTACTGTGTTTTGGGTTTATTGTTAAGATAATGTTGATAGCAAACTGATATTTTAGTTGTTGCTGCACATTGTAGTTTTCCCTAGCATTGATGTGCTATATTGTCCCCTTTATATCCATTTATGATAATTATTTTCCTCACTCGTCACTTATCATGCCATGACCCTAACATACTTTTGCTGGTGCCTCTGTTCTCTGTTGAATTAAACTACTTCTCACTACCACCCTTATTTCATGATCACTTTTTTTACATTTCTCTACTCTGTGTATCACCTTTTATTCAATATCAGGCTCGGTCTATCTATTGGGACATTCTGTCCACTTCCATTATGTGCTTTTTGTAAAGCACCTTTGCATTCAGAATGCAAGGGTATGACAGTGTACAACTAAAAATGCATCAAAGAGCCTTTTGGGTTTTCTAGAATGCGTGCTTTAAAAAGTCCAACTGTTCTAAAATGTTTTTGTCTGGGATTATATTGTTTTAAGCAGGATGATGATGTTCTTGTTCTGCTAATTGAGGTAAGATGGCATCGAGTACAGAAATATGTATTTCAATTGTGCAAATGTCTGTATTGGTGATGAATTCTTGTTAAAAAAAAAACAAAACAAAACTAAAACAAACATCATGCCTATGCTCATCAGAGATAGAATGCATTGAGCAGATACAAGGCAGGTTGATGTTTTTAACCTGATTCAAGCAACTAAGAAGTTCTGTTGTCACTGTGACTGGGTGCAGGCCAAGTAATGGAAATAAAGTATGCTTTGTGCTCTCATGTCCTCACTTTGCAGAGTGGCAGAGAGGAAGGAATGTGATTCTGTATTCTGTCCAGGTGTGGATTTGCTGGGAGGGGAGGATGGGGGGGGATAAGAAAGCATCTTTAGCCTGTGGATTCATACTTGGTGTGAAGTGCATGCTCACCCATTGTGTAAGACAGTTGTCAATGTGTAGCCTACACCTCTAATTGGACTCAGAGGAAATGTTAATTCCTTTCATTTACCGTATCTGGTCTTAAATCTTGGCTTATAGATTCATTGCTTATCTATCAGGAGAGGAAGAAAAATGAGAGTGAAACCCCTTCCTCAAGACAATGAATTAGGAAGTAAGGTATGTGACTTATTCTTGACAAGTTAAAGGAAGAAACATCTTAAATCTCGCAGCTCTTGGACATAGAATAGGCCTTCACAATCAGGCCACACACTCAATTTGGAACTCCTGTCATGGATTTTCACCAGAGGTCAAGGCAGTCTGGATAGCTAGGGAAACTGATCTTGCTAGTATAGGAAGGTCTAAAAGTAAGCATTAAATCTGCACACAGCTCTGAAAATGATGGAGCAGGTTGTTGGGAAGTATCTAAGGAAAAAAAGGTTCAAGGTTTTTGACACAAAGGTTTTGCCCCAAAACAATCTAGACAGATATGTCATCAGTGAAAAAAAAGAGAGTGATAGACCAGTGAAGGTAACTCCAATAATCAAATCTTGAGCAAAGCTATTAGTATTTTATCAACATAGAAGGACTGAGTGAGGTTCTCATTTGTATCATAATGTTAAAAAAATGCATGTATTCTACTGTAAGTATGTATTCACACTGTAAGGTATGAATAAAAGTACAGCCTGGAGAATGTGTGAAGTAATCCTTCTGCCTTACTAAGGATATTTCTGCTCTAGTATTATATCTGGTTTTGGATTCTGCTCTTCAAAAAAAGATTTCTTTTCCATGGACTCCTTTGACATGACTAATCAGAGTTCTAGAAATAATCTATGTAGAGGACTGTGGTATTTCAGGTCATTTAACTTGAAGATACAGAAACTTCAAGCGAACAGAGATAGGACATAATAGAAACATTATGTCCTGGCAGAAGTGGAGATAGAAGGAAGGTGTTGGTCAGGTGAATGCAGAACTGTTACCTTTCAAATCTATACTAGAACTAGGATGCTCAGTAGCAGCAGCACAGACCAGTTAAAAATGTAAAAGAAGGAATATTTTTGCATGAAAGCCAGTGAATTCCTAGAACTTTCTCCTGCAGAAGATTTTGGTGGCAGGTGAAATCATCAAGTTAAAGAAGAGACTGAACAAATTCCTGGATAGCAGGTCCATAAGGGGATGCTAAAAGGACTAGGGAAGGATTTTCCCTCTGGCATCCCTGATAAAATATTGGTAGATATGGGAGAAATATAACACAGATGGGCTGCAAAAAACAAGCAAGCTTATATAATCTCTCTAAAGAGATGTTTTCATTGTCTGAAACAGGATACTGGATTTGATGTACTATTAGTCTGATCCAATAGAAAATTTACTGTGTTTTTAGGAAAGATCTATATTTTATCCACAAGAGGACAAAAAGAAAATTAAACCTTCCTCCCTCTCTCCTGGAAACAGTGTTTTCATGATGCCAGCATATCCTGGAACAATTTAGATTATGGAATGTTCAGAAACTCCTTCTGGATATATAAATAAAGACAATTACATTAATACTTCAAAGTTAATTTGTTTGGACAGTTATATTTTGAGGGGTTTAAATTTTGTGGCTTAGGGCAGACCAGGGAATCTGCTATTCCTATTCTTTCAATATTATTTAAGGCTAGGCAAGCCTTGGAGGGCATAAATCTTCTGTAAGTCCCAGAGGGAAGAGAACACATTTTCCAGGCCACTGGTGGAATCCATCTATCTCTGCAGAGGAGATTTTTCATTGCCTACTCACTGAACAGCCTAACAAGGAATGGAGTGGGCTGCAAAGTTATCAATGGATTCTGGAAGCATGCCTTGCTCAGAAATCACTTTTGAGCATCTTATGATCTTTTTGCACACAAAAATAGAAAATCCTACACTAGAGATTTTGATCAAAAGCAAAGTGGTTTTAGACAAAGATATACTGCAAAGTTATCTCTCCTTTCTTCTCAGTGCCTGTACTAGACTATCTGACACAGCTGATGTATATAAAGAACTTTTCCAACCACTGCAGCCATTTGGACAGAAAACCTGTGGTGATTAGTCCAACATTTTAATGTTAATAAAAGTGAAATGCACTCAACTAATAGAACAGAACAGTGAAAGAAAAGATATGTACTTCCATTGTTCTTGGAAAAGACTACCGGTTTCCCACTTAAATACATAGAGAGCATTTATTTGATATCTTTCTGACTGCAGTTTCTGGAATTGTTTTTACAGTATTAATTTTATAGTATTCTTTCTTCTGGTGTGCCTGTGTTTGGATTCAAAATGAAACTAGTAAAACCAAGGGACTTTAACTAGTGGACACACTGGGAGAGAGCAGCTGTGAGCAAATGCCTACCCTGTGCTTAGGTTTTGTCTTCTTAGAAAGTAATCTAGCTCATTCTCTACTGGAATAGGGGTGTAACTAAATATATGTAGTATATATGCTCAAGGAGTTTGTATTACCAGTAAGCCAAAGTTTGAAGCTAATTTGAGATTAGAATTGTCCGTCTCAGCTGGCATTGTATGGCAGTTAAAAGCTCTGTTTTCCCTTTTAAACTGTCCTCATACAAATGCAGATATGGTGTATTTAAATAAAAAACCCCTTCATCCCTCTAGAAAAAATCTTGTGTTCTCCCTCCCGTTAAGTAATAATAGCCAAGAGTTAGCTCTCTCATTCTTTGGCACTCCTGGGACTAGGGCTACAGAAACTAGAACAAATCCCATGGGAACAAAGATGCAAACATCAATGTTTGCAGTCTGACATAACTTTTACTAATGGTAAGGTGGTTGACCTTGAAGCCTGTATGTTTTAATGGAAGTAACTTGTGCTGAAGGGACACCACTGTAGAACAAATTACCTGAAAATGAGAAGCAATATTACAGATAGGTCCTGTTATATTGTGGGAAAACATCAGAGGTGGACAGCTGCTGTGTGGAGTCATACAGGAAAAGTTACAGAAACTGTTCAAGTAAAAGGTGAATCGAGTAATTTGCAGAAGTGAAAACCATCCAACTGGCTTTACATACTGCTGAAGGAGAAAAATGACCAATACTCTATCTCTATACTGATTCGCAGGTGGTGGCAAATGTTCTGTGAGGGTGGGTGAGACAATGGAAAGCAGATCAACTGGCCCTGCAGTGGTAAACTCATTTGGGCTACCCTATTGTGTCATGATATCACTGCCCAAATAAAGAACCAGATTGTAAAAGTAGATCATGCAAATGCTCACATACCCATGAGTTGTGTCACTGAAGAACACTGCAACAACAAGTTTCCAGGATGTTAGAACTGAAGTGGCTTAGGTGGATCTGGACTGAAAATACAAGGATGAGCTTACTTGTATAACTGATGGGTCCATGACATGACAAGATATCTAGAAGGAGATGTAACATGCAAATGGCCTTGTAATTAAATGGTGGACTTATTTACAGGAATGGTCTATAGATTAATGGAATGATATCTATGTATATATCAAAGGATGGGATAGGAGGTGGTGGTTAACAGAAAACTTGTATAGTGTGGGACACGAACTTGGTGATGAGGTGGACACCACAGCATTCTCCTTCAGAAACTCGTGGCACAAGACTTGGATAAGTGTACTCTTTGTTAAATTGAAAATGGGCTGGATGGTCACGCTCAGTGGTGGTGAATGGAGTTAAATCTGGTTGATGCCCCATCAGTAGTGGTGTCCCACACAGTTCAGTACTGGGACCTCTCTGCTTTAATATCTTTATCAATAAGCTGGCTGAGGGGACTGAGTGCACCCTCAGTAAGCTTGCAGATGACACCAATAGAACTGGTGGGTGGATAGGAGGTGTCCATGGCTGACGTTACTCAGGGACTAGTTGGGCATCAGCTGGTTGGTGGTGAGAAGCTGAGTTCTTTTGCATCACTTGTTTTTGCTTTGTTTTGTTTCTTTTCCTCTTTATTATTATTATTGCTGTTATTACTAAAAAGTATCAAATTGTCTTCATCTCAACCCATGCCTTTTCTCAGCTTTGCATTTCTGATTCTGCTCTGTACCACTAGGGGACAAAGAGCAAGCAGCTGTGTGGTGTGTAATTACCCGTTGGAGTTAAACTATAGCAACTGAACATACAGAATCCAGGTGACTTAGAGACTTGACCTACCTGAACACTGTAGATTATAAAACCTTTACTGTCTCACATTATAGAGGTGTCTGCCATTTACATTAAAACTCCTTCAATTGCCAAAGCAAACTAGAGTACATGTTAATACATGCTATACAGCTCCCAGTGAGGGTGATCAAAGTAACCTTACCATGAGGAAGAATTAACCTTGTACAAGTTTTAATGCCGAGGAAACAGAAAATACTGTCAAACGTCAAACACTTTATTCCCTGTGAAACTGTTTTAAATAAAACCTACAAACTCCTTCTCCCTAAGACTGAGATTAAATCTGGGCCTGACTGATGAGGCAAAATTATTTATTAATTTAAAAGATCTAGGTTTCCAGCTGTCTTTGTTTTCCTTCTTAAAGACAAAAATATTCTCAAATGTTGATACAGTTAAAAATAAAGGAATGGTGCCATTCACTCCTGGTAATCCCACGAATACAAAATCATTAATTTCATTTGAATAGCTGTTTTTGCATATTATTAGGTGTGGGTACAGCTTGGAAATAGATATTTCAAGTTCATAGAAGAATGTTTTTGCACTCTTGAGGATGTTCATAGTGTCTTATCAGGAAGCAGTAATACAGAATATCACTTTATTAGAAATATATTTCTTTATATAAAATGTTTATGAAGACATAGAACTTTCACTAGGAAATAACTAAATCTTGTGAGATTGCTCAGACCTGAGCACAGTTCATTTTTCCAGGACCTGCACCCATGCAAACAGCAACATTATGTAGGATTCATATCTCCAAACTTTGATTTCTATGGCATAGATGCCTACATTTGAGTGTATTACCCACAGCTCTTTTCCTCTAGTCAATGTAAAAAAAGCACTTTTTGAAGACACTTTACTTTTCCCTAAATCAGAAGTTTCATACAGATTGAATCTGTATTGTCTTATTTTGGTAAATTAAATTGCTTTTTTTTTCCCCCCTAAGTCAAGTCTGTCTATGTGACCATAATTGGAGAGTGTGCCCTTCCTGTCCATTGTCTCAGCCCTCAAGGCCTTTTGTTGTATTTATCCTCCCCACACCACCAGAGTGGGATAGAAATGAGTGAGCAACTCATGAGTTGCTTTGTTGCCAACTGGTTGGGCTCAAACTGACAACTGGAAAGTCCACCCTTCTCCCCAAAGAGTTCTCTACCATTCTCCATGAGGAATTGCACCAGGCCCATCACCTTACGCATATCAAACCCTTCGGTTCAGCCTACGCAGCTGAAAAATTAATCAAGCGGTCTTTCCCTCCTCTGACCCTCACAGCTGCAGATGTGGGGCTGCCTTTCCCAGTAGTTACCCCATAAGTGCTTGTTCACGAAGGTAACCAGGGACTGGAGCAGCAAATCTCAGGTGGGCCTGGAAAGGTATAGCTGGCTGGTAAATAGTGTACCTTCCTAGTCATCTGCATTAGCACATTCGGGGGGAACACGTGTTCCATGACAGGGCTGAGTAGATTTGCCCCCACAGAGATGATGATTGCCAGCAGTCATCCTGCTTATGTCATCATTTTTGTTGAAGTTGTAGAGCTTCAGGAGGGGAAGGTTGGTGTGGGCCCTTAACACAAGAAGGACATGGGCCAGATGGAGAGGGTCCAGAAGAGGGCCACAAAAAATGATCAGAGGGATGGAACACTTCTCCTATGAAGACAGGCTGAGAGAGTTGGGGTTGTTCAGCCTGGAGAACAGAAGGCTCCAGGGAGACCTTGGAAGAGGAATACATTAACACTTGTTGCCCAGGGTCATCTTACCCAGGCTCACCAGAAGGAAGGCTCCCTAGCTATATCAGGAGCAGCAGATGAACTGCCTTCACTGAGATACCACCACCACCTCCCTTGACTTCTTTCTAGCAAGACATTTCTGTAGTCCCTTGTGAGGAAACCTCCAATGTCTTCAGGAAGTCCAAGGAGAGAAATACCCTTTTTGTTTGTTTGGTTTTGTTTGGTGCCACTTTGAAAATCTGACCCCGCAGCAGCAGGAGGTGTCTGACAGAAAACACAGATTTTTCAAAGAAAGCATGCCAGGCTCCTCAATGTAGAGATCTACAAAGAGTGGACAATCACCCTGCAGAAGACTAGCAGGCAAGAGAAGCTAGCAGGACTGAGTGAATAAGTGTGGCAAATAGCCTACCTGCTCTGCAGGAACTGACAGAGCCTGAGGACTAGCCTCAAAGAAAAGCCTTTCTGCTGCAAGTGAAAGATAATATCATGAACACAACCCTGACCTGTCCACAGCTGTGGTGGTAGGGCCGTGACATGGCCCAGTACAAACCCAGACAGGCCTTAAGATGTCTAGACAAGGTCCCTTTCTCTCCCCTCCTTCCTGCAGAGAGATAGGGTAACGTGGGAAAAAGAATGAATGGGATAAGACCCCTGCCTGTCTGGTAAACAAGTTGTTTACCTGGGTGAGAGCACATAAGCTGACCACTGCTCCCCCAGAAACAAGGTCTTTGTTTCTGCCTTTTATGGTTGTAGCCTGGCAGAACGCCTTTACATTGAGTAGCTACATGTTAGCTTCAGTGCCCCATTGGACCAGTCGATCACTGGCCAGATATATATGTAGGTTGACTTTGTAGTTGTCTTTGCCTTGCTTCAAGCCTTGCCTTAAGCCTTGCTTCAAGCCTTGTCTTAAACCTTGCTTCAAGTCTCACCCTGCTTAAGCCTTGTTTTCAAGAGTACTTGGACCCGCTTTGTAGAAGCTGTCTGGAGTTGCCTCACCCTGCCTCAAACGCCTGGTCCAGAGCCTGGGATATAACCATGAGCCATACACAGCAAGCCAGAGAAGACACGAGCCTAGAAGCCAGATCTGCCTAGCCTGCTTCCCCTTGCCATGCCTCAGTTTACCCAGGAACCAAGCAAGCGCCCATCGTGAGAAGCGTCGTTAACTGCCCACTATCCGCTGAAGCCAGGTCAGCCTGGGACCACGCGGTAAACTCTCCTTGCCGGCAATCTGCTGTGTCAGTGTCGTACAAGAGTGCCCCAAAGCTAACGCAGCATCCCCTGTGTGGGTAGAACCAGCTGTGAGCAATTAATTCATTGCCCTTTGGGTTTAAAGGTTCTTATTGAGCCTCCCCCCCACTGTAATCAAATGCTGTCTGCTCTCTGGGACTGTCTCTTTCCAAGTTATTGCCTCCTAATTTGCATAGAATTGTTTGTATTTTGCCCTAAGACTGCATATTCCCATTGTAAATATATATTCCAATCCTACAACAATCCTATTTAATGAGTTTGGCAATTTTCATATTAATAAAGGGTTACTAATATTTTTATTAATACCCATTTGCCGTATCATTTATTATTATTGTAAGGGTAATTAATAATCCCCTTCATGACAACAATTCACAGGTGTTATTCAGAAAAATAAGGATACATCTGGTAACTTTTACAATAATTTGATGCAGCTGCATATAGAGAATGCTTAATTTAGGTACGACCACAGCTTTTGTAACTGTGTGATCAAGGGCAGTTATCCACAATGAAAAAAAAAAGCCCAGTCCTGTTGTGTGACACAGGAGAGTAAAACTGTGAAAGTAAAAACTCCATTCTTTGTGGACAAGCTACTATTGTAGGTTTGTGGAAGACTGTTCTGGTGACTTTGAACTTTCAGAAGTTTTCCTGATTTATTTGCACTGCAGAGAAATCAAAGAACCTGCCAAAAAGCAGCCACAGGTATTTCCAGCTTCTCTGGAGACATTCTGGCTTGGGTAGGAAGGGCTGATCTTTGCTGCCTGAAGAGCTTCACAAGCCAAAATGAACGCTGACATATGAATTGTCTCCAGTCACAGTAGTAACAAATGAGTCCTGTGGTTTGAGGGACCTGTGACATTACAGATAACTATGGCCTGAGACAGAGAAGTGTTGTTTCTCAACATCTACACCTAACTTGTAAAACTGTCCATGACTTTTCTAACATGATGGAGAGTGGCTTGGTAACTACATCAGCCAATTCCCTCAGAACCTTGTCAAGTAGCATATACTTGTACGCATTCGGGTTTCTCCAGTGGTCACAAATGCAATCTTTATTCACTGTGGGAGACACTTAATTCACTCAGTACCTGCCTTGAGGTACAGGGACTGACTTGAGAGATTTCTTGACCTTTGTTTAGAATTGGAGCTTTTGAATACCAGACTCACATTTGGACTTCTCTAATAGATGCCTAAATGTAGGTGTCTTCTTTTCAAACTGATACACATAATTGAATTTAGAATAACTACTGCAACTTCAAAGTCTGTAGCTCTCCCATTATCGTAGTCCTTAACTTTGCATATCGTCCTATATGTTCCAAATATTTCAAATGCTGCACTCTAAAGCTGAAACACTAGATCCTACACATTATGTTTGGCTCAGATTTCAACCTATTTTTGATAAACACATTATTGTCAAATTGACAAATGTCAAATAGATCAAGCTATGACTCTTTAAAAGTAGCATACACACAAAAAATATTTACAATTATAAATAATGAATTATTCTCACTGGAGACAAACTGGAGTCAAAGGCAGCTAGGTTAGGTGTTGGAACTGATATTTCTAACATATTTTTTCTTGACACCTTAAGCAGCAAAGTGCCGGTCACAGTTTGTTTTCACTTGAATGGGTGTCTAATATACCTTAAATCGACTGAACCCAAGAATGGAAGCACAGCCCAGAACTGCCATGGACTAATCCAGGCTGCACTGAAACAAGATCAAGCTCCAGAACTCCTGCCGTATGTTGATGGCATCAACATTTTGGGGCAACATAGCAGAGAAATGGTTGAGGAAGGGAAAAGAATAATAAACTGCTTTTGACATAAAAGAAAAAGTGCCTGCACAGGAGGTCCAGTCTATAGCAATAAAATGGCAAGATGGGTGTCATCATATTCTAACAGACGTAAATCGGTTAAATAACAGTTATGTCTCCACCAACTAACCAAAACAAACAAACAAGCAAACAAAAAAGCACAAGTTTTCTGAGTCATCTTGAGTTTTTGGAGAATGTATATATCAGGCTACAGTTTGACTGTAAATCCTCTCTGACAAGTGATCTGGAAGATCAGTTTTCAATGGTGTCTTGAGCAGCAACAAGCCTTTGAACAAATTAAATGGAAGATTGTTCCTGGAATAGTAGTTGGGCCAGTTTGGGCAGGACAGGAGGTGAGAAACATGCTTTACATTGCAGCCAGGGATCATGGCTCCACCTGGAGCTTCTGGCAGACAGCACCTGCAAAAACTTGAGGTTGATCTCTAGGATTTTGGAGACAGGGATGTAGAAGATCCAAGGCACACTACATTCCAACTTAAAAAAACATAATTAAAAAATACAAGAAGCATATGAAGGAGTTTGAATCTCTTCAGAAGTGGTTGGTACTGCAGCACAGCTCCTCTTGGCAACTTGATTGCCATTGCTGGGCTGAATGTGCAAAGGAAGGATCCCATCTGTGCATCATGCAACTGGTGCTAAATGCACTGATCATGAAGTGGGCTTGTATGGGCAGCCTGACTACCCAGGACTCCTGGACTGACCAGAAGGAAGAAATTTCAAGTGTTGCCAAAGGAGGTTGAAACATCTAAGATACAAAAATTGCGGCATCTTGCTGAGAGAGAATATGGACATAGATATGCACTAACATCTTGATATGTCATGAAAATCTTTATTCATACACAAAGAATTATTAGATTCAGCAGAAACATACACATTGGTTTAGGGTTGTTCTTATTTTCTGTGGATATGAGATGGTGTAACAATATTCAGTGACATTGTGGTGTGGTCTAGTTAGTCTCTAGACACCATGCTGAAATATGGAGAGCTTCTGTAGGTCCTGTATCATATCTGTCAACCCTCTGCAGATGTTTTTGAATATCCTGTGGTATTTCATACAGCACTGGGTGCTTCTGTTTAGATAAATGAATGTCACCTGGGGAGCTACTAAAAATATTTGGTCTAGTTTTCTGCTACGAGACTCATTTCAGCGGCTTAAACATGAGTTTCTATTGCAATTTCAGAAGCCCTAGAGTATCCAGACACCTGCACATGGCTGACAGATATGACACAGGACCTGTGGGAGATTCATGCCCTTCTGAAGTACCCATTAGAGGCTTGAGAAGATACGACTGGTGTTTGAAATGTCATAGACATCTGTGTTTAGGCAATAGGAAAAAAAACCCAACAACCTTAAGTGTAGATGTCTGAGATTCAATTTCACCCAAATAGCCTATGTTTAGAAAATTAATTAAGGAAACTGGTTTGCAAAATTACTGATAAACCAACATCTACTGAAATAAGACTTGTATTGAGGAGAAAACAACAACAAACAAACCAACCAAAACAAACCAAAAAAACCACAAAGCAACAACCAACAGACACACACAAAAAACCCCACCACCACGAAACCCCCACAGAAACAGAATCAAAAAGGATCTGATTAGTAATAAATAGACATATGAAAAGAGGAAGGATTAAAAAAAAAGCAAAAAGCCTAACCAGATTTCTCTCCCCCTCTTTCAAACAAATAAATAAATAACTACAATATCTTGGATTGCAAAAAAAAAAAAACAAAACCAAACAAAACAGTTTTGGGGAACTTGCAATTATGAGGGGAGAATATTGAAATCCTGCTCTGTCAGGGGGATTGGACCCGATGATCTCTTGAGATCCCTTCCCACCTCTGATATACTGTGATACTGTGAAATTGCATGAATATTCACATTTGTAGCTGATTTTGTTTTCCCCATGTTTGTGTCTCTTAACTAACTTGAATATCTTCAGGCAATCAAATTTAGCAGGCAGGATCACACACACAAGCAAATTTCAAAGTCACAAGTACTTTCACAAACTGATTGGCACACAGAGGGATTTCTTGCAGAATTGCTTTCATGCTCATCTAAACACGAACAATGATGTGCAATTTTATCTGACCTATGATAGGGAATGAATTTTAAACAAGAATACCGATCCATGCACTAGAAGAACCTATCTAAAAATAATAACCATAACAACAGAAATAAAATCCATTTAAATATTGCCAGTCTGCTTATGGCTATTGTATGCAGAAAACAGACTAAAATTATTTTATGAATTTGTTTCAAAACAAACACTTTTCTGTGTTAGTAATACACAAAGCTAATGACTACTATGCAACAAACACAGTTCAGACCAGTTCTGATGTACAGGAAGGGTCATCTGGCAGAGTGAAAGTATAAGGAGTTTGTGCTTCCAAAAGATACATAAATTAATGTGGAATAACAGTGTGTGTTGTTTGTCACACAGCAGTACCTCTCCCTGCACTGCACAGACAGTCCTGACACCTCTTGTGAGATCTGTACAGATTCATTTAGCTCTGGGTGCTGAGGTAACTTAGTGTCACAGTATCACAGGATGTTCAGAGTTGGAAGGGACCTCCAGAGATCACCAAGACCAACCCCCTGCCAGAGCAGGATCACAGAATCCAGCACAGGTCACACAAGAATGCATCCAGATGGGTCTCGAAAGTCTCCAGAGAAGGAGATTCCACAGCCTCTTTGGGGAGCCTGTTGAGGAGGAACCTCCTGTGCTAGGAGTCTTGCACTACCTCGCTGATGCTTCATTGTGGCTCAAGATTATGGTCAGGCATGCTACACTTCTGTGCTAGCAATCTCTCTGTAATGTTTGGTTGGCTTTAACATCTAGGTCTGCACTGCGAATAGCTGTCAGGGGTGAGGTGGCTTATGTAGAGAAGGCTCTGCAGGCAGGAAGAGGAGTCCATGGGTATTCTGGACACACGTTTATACGGAGCAGAAGCTGCCAGGGGCAAGGAACATAGGTGAGATGCTCTTAGCGGAGATGTGGGGAAAGGCGCTCAGGGAAAAGTAGAAAGAAGCTCTTGGAGGAGTCTTAAAGGGAGATGCTCTTTGGAAGATATGTAAGAGAGAGGTTCCTGGGAAGACACACAGATGAGTGGCTTTTGAGGTAACATGTAGAGAGAGACTTTTGTAGCAGACGTGCAGGGGAGATGCTCCTGAAGACACACCTGGGGAGAGGCTTTTGGGAAGGCACATGGAGTAACTGCTCTGAAAGTTGCTCTTGAAGCCAAGCAGATGGCAAGACTTCAGGGTAGATGGGAGGAACTGAATGAATATATGAGAAACTCCAGGAATACCTGAGAGAGAACCCTGAGGGAAATACCTGAGGGAAAAGAGAGCACCAATGTGACACCCAGGGGACCTCACAGCCTGGGCCTAGGATTGCACTGCACAGGTGGGACTGTTGATTTGACTCACCCAGTCTTCTTTCCAGTCTTTGCCATCTCCCTGGGTGCAAGACAGGGAGATTCTGTAATTCTTCAGATGATGTGTGTATCCACGATTAACTGTTTTGATATCATAGTCCATTGAATTTTCATATTAGAAATGTAATCTTAAACCATGACAGGGTTTTCTGCAACCTTCTTGCACTAGTACAGAACCAAAATGCTATTCTCTTTTGTCCCATATTTCCAGAACTTAGTTTTTTCCCACAGACAGTCGAAGGATTCAAACCTCTTTACACACTTCAAAGCTTCTTGACTTAGCAAGCATAGCTCAATGTTCTCTTCTGGTTCTGTACACAATTTATAGACATCCTTTACTTGACAGGAGTGCTTATCAACATCTGCATATGACCTTTTCAACAGAAACCACCACCAGGTCCTCTGGCAGATCATACTGCTCACCATAGAGGCAATCTTTCCTGCCACAGTTTAAGCTTGCCCAGGTGGCTACAAAGCATTACTCAGCTGCTTGCTCACTCCTACACATGGGCCATTCCCCTGCCCCAGTGTGAAAGAGAAGAGAAAATATGACAAAAAGCTCTAGGGTCTAGACAAGGACAAGGAGGGCTCACATACAAGGTCACAGGAAAAAGACAGACTTGGGAAAACAACATCAATTTAATTTAAACAACAAAACCAGCAGCAATTTACCGATCTAATCAGAGTAGGATAATGAGAAATACAATTAAATCTTAAAAAATCTTCCTCTCACCCCTTTCTTCTTCCTCCACTCAGCTCTGCTCCCAATTCTTTACGTCCCCCTCCCAGCAATGCTGGGGGGTGGGGAATGGAGATTGCAGTTCGTCACACACTGTCTCTGCCGTTCCTTCCTCACACACTTTCTCTGCTCCATCACGGGGTCACTCTCACAGGAGGCAGTCCTCCCTTAATTTCTGCAACGTAAGTCCTTCCCATGTTCTACAGTTCTTCACAAACTGCTCCATCGCAGGTCCTTTCCGCAGGCTACAATTCTCTCAGTGGTGGACTGCTACAGCACAAGCTTCCCTTAGAGTTGTGGCCTTTGGGCATAGTCACCTGCTCTGCTATGGGGTCCTCCACGGGCCACAGGCAGGCATTTCTATCACCGTTAGCCTCAGTGGGCTGCAAGGGGAAAGCCTGCTGTTGCAGCAAAGGTGCTCTCATGTACCTCCCCACTACCTTCTCACTCACTTTGGTGTCCTCACAATTGTTCCTCTCATCCCACTCCTCTTCAAGAATTTGCAGTTTTTTCTCTCTTGATACGTTTCAGCAGATGTGCTGGTTGGCTTGTCCTTGGCCAATGGTGGGTCCAGCCTGAAGGTAGGACAGCTTCTCGAAGCTTCTTACAGAAGCCACTCCTGTAACCCCTCCCCTACTACCAAAATTCCCACCAGACACAAACCCAACGCAAATCCCAGCAAGCCTCAGATGCTTTCATATGTCCGTCCAACATCCCAAAACTTCATGAGTGTGGAAAATGTTTCCTTTGGAAATAAAAACTTCTCACAACTCATTTGCCTGTTCACTCATATACCCCAAAACTGATTGGAACTCCATTCACTGCACAGTAAACATTAGACCAACTTTAGTTCTTTATAGATTATGACTAGGTGGAAGACAGATGGACAAATTCATCATATAAATGTTCAGCAAATTGTAATCCTTTTATTATGGAGTGAAATGGTCAATGATTAGATGACTATAAACTACACTGGAGTGGCAAGAAATAAAAGGTACATCCAGTATTGTGAATACTGACTCCCCAGCATATACTAAAGAAGTATGAAGAGAGGAAAGAATATATTACTTTGTTTATAATATATTTGGGTTTAATATCATCAACGATATCACTGTGGTATTCTAATTCATATGCTTCAAGTGGACTTTTTTTTTTTTTTTTTGGTTTTTTTGTTTTCTTTAACTTTACTCCTGGATTAAGTATTTCTGTTTCTGTTCTGCCATCTACTTTATTCTTAGCCAAACTGTTTGGATGATGTTATACTATAGTTTTTATTTCCTTTCTAAGATTTTATTATTACATGATACATGTTCCAAGACTTGTCAAACTTAACCTTGTTTGATTATACCTCATGGTTACAGTGCTAAATAGGTAGATCAAAACGTAGTTTTGGTTGTATGTGATCTTTTTCATAAAAAGCCATCAGAGACATTCTCAGGTTTGCAGGCAGTCCTTATAATGATGTTGTACCTCTTCACTTATTGGTAACATTTTTTTAACCTTCTTTAACCTTTAGATTGCAATCAACTTTGATTCCATCATCATAAATCTACTTCCCTTTCTACCTCCACCATATAGTACTTCTCTCACTGACCTCATCCTTCTTTTAACTAATCATTATTCTTTTTCAACATCCAAAACAAATAAGAAAGTCTTTTGTCTCTTTGTATTTATGTACTTTTGTTTCTAGACAGAATTTGGAAGATGATTTTTTCACCACAGAAGAACTAGATAACTCTGTCACATTGTCAACATAATTTACAAACCTGTTTCAAACATAGCAAATGACTTCTTTATCTTGTCATTAGGTTGCATTAGTGGAATTAAATGTCACTTCTATATTTCTATATGGATTTGTCAAGTGTAAGCTAACAATTTTATATAGAAGCATTTTATTTATCTATTTGTTAAGTTCATTGGCAGGAATAAGTACAAAGATGTGTATTTTATCTGGGTTGCTCTTTGGCTCTACATGCTCAGAAAGCTTTGCAAAGCATCCAGCTGGTAGGTTCAGTAACAATGTGTCCCATTTCTATAACTGTATTGGGAGATTGCTGTTTGAGATTCAGTGCCTGAGGCACTAATTTAATGATATATCAATAATTTCATTAGTCATCTTATTCTATGGAATCTTCCCAAAGCAAATATATATTTTTTCTTTTATATATTTCTGAAGATCATCAGAAGACTAGCAGGGCCATCAAACTTAGGTGATATAAGGAACAACAAATGATGTTGGAAGCACATATCCACTTGGATTCCAGTCTCAAGTTTTATCAAATGGATCAGGATCAATTCTTCAAAAAGAAAAAAGATGGCATTTTGAGTCCAACGTTTTACAGAATACTCTAGTGGCTAAAGCTTTTCCCATAAGAGGAAGATCATGGATCTAGTTCTGATTCAGACTGAGGGCCCTAAAATTCCCACCTCCTATACTGGAAATTTTGAGAGTGAGAATTCTTGTCTTTTTCTGTTGAAGTACTATGCAAAGAGGAGGACTGGCTATTAGGAGGATATTCTTTACAGTGAGGGTGGTGAGGCAGTGAAACAGGTTGCCCTGGGAACTTGTGGATGCCCCCTCTCTTGAAGTGTTCAGTGCCAGGTTGGATGGGGCCTTGAGCAACCTGGTCTAGTGGAACATGTCCTGCCCACAGCAGCAGGGTTGGAACTAGATGATCTTCAGATCTGAAGGTCTCTTCTAACACAAACCGTTCTATGGTTCTATGACACGGTGCCTCTTGAGTGCTTAGGTTATGGAGACTGCATAAGAGCAAGAAGAAGGAGACTTTTGATTCTTAAAATGATCAAGATTTCAACTATCTGATCTCTAGAATAGACTTATGAAATCTATTTCCTCGTTAGGATAAGTTACATCTTTGTCCAGTGAAGTTTCTGTAAGGATGGAAGATCATCAAGGCTGAACACAAATGCTGAATGTGGTGTGAAAGAAAGAAAAGGCAAAAGAAAAACAGGTAAGAAATACTTCCAAAATAAAACATTTTGCCTGACATAGTTACAACAAGAGAATTGCCACTATTATGCACAACACATAAGTTATGCACAGATAAAACCTCAAATCATTAAAGCCTCCGTCACTATGTTAATTAAGAGCTTAGAGCTATGTCTTATTTCTCAATTTGGAGCTTTAATTATAAAACTGCAATGACACTAAAATCAGTCATCAACGACCACGGCAATTTCATGTCCATAAGGACAGGCCTTTGCTCTTGATGAAATAATGATCTTTAAGTTTATTTCCATCTATCATTATTTGATTAATGAAGAAATGTCTTTTTTTTTCTTCTTCTTTTTTTTTTTTTTTGTTCTAACTAGGAATGTCAGTTTGTCTTAGAGTGGTGCAAATAATGAAAAACAGAACCAGTCTTACTGAATACCAGAACACCATAAACTCATAATGACTTTAAAAAGTTCACAAGGAGAGGCGCTGAACATATTCTGCCAGTTAATACTTATCAAGAACACCACAGATAACTACAGCAACATATATTTTCATTTAAGAGAACCAAACTGAGGTTTATATGTGTAATTAACTATGGGTCCTGACAAAACTGTTATTACTATTACAAATTTACCAGCTAATGGCTTCAGGATGAAGTCATTGGCAGTTAATGATGTCTAAGACGTATTTTCATAACTTCCGTAACTGCTGCTCCAGAGGAGCATGTTACTGTTGTAAATCTTAAGAGCCAGTCTCACTTTTCAACTATTTCCTCTTTACAGACAAATGTTATGCAAAGGAGTGGACACAGATCAGCAGGGTCACTTAGTTTTATAGAGCTGCTTGGAGAGAAGGAGTACTTTCATCTGTTAGAATATGATATATTGTCATGCTGTTCCATAAATTAAAATAAAAATAGCATGAAAGTGGAGCTAAAGCACTGACAAGGATGGACAATACAAACAGGGAATCCAGATTAATCCGGAAGATTTTGTTTGTCTGAGTATCTGGAACCTGAACCCTCTGTTCATGTCTGTCTGCTCTTAGTTTCATGAAGCCTTCAGTTGTGTCTGAAGACCTTTGAAACAAACTAGGACATTATTATTTGTATCTCTTGTTTCTCATTAGTCACTTAGAAAGAACAGTCTAAACCAAATAACTTGCTGCTATTTATGTATTTTCCAGGATGTTTGTTCTATCAACACTTACACACAGGTAAAAGAAGTAAATATAAAAGTACATGTTGGAGACAATGTTTAATCAGTGACAAAAATATGACATCTAATCAATTATTTACCTGGAAAATGGCTGTGTGATTCTTTGGCAGTCTTCTTGAATCAAGGCCACTGACTTTTGCTGTATGGTCTGTTCACAGCTAACAGTTGCAGAATACTTCTGAATGTAACACTCTGATTGCTTAAATAATGAACTATTAAAAGTAATTAAGCTACCTTTTCACTGTAGGTATAAAATACTGGTTTAATATTTTGTCATCTATCATTCATTTCTAAGTGACGAGCAATCTTGGTTTAATAACACATAGTTTAGTCTTTCTCATTCTGTAAATCACATGAAAAATAGAAAAGTAATTTGCAACTGAGTACAGTAACTTATCAAAATAACCTGAAAACTTATAGGACCATGAATTATCTACTGATGGTCAAATTATCTTCACAGAATTACAGTCATTGAGTAGTTGAATCTGAAAAAAGTATCTGGAGATTTTGTAATACCCCTCTCCCATTTCAATGAAATACAGACAATTTAGAATACAATGCAATAGCTTTCTGTAAAATATGTAGCAGATTAAATTGTCAAAGCAAATTTAAACCAGTTAAATCTCATTTATTTGATTTCACCTTCTCCTCCCATAGTAGGCTATTCATTTCCTTTCACATACATTGCATTCACTTCCTGATTTTGTCTGGGACAAAGAGATAGACTGTTAAAGGATTACAGAAGCCCAGAAATATTGCAGAACATTTTCAGATAAATTTGCAAGGTTGAATCTGAGAAGATATGGTGGAACTAAGATACCATACATAGAGTGGAAACACATAACTTCCCTTGATCATTGTTTTCTGATTTTCATTAGTACATATTTTGTTTTTGATCTGGTAGATCAAGTGATTGATTGAAAAGATCACAGTGTGCCATCTTTCCTATCAGATTGTTATTAGTCTGAGTTTTGGAGTGTTTGAGGGGTTTGGGATTTTTTAAATTTATTTTTTTAATGTACTTTTGGAAAGACAATTACCTTATCACTGACTAAACACCTCTGTCTCATTCACACACCTAGCTGACTCCGTAGAACAACTCCTACTGACTTCAGCATCACAGGGTCAGAACTACAGAGCCAAAGTTCATCTCATCTAAATTTAGTTGCTGAAACATATATACACCAGGAATGCAAATCCAGGTGTTTTATAGGTCATTGGCAATGCCCAAAGTAGTCAAAATCAGCTACCTTTCTAGTTAAATTCACTTAATCACAAGAAACTTGTCTTGGCTGCATCATGCTCTAAGCATTTCATACCTTTTTTTTTTTTTTGGCCATTCTGTCCTCAATGACTATGGAGGGGACGTCAGACATTTATACTCCTAGCATAGGCAATTCAGCTGGACGTCTTCTGTGAAACAGCATTAATTTGGACTAGGCAGCCTTCCACTTAGATGTTCTGAGAATTTTCATTTTGCGCCTTCTTTCAAGTTGTCTATTTAGAACTCCCTGAGTCTTTCCATGTGGTTCCTTTTTATTTTTTTTTCTTTTTCTTTTTCTTTTTCTTTTTCTTTTTCTTTTTCTTTTTCTTTTTCTTTTTCTTTTTCTTTTTCTTTTTCTTTTTCTTTTTCTTTTTCTTTTTCTTTTTCTTTTTCTTTTTCTTTTTTTTCTTTTTCTTTTTCTTTTCTCTTTTTCTTTTTTTTTTCTTTTTTTTCTTTTTCTTTTCTCTTTTTCTTTTTCTTTTCTTTTTTCTAATTCTTTTTCTTTTTCTTTTTTTTCTTTTTTTCTTTTTCTTTTTCTTTTTTCTTTTTCCTTTTCTTTTCTTTTTCTTTTTTCTTTTTTCTTTTTCTTTTTCTTTTTTTTCTTTTTTTCTTTTTCTTTTTCTTCTTTTCTTTTTCTTTTTCTTTTTCTTTTCTTTTCTTTTTCTTTTTCTTTCTTTTCTTTTTCTTTTCTTTTTCTTTTTCTTTTTCTTTTCTTTTTCTTTTCTTTTCTTTTTCTTTTTCTTTTTCTTTTTCTTTTTCTTTTTCTTTTTCTTTTTCTTTTTCTTTTTCTTTTTCTTTTTCTTTTTCTTTTTCTTTTTCTTTTTTTCTTTTTCTTCTTTTTCTTTTTCTTTTTTTTTTTTTTGTTTTCCTTTTTGTTTTCCATTTTTTTTCCCCCTTCTTTTTCTCTGCTTGGCTTCTACCATTTCTGGTGTGTACATTCAATCAAAACTTTTTCTTTCATAGTAGTTCAGCATAGACAATGCTTGTCTCAGCTCATTTTATGAAAATACTTACATGCTAATTAAACAAAACCAAATATTAAGACAACTCATGCAAAATTTTCACAAGTGTCTAGTGATTCGGTCTAATTTAGGCATTGGAAATTTCACCTACTATTTCTTAAAGGGTTCTAATTTTCAGTGTTGATCACTGAAAATTATGCTGGTTTTCTTTACTACCCAGGTCAAACACATTCAGCTGTTCACGCCCCACTTCTGTAATTGCCTGTAGGCAGAGTTAAGCTGACTTCTCTCTCATTCCCTCTTATTACCCTCTCCCAGCCCCAAATTATCTCCCATGTACAGTAATGGGAATATACCCAATAGCCTAAGAAACTCTAACCTATTTCACTCAGAGTGGTCTTGCACACTGATTGTGTTATCAGGCCAAGGTCATTACAACCCTGGCACTTATCTACAAAGATATCACATTTTGTTCCTCTTTTAAGTGTTACAGCAGAGAGGGATACATTTAGTGTCCTAAAAGGCATGAAAATTGGTTGTTGGGGATTTTTATTTGGTTGGGTTTTTTTTGTTTGGTTGGTTTGGGTGTTTTTTCTTTGTGTGTGTGTGTGTTTTTGTTTTGGTGGTGGTGGTTTGGTTTGGCTTGGGTTTTTTTTGTTTTTTTTTTTTGCTACTGATTGAAGTAGAGCTCCTCCCATATAGCTTAGAGTATTATCCTTCTGTCTTTCTTCACCTCCCATAATATTTTTTTTTTAATTTGATGCTGTTTTGCTCTGTGTTGGCTTTTTTTAAAAAATGTTTCATATGTCTATGTATTTGTTTACATAAAGTATTCTTCTTCTTTTTCACCCAAGGGTACTACAGTATCCTGAGGTGTTGTACGATGTCAACTAAGTGTGTTAATATTTTATGACATTTCATGACCTCTGAGGAAAAACATGGAAATGTATTCTGGTTTTATATTAACTAAGGCTTCAATTTAAACAAAACTGACAGACAAATGGAGTGGAAGTGAAACACGAGACAAATGCAGCTAGACACCCTATTTAATGAACCGACATTTCATTTGCCATTTCTGTGGAAGAGGTTGGTTCTAAAAGGAGAAGTCTTGAGTAAGAAATTTGTTGGGTTTTTCTAGATAGAGAGTAGTGTTGGGGTTCAAGAGAATTCTTTGCAAACAAGGACAAAAATTTATATTATACAAGCAGCCAATCTTTTTCTAGTGATGACAGGACTGACAAGAGGATATATTGAGTTGAATATGGACTTACAGATCCTTGGGTTCTTTTCTTCTGCACTCTACCTCATATAAATATTTGGACTTCTGAAGTACAAAGTGTTACCACTGAGAAAGGCACGAATGATTCTCACAGAGGAGTATGACTCACATTATCATAAAAAGGACTACCAAATATAACTGTTCTGGAGGAACATGCCTCTTTGCATTGACTATGGAAGGAAGTTAAATGGCTCATGTATACTAGGCTGCAGTTTTCAGATGGCTAACTTAGTTAAGGGGATTACCAACCCTGAAGTCTACCTAGAAAGAGATTTAAGTCAAGGTAAATCCACCCCTAGGCCTTTAAGGCCCTTAGCTGCTTCTAAAAAATCTTAGAATTAATCAGATTTATTTCAGAAAGTTAAAATGGACTGAATATTTACCAGAACTCAGCATCTTTTATCTATAACCCCAAAGCTTATGGTGTGCCTGCAAAGCATAAAATGCGATACCTTCAGAGAATTTCATATCACGTTCCTGATTTTCTTCTCAGGAAGGTGAATGCCTAATTTTTTTATTTTCTTTTAATTTTTTTTTTCTTTGTGGGTCATCCTTAGCCTTGATCACAAATTTGCTATCCTCTCTATTCACTTGCAATTCTGTTTTTGCCTGTCTCCATTATCTCTTTGCTTGTGTAAAGCTTTTCTGAACTTTCATTCACTCTTTCACATTCCCTGAAATGAAACTTTGTATATAAACATTTCAAAATCTTGAAAAATTATTCAAGGTTTGAGTAACTGAATATACTCTATAATACCAGTAATCTGTCTCTCTCCTTAGTAGTAGCTGCAACACCACAGGACAACTTCTGCAGCCTGGAAAATTATGTTCTGAAGGAGCCAGACATTTCAGTAAGTCTAAATTTAAAGTTAGAAGATTATCAGTAAGGTCGATCTATTGGAATTACTTATCTGAGCCAAAGTAATTCAGGTGCAGTGAAACACTTCTAATTTTAAATTTAGGAGCACTGAAGAGTGAGTGGGATTCTTTGTGGCTGCTACTTTCTCCTCATGCTTTCTGCTTTTCCTTTTAAAACCCATGTTTCCAAAACACAAGTGTTGATGGTGTTAGATAAAATTAGATCAAATCACTATATAACAAAGAAAAGGAAAAAAAATGGATTTACCATTAAAGATTATGCAATTATTAAAAATGAATAAAGTATGTGCTTTTTTTTAATATATTGTAATGAATTGTACCATGCAACACCATGTGTGATCTGAAGACTACTTTTGGGAAAACCATATAGGACGGTGATAAACCCATCAAATGTCTGGCAAAGACTTGCAAGTTTTGTCATTAAAGGTGAATTCAAAAAGGTTGAAGTAAATAGACTCTCTTCTTGTAAACTCAGCCACCACAGGGGCAGGAAAAATCTAGGCAGATTTTTTGTAATAGGGACAGACTGAGGAGTCATGCATTTATTTGTTTCTCAAATCCATTGGAAGAAGATAGGTACCATTAAGAGTGCTCTAATGGTGTTGGATGATTAAAGTTTTCACAAGCTCACAAAGAACAACACTTCCAGTAACATGCACATGAGGATGTTCCTTGTGAGTTCCCTTACCATTGCCAGCAGGGTGGACAATATATTTATCACCATACATTTTATCACCATACATTCAAAAACTGTTTGTAATTTTTAAAAACATGAAGATCCTTCATTAATCTATTTGTTACCATTCTAAAATTAAGATAAGACCAAGCAAAGTGTAAGCAATTTGTGAGAATCACAGTGCTGTATTCCTTAAAAAATAGTACAGGATGATGTTATACCATATTTTTATTGTGCTACATCTTCTCTAGCAATGAAGCTCCTAAAGGACAGAAACTAAGTACTGAAACATATTTTCTTTCATTAGAAACCAAACCAAACCAAACCAAACAACAACAAAGTAATTAAAGAAAACATCCCAGTGAAACACAATTCTATTGCCACAGCATAGAAATTCTGATTTTCAGCTATCATAATAACTGAAGACAGGAAAAGTTAAGGCCATGATCATTAGCATCAGCCTGTGTGTTCTCAGCAACATAAATGACATTGGAACAAACAAGCAAACAAACAAAAAAACCCAGAAACCCTTTTACTTTTGGAAGTTGAATATTAATCAATAGAAGTCTTGAGTCTTTGTACAGAAGTAGATCCAAGGCTAATAAAAAAAATGCACACTCATGAGTTAAAACCAAACAAAACTAAAACCCCCAAACCAAAACCAGGAACGGTTTGAGATGTCTTAAATGAATTAATTACATCAAGATTTTTGTAGTTAACTGAAATGCTTGACTATGGAGCAGACTTGACTCAAGGACACTCTAAAGTCAGTGGATTGAAATAATCACCTCCAAAGAGATTCCTTCGGATGAAAATTCCTTCTAGAGGTTCTTGCTGTTCTTTAAGCAATTATCTCATCATGAGCAACACCTCTAATGCAGAGGTGACAATTCAGTTGCAAAACTAGGCAGGATGCTTTTGTGTTTTTCCATTTTTCTTAATAACTTCATTCATAATTTCCACATAGAAATGTGTTCAAGTTTTAGCCTCAGCGCTGAACTTATTGGTTAACACAGTGTCAGGCAGCTGAAAAATACATTTCTAAAGGTAAGTTAATAATATTGATGAATTTACTACAGCTTGACTGAATGTTATAATGGGTAATTGAAAATAATATTGTATGTACTACCTGTTATTTTATGCTAGAATTCTTATTTTAGAAGGCACAGTTAATGTCTCTCTACCTCCTTTCTCTCAGACTTTGTTTCATAATTAATAAATAAAATTAGTAAGCATCTCTCAAGATGCTTTTTAAAATGAAATATGGCACAGTTTTGTAACACGTTCCATGATTCATTTTAAACCTTTCTAACATGGGGACAGGTCAACCTGACATATATGTAAATATGTTTGAAGATGCCTTGAACTGCAGAAATAATCAAGATGTTCAACAACTAATGCAGAATCTCCCCATTTTTTCATGAATAAAAAAGTGAATAGCTACACTGAGCACATGTAACTTGTCACAAAATGACTTATGCCTTCCCTCAGCTAACTCCTGCTTATGTGCTCTGCTTAACTCTAGAATACATTTTAAACAATAAATAACAAATTCAATAATAAATTTGGATGTCAGGTGTTGAACTTAGAATCATGGTTTTTTTAAAATTTCTTAATGTTAATATACTCAACAAAGAGAGTAATGAGGTTTCAAAAAAAAAACTCTCAGTTGTGAATGGGGCAAAGGTAGCCTGAGTAATGGGTTGGAGTATATGGAAAAGAGAACTGCAGCATCCAAGATGCTTGAAGACCTTTTGTTCAAACTGGAGGACATCCCAAAATCCTGACGGAATACATGAAGTTGTAAATTCAGTAACAAACATCTGAAATTAGAGGGAATCATATGTCAGGAAAATAAAAATGGACTATGTCAGTATGAAAATGTTAGCTGTAAGAAGTTATCAGCTTATAACTGTTAGACTGGTATTAACTTAGAATTTCGTGCAACAGTATAAATAGACACAGAGAAGTAAACAGAAAGTAGGATAGAAAAGAATATATTATCTCCTACAGGTTATCTACAAGTAATCTGACTTTAAAAAATAATTAGAAAAAATAAAAAGTAGACTACTTTCTGAACCTTAAATTAGTGAAATATTTGGTATGATACAAGAGGGTATGGGAAGAACCTGCCGAACAAGGTATTTATAAGGATCTGGAGTAAGGGGCATTCGTACCCTAAAATGGAGATTGTAAGGGCTCAAGGTGAAAAATGAACTGCTAAGAGGGAGGGAGCATGTTGGTTGATTCTTTATGATGTCTCATAACTGATATTGTTTAACTTTTTTGAATAACCCTGTCTCCATCTAAGTAGAGTATTGATAAAGGTTAAAAGCACAGAACTGAAAGGTAGTGTCAGTGCAAATACATAATAGGGAGAAATAGGCGATACTGAGACCTCAGCAGAAATACTAGAATGTCTTGTAACAGTAGAAATTTTAAGGTCATGGGCTTAGAAAAAGATTGCCATAATATAGAAAAGGAAAGCTAGTTGAGTTATTAAAAAAGAAATGGAAAAGTCATGTTATGAAATGCAAGTATCCATAAATGCCTCTAGAAAATATGTAAACGTAAAGAAGGAATAACTACTGAAACTCAGGTACCACACTGGCACAGTTGTCAACAGACATAATCATGTCTTAATTGCATTTAAACTGGAAATTATTGTGCAGGTAGAAATTCTAACTACTTTGAGATAGATTTTGGCCCACTGATGCATTTAATGATGTGATTTGATGTTTTGCAGTGTCAGAAATCTTTAGCCAGTAACTTGGACAACCCTTTCTAGTCTCTAACAAAATCACACTTACAGTTTGTCCCTGGGTCTTTTTTTGCAAAACCAATCTCCTCTCTTTCTAGCTTTGAAAGAATTGCCCAGGGCCAATGTACTGAAACACTTAGAATTTTTAAGAAAGTGAATTCCTCTCATCTTTCTTTTTTGTTTCACCTTGTTCTTAAATAATTTACATCTGTGAGCCTTGAGACTCTTACATCCCACTTCTTCTTTCAGGCAGTGTCATTACAATATTGTCATCTATCCATGCACTGGGCATTCTATGGCTCTTTTTGAAAGCACTGAAATGAGTCAAAAGGTAAGAGGTCGAGCCTGGGTCTGAGATTTATTTTTCAAAGTATGTTCTATGAATTTCCTTTCTTATGAATGGTCCAAAAATTGCAGGATGTTAATAGTTAAAGATGATGCCAGAACAGTTTGTTGTGGCAATCAAGTGATAACAAGAATTGTTGGTTGATAGGCACCAGCCTAAGAAGATATCTATCAACCAAATATTAATAAGCAACTTAAAGTTAAGCAACTTAAATATTAATAATAATCTCTTGTGATGAAAAAAAAAAAAACAAACCACAACAAAAACCAACCAACCAAACAAAACAACCCCAAACAACCCATCTCATAAATATAGACAGATAGATAGATAGATAGATAGATAGATAGATAGATAGATAGATAGATAGATAGATAGATAGATGTAAATGCCCTAAATGCAATTTTCAGTTGATTTCCCTTCCAGGAATTCCAGTACTTCTATTGATAGTTTATCAACACTTTCATATTCAATTAAAAATAAAATTCTAATAATGGAAATGTGTATAATACAGGAAAAAAAAAAAGAAAAGAAATTCCTTACTAAGAGCGAAAAAAATAATTCTAGAATAAGAAAAAGATTAACAAATGTCAGTTCCTCAGCTGATTAGGAATTGCAATAAACTATATGCTTCCATGTGTTTCTATTTAAGAAGAGATCTGTCAAGCAACATGGGATTCACTGAAAGGGAGAGGGAAATCAGCTTCAAGTTTCTTTGAAGTGGATGCTTCACATGAAATTCAGACTACTGGATTTAATTTCACTTTAATTTAATTTGGTCTGGCATGAACAAGATTCTCTTTTAAAATGTACCTAGCCCTCAATACCAAAGCAGTTTGCCATCTACTGTCTGATCTCAGAGAGTTATATTCACCAATTCTGATTTTTCTCTGTACATTTAGTGACGTGTCTTGGAACAGTCTAGACAAGAGAGAAATATGTAATTTACTTTCTCCCTTCCCTGAATACTTCACAGTCAGTGTAGTATGAGTCTTCTGGAACATAAGAGCAATGAGCATGAGGACATGAGAGGTCAAGTCCCCTCAGCCAGATACGGAATGGGCATTTTTAGTTGCTGAAATGTTGTATAGAAGAATGGAGGCAGCAGGTTATTTTACTGATGTTTTGAAGGGAAGTTTCGCTCATTCATTTTCTTTCTAAGGAAAAGACTAAGGAGCTGAACTTCAACATGAGAAAGTCCTTGGGAATGTCAACCCCACAAGAAAAGAGGCATTTTTCCATAGTACCAGACTAAAATATTTATCGTCTGGAGGTCAGAATCATGTGTTTTCATTAATTGACAGATTTCCCTTGTAGCACGGTAGCTGCTGTGAATCATGTTCTTAGGTTCTTCTCTCTTCATTTGCTGGCATCCTACCAGGCCATTATCAATCTCATTTGGGTAGGTTCTCCTCTCATATGCACACAGATATTTGCAGTAGTTGGTGCTACAAGGCCAAAGTCTCTTTTGTACATCTGTTCTTACACATCTTTCTTTAATCCTTCCAGCCAAATACACATGTGGTGTATAAATGGTGATTGCAAATATTTGCACTACTGTATTTATTGAACAGTCACCACCACTGCTTGTACCTTTCTGTTTTGTGATAAACCTGGACTGTGGTTTATATTAAGAAAATTACCATAAAAATCTCTCTTTTGTTACCAGAACATATACATAGGAATTATAAGGTTAAAGCCATTACAGAATTCTAAATGGATTTGAGAGGTCTTGATAGAAACTACTTCTAAAGGATTATCCAATTGAATCAATAATGGCACATTTTCAAAGGTTGTTAATACATTTGTGTAGTACTCTACAGAGAAAATATCCTGTGTCAAATCCTGTGAAGTTCTGCACATGTTTTATTTGATGGAGAAATAATATGATTTATTAAGTGAAATGGAAGGTGAAAGAAAAACTATGAATTTTACTGCATACCACAACAGTGATTTTTCACTACAGCTAACAGCTAACATTCTCCCTCTAGACATGGTGTACTTTATGTATACAATAGAGAATTACTTATGATATTTGTTCAAATAATTATTTCATTATATTCTGAAATAAATGTTTATGTCTATAAAGTGTGCTTCTTTACTTATATAACTTCTACTGCCATGTCATGAGTAATTTTCACTGAGATTTGATGAGTTTCATATGCTTGTGAAGATGCCAAAATAGAAGCTTTTTGTGAAGCTTTAGACAGCATGCAAAATTTGTCAGATCATCGTAATAGGAAGGTATCAACAGTTAGCTACATTGCTTCAGACCCCCTGGAGTCAAAAAAAAAAAAAACAAAACAAAACAAACAACCCAAACCCCAAATTAAACAAACAACTTGTTATGGTTATGATCACTATATAGTAGGAAGAAAATATATACAAGTATTTTGTAAATTAGAAGTGTTTTTGTCACAGCTGCTAGGCTATTAGAAGTGTACAAAAGAATTATCTGATGCACTGCATTTGAGATTCACTTTTAACTTATTCAACCATTAGATTGCTGAGATAAATGACTAAGAAACCACAAAAAAAGATGCAGAAACAATTTCATTTTTAATTGAAAGAAAATCAAAGCTTAAAACTGATTGAAACTAACCGTATGAACAATTTCCATTAAGCAAATAGAAATGAAAAAAGAAACAAACAAAAAAAATGTAACCCATATTCTATCATCTTTTGGAAATTTATCTGTATCTAACTTTTTAACTATCAAAATGCATTACCTTTACTTCAGATGCAAGATCTGCAATGACAAAAATAATAGAAATAAAAAAAATAGCCCTAGCTTTTGTAAATATAGACAGCTCTGTGAAATACAAACTTTTCATAATGGCTTAGAATGAGATAATTTTATGTGCAAGAAATCATGCTACTCAAATTGATTCATAAAAGAGATATTTCCATGTTTTTCCCAGCAACCTTATATATTTATCCTCTCAAACGAGAACACAGCTAGCCCCATGCTGAGGGACTCCAGTTTAAAATTCTGTTGAAAAATGTTTGGCGAGTGAAGAACAGATAATCTCTTATGTTATGATTGCCACATGCTGATTTCCCATAAATAAAGATGATGTCATGTATTAGCAGATTTTTCTTCCTTCTTTCCTGCTTGAGAAATTAATAGCATGATGTACCTGCCATAATTTGTGTGCTTTTTATGATAATGATGAAGTTGTGAGGCCCAGATTTATTGTATGATTTGCTAAACTGGGAACACGTAGCTTAAGAGGCACATTTTACAAACTATGTAAAGGTACTCATATCAAGAAATTGATATGATAATTATCTGAATATGTGGCACTTCACCTTAATGTATGATTTGTTGCATTATCAAGGAATATTTGAAATAACACCTTCTGTACAAGAAGATATTAAAAACCATGTATTGTAGTACTGTTTCAAAGTAATTAAATTTATCTGGTACTAGAAGAAGAAAATAACTTGCCAAAAGACAAAAATTTTAAAACATGGAGTACAGTAATTACTCACCTCTGTCTAAACAATTGTGTCTTGACAAAATCTTAGCAAACTACTGCAGTCCAGCTTTCAGTTTGCTGCTACCTATAAAGCTGTTCAGTGAAGATGGTAATGGGGCATGACATAATGGTCAAAATCATGGGGAATGAGATCTTGGCCAATGAAGCTTTTGCATCCTCAGAAATGTGATCATGTTTGAATTTACTGCCCATAAAGAAAGATTTATCGGGGTAGTTCATTCTTTCCATAGCAACTCAAACATGTAGAATCATAAAGCAATGTACAAGGTAATGCTGCTTGAAGACTGATGTCGAAAAAAATTGAATGTTTCAATGTGACAGGATAGCCTTTCATGACTGCTAGATAAGTATGTAGCAGAAACAGTGCATGTTGGTTATGGGGGACCACATGTACGTGGGGGACCACACATACAGGGGACACCACTGTTGCCCCAGGGAAACTGTTATTGGCAAAACTGAGAAGACATCATGTTGTTTTGATTTCATTCTCTGTATGACAATAATGCCTTGATACTCAAATCTAGAAAAATTGTTGTTAATATTTTATAGTTGTTATCATTTCATCAGAAATACAAAGCTTTTCTCAAAAAAAATCAATAAAACAAACAAAACCCACCCCAAAAAATCAAAACCCAAACCCCAAAAAATCAAAAATTAACCAAAACCAACCAACCAAAACCAAAAACAAACAAACAAACCCACCAAAACAAACCAACCAACCAACCAAACAAAACCCCACAACCTCACACCCAAAAGCAAAGAGGGAAAGAACTTTCCAGATGTATGGTAAAATCCTCTTGTAGGTCAGGCACAGGAATACACATGATCTTTTCTTTAGACTCAGAGAACAAGCTTCACAAATCATGCTCAGAAAATAGCTGTTGGGAATACAATTATGCTTCCCTGTTGGGACTTGCCTGAAGATATGAACAGTTGGAAAGGGTCTCTCTAGGAAACATAAACAGTTGGTGTGTGGTTTGTTGAAAATTATCTTCACAAAGGTGGTGTCATGAAAGAACTGGTGTATTAGCTTATAAGAGCAAAAATTAAGATAACAATGATAAAATCTCCTTTCACTATTAGAAGTCAGTAACAGCATCTTAATGAAGCAAGCAAGTTGTCCAAACAGACAATATTTTTTTCCTTTTGTTAAATGCACTTTATGACAGATTTAGATACTGATGAGATCTCAGAGGTGAATCATAGCCTAAAGACAATCGGATTTGTTATCAGTATTCATTTATCGAATGAAGGCTTACAGCCCTTTAATACCTGTACAAAAAAAGTAAGTGGTTCTTTACATCTCCTATCGAGTCTGCCTAAATGAATAAAGTTGTGACAAAGAATGCTGAAAGCATAAATGTCTAATATTTTGTATGGCTGTCATTATCAAAGTAGATGAACCTTCAACTTTTTTTTAGGGCAGCAGCTGGCTTTCTACTTTCCTTGACTTTCTCTCAGGTGAGATGGGCAGGATTTATTCACATCTGTGGAAATCCAGCATACGGATGAGAAATACTTCTTGTTGATGGTTAAATCTGCTAAGGAAACAGAAAAATCAATGGGAAATGCACATCAGGTGTGCTTAGGGAAGGCTGCTGTGTTGCACCCATGGCACACAAAATAAATAGCTCTTTAGCCTGGAGATGTTGATCTTGAAATTTTTGAGCAATTTCTCCCACAGCATGTATTCATTCTCAATCCCACTCAAGGGCTGGCACCTGAAGCTGTTGCTAAGTGGTGTATCTGCCACATGGTGGAAACATAATATTGATTTTTAGGAAAATCAATTCCCAGTTTTACAAGATCAAAACCAGAAGATAGCAAAAGATAGACTCGACTTTATTTTATAATGATAATCATTATACTATACAGATTCTTGAAAGAGATGCATGGTTAAGAGACATCATATTGATTTACTAGTAATAAACTCTGCCTGATATGGTTCTAACTGAGCTGTTTGAATCTCTAGATATAACACTATTGATCAGAAGCAGCAAGTATCTTCTTACCTGTAAATAAAGAATTCCATTCTATTTTTCAGGCCTTTCAAATTGGTGAAAATGTGGAAAAGCACAAAAGGGTGGCAGGTGTCACTGTGACAGTTTATTTTTAGAAGAATAAAAAAAAAGACCTTGAGTTTTACCAAATGTTCAAATTAATCATTTGAGCAAAATTATTAAAAAAAGCTGTCCTGACAGTTTCTGATGAATCTCAATCTTTCACAGAAAATGTATTTTTAATTTATCGTCTTTCTTTAATTGGTGAATGTGGCTCATCTTACTTATTAAGTAACAGCTTAAAGAGAGGGTGAAGTAAGAAAGTCTTTTACATTGGAAAGAACATACTGTCAGTAAAAAGAAAACCTTAAATGGGAAATAATAACAATACATATGTCAATCCAACATTATTATATTTCCTTGAACATGTTTATGATAATAGAGTTAGCATTTATTATGCCATCAACATACTATATGCCATGAGATTAATGCATACAGGAAAAGTTGCAATCGGAGCAGCAATACAATCTTAAAACAAATTTAGTCAATACAGATTCTCCTCTGCTAATACATTTAAACAAATTTATTTAGTAGTATAATATTTTATTAGCATAATTTAAAACAATTTTGTCACTTGTAGAAAGAAACCAAACTATTTAAGCAGCAATAGACATGGTTATATAGACTTAACTAAGTTCATTAAAACAAAATAATCTGTTTTAAAATTGTTTTGACTCTGAAATAAACTACCTTAATTCATATTTCTCTGTTAAGATCCTGATTCAAAGCTCATTGAATTATTTGAACTTTTGTAGACTTTAATGGGTTATGTATCAGTTCCAGATCAGTGAATGTTTGTAATTTATTTTGAGCTTCCTGGGTAAAAGGAGATATTTAATCAAAATCTACAATCATTTTATAATAATACAGAATTATTTGTACTTCCCCCCCACCTTGATATGAAAGTATTAGACTCCACAAATACTATTGCTGTCCTTGTGTCAGATTGAGATCAACAAAATTAACTAAAGGGGAAAAGGAAGCATAGAAAGAAATTCACCTTGTCAACATTTGTGCCTCTTGCACAATATGGAGATTGACAGCAGCAATATTTTAAAATTGCTATTTTTTCTTTAAAAACAGTAATATGATACCTGACACTAATTTAGAGGAAGAGAATTCTAAATAGGATTTTAGAACATATCAAGACTGCATAAAAGTTCTTATCTGAAAACACTGAATTATAAGTACATTATAAATAATACATTACTGAAATACTAGTCAGTAAATAATGCCAAGATTACCAGTATATTTTATTTTTTCTGCTTGATTATAATATGTTTGTATCCAAGTTGATTTCATTTTCCCTTTGAGGAACTTGTAGCTTTCCATGATGATATGAGCCAGAGAATGTTGTATGTATTGTGATTTTTTTTTCTGGCCTCATGTGAGATCCATCATGTACTGCTAGATAACTTTTAACACTATCCAGTCTTGCATTCTATTATTCACAGGTTTGACAACTGTTTTGTGAAGACACATAAAAATCACAAAGGCAGGTCAGCTAGCAGATTCCAAATTGGTTTACTAGTTTATCTTATGGCAACTAGGTGTTATAAAGCCATGGAACCATTTAGGCAAGAGAGGACCTTTAAGACTGAGTCCAACCATAAAACTTATACTGCAAATGCTACCACTAAAACATGTTTCTAAGCACCACCAGGGGTATTTAAAATGGTGTCTCAGCTGCTTTCCCAGACAGTCTCTGTTCCAATGCTCTATAACCCTGTCAGTGAAGAAATTTTTTCTCATATCTGAAACAAACTCCTCTGTTACTGCTTGAGCTCGTTCCCCCTTGTTCTATCGCTTGTTATTTTAGAGAACAGATTGATATTCACTTCACTACAACCTCTTTCCATGTTGTTGTATAGAGTGATAATGTCTCTTCTGAGCCTTCTTTTCCAGCAGTACAAACAACAGTCCTCATAAGAATTGTGTTGTAGACCCTTCACCGATGCTTCCTGTAGAGTGGCCCAAACTGAACACAGCATTCAAAGTGCATCCTCACCAGTTCTGAGTATAAAGAGACAATCACTTCCCTAGTCCTGGTGTCCACACTATTTTTCATACAAGCCGTTGGCATTCTTGGCCACACATCTGCCTCATACTCAGCTGGTCCCCATATTTGACCAACACCCCCAGGTCCATTTCTGCCAGGCAGCTTTCCAGCTACTCTTTCCCAGTCCTGACACATTGACGAGGTTGTTATGACCCAAGTGCACTTGGCCTTACCGAATCTCATACAATCAATCTAGTTTTACATCAAATAGCGTCAAATATATTGAGGCATATGCTGGCGTTTGAAACAACTGAGCACATCATTTTTCCACCAGGCCTTGCTTTCAGTTTGATTGTGGCAGACACACCCACTTTGTCTTGACAAAGATGGGGCCCTGCCAAAGACCTGATAAACACTTCATGGACTTTATAGCCATAAAAACCCAAATTGTTTGTTCAGGCCATTAGCTTGCCTTTGTTGAACACTTGGCCACAGCTAACTAGAATGACCACAGGTCAGACTCAACTACGGTATAAATGGAGCCACTTCAGAGAGTCAATCTGAGTCAGTTCTCCTTAGAACTTGCAGTTGAGGACTCTCCCCGTGGATCAAGATGCTGCTGAAGGAAACTGGATTGAGTAAGCTGTCACCTCCCCACTTTGGTAAGTGATTATTTCTTCTGGCTATATCCTTAAGTGAACTCTTGCTTAACCTTCTGTGAGTGATTGTGTGCACATGCTTATCTTTCTAAAGAAGAATATTCCCAAATCTTAGGAATTAGTTGTGCAGTAGTATATTCCTACCTAACATCCAAACTTGTAGTTTATGTTGCTCCATTTGAGTGCTGGGTATTTTTTTAGTTGGAATAAACCTTCATTTTGTGTAGTTACTCTCTTTTATGAGTACCTCTGCAAAACCAGTTCAAGGTTGTGAAAGCAGAAGGTAATTGAACAAGTGCCTATGACTTGCTTGTGATTGGATTTAAGCATGCTGAAGTGCACCCAAAAGCCATCTACATCAGGACAAATCAGGCTTCTACCGGGGCTGTGAACTAAGGCTGTTTTACTAAGGAGATAATGGAGTTGATAGAGAAGATGTTGTGGGGTTTTCTGTCTTCCCTTCTATGTATGATTTTGAGGAGTGGCTATACTTTATGTTCTTGTTCAGAAGCCACAAAGGAGTTCCAGTTTTCACAGCATGAGAATCTGCTTGAAAAGGTAAGAAACATGTGAAAGTAAACAGCTTGACACTGAAGGTGAACTGGCAGCAGCTACAGTGATGTGCTTCACGCAGAGGTACAGGAGTTTGCCTGTGTAGCTGTCAGTGGGAAACTGAAGTGAGTAGCAAAGAAAATAAAGTAGATTGCAAATATTTTTAATGCTGGTTTGGGTTTTTTGTGTTTTGGGGTTTTTTTCTGTTTGTTTGGTTGTTTTTTTTTCACAATTCCAGACCATTCAGCATAGATCTGGTTGTGACATCTACCTGCAGTATTAGAATACAGACACATATTTCTGTTGTTTGTGTGTGCCCTAGAAAAAGTTAACAGTCCATGACCAACTACTGATCACCTGAGAAAACATGTGAATACTACAGAAAGCTTTCAGTATCTTTGATAGGCCATGTGGCAGATCTTCACACAAATCACTGACCTATGGAATCATACAATCCATTTCCATTCACCTCTTGCAGAGGGCAATGTGACAGATTCCTGTCTTGTGACTATTTCCCACAGTCCTTATTTCAAAGTCACGGAGTTAATTGTCTTTCAGCATCAAACTAATCATTGTTTCTCAGTTTTACCTACACAGGAATTAAAATGCATCAATGACACAGACTTCATGTTTTGTGCTCTCACAGCAAAAAATTCTCTTGTGTGTTTACAAGCACCCTTCAAGAGCACTATTCCTGGAGGTAAGCAATTAATGATTCCCAGGCAAGAAAGGCTTAACAGAGCTCCTGGTGAACCTGAGAGATGCATTCCTTTGGCTCAGAGAACAGAGCTTTTCTTCATAGACTATTAACTAAATCCATTCTTGGCATAAGGAGATGTAATTCCATCAAGTGGTACTTAATTTAGCTGGCAGCAAGCATACTTTTCTACAGGACATCCTGTTACAATTGTATCTTCAGTATTAGTTCCTTTCTTGATAAGCCATGTAAATAGTTTACATATTAGATTAATAATTAGTAATTCTTTGACTGCTACAAAAGAAATGCATCAGAAGAGTAAGAAATATTTGGCAATTACAGCAACCTGAGGGTTTTATCCAGCCACAGATGTATGTACTAAAAGATAAGGGACTTGAAAAGCCTTGGTTTAGATGTCTTGATTTTGTTGGGCTATGACAAATGTCTTCCCAGTAATCTGTAATGTCTCAGTGCATTCTTAAATTCTTCTGATTGTTCTAATGTATGTCCTGTTGCTTGCTTATACCTTGCTTATATACAGCTTGGGTTTGGACAATGCCTAGCACAAAGCTTTCCTGAAAGAGAACAGAGCTATTAAATACTGGATGATGATGATAATGATAATAATAAAACTATAATTTGATTAATTGTATCATTCTTTATTTGCATGATATGGGCTTACATTTCCTTCTGCATTTTAATAATACAGTAATGGTTATTGTAATGAAGTCATTAAATCTGAGAGTCAATATTAATGGACTATGAGAAGGATCTTTATGAACTTCATTGGCAGGCTACAAATACTGGATTAATATAAACTACAGAACGAGTCGGTTGGTTCTACATTTAAGAGTAATCAATTCATATTACTAAAACTGCCTTAAGTCAGAAGTAAACATTATAAAATACTGGGCTGGATCCTTGTTAGATGTAAATCAATAAAGGGAGGTCAGTCTAAACCAGATGCAGTTTTGAAACAACATTTTAGCAAAGGGAAAGTTGTTTGTATTCATAAAAATATTGTCAACACTAAATAATCAGGCTGCTCCCAGAATATAATGATATTGTGTCATTATAACGTTGTTTTAATGGATATCTGCATGTTTTAATAGCTATAACTATGTGTCTATATAATAATTTCATGCAATTTTAATTATTCTTGTTTCTGGCTGTGTGTTGCTACTTTAAAAACATTTTTAATTCAGGTACCATTTTCAAGCTTTTCTCCAGGCTGCAAGAGTTAAACACTTTATTATTTTAAATTACAACGGAGTTAATTTTGTTGTGCAATTGCTTGTATTTAATAGCTGTTGTAACAAAAAATTATAAAAGCTGCATTAAAATTGGAAAAGCTGACAATGTGGCATAATTCAATTATGAAAATCCAAACAAATAAGAACTGCTATTGCCCATGGAAATGTTATCCTTCCAAATAATTTTATGATTAAAAACAGGAGTGCTATAAGTTGCTGTAAAGTAGTTTTAACCTATTGTTACGCCCTTCAGGGATGTCCAGGTATTGCTCACTGAGACACACTTTATAGCAGAGGTGACCAACAGGTCACTGAATTTGAACTTTCTCAGTGCTGCCAAAAGCTTCTATTTCCTGGTTTATGCCTTGGTTGGTGATGAGATTTTTACGTTACTGTGCCTGGAGATGGGGAAAAGCATTCAGAAGGTTGGCATGATAACCAGATCCTAGCAAATGAATCAGTGAGCTGTAAAAATAGGAGAGCATCTTCTCTGTTTCTCCTCGATTTGCTGGCACCTACTAATACATGCTCTCCACCAGATGTTTTACTGGCAACTGAGGAATCGTTAGTGACTTTCTCCTATCTGAAGTCTTTCACATCTGAAGAACTGTAGGAACTTACCTACCAATCCGGAGTCTTAATTCCTCCATTGAGTCCTGTTGAGTCTGCTGATAAGCTAAAAAATGGAGAGACAGGCACAAAACTCCATGCAGAAATAACAGAAAATAAATCTTTTTTCTTTATTAAGGAAAAAAGACATAAGCAAATAGTATGCAAAAAGAGATTTAGTCAGTTAATCCTTTCTCTCTTTTTCAGTTTTTATCATTGTGTGCAGTTATGTATTTTGAGTAATTTTCCTCCCATCTTGACTCTAAAGTCAATAGGGACTATACGTCAGTTTTTGATTGTCTGAGTCAGAGGTTCAAAGGGTTTGAATACAGAATTTGATGTAAGCAACCAAAAAAATACTGAAATAATATTAGGATATTCCATAATGAGTGAATCACCTCAAATTTCATGTTTGCTTCTTTTCGTATCCTTGTCTTATTCAGTAGGTTTCACCTTGTTCAATGTATATTTTACAGGCAAGTTCAAACTGCACACACACATCACAGAAGCCTCAGCAAGTCCCTGTTCAGAGGCAAGAAACAAGCAAACAAAAAGAATGGATACCTCAACCCACTCACAGATCTGTCTCTGGAGCATTGCATGTTTTTGTAATGTAGCTCCAAAAGAGAAAGAGAGAGAAGAAAAGAAAAAACAAAATAAACCCAACTCCAACCCACAGTATTTTCTGACCTCAGGTATAGTTTTTTTTATCTTGGCAGTGTTCTTCCCTTTCACTTTTTTTCTGGACATTTGAACAAATGACCAGGACTATGAATGTCATTATTAAGTGTAATAAAAATGTATATTTTATATATTTTATAATTAATATCTCAGGCAGTGGTATCTTCAAACACTACTGTATTTATTTACAAAATAGGTATTCACAGGTTCAATTATTCAGTTGTGGGTTTTACACTCCACATATAAAGGCAGTTAAATGATTTAAGCACAGGTTTAATGTTTCTGATACAGCAATTCAAATTGGAAATACAGGTGCTGTGATCTGTGGGTTTCCCACAAATGGGATTCTGTGACTCATTGGCTGGTTGCTCAGGACTTGCTCATCTGTCTGGTATCTTCCCGGATGCTGTGGCTATAATTCGAGCAGTGCTTGGCTCAGAGAGGGCTAGGGGCCCTCACTCTTGTCATGCCCAGTTGCTGGGCTGCAGCCTCTTCTGGGATTCAGTTCCCTTGCAGCTTTCCCCCTTTCTGCCTTGGTCTGGGTGCAAAGCCTGGGTGAAGTTCTCGGTCTGCTAGAGCAAATTGTTGAGCTGCTACTCGAGCAGCACTTGGCTCTTGTTGCTGTCTGGGTGAGAACAAGGCAAGTTTCCTGATTTCTTGGCTGGTTTAAATACTGTCCCAAGACAATTAACGCCCTTTAGTAACACAGAACCCTGATATTCTGTGTTATGATGGGGCATATCCAAACATGGCCAGAGACACACACAGTTCACAGCTATACTACAAAGTTAATTACAGGTGGTCCATGTTTATCTAGACCCCAGGAAGTGTCCAGGATTGCACATTCACAGGTGCTTATGATGTTAATCACGTGCTGTACATTTGCCTTGGCCATCTGGACCCCAGGAACTGTCCAGGTTAGCACATTCACAGGTGCTTAGCCCATTGTCTGGGCTAGGGCATGTTTGGATGTTTGACCCTTCAGGACATTAAGAAAACTTTTTTCTCTCATGGACAGAAGAAGCTTTGTTAGTTGATCTTTCCTGTGGTTTTCCACAATCATTCCAACATGCGTAAAAATAAAAGTAATAATTTATTTCCTTTTCCAATGTTTGGGGGGTTTGGGGAGGGGCTGTTATTTTGTTAGTTGTTTATGGTTTTTTGTTGTTGTTCGTTTGTTTGTTTGTTTTTGTTTCATTTGGATTTTTTTGTTGATGTTTGTTTGTTTCACTTGTGAATATTTGACAAGGCACAGAATTTACTAGGCTGGAAATATTTTAAAGTAAATTAACATTTATCATCTACCAGTCACTGTAAAAAACCTGTGTGATGCCAGCTAGCAGGGTTATTTTTCTTTTGTGTACTGAGTAAAGGATTTTATTCTTCATATATCAGAGTATCAGGAACTCAGTAAGTTGATGAATAATCACAGGATACACTTAGAGTAGGAAAAGTTGAAGAATCCAGTTGAAGCAACCACAGTATCTCATGCTGGTAGTGGTCATGACCAAGAATGGCACAGTTAGAAATTAAACTGTCCGCTTCCGTGAAGGACAACAAAAAGCATTTTTATAAATATATTAATACTAAAAAGAGGGGCAAGAGGAGCCTCCACTCTTTATTGGACGTGGAGGGTAACATTGTAACTAAGGATGAGGAGAAGGCTGAGATTCTAAATACCTTCTTTGCCTCCATTTTCAACAGTAAGGCAGGAGGACTTCAGGATAACTGGCCTCCTGAGCTGGTTGATGGGGTCAAGGAGCAGTGTTGTACTCCTGAAATCCATGTGGAAATAGTTCGAGACTTGTTGAGTCACTTGGATATTCACAAGTCGATGGGATTCATCCTAGGGTGCTGAAAGAGCTGGCAGATGAGCTGGCCAAGCCTCTCTCCATCATTTTCCACCAGTCCTGGCTCACTGGAGAGGTCCCAGAAGACTGGAAACTGGCCAATGTGACACCCATCCACAAGAAGGGACGAACAGAAGAACCTGGGAACTACAGGCCTGTCAGCCTGACCTCAGTGCCAGGGAAAATCATGGAGCAGATTGTCTTGGGGGCAATCACTGCGCACCTGAAGGATGGCCAAGGAATCAGGCCCAGTCAACATGGATTTAGGAAGGGCAGGTCCTGCCTCACCAACCTGATCTCCTTCTATGATCAGGTGACCAGCCTGGTGGATGTGGGAAAGGCTGTGGATGTAGTCTACCTGGACTTCAGCAAGGCCTTTGACACTGTCCCCCACAGCAAACTCCTGGCCAAGCTGTCAGCCTGTGGCTTGGACAGCAGCACTCTGCACTGGGTTAGGAACTGGCTGGAGGGCCGAGCCCAGAGAGTGGTGGTGAATGGTGCCACATCCAGCTGGCAGCCTGTCACTAGTGGTGTCCCCCAGGGATCAGTGCTGGGCCCCATCCTGTTCAATATCTTTATTGATGATCTGGATGAGGGGATTGAGTCCATCATCAGTAAATTTGCAGATGACACCAAGCTGGGAGCAGGTGTTGATCTGTTAGAAGGTAGAAGGGCTCTGCAGAGGGACCTTGACAGGCTGGACAGATGGGCAGAGTCCAACATGATGGCATTCAACAAGTCCAAGTGCCGGGTGCTGCACTTCGGCCACAACAACCCCATGCAGAGCTACAGGCTGGGGTCAGAGTGGCTGGAGAGCAGCCAGGTGGAAAGGGACCTGGAGGTACTGTTTGACAGATGGCTGAACATGAGCCAGCAGTGTGCCCAGGTGGCCAAGAGAGCCAATGGCATCCTGGCCTGCATCAGGCATAGTGTGGCCAGCAGGAGCAGGGAGGTCATTGTACCCCTGTCCACAGCACTGGTTAGGCCACACCTTGAGTACTGTGTCCAGTTCTGGGCCCCTCAGTTTAGGAAAGATGTGGAATTGCTGGAGCATGTCCAGAGAAGGGCAACGAGGCTGGTGAGAGGCCTTGAGCACAAGCCCTATGAGGAGAGGCTGAGGGAGCTGGGACTGTTTAGCCTGGAGAAGAGGAGGCTCAGGGGTGACCTCATTGCTATCTACAACTACCTGAAGGAAGGTTGTAGCCAGGAGGGGTTTGGTCTCTTCTCCCAGGCAAGCAGCACCAGAACAAGAGGACACAGTCTCAAGCTGCGCCAGGGGAGGTTTAGGCTGGAGGTGAGGAGAAAGTTCTTCACAGAGAGAGTTGTTAGATGTTGGAATGTGCTGCCCAGGGAGGTGGTGGAGTCACCATTCCTGGAGGTGTTCAAGAGGGGATGGGACGTGGCACTTGGTGCCATGGTTTAGATAGTCATGAGGTTTAGGGTGACAGGACAGGTTGGACTCGATGATCTTTGAGGTCTCTTCCAGCCTTCTTGATTCTATGATTCTATGATTCTATGATTCTATGATTCTATGACTCTTCTGAACCTAGTTTCTAATTAAAACACAGGATATGCTAGGCTTATAAAAATAATTAATTTTAAAATTAATTAATTAATTGTAATATTCATAGAATTCATAAATTCATAGAATGGTTTGGAAGGGACCTTAAAGATCATCTAGTTCCAACCCCAGTGTCATGGGCAGGGGTGCCCTCCACTAGACCACATTGCTCAAGGCTTCATCCAACCTGGCCTTAAACACCTCCAGGGAGGGGGCATACATGGCCTCCCTGGGTAACCTGTTTCAATGACTCACTACCCCTACTGTAAGGAATTCCTTTCTAATATCCAGTCTAAATCTACCCAAATCGAGCTTCAGTCCATTCCCTCCTATCCTATCACTGGAAATCCTTGTAAAAAGTCCCTTCCCAGCTTTCTTGTAGGCCCCCTTCAGCTACTGGAAGGCTCCTAAAAGGTCTCCTCTGAGTCGCCTTTTCTCCAGGATGAACAGCCCTGACTCTTTCACATATGTCCACATAGTGAAGGTGCTCCAGCCTCTGTGGATCTCCTCTGGACCCACTCCAGAAGTTCAGCAGTTTGATGCTCTCCATATTCTAGGGACACCAGAATTGGATGCAGTACTCCAGATGGGAACTTATGAAGGCAGAGGGGAAGAATAATCTCCCTTGTCCTGCTGATCACACTTGTTTTGATTAATATTATAAGTGAAAAGCTGGGCTCTGTAGGGCAAACAGTGATTTGAGCTCAGGATAGGAGTGATTTCTTCCAGACTCAGGAAACCTCTCTGAGGTGATTTGAATATGTCCTAGCTCAAGCTGAAAAGCTGGATGCCTAGTACTTACATATTAGAGTATGTTGTAACATGTCGCTGTAGGAATAGTCATGTCTAGTAGGAAACACAGCACCATGAGGGGCCTGGGGCACGCCTAGATCTTAATATGATATGCTATTGAAGTTTTGCTAAATCATAGAATCAGTCAGGGTTGGAAGGGACCACAAGGATCATCTAGTTCCAACTTTCCTGCCATGGGCAGGGACACCTCACACTACATCAGGCTGGCCAGAGCCTCATCCAGCCTGGCCTTAAACACCTCCAGGGACGGAGCCTCAACAACCTCCCTGGACAACCCATTCCAGGCTCTCACCACTCTCATGGGGAAGAACTTCTTCCTCACGTCCAGTCTGAATCTCCCCACTTCCAGCTTTGTTCCATTCCCCCTAGTCCTGTCACTACCTGATATCCTAAAAAGTCCCTCCCCAGCTTTCTTGTAGGCCCCCTTCAGATACTGAAAAGCCAGAACAAAAGGAGCCTTCTCCTCTCCAGACTGAACAGACCCAACTCTTTCAGTCTGTCCTCATAGGAGAGGTGCTCCAGCCCTCTGATCATCCTGGTGGCCCTTCTCTGGACACCTTCCAGCATCTCCAGATCCTTCTTGCAATAGGGGCTCCAGAACTGGATGCAGTATTCCAGGTGGGGTCTCACCAGAGCTCAGTAGAAGGGGAGAATCACCTCCCTCGACCTGCTGGCCACACTTCTCCTGATGCAGCCCAGGATCTGGTTGGCTTTCTGGGCTGCAAGTGCACACTGACAGCTCATGCTGAGCTTCTTGTTCACCAGCACCCCCAAGTCCCTCTCCTCAAGGCTGCTCTCCAGCCAGTCAGTGCCCAGCCTGTATTTGTACTTGGGATTGCCTCAACCCAGATGAAGGACCTTGCACTTGGTCTTGTTGAACCTCATGAGGTTGGCTTGTGCCCACCTCTCCAGCCTGTCAAGGTCCCTCTGGATGCCATCCCTTCCCTCCAGCGTGTCTGCTGCACCACACAGCTTGGTGTCATCAGCAAACTTGCTGAGGGTGCACTCAATGCCACTGTTCTTGTCACTGACAAAGATGTTAAACAAAACTGGTCCCAGGACTGATCCCTGAAGGACTCTGCTTGTCACTGGCCTCCACTGGGACATGGAGCCACTGACAGCCACTCTTTGAGTGTGGCCATCAAGCCAGTTCTTTATCCATTTAGTGGTCCACCCATCAAACCCATGTGTCACCAGTTTGGAGACCAGGATGTGGTGTGGGACAGTGTTGAAGGCTTTGCTTTGGTACAGGTAAATGATATCAGTTGCTCGCCCTTCATTGATTAATGTTGTACCATGAACAAGTGCAATGGACCTATGCTCTACAGATGAAAAATTTAACATCTAGAACTATTGATTTCCACTTGCAAATAAACTTCTGTCTAGTATAGCTTAATGGGGTGCTGCCAATCCTTTGAGCTATGTCATTCAGCCAATTCTTTCCTCATCCTGATTCTTAAAATATTTATACATATATCTGAAAGGTCATTATTTTATTTTTCTGAAAAGGAATCTGATATATGATAACTAAAGAAATTGAACAATCATTACCCCCTTCACAAATTCTTTTATGCTGTCTTCATATTCCCATTTTATATGCTGTATATCTTCCCAGAACTGTACTGATAAGTATTAATGATGAAATGTTTAGTTTTATTCTATCCAATTATTCTCAGGAAATTAATCCCCACACAGTATATACTTTAGGCATGATGATATATTCCCACAAATCAATAATAATGCCATGTATACAAAGGACCTCACATTCTGATTAGTGAACATTTCACTAGTTGCTCAAGAAATAATAGCAATTAATGGAAAAAGGTTTGTGAAATGAACAATAGGTTTTGTTGGTTTTTGGTATTGCTTTTTGAGTTTTTATTTTGTTTGGGTTGGTTGTTTGTTTTGTTTTGTTTTTGTTGGTTTGGGTGTTTTGGGAGATTTTTTTTTTTTTTTGTCATTTATAGTTATTAAGAAAAACACATTAGGAAGTATGCCAGAAAAAATAAATTAACACTTGCATAACTGTCATGACTGTCATTGTTAAAATGGTGTTTTCCTAAGCAGTTCAGTATGAAGAAATGGTAGTAGATGATATTCCTGTTTAATCAGAAATGGCAGAGCCATTCGATTTCATAAGCAGTAAACAGGACATATGACCTCAGTAATATAACAACAAGCAACTAGCAGATTTAGCAATAGAACTAGATTAACATAACAGGAAAGAACACTGGAACAAGGTGTGGAGATTTTTACTTCATTTACTCCACTGCATATCAGGGAGTCTGTTGATTGAAAAAAGCACGTACTTCAATTCACGTCAGATGAGAATTTGAGGTCAAAGTTCTAACTACTATGATCAAAAGAGTGGAGATGATTTAGAGATTATGTCTTAGTTTACAATGATGAAAAAGCTTATTTTCCCACCTAGAATTTTGTAATTCTGCTCTTTTCTATATACCTTTATCCACTGCAAGATACTTTGCCTTGCAAAGTATTAGATATTTCCTGGTTTTTTTTATGCTCTTAGTTAAATGCACCTTCCTTGTAAACTTTAAAAATTATTTGCTGTCCCAGACGAGTGGGACATACCACCAACTCCTGTAATGTTGCTGTTACCAGACTGTAAATTTTGCTTACTATTACCTAGTCCCTGTCAGAGAGTGCTTGTGTCCACTGTTGACAAAAATACCCAGGGAATATAAACATACTGCAAAGTATTAAGTATATAGCATTACTCGGAGATGAAAGAAGCGAGAAAGAGAAGTATTTATCAACTTCAGTTTTTACTGAGTTATCTCAGTAAAACAAGAAAATGAAGGCCTATATTTTGCATTATTAAGTCAACCTAAAATTCAGGATATAAATGAGAGCTCTGTCTAGCTTACATAGCTCCACTCTGAGCCAAGCACATTGACATTGAAGGACAATAGAAGTACAGCAAACTACAGAAAGAATGCAAGAAAATGATGGAACAGATGGAGCAAGATGACTTTGGTGGTGCATAACTGGGTTACCACTGATGTTTTAAGAAACATCAGAATCTAATTCTGATTTTACTAATTTTTTTTTCATTAAGAAATATAGGAGTTAGAACTGTAACAGAGGGTTTTTCCTTATACTCATAATTCTTATCCCACACTGAGACAATAAGAGAATTTAATACGTTATTCTTGAAAATTTGGCATTTTTAACAAGAAAATTTTTCTAATTTTCTAAAAGAAAAACAAACTTTAATCTGATAACTTTAAAGTCTCACTTTTGCAGAAACAAAAATTCAACATTAACCCCAAATTTGAGGTGGGGGTGGGGAGGGAGTGGAATAAGGGAGAGAATAAAGGGGAAGGGGTTAAAGATCCTTGGGGTTCACTATATGATAACTAGTATACGTGGAAGTCTCTTGCTTTGGGGTACATAACTATTTCCTTTCAAAGGACTCATAAGAATGAATCATAGAATCACTCGAGTTGGAGGGGACATTAAAGATCTTCGAGTTCCAACCCTTCTGCCATGGGCCAGGGACACCTCACACTAGACTAAATTGCTCAAAGCCTCATTTACCCTGATCTTCTAGGGACAAGGTGTCCACAGCTTCTCTGGGCAACCTGTTCCAGTGTCTCACCACCCTCATAGTAAACAACTTCTTCCTAATTTCTAATCGAAATCTACCCTGCTTAAGTTTAAAAATATTGCCACTCGTCCTATCACCACAGGACCTTATAAATAGTCCCTCTCCAGCTTTTCTGCAGGCCCTTCAGGTCCTGGCAAGGTGCTCTAAATTCTCTCCAGAGCCTTCTCTTCTCCAGGCTTGAGTAGACCCAACTCACTCAGCCTGAATTGCAAGTGTCTCCCATTAAACATGAAGAACAAAAGAAAAATACTAAGTTGTTCTCGTCATCTTTCAGTTCAATCTCTAAACAAAAAAAAAAAAATATGTGTGAATCACAGAAGTCTCCTGCACACTTGTAAAATGAAGGATTGTTCCACTGTGTGGAGAAAGAGCAATCCTTCATTGCATGAGATGAAGATCCTTTTCATTCTGGAGGTTTATTATTCTCTCAGACTATTTTCTAAGTGTATACTGTATTCAAGACTGCTGATCAACAGAAGTCAGTGAACAAAAAACTGCTGGTGATGAGAAAGTTTGGTGCTGAGAGGTGGCCATCTATTCCAGTTTCCTTTGCTCACCCGTGTATCAGTGGGTGAATATTCAGACAAGGTCTAATATACATATGAGCAGCTTAAAAGGAAACTTAGAATTCTGAAAACATTTATAGTTTCCTTCACAACTATATATTTGTTTTGGCTGTGCTTTGCTATTCTATTTCACCATTAATTAAGAAATTAACCCTCATATTCCTGAAAATCTATGTTTTGTCTACTCACTTGGCTTAATTTTTACATAAGGCACCTGGACTAAAAAGCAATTGCAAAATACTTTATTGTTGTTATTATAGCATGTAAAAAGAAAGCAGTCCTGAGGAAATAGCAATGGATAGAAATTAGATCATACTGGGCAAGGAGAAGACAGGAAGGGTAGAGATGGTACAGTGATCTAAATTAAGCCTCAGCAGTTTTCAAAAAGTGCAATTTCCCTGAGGAATAAGTGATATTAACAACTACCATGGGATACCTCCAACTCACAGTATTCTGGAATCCCTTATCATAAACTTCCAGGTTTAAAAAAAAAAAAAAAAAAAAAGAAGGAAAAATAAGCTCTTGTTAATATATGTGATAACACTTCACTAAGGCCACCATACAGTCAAAATACCAGCTGCTCATTGATATCCTGAAATGGATGTCAACTAGTGAACTAAGTTAACATTTTCAAAAGTATGCAAATGACCTGGCTTCTTAGTAAGGTTTTCAAATGTGTCTGAGAAAGGTGAGGTGCTTAAATATGTAGATACCAGACTATATTTTTGCTCCCTCAGAAATGTCAGTGAACTTAACTTTTATTGATTTCAGTGACATTAATTTCAATGAGAGTGGACTAGCAAGACACTTTCAGAAAATCCTACCAAGCATCTACATGAAACTTAAAGCCCCTAAATACCATTGTAAATCTGACCCTTTTGTGCTTAGAAATACTTAGAATCACAGTGAAGGGAAGTGGGATTTGGACTCTGAATTTTCTGTGACTTAGACAAGTAGGTGCTTTTGGAAATCCTCAAACATGGAAATGAATGTGTTACTTTATACTCTCCTGTGATATTTTCTTCCTTCAATCCATTGAGAAGAGCAAATATAATGTGAAGGCATGTGATTTACAGTAGGATAACAGTGAAGTAGGACATGCACACTGTGGTAAAATAGTAAGAAGGAAACAAATGAAGGTTATGATTGATATTCATCCTGTCTAAATCTGAATAGAGAACAGAATAGAACAGACAATAGAAGCCAATGTACTTGAGAAGAGAGATAAAAACTGAAATAGTGACAATGACTAAACTTTTTTTTTTTAACTGAATACATTTTTCTGAAAGTCTTGTGTGATATAGATTCCCTGGTACAACTGACAAATAGATAGCTGTTAATCCTGTTGGTACTAACAACCTTAAAAGAAAAAGAAGAAAAAAACATTTTTTTTCCAACCACCTTGACATACTGAAACAACTAAGGATTGATTTCATAAGTCTCAAACCTCCTAATACACAGAAGACCTCTGGAAAGAGCAGGAATCCCATTCTCTCAGCATCATATCAGAAAAGCACTGAGGAATCACAATCTTCAAGGTCCACAAGGAAAACAAAGACTCTGCTGACATTCATCTCTAAGTTTATTTTTATAGATTCCAGGCAGCAGAGGAATTCTTTTTAGCCTTCTTCTGACCAATTCTGTATCATGACTATGTAGATTGATAAGTTCCTGCCATGAAATTCAATGCAAATCAACATTTCTCTTATATAAAAAGTGTTATTATTGTTTTGCTGTGTCTTACAGAGACAGTTTCTTATAACCATTTCTTACTATTTTGCCACTTGGATGGCAAATACATTTTGTGGCCAACCTAGGAGTGAAATGATTTTACTAGGATTGCCAAGGACATTTTCTTTTTGTCATACTAAGAATGGCATTCACATGAAAACAAAAACTTATGCACAAGATTTTTTTTTTTTAATGTTACCTAAACCCCCCAAATGTATTTTGCCAATTAAAAACTGTTTTTTTGCAAATATATGGTTACTAGTTTTATTCAGGTCTACACAATCAATCCATCCCCCTACAAAGTCAAAGAAAATTGTGATAAATATATAAACCTTTCATGTTCATCTTAAAATATTTTGTGTAAGTAAACTTAAGTTCACTATGGAGTGACCACAGCTATCTGTATTTTTGGGTTTGCATGGTTTCAGTGCAGCTACTTTGGCATCCATCCTGTCAGTTGTAGACAATCATGTCTTCATCTACCACTTCTAGAGTACTATAACTGTCTCTAATCCCATGAACTTTGGCTGCATTGATGTCTTTCCAAGAAGGAAAAGTGTGGATGGGATGAATTGAGGCAGTGGAACTGCTCCAAATATTTGACCTTGTCATGTAGGTAGCTCTGTGAGTCTAAACTATGGCTGTGTCATCTCAGGTACCGTCCATCTGTGAGTACATACCTTAAAGCTTTCCTTAAATCTGAACTTCACCATGAGTTGGCCTGTACCTAGTGCAGATAGACAGTAAGCTTGGATGTCATCCAAAACTAATCTAATCTAACTGACACAAATCTACATTTGATAAATAGGAAAAACACACCCTTATAGGACCAGAACTTCCTTGTTTGTGTTGGGTTACTCAGCAAGTAATCTGCAGGGTTTAATGAAGCAACTCTTATGGCATAGATGCTAAAGTTGCCCTCTTTTCTTCTGCTAATAGCTAGATTGTTAAGTATTTCTGATGAGCAAGACATACTACTAAGAGTTAACAGTTGAAACACTCATGAAAGGAAATGATGACATGGATGAGTGACAACTGCACAAATCCACTGCTGGAGAGCAGTGAGCTCCAGCTTCAGTTCCTTAACATCTCTCTTTCCAGTGTCTCAGGGAAGATGATTTTCTTCACAGTAAAGCTCCATGAGGTAGAACTGACACATTTGAGTCTAATTAAACTATTCAAGGTAGATTTGACACATCTGAGTTTGAATTAAACTCTGTTTCTAATAAAATTATACATTTGGAACAATGTACAAGTAGTATAGAACAAAAAGTCAGTGGTATGATGATAAGATCAAAGTTTTTTTTTTTTTTCAGTTCAGAATAATAGCCTGAAAACTTAAACATTGACATCTGTCAAAATAAAGAACATGTTGGTTGTAGATTGTACTATATGGAAAAATTTGTCAAGCCTACATAGATTTAGATTTAGATTACTAAATGGGTTTTCCTTAGCTTTGTTGTTTACTGTTTACCCTAGCTGAGACTTTGCTTAAGATCTCATGTCCAGTTCTCTACTGTTTCCCTAGGTTTTGTTTCAGTAAATATGATTTATGTATGATTTATAGTATTTTCAAATGTGACTGAAAAGAATTTGCAAATTTAAGACTGTAGAGAGGGAATTGGCTTATTTGATACATAAACATACAATATTTGCTTTAGAAAATCCTTTGGGTAATGCAGAGAATTATCACATATGCTTCCTTGTAGCCCTGCACTCTGTAGATTTCTGTAATGACATAACTATCTACAGAGACAGTATCTCATTTTGTACTTAACTGTAGCAGTCAATACAAAATGAGAAACACCTATCTCCCCCTACATTCCTTTGATGTCCAGATTTGGATGGAGAATCACTTACATTTCCTCAAAGTCCACCATAGAACCTGGAAAGTTTACATTTTGTTAGGACTATAAATCCTTTCAGTTCCAGTGATGTAGTGCAGGTACTGTGTGTTTATTGCCTATGTGATGGCTATGGTACAGCATTGTCCCTGGATGTATTTAAGCAGCGTGTGGACCTGGTGCTTAGGGACATGGTTTACTATTGACCATTGAGTGCTAGGTCAAATGTTGGACTGGATGATATTTGAAGTCTCTTCCAACTGGATGTTTTCTGTGATTCTATGAAAGAGTGCATATATAGTTTATTTTAGATAGAATGTAAAATGCTCCCTAGAAAGAGGGATGCAAATCAGTTAAGTCTGCTTTCTATAGATCTTCCATTTATTATTGAACTCTAATGTTGAATGAAATTACTAGATGCAGTGAGTCATAAGTGGACTAATACTAATTACATCCTACCTGCTTCCTGTCTTCTTAATGGAAAAGTAAACAGATAATTTATGTAAGCAGAATTTTCCCTCTTCAGGCCCTTAATAGTACTTACCATCTCTCTACAGGCTGCACAGAGATTTTGTAGTTTTACTTGCCTAAGTATCAACAGAGATGATGGCAGAGGTTTCAGAATCAGAGGCACAGGCTTGCTCAGATGCCAGGATATTGGCTTGGGACAATAGGTAGATCTGTGGTGCCACGAATACTAGAAATATTCCTATTGCTCATCTCATTTAATGCTTATGATACTAGAGCTGTTATTCCATGTTCATGAAGACAATTTATATTTTAACTATTACACTAAAGATTTTTTAGCTATATTTGATTAAGAAGAAATATTGCTTAATTTTTATAAGTGAACTTGGAAAGTGATCTGTGATTTTTTTTCCTGTCTGAGCAATAAATTTTTTCTTCTTATGTTTTAGACCTTTGCCATTGCAGCTTTGTATGTTTGGTTTTGGTTTTGGGGTTATTTTTGTTTGTTTGTCTTGTTTTTGTGGGATTTTTGTTAGTTTGTTTGGGTTTTGGTGGTGGTGGTGATTTGGTCTGGTTTGCTTGTTTATTTGTTGGGGTTTTTTGTTTGGTTTTTTTTCAATGCCAGGTATCTCTAAATGACTCAAGTTAAATACTAGTCAAAATATGTCCGTTATCTTTTCTGTACTTAACCATCCATAATGCTTATTTCAACACCAAGTATCTCTAAAGGACTCAAGTTAAATACTAGTCAAAATACGTCCGTTGGCTTTTCTGTACTTAACCATCCATTATGCTTAACCATCCATTATGCTTAACCATCCATTATGCATTATTTTTAAAAGCCAGAATTCTTCTATATGATTTATTACCTCATTATTGGATTTTGATGTTATAACAGTAATCATTTTTGGAACTAAATAAAAACAAAATTGGGCCAAGTAATCCATGTCTTACCTTATAATGTCAAGATGCCTTACTACAGACAGTAAGAAGGGGGAGGCTTCCTGCCTCCCCCTCCCTGCCTTCACCTGAGATCAGACCAAGCAAGGTCAGCGAAAGCATGTTAGAAATCCTCCCAGTGAAGAAGCAAACTGAGCTAGTCAGGTAAAATTAATGTGGGGGGGGCACTTTTCAACCCATCACATTCCCAAGTGTAAATTGCTGCTTTTCCCACTCTAACAAATTATTCACTGCAGTAATGGTACAAATAATGACATATTAAATCTACTGGATGGCTTTGAGAAAGTATCACTATAACATTGATACTAAACCTTACCCAGCTTTCCCAGCCACCTTACTCTCATATGTCTTTATTGATATGTGGAACCACAGATTTTGTTTTTGTGGATATCCTCTACCTTTACTATGGCTTGCCTCTGCCTAAAACTTCCCCTGGCAATGTGAGCTGGAGTTTGTCTCGCACAGACAATCATAATGAAGTTACACCACAGCTATACAACTCCACAGGCAGCTAAAGGAAAGGACTGTGTTTCATTATTTTTCTTTTACTTGGTTACTGCAGTGACTGGGGAGCAAGGGGATGGTAATTTATTGCTGGCAGACATAGGAAGCAGCTTTCCACCACTTATACCTCCTCCCCAGCCACCCAGAGAGCTGGAGCTTCACCCACCAGCACCAGTAAAGAAATAAACAAGCATATAGTATTTATAGTATTTTTTTTCTTATTTACTTGCAAGATACAGAGAAAAATATAGGATACACTTACTGCCTGAAGTCCAAGACTCTTTATGCCTAAGAAAAAGCCATGACCTACAACAAAATAAAAAATAGAAAAATATGCACTTTTGTTCTTGTTTACAGTGTCTCTATTTCATTGGAGATCTGGTTCCTTATTTTTAAGTATAATTCTTCAACCGGACTGGTAATCATGACATCCAAAATAATAAAAGGAGGTTAGGATAAAAAAAGTGGAGGACAGCAACAGACATATAGAATAGAATGCAAAAGCATAGCCTATTGACTGCAAAAGTTTCCTGCATATTAGTGATTTTTATTAAAATGCTCCCGTTTTGTTTCATAGACACAGTAAAGAGAGTCATTAATATACATCTCTACAGAGTTATAAGGCAGCCATAAGAGATGTTATATTGTTATGCAGATGGCCCTTGGTCTAAGAGGCTTGAATAAAGTACCCTTGTGCTTCTAATTAACTCTAAAATGACTATGCCAATTGCTTTGCTGTGTTTGAAACCTTCTGTTCTCATATGTTTTGATGAGTTGTTTATTCATAAAAAAATGCTTGGATGTTTTGTTGGCCTCAAAGCAGCACTCTGAAAGGTACTGAAGTTGGCAGGATTAGCACACACCCACTTGTCAGGCTATCCAAATGCATTAGCAAACTTCAGGAAGTATTCCCTTAGACCATCATTGATTGAAAGGTAAAGTCTATGACTGTAGCCTGTAAATATTTCCTGGCAGTAATTCAATATAGTTCAAGCTCACTGTTCTGTAATGAACTGCAGCTCTAACTTTCTGTTAAACTAAGGTAGCACCCAAGTTCATTACTAAAGTCTTTGTAAAATAAGGCTCCTATGATCCTTACTCAACTCTTTAAAAGATTAGTCACAAATTAAATGCTGGCACACAAAGTAAATTAGAACATCAAACGATGCTGGAATAATAAACTTTAAAGAGGATACCAAATTATGTTCAGCTTGCAAAAGGCAAGATATGTAAATTAAGCCCAGTGCACCAGGCAACCACTGTGAATACAACTGTGTGAAATGCAATGGGAGGTGCATGTATTTATAGTCGTTTTGAAGTTATTTGACTGATTTCTGCGTAGGTAGCCTCCAGGAGTACATTAAGGGAAACACTGACATATGGCTTAGTCCTGCATTTGCAAACATATACTCCACTAACACATTAAAAGAACAACAAAAACAACAGCTCACATATGTTTATTTACTGATCAGGTGCTTGGGAGAAAACAGCTTGTTTCTTGAATGTTACTTTGCCTAGTTTAAAGGCTGTTTAGATGTACACATGGACGCCTTTGCTTTCTCCAGGGTTTCCCACAGCTTCTTGTTCATCCTGCACATGGAAAACCTTTAACTTTTGGAAGGAAGGGAGATCTTATGCATAAATAATATGCAGGGGGTTGGGAGGTTGTTTGCATGATTGGAGCATTAAATGCTGTTTGCTATCCCAGGTGACAGTGCGCTGGAGTGCTAAGAGATGTATATCACAGTATCACAGTATATTAGAGGTGGGAAGGGACCTCAAGAGATCATCGAGTCCAACCCCCTTGCCAAAGCAGGATCACTTAGGGTAGTCTGCATCCAGGTGGGTTTTGAAAGTCTTCAGAGAAGGAGACTCCACAACCCCCCTGGGCAGCCTGTTCCAGTGCTCCATCACGTTCACTGTAAAGAAATTTCTCCTCCTGTTGAGGTGAAATCTTCTGTGTTCAAGTTTGAACCTATTGTTCTTTGTCTTATCACTGTGAACCACCAAAAGGAGCCTGGCCCCCTCCACTTGATACCCACAGATGGTTAGAATAAGAAGCATTGTTTCCCTTTTTCATGCTGGACAAATAAAACAGTACTCTTTTTTCATTTAGTAAATTGATGTCCATGCAGCAGAACTTAAGAAACCATCCCTATTCTGAGGTCTTTGCTGCATGTGCTGGACATATTCTGAATCCACATGAGGGTAGTACATGCATATGCCTGGCCCCATCCCCTTGACACCTACCCCTCAGATATTTTTACACATTGATGAGATCCCCTCTCAGTCTTCTCTTCTGAAGACTAAATATCCCCAGGGATCTCAGTCTCTCTTCAGAGGGGAGATGCTCAAGTCCCATAACCATCCTCGTGGCTCTCTGTTAGATTCTTTCCTGCAGTTCTCTTTCTTGAACTGGGGAACCCAAAACTGGATGCAGAATTCCTGGTGTGGTTTCACCAGGGCAGAGTAGAGAGGTAGAATTTCCCTAGACCTGCTGAACACACCCTTCTTGATGCATCCCAGGTAGTATCTGGCCTCATGATATGAATTCCTGCCAGAACAGCATCCTATCTGCAGATACACTAGAAAGCCATTCTCAACTTACAATAGTTCAAGAACAAATACACATTATGAAAACAAAGAAAACATGAAGTACGGAAGCTAAATCTTCCTAGCTGATATGATTTAGATGACTCTGAATTTAAATTCAAGTTTATGCATTAACCAATAACATCAGATATTTTGCTCAAGTTGCCTATGAAGAGTAAGGTAGCTATTGCTATTAAAAAAATAAAAAGAAGAGATTAATCTTAAATATTTTTGTTAGCAATTTTTTATTACACTGCATACAGGATTTGTATAAAAGATTAAAAAATATTTTAAAACAGAAATGCCTTCTTAATAGCTATTGCTTTGTGAGCCCTGCTCTGTATTACTAGAACCGATTTTTCACATCATTTTCATGCTCCTGCAGTTTGTCTACCTATTTAAATGCAAGGATTTTCTGTAAGGATAGCATATTGTAGACATCCCTAAGATGAGCCAGATTTATGGAAACTCTGAAAACAGTTTAAAATATCCTCAAGTCTCTTTCCAGTGTGATTGCTTTCCTCCTGGGTCCAAGATCTCTGTAGCTGTTTTAGGATTCTGCCTTGGAAGATAAGTTCACCATGGTGTTGTTAAGAAAAAAAAATTATCCATCATTCATGGTATGTTCTGTAAGTACTGATTGCACAATATCATTTTCTCCATGTATTGGGGATGCTTCACTGGTCAGAGGCCTTTGAAAGTAGTCAGCTTTCATCAATGGATCTTGACATCATGGAATGAATGAGTCACCTGAAGGAAGCATAAGGCATAGCATTTCAGAAGCGTATCTGAAAACTGAATATTCTTTGTCCTCAACACCCTGCCAAGGACTAGATACACTGAATATTTGGGAAGTAATGGAGCCTACAAATAACTGGTTGCCTACAAACTCACTCAGGTCACAAGAGGATATCATGCATGACTTCAATTTTTATTACATGTTGTAAACTTCTGACTGTTCTGATACGTGTTGTCATTGATGTTTCAAGACTGGGCTCTGACATGGTGTCTGACATGATTGAGATCAACAATGTCCTGTTAAAGATGGAAAAAGAGAAACAAACCTCAAAAAAGCCCCAAATCCCAAATGCAACACTATTGTGGGAATTCCTTTACTCCACTGCAATCTACAGATGTGTAACGTGGAAACAAAACATAGGGGTCATGTAACACTCATAAGACAGACGAGTGCATGCAGAAACGGACTGCCAATGTATTCTTTGATGTCTGAGTCATACAATGTGATGGTCCCTTTCACAGAATCACTGAATCACAGAATTAACCAGTTTGGAAAAGACCTTCAAGATCAGCAAGTCAAACCTATCACCCAACACCATCTAATCAGCTTGTTCTGTTAAGTGACAATCTTGTATGAAGTAACTAACTTTTCATTCCACTCCACAAAAAGTGTTTTGTTCTACAAAACTAGCTGAGGTAACAATAGCAGTGTTTTCACAGTCATTTAGAATAGAATAGAATGGAATCAAGAAGGCTGGAAGAGACCTCAAGGATCATCGAGTCCAACCTGTCACCCTAAACCTCATGACTATCTAAACCATGGCACCAAGTGCCACGTCCAATCCCCTCTTGAACACCTCCAGGAATGGTGACTCCACCACCTCCCTGGGCAGCACATTCCAACATCTAACAACTCTCTCCATGAAGAACTTTCTCCTCACCTCCAGCCTAAACCTCCCCTGGCGCAGCTTGCGATGGTGTCCTCTTGTTTGGTGCTGGTTGCCTGGGAGAAGAGACCAAACCCCTCCTGGCTACAACCTCCCCTCAGGAAGTTGTAGACAGCAATGAGGTCACCCCTGAGCCTCCTCTTCTCCAGGCTAAACAGTCCCAGCTCCCTCAGTCTCTCCTCATAGGGCTTGTGCTCAAGGCCTCTCACCAGCCTCGTTGCCCTGCTCTGGACATGCTCCAGCAATTCAACATCTTTCCTAAACTGAGGGGCCCAGAACTGGACACAGTACTCAAGGTGTGGCCTAACCAGTGCTGTGTACAGGGGTACAATGACCTCCCTGCTCCTGCTGGCCACACTATGCCTGATGCAGGCCAGGATGCCATTGGCTCTCTTGGCCACCTGGGCACACTGCTGGCTCATGTAATTCTAAAGAAAAGAAAAAGAAGACCAATTAATCTTATTGCCCCAAATCATGCTTCAGAACTTACTTACAGCTGAGTCATGAATGGAAAGATGAGACCCCTTTGAAAATGACACTATATCCTTTGAACAACATCTGCAAAAAATACCGTTCCTTATTATGTGTCAAAATTCTGCCAAGACAAATGAAATATTAACATGCAGTTAACAACTGAACCAAATGAGTGTATGTAGAAGATGTCCATGCATGGAGAGTCACAGAGCCATTTTAATGTAGACAGCTGAATCTACAGGATGCAAATGACTTTGAAATTAAGAATATATTTTCGTCTAAATACTTAAAGTCAAAATACATGTTTTCTGGAACAACCAGAGCAGTCCAAAAGTTACGATGTGTTTTTTTTTTTTTCTATGTTAAGATAGTACTGATACAAATAATTTTGAAAGATTCCATAATGTCTGCACTACCACTACTATTATCCTATAGTACCATTTAGAAGGAAATCTTCAGATACTATTTATCTTACTGGGATCTATAAATCTTTGCAACTACTTAACAGCTGAACCAATATTTATAGCTCTCTTGTTGAATACAGACGATTAGCTCATTCTAACATGTAGATAGGAAAGCAATAATTCACAGATTAAATAAAACCCTTTAAGCTGCAGACGCTTTTGATCCTGCCATAGCATAATGTCCTCTGAAACAACTAAAGTGTTATGTGAACAAGTTATTTATGTTTCTGTAGACTTCTATAGAATTTATAAAATGTTGAGATGGAAAATTTTATTTAATTTAATGTCCCTAGTTTCCCATTCTTGTACTTTGGAATAGAATAACTCCATCTGCTTTGGGAATTAATCTCCTTCAATACTCATACAAAGGCAATGCAACATATCTTTGACATAGATAATTAAGGACAAGACATCAAATTAAAATAAAAAAAATGTGAAACAAGAAAAAATTACATTAATAAGAAAAGAACCATGATATAATTTTTCAATTGATTTTCCATGGCCTCCTAATTTCTTCAAGCAATTAGACAGTCATAATGTAAAGAAGTTCGAGGACTACAACCAAAGTAACAGAATAAATCAGCATGTTAATTTTTCCTCCAAATTAGATGACAATAAATTCAAAGAGTTATCTAAATAATACAAAATTAATATTAATAAGCAAAATCCTGGCATGTCTGTGAAAAGACACAGGTTTTTATTTGGTTTTTTTTTTTTTTTAATTTCAGAGGAAGTAAAACATTGTATAGTGTGAAATGCAACATAACCCAATTTGTATGTACTACAGCACTTGAACTTGTTCACAATTGTAGAATCATAGTATGGTTGAGACTGGTAGGGTAACCTAAAGCATATTGCACAGGGCCATGTCCAGTTGGGGTTTGAATATCTCTTGGAAATGTGTTTGAGGGCTTGGCCACTCTAACAGTAAAAAAATGGGTTTCCTTAATTCTAAGCTGAATATGCCATACATGAGTTTGTTTCTTCTTGTTCTGTCAGCAAGCTCTACTGAGAAGAGTCTGGTTCCGACTTTACTCCAACCAGCCAGGTATTTATGTATATGGACTAGATCCCACCTGAGCCTTCTTTTCACCAGGATAAACAAATGCAACTGTCTCAGTCTGTCTTTGTATGCCAAATCTTTCAGTCTCCTAATGACCTCTACTGCTTTTTGCTAAACTTATTTGAATACATCCATGTTTGTCTTGTACTGGGGAGACATGCTTCAGGCATGTTTCACAAGGGCTGAGTAGAGGGGAGGGACAACATCCTATAACTTTCCAGCAGTGCACAATGTTAAAATTAATGAGATTCCTTTCTGCTCATTTCTCTAGCTCAACAGGGTTCCTCTGACTGGTGTCACAACTACCTGGTGTATCAATCAATACTCCTGGCTTTGTATCTTCTGGAAATTTTCAGGGAATGTAATTGATATCTGGAGAGGTTTGAAAGCTGTTTAGATGTGGTACTGAGAGATGTGGTTTAGTGGTGACCTGACACTTCTGAGTTAATGGCTGGACTTGATGATTTTAAAGGTCTTTTCCAACCTAATCAATTCTATGATCATATGATATTATGATCCATTTCATTAATGAAGAGATGTTGACCCCTTCTTGACACAGGTATTGACCCCTGGGTTGCAACACTATTGACTTGACTGGATTTTGTGCTGCTGGTCACACCCCTTCAATCCTGAAAGCTCAGCCTGTTTTCAGTCCAACTCATTGTCTACTTTTCTAGTCCATTCATTAGTCTGACAGTAAAAATATATGGAAAACTGTGTAAAACCTTTATTAAAGATGAACAGTATCAGATGTTCTGATCTTACCCAACGAGCTAGTAGTTTTGTCATAGAAAGCTGTCAGGTTGAATCAGCATGATTTTTTCCTTCATAAATTTATACACCTGTGTAACTTCTTATCCTGAAAGTGTTTTGAAATGCTTTTCAGGAGAATTTGCTTTATTGCCTTCCCAGGTACTCAGGCGAGGTGAACCCTCCAGTAGTTTACTAGGTCCTCCCTTTTGTCCTGGGAGATGATAGTAACAATTTTTTAATTTTTCTTTTCCCTAACACTCAAGGAATATTTCCTGGACACCATAGCCTTTCAAAGATGATTGAAGGTGATTCTTTAATGATAGGAGCCAGCGCCTTCAGCACTTGTGGATATATGCCATTGAGGTCTATGAAACTGTGTATGACCTTTTTTTAAAAGTTTCCTAAATAGACTCCTCCTCCAGTCAAGGCAAGACTTCCTTGCTCCAGACTTTACAATTTGTCATGGGGATCTGGGATTTCTGAGGGCAAATCTTACTACTAAATATCAGAATGAAGAAGACATTGAGTATTTGGGTTTTTTTCCACATAGTCATCAGGTTTTCTGTCCACTTCAGCATCATATTCCTCAGTCTGTCTTTTGTTGCTGATGTACTTGTAGAAGCCTTTCATGTTGCCACTCAAAGTGCTCATCAGATTCAGTAGCTAGTGGGCTTTGGTTTTCCTAATTGCATTCCTGCAGTCTTGGACAGTGTATCTATATTCCTTGTCTTCCTGCTTCCTTTTCAAGTATGCTTACTTTCTGTCTTTGACTTTTATTTGGATCTTTTTATTCATCTGTGGAGTTTCTCATTCATCTATGAACTTCTTCTACGTTTATTGACAAACCTAGGGCACTGAACTTATTTTGTCTTCAGCTGGTGATCATGTGTAATTCCCAAATCCTTTCTTCAAAAGAATGTCATGTTGTCAATCCTTTATTAGCCTTGACTTTGTATTTTCTCCTATTCATTTTTTTACACTGTTTCTCTCGTTTATCAAGGTAATTCTGAATCCTTGAATCCTGCCCTTAACCATCATTCCAGATCCTCCTAGATTTGGGCTGTCATCCATCAACTAAGTCATTGATTAAATATTTAAGTGGAACTAGGAACAGGAGGAATTATCAACCTTCTTCTATTTTGACAGTAGTAACTAAAAGAGGACTGTGGTTTTCAGTAGTTTTAAATATCTTAGAGTTATATGTTTGCAAAAGAATGCATTAATGTGGAACAGTATAAAACTAAGCCAAATTCTCACATTTTAAATGTAAATATTTGGCAGCAACAAAGGGAGGAAGTTCTGTGAAAACAGTAGATTTACTGAATAGTTGTTTTTTAATTGATTTATGACTTAAAATGTTTTATGTTATTTAACATATTGTATGTATATTTGAGATGATAGATTTAACAAAACCCAATTCTATTTTTTCATTTAGCACATTGCAATCTCTAGTAAAAAAAACAAACAAACAAGAAAAACCCCACAAACAGAAAATGCACCCAAACAACAAAACATTCTTTGCTGTTACAAAACCCTAATGTCTAAATCTGTAGAATGTTTTGTAAAAGTCTAGAAAAGAGAATTCTGTTTTGTTTTTTGTAATGGTATTAAGGTAAAATGCCACAGAAAGGGAAATGTAATAGAGTTTCAGGTCAGGATGTCTCTGTATTCTTCTCCTCATTATACAAAGAAGATAATGACCCAGAAGAATTTAATGGAAAATGTGAGTTTTCCTGTACAAGGATATGGCTGAAAAGTCAACTACTACTATATAATGGCATCTTTTTCTTTTTAAAGAGTATTCTAATCCAATTTTGTCTTGTAAGTTGGTAAGAGATTCTGTTGAAAAAACAGACACAGGAAGCTTGAAGTGAGGCGTCATCTAACTTCAGACATCTAGAAGTCCATTGTTTAATTAGAGTGAATTATTTAGGCACTCTCTGATGTTAATGGGAAGAAAGAAGTATCTTTACTCCTTCCTAAACTAGGTAGGATTGATCTAATTTTATTACAGTTGCTTATCTCTTTCAACTGACTAGTGAATCTCTATACTGAAGACAATACAGTGGGCTAAATTTTAGCTTATGAAAAGGGAAAGTATATTTTAAAAATTAGAATGGGCCATCCTCACTTTACAAACCAAGAATCAACCATGATTAATGAAGGAAAAGTCAAAGTTTGAATATGAACTTGATATGCTTATCAGTGTGAAAAGATTAGGCTTTTCAGTAATGAAATGAAACTTCAGGATGTGTATTCAGCATTCTACCTTTCACTAAGATATCACAAAGGTCATGTTTATCCTAAGAAGTTACTATCTCACCTATAATGAACCAATAAAATATTTTTGCCCATACCCCTAAATCAGTAACAGATAAAATCCTGGAGAGGTAGAAACTACATTACCTCAATATTCTGTAACATTGACTCTCCAGGATTTTTCTTTCTGCATCAATTACATTGTTTAAAACCAGCAGTAAACATGCTACTTATAAAGAGAGTTGTATTGCAAAGCAAACTTTATGTAGTCTAGGTTTAAGCTAAGAGGAAGGGGAAAAAAAAGGAGAGGGAAATGAAGAAGTAATTGGTGGTAATCAGCATGGCTTCAACAAGGGCAAATCATGCCTAATGAACTTGGTGGCTTTCTATGATGAAGTTACAGCCTTAGTGGATAAGGGAGGAGCAGCTGGTGGTTATCTACTTGGACTTGTGTAAAGTGTTTGACACGGTCCTGCATGGCATCCTGATCACCAAAGTGGAAAAGCATAGGCTTGTGGGGTGGACTGCTCTCTGGATAAGGAATTGGCTGGATGGCTGCACTCAGAGAATTGTGGTCAATGGCTCAGTGTGTAAATGAAGACCAGTGACAAATGGCATCACTCAGGGTTCAGTATTAGGACCAGTGCTGTTTAACGTCTTTGTCAGAAATATGGACAGTGGAATTAAGTGCACCCTCAGCAAGTTTGTGGATGATACTAAACTGTGTGTTGACACTCTGGAGGTAAGGGATGCCATCCAGAGGGCCTTGGACAGGCTTGAGAGGTGGCCCTAAGCCAACCTCATGAAGTTTGACAAGGCCAAGTGAAAGGTCCTACATCTGGGTTGGGACAATCCCAAGAATAAATATAGGCTGGGTGAGGAATGGCTCAGAAGCAGTCTTGAGGAGAAGGTCTCAGGAATGTTGGTTGATGAAAAACTCAACATGAGCTGGCAATGTGCACCTGCAGTCCAGAAGACCAACTGTATTCTGGGCTGCACCAAAAGAAGTCTGACCAGCAGGATGAGGGAGGTGATTCTCCCCATCTACTCTGCTGTACTGAGACCCCACCTAGAGTTCTGCATCCAGTTCTGGTGCCCCCAGCATATGAAGGACATCAAACTGCTGGAGCAGGTCCAGAGGAGGGCTGTGAAGATGATCAGAGGGCTGGAGCACCTCCCCTATGGGGCAAGCTGAGAGAATTGGGTCTGTTCAGTCTGGAGAAAAGATGGCTCTGAGGAGACCTTACAGCATGCTTCCAGTACCTGAAGGGGGCCTACGAGAAAGCCGTGAGGCTACTTTTTACAAGGGTTTGGAGTGATAAGACAAGAGGAAATGCATTGAAGCTTGAGGACAGCAGATTTAGACTGAATATTAGGAAGAAATTCTTTTCAGTAAAGGTGGTGAGACATTGCACCAGGTTGTCCCCTCCCTGGAGGTGTTTAAAGCCAAGTTGGATGAGGCCTTGAGCAACCTGGTCTAGTGGAGGGTGCCCCTGCCCATGGAAGGGAGGTTGGAGATAGATGATCTTTAAGGTGTCTTCCAACACAAACCATTCTAGGAATCTATGAAAATATATCAGAATGTTTATGCCTAAATTCATACCTCCTTCTTCATACATTGCAATACAATTGCAGAACAGAGCTATTATCTAATGTGGTATATGAAATGCAGTTACGACTGTACAATAGCCCTTCTAATGTCCTTTCTGGAAAGTTGGAAGGCAGTTTGACATTTATTTCAAGTATTTGCTTGTGATGCCTTATAAAGTCTTGAGGAAAAATACTTAATAGCTAGATCATGGTAAAAGTAACTGAATTGTAGTGCATACCGTTAATAATATGGTTCTATTTACCCAGAACTTTCTCAGAGGGAGAAAGAAGGAATTGGGGGAGGGCAGGATGGGTGTCTGGGAAGATTGTATTCCTAAAAAGAAGCTGCTGAGATGGAAAGAATTCAAAAGGTCAGCAAGGCATCAAGGGAAGTATTTGTAAGAGAGAAAAACAAAACAAGCAAACAAAAATATAGCTACTGCAAGTGAGCCCAGAACTGTCAGATATTTACTTAAAAAGAAGAAAAAAGAAATATGTTCAAGAAAAATATTTCTAGGAAAGGAAAAGAGAAAACGTCTCATCTGTTCAATGATAGGACTGTGATGCATACTGCACACAATACTGTCGTGGGCTGGGGGACTCTTGGCATATTTCTTTTACTAAACTGAAATATTATTAGGAGAATTTTGCATATGACTAATGTTGACTAGAACTGTGTGAGGCTGTTACATTGCATGTGGAGCAACCTTGAGAATAGAATGAGATATAGACTTTACCAGTGAACTGAATTACACAGCTGTTTTCAAGATAGTACTGTTGAGATTAAAAAAATAAGAGGTATAATTCCAGACTGAAGGGGGGAATTCATCCTAGTGATTTTAGGCTTTGCTGGCTTTATTCCCTTAGTCTCCTTTCCAGTCCCTCTCTGCTCAAATTCCTAATTTACATTGCTGTAAATCTGAATATAACTCTCCCTCAGCATTTAATCCAGCTTCATCCCTTTCTCCTGTCCTTACCCCTTATATCCACTATGGATGCCACGTATTTTTCCTTATTTTGTCCCATTTGTCAGGCCCTGCAAGCCTTAGTTTACTTTGTCTCCATATTTCCCTCTCTCCTTTAAGTACACTCTGTTTCTGGATCTTGCTCCTCTGTTCCTGGATCTTGCTCTTCTGTTCCTGAATCTGGTTCTGGCCACTTACCCCTGCTTTCCTCAAACCTTCTCCCCTTCCTCTGCCTCCACCAGGTTTCTTATCTACCATAATTTTCCCTTCTTCATAGACTCCAAAAGAGGGAGCAGTGAAACCACAGAGATATTTCCCTGCTTATAGCTGCCTCATGGGCTGTAGGATTTCAGAGGGAGACCTACTCTGTGTACAGGGAAATCGTGATCCACTGCCATGGGAACGCAATATCTGCAGCTCAGTCAGGTGTAGCAGCTGATGAAGAGTAACAGCCCTCATCAAGCAGGCAGAAGAAGGATGCCAGTATGACCTGTACTACACACAGCCAAACTGAATAAGCTTCCAAAGCTTATAACCTGGCCACACTAAGGAGAAATTTCTTTGCCCACAGTTTATAGCAGTTTCCTCAAACCATCAAGTCTTGCTCATTCTAGATGAGCAAGGCTTCCTCTAAAGCACAGAGGTAAGAAAAGCTGTAAAAATATGTGGAGTGAGAGAGCATCTCATTCACTAAACTATCTGTTTAAGGACTCTCCAGTATAAAAAAAAAATAAGATATATCTAGGAAAGTCGTGATGAAGACAGCAACAAAGACCAGAACACTTCCAATCCAATTCATTAAATGCACTACTCAGAGAGCTTTGAAATAGGTCAGCCCGGGCTTGTAACTGATAAGAAGGGAAAACCAAGGTTATCATCAGTATTGTCAGATATTGTATGAACTTCTGATATTTTGCAAAACTTTTTATGTGGTAGTGAGAGGAAAGGTCAAAAGTGGAGAAAGGGAAGAATCAGGACAGACTGGGAAGAAACAAACACAGTACAAGAGAGAGGAAGGAAATAAAGAAACCAGATACTTATCTTCTTATTAAATCCTTTACTTGCCCTCTTTTTTTTTTCTTTTTTTTTTTTCTGTGTAAACCCATTTCCTATCCCTTCTGTGTGAATGCTACAAGGTCTATAAGCCAGAAACCGGAAAAGGGATAAAATGAATGGACTTAATAGATCCATGTATCAGGAGCTGGAGAGGCAGGAATGCAGGTATGTGTGGGAGGTCTAAATTGGAAAGGACTGAGTATGTTCATTTTTCCTCATAATTATAATCCTGTGTGCATGTGTTTGTCAACTTCTAGCAAACTTAGAGCTGGACTAGCTGGCAGCTAAAATGGACTAGCTTCCATTTTCCAAATTTCTCAGGGTCTGATCCAGTGGCTGGGAAAGGGGACAAGAGTCCAGGTGTGGATATATCAGGCAGAGTTAGAGGTCATCCTAGTACTTCAGAAGTCTATGATTGCGAGTAGATGTGGGAAAACACAGCTAACAGAGGTAAGCAACAAATGCATAATTTGTGCAGCAGTATTTGAGTTCTGCTTCGGGAAATTCTGCACCCTCTGGGAATAAGTTCCAAGATCATCAGGAAATCTTCAAGAACCCTCTGAGAATCTTGAGTGTGTCTGCTGCTGTCATGCAAGTGAGAGGTAAGGGTACAGGCAAAAAGAAGCTCTAATAGCTTCTGTCAAACATAGTCAGCCACCCTCGATCCAAAGAGGCCAGAACCTCTGTTGAAGTTGTACCCTGATCAGGGAAGTTCAAGCACCCTACAGTTAGTGCTTGGGAGAGGTATTTATAAAACCTAGACTCAGAACAAGGCTTTCAGTGGTAGCAGTTTGTGCAGAAGGATGAAAAGTGGGCCTCTTTTGAAATTGTGCTTCTGTAGCAGTCTGAGACACAGTGGTAATCATGCCATAAAGCAGTTTATCCAGCAGAGGTCGAAGCAGCCATCATTGCCAGGGCAGAGGCTTTGATGCAGACTCAGCTTCAGGTAGCCCTCTAAGTCCCAGGCTAGAGGCAGTGCCTAGGGCCTCTCTTTGAAACCAGGAGAGAAGTACCTGTATCCTGCAGGAGGCTAAATATGCTGCCAAGTGGAGGAATTATGGCAGCATTAGCAAAGATGAAAGGAGATACACAAGATACACAAGATCTTGTGTATGGGGTCAGAGTGGCTGGAGAGCAGCCAGGTGGAAAGGGACCTGGGGGTACTGGTTGACAGCCGCCTGAACATGAGCCAGCAGTGTGCCCAGGTGGCCAAGAGAGCCAATGGCATCCTGGCCTGCATCAGGCATAGTGTGGCCAGCAGGAGCAGGGAGGTCATTGTACCCCTGTCCACAGCACTGGTTAGGCCACACCTTGAGTACTGTGTCCAGTTCTGGGCCCCTCAGTTTAGGAAAGATGTTGAATTGCTGGAGCATGTCCAGAGAAGGGCAACGAGGCTGGGGAGAGGCCTTGAGCACAAGCCCTATGAGGAGAGGCTGAGGGAGCTGGGGTTGTTTAGCCTGGAGAAGAGGAGGCTCAGGGGTGACCTCATTGCTGTCTACAACTACCTGAGGGGAGGTTGTAGCCAGGAGGGGTTTGGTCTCTTCTCCCAGGCAAGCAGCACCAGAACAAGAGGACACAGTCTCAAGCTGCGCCAGGGGAGGTTTAGGCTGGAGGTGAGGAGAAAGTTCTTCACAGAGAGAGTGGTTGGCCATTGGAATGTGCTGCCCAGGGAGGTGGTGGAGTCACCATCCCTGGAGGTGTTCAAGAGGGGATTGGACGTGGCACTTGGTGCCATGGTTTAGATAGTCATGAGGTTTAGGGTGACAGGTTGGACTCGATGATCTTTGAGGTCTCTTCCAGCCTTCTTGATTCTATGATTCTATGATCTCTGAGACTCAACAGCTTGAAAAGCCTCAGCCCCCATCTGTAATTAAAAAAAAAGCAAACAGTGTCTAACCCCACTATCAAGGTAAGAAAAAAACTCTTGAGAAGGGGAAGGATGGAGTCTGATGACTTCCAACACCATAAGAAAGGCTCCTGTCTTACAGCTGTAAAACAGGTTCACCACCTTCAAAGTCAAAGAAAAGCCAGATAGACTACAGAAAAAAAATGTGATTCATTTAACCTTAAACCATGCAAGACTACCAGGAAGAAGTAGCAAGTCATCATAAAGGGTAATTCCCTGTTTCAGGAGACAGAGGCACCCACAAGCCAACAGAATCACAGAATATATCAGGTTGGAAGAGACCTCAAAGATCATCCACTCCAACCCTCAACCCAGCACTGAAGGGTCACAGTATCACAGTACGTTAGAGGTTGGAAGGGACCTCAAGAGATCATCAAGTCCAAACCCCCTGCCAAAGCAGGATCACTTAGGGTAGTCTGCACAGGAATGCATCCAGGGTGGTTTTGAAAGTCTCCAGAGAAGGAGACTCCACAACTTCTCTGGGCAGCCTGTTCCAGTGCTTCATCACCCTCACTGTAAAGAATTTTCTCCTCATGTTGAGGTGAAATTTTGTGTGTTCAAGCTTGAACCTGCTGTTCCTTGTCTTACTAGTGTGCACCACTAAAACATGTCCCTATGCACCCAATACAACGCAACCGCTGTTCTAGAGACATTTGCAGCTTGATGGGGTCCAATATCTGGACTGTCTCCCTGCAGAGGTTCACACTCATAATTGATATGGCCTTGGGCAGTCTGATCTAGTTGGAGGTATCCCTGCTCGTTGCAGGGGGATTGAGCAAGATGACCTTTGAGGGGATCTTCCAAATCAATGCAGTTGGACTGGATGTTGAGGAGAGCGCTTATGTGAGTTTTGGTATGGATGCTGCTAAGGGCAGTTCTTGTCTGTATCTGTCTATGTACCTGGCCATAGTGCTTCTCTGCTTGGTGGTTGTGTGTGTGTATTTGTGGGGTACATTCTCAGCTTTGGAGCTGGTTGAGAATGCAAAGAGAAATAGGAGGTGTCATCTGCATGGAAGTGAGACAGAGAAATCTCCTAGGATCCCAGAATGCACCCAGCTGAGCTTCAGCACACAGGAAAGAGGAATCCAGAAGCCTGAACCTCTGCCTGGTCCAGAAACATCCTTAATGAAAGATTTTCCCCAAAAATCCTCACTCTATATATGTGACTTTAATTATAGTAGGAAAGAAACAAACAAAAAAAACTAAACCAAAATACAAAAAAACAACCCAACAACAACCACTCTAATAATATTTAGGTTTTGACAAAACAACATAATGAAGTAATTTAGGTTAAACATTTAGAGGTATAATCAGTGAAAAGGAGAGAGTATAACACAGCCTTCTTTTTCTGCCTAGAAAGTCATTCATTTTCTAAGAATGTAAACTGTATTAATTGTCCTTCTGGTTCAACAGAGAGAATATACACACTGTTACACCTGTTAACACATCATTAAGACACAAAGTGAATGATGATTTGAATATTTCAGATGATCACACAAGGTCACAGTAAAAACAGACCTCATATAACTGCCTTCAATAAGCAATTCTCAGTACCTCAGAAGCATCTAATGAAGGCTTTTTAAATGAAGCCTGTAAGTATAGATTCCCCTAACATGAAATTAATGCAGGTAGATTGATAATATTTTCTCAGCAAGAAGCAGAGAAAGAAGCATTCAGTGAATAAAAAAGTAGGTAGGGAGAAGGGTCAGGTGAGAAGGGAAGTAAGAACAGGGTTTACGGTATTACAGCTGTAAGACTTTAAAACATTTTTGTACAAAAAGCCTAACGCTCACTTTGAGGTTGTGGAGAAGCACCATGTGTACTGTGCTATGAAGCACTTCCACACAGCTTTTATTACTGGCACCAGCTTTATGTTGAGTGAATACCTCTGTCTTAGCATAAACTTTTGAGGATGCACTGTACTTATCAGATTTGATTATTTTCTTCCAAATAAGAGGAGTTATCTTCTAATCTTCTGTGCTAGCAGAGAAATGTTACCAAATCTGACCCTGTTTTGAATTCCTTGCTTTGCTTGCCTGCTGGGCCCTACTGTTGACAATCTTGCTTAAATTACATTTTCTTTGGTTTGGAAAGTAATGTGTGGCTTGTATCAGTGCTGTGACTGAAGCTCAGCACATCAGAGAAACACAGGAGCGCTGTGAAGCAATCATAGATAAAAACAGGACATATTTGTAAACAGGTTGTGTGAACCTCTTGGTTTTCATTCACCTGTGGAGAGAGAAGGAATGCCTTATGAATAAGGCCAAAGGGGAAGATGCTAAACATCCTGCGCTTTCTTCATAAATATATGCATCTTAAAAAAAGTGATTTACTTACCTCTTTTTTTGTGTGTTTCGCACTATAGTATTACATTAAAATCACTTTTTCCTGTAGCCTGCAAGGCAAATGAAGGGATACCACCAAAACTGAGGGAAGTCTCTGAAGCAAACTATGTGTTTTTTCAGCAGTAAGGTCCATGCTGAGTTTTCAGCATATGTATATCTGTGCCAGAGGCATTTTGTTGGCTTTTTTCAAGTGAACTGGAAAAGCATTATGTTCCCCTATACATATAATTCTCAGTCTGCAAAGATTAGACTCCCAGAAAAACAAGGCTGTTCCAGGAGAAAGTGATCTCCCTAAACTGTTTTCTGCTAATTAATGCATAGTGTATAAAGACCCTGCTCCAAAATCCCCATCAGAAACCTGAAACTAAGCCCTGAGTATGTTGTCTGAATGGATCATGAAACAATGCCATAAAAACCGTCCCACAGTGCAGCTGCCAGAGAACACAGGTGGAATATCTGTGAAGATATGGAATTTCTCACATTCACCTTGGACATGCCTAAGTCAGATTGCAGAGATTTCAAGGGCCATTTGTGCTTTTTTTCTGCCTCAGTGTCCCATCAGTCTTCTCCTTGGTAGTATGGGCCATTTTCCTCTCCCATTTCTGTCTCACAGACAGGTGTCCTATGTAGTCAGTTAGGCTTCTGCTAACAGGCACCAGTAGAGAGAAACTAATTTGAGTTATTTTAGTCAATTATCTCAGAAGGAGATGAAATGCCATAGGAGGAACATATCAAAGAAACCTAGCCAATTCAGATAAAATACTGAGCTTTCAGATGGTTGCAGTTAAGAAAAATGACTACCACTGTAGGTCAGGTGATTTTGCAAGGTCCTGCCTTGCCTCAGGAGCTATCTGAGAAGGAAACATCTTGAGAAAGAGAATAACAAATAAATAAAGACAAGCATTTCCCTGTAGGCTGTTGAAGGCCAAAACTCTAGTAAAATGAATGACTTTTATCTTTATTCTGCTATTTCTAATCTGTTGCATTCCCTCTTTTCTTTCTCTCATAACCCCTCCTGCAACCTTCCTGGGACACATGAAGCAATATTCACTGCTGCACAATCCTGCTTCTAGGGCTGATACTCCTTCCGGTCAGGAGACTGAAAAGAAGTGATCTCACCTTCATACTGAATTTTGTGCTGTTTTTGTTAGGGGTTAGGAACACTGGCTGCAGTGAGCCTGTTTGCCATTATCTTCCTTTTGATCAGTTCTGGGGACAGTTTCTGTCCAGCCAGATCAAAAAGTCTTGGTCTCCCTTTCCTCAAATCTATGCCTCATGCTGTTTTCTGACATGTGATGTTCTTGCTGCTGTCACCTAGTGATAATAAAAGAACACAAATGTTAACTTAAAATTATTTTTTAAAGTAACTCTGTAATAAATTTCACATAATCATTTTGAGTCCTAAAGGAAGAATGGGTTTGGTTCTTGCTTTTAGGGATATATAAAAAATACAAAAGGCTTCATCATCTCTTCAAAAATGAATTATCCTTATGGCCTCTTAATAGATGTATATTGCATTGTACTACAGCAGAACCTCTTCAGAGATAATATGTTATGTGGATATGAAAAAAAACCCCAATACCTACCTACTGTGATTTTAGTTATAGGCATTTAAATGTCATCTTTTAGGGAAAATGTGGGGTTTTTAAATGCTGTAAAAGATGAAACAGTACCTTAAGTGAAGTGACCTCAAATAGAATTCTTTCTAGAAAGAAAAAAAAAACATTTTAAATGTTAAAATAAAAGAAAGGAAATTAATTGCATTTTGAAAGTTGGTGGGGTTAACAAAGTTACATATTTTTTTCTTCTATACAGTCTCAAAGTTTGTTTGTAATTTTCAGTTTTATCTGCATAATGAAGTAGAAAGAAAACATTTCTCTCCTAAAATTATTGGTTTGATTCAGGTAGGTCTCCAGTACAATGAAAAATATTAGTGAGGATTATAAGACATTGGTTGTACTCAGATATACCTAACTAGACCAAACCTAAACATTTAAAGGTCTTTTTCAACTGAAACAATTCTATGATTTAAAGTGCCCTCTGATGCAGAGGTAAAAATTAACTGCTTTAAAAATAACATGCTTTTGGGTAAATGCTTATCTCACAATCCTTAGAGAGTTGCAAATGAACCTATTTAAAGCTTAAAAATAGAGCTAGAATTGATATTGAGTTTGCCTCTCAAGAGGCATTCTTCCTTCCAGCAGTAAATAGACAAGCAACAACAATTGGTCACTGGTTATTTAAATCTGTAAGGCCAGTTTTGCCAGGCTTGTCCTTTCCTATTTGTGTGTGACACAGTAGGAAAGGTATTTTAGTAATAAATAGGCAATTCCACTTGCATGCATCATTGCATTTTGTATAATTTGTCAGTGTTAAATATCACATTTGAAAATTTACTAGGTGCTTCATAAACAGAAACTTCTCAACACACACACATACACATTTGCTACGGTAAGCAGGGAGGGCAGGCGGGGGACTGAGATGCCTTTTCCAGTGTCCCTATCTTCCTCACAACAAGTCTGTTACAGCGTATGAGCTGCTGAAAGCATAAAACCGAGGGGATGCTATGTGCATTCCCTGTCATCAGAAAGCATAGAATCATAGAATGGCTTGAGCTGGAAGGGACTGTAAAGATCATCTAGTTCACAGAATCACAGAATCAATAAGGTTGGAAAAGACCTCAAGGATCATCAAAGTCCAACCTGTCACCCAAGACTTCATGACTACGAAACCATGTCACCAAGTGCCACGTCAAATCCCTGCTTGAACACTTCCAGGGATGGTGACTCCACCACCTCCCTGGGCAGCACATTCCAACATCTAACAACTCTCTCCATGAAGAACTTTCTCCTCACCTCAAGCTTAAACTTCCCCTGGCGCAGCTTGAGACTGTGTCGACACCTACCACTAGACCAGGCTGCACAAAACCTTATCTAGCCTGGTGTTAAACGCTTCTAGGGAAAAGATGTCAACAGCTCTGGGCAACCTGTCCCAGTGTCTCCCTGCCTTCATAGTCAGGTAAAACAGATAGTGAAATCAGTTAAGATCTTGAGGACTAGAGGCAAGGCAAACTCAGAAAAAGAAAGTGAAAGACATTGGGATTGTTAAGGCACTAATTCAGGAAATGGGAAACAGATGTTCAAGATCCCTGTTTACAGGAAATGTTCTGCAGTCACTGCAGCAGTTTGTGGTTTTGCAGTTGCTTTCATAAGACAATCTCTCTCTCCTTCAAAATCATGCAGAGATTTTCAAGATCTCAGTATTTTTCAAAGCAGGACAGTTTCCAAGTCCAGTTCTGTGTGGAGTGTTGTATTATAAAATGAAATATGGCCATTTATTTGTATATTTTGAAATTATTTGCATATCTTAAGACAAGTTGTTGTTTTCCAATGTATAAACATATACTACACATAGCATATTTGTGGGCTCAACATCTTAATGTCATAGGGAATGCTTCTTGAAGACACAGATACATGCATCTCTTCTCACAACTAGAGAAACAAACACAGTATTTCAGATCTGATTTTGTAACCCTAGAACATTAGAGGTTGGAAGGGATCTCTAGAGATCATCGAGTCCAACCCCTCCTGGCAAAGCAAGATCATCTAGGGTAGTCCACACAGAAATGCGTCCAGGCGGTTTTTGAACGTGTCCTGAGAAGGAGACTCCACAACCTCTCTGGGCAGCCTATTCCAGTGCTCTGTCACCCTTACTGTAAAGAAGTTTCTCTTCACGTTGAGGTGAAATCTTCTATGTTCAAATTTGTTTCCATTGCTCCTTGTCTTATTATTGTGCACCACTGAAAAACTTGGCCCCATCCACTTGACACCTACCCCTCAGATATTTAGAGACATTGATCAGATCCCCTCTCAGTCTTCTCTTCTCCAGACTAAACAGCCCCAGGTTTCTCAATCTCTCTTCATAGGGGAGATGCTCAAGTCCCCTAATCATCCTTGTGACTCTCCACTGGATTCTCTCCAGCAGGACTCTGTCCCTCGTGAACTGGGGATGGGGATCCCCAAACTGGACACAGTGTTCCAGATGTGGTCTCACTAGGGCAGAGTAGAGGGGGAGAATAACCTCCCTAGACCTGCTGGACACACTTTTCTTGATGCACCCCAGGATACCATTGGCTCTCTTGGCCACAAGGGCATATTGCTCTCCCATGGACAACTTGCTGTCCACCAGGACTCAAAGGTCTTTCTCCAAGCAACTGTTTTCCAGCAGGGTAGTCCCTAACCTATACTGGTGTCCGTTGTTTTTCCTCCCCAGATGCAGGACCCTGCACTTGTCCTTATTGAACTTCATGAGGTTTGCCTTCACCCAGCTCTCCAGCTTGTCCAGATTTCATTGGATGGCTGCACAACATGGCGGGGTGTCAACCATCTGCCCCGCTTCCCCCCTCCCCCCGCCCCAAGTTTTGTATCATCAGGAAACTTGCTGAGGGTACTCTCAATCCCCTCATCCAGCTCCCATAGGAAGATGTCACATATGAAGCTCACAAAACCTTTGCTTTGACAATATGTCTTTATCTGCATTTCATGGCAGTTTGTCATAATTTTGCAATTTACGGTCATAATAAGATGTTGAGTCACATTCAGTAATGTAAAACCCCAAAAGATTTTATTCATGTTGAAAACTAACATGTACACTAACTACTAGAGGCGTACAATGACTACTCCTTAGTAAGACTAAGCTAGAATCTTGTGATTATATATATAAATAGCTTGCTAATATAATCTCTGAAAGTACATAATCAGAGCAAATAAAAGAGTCTATTACAAAACTACAGGAAGGTTGGGGGATTTTGTTTGTTTTGGGACTTTTTTTGGTTGGTTGCAATTTTGTTGTTGTTGTTGGGGGGGGGGGGTGTTGTTTGGTTTTGTTTGCTGTTTTTTTTTTTTTTCTTGGAAATCTAGATGGATGATGGCTCCCTCAGTGAAATCATTTTATTCTGCACTCCAGGATAAGTTCTTTCTCTATCGCATAACCTAGAAGATGAAGTGATCCACAACAGAATTTGTAACTATACTATTGATGTATCCATGCAGAGGCTGATCTTAATGACAGCAGGGTTCCTTCAAGAACATATATGGATCATTTACTTTTACAGTTCTTTCACTTATTAGAAGCTTACAGTTATCATTACAGATGTGCTTGCGAGCAGATGCTTTCCCAGTTAACACATTAGCTCCCTGACTGACTGCTAGTTCCAGACTGACGGTTTTGTGTAAATGCATTTGGGTTGACATCCAAACCCAGAGTCTTGCTTGTTTAAATAGGATCAAATGTGTAATAGTTTTGCTTTTTAATCCATTTTTAAAGAGAACAGATCTCCAAGAAGATTGGTTACAGAAACAATTAACTATTTTGAAAGTAATATTTAGAAGTCTATTTCTTAACTGTTTGGATGTTCTTAGTTGTTTTTAAAAGACATGTCTATAGAGAAGATCATTACTGGTATTCTGACAGAATTGGACAATACACTGTCACACTTGTTGTCTTTCATGCAGTAAATTCTATGCAGTTTATCACTTACTGAGGAAAATGTTTCAGTCCATTTAACCACAGAAGATTAAAGTCCTCTACACTCATCATCCGGGTAAACATCTCTGGCTACAGGTTATTAATTTAATCAAGAGTGTTGCCCTGTCTACCCATTTCTATGTTACTATGCATATGAGGATCAGGAGAAGAGAGAGAAAAGGCACTGCTTATTTGCTTTGAAACACAGCTGAAACTATGACTTTTTAAAAGAAATGTAGACATTTAATTCTATCTTTCAGACTTCAGCTGAGTAGCAAGAACACTTATTGTAGGCACTTAAAATTCTGTATTGGAGATAGTCTTGTGGTGTTTCACGTTACAGAGCCAGGGGCAATATGTTACAACAGGAAATTCTCAATATGCTAATCTGCAAACAAAATGACTTATTGAAATAAATGAAATGGATGCTTCAATTCTTTTAATCTCATAAATCAAAGGCTTAGTGGCAGATTGTTATCAAGACCCCACATTATCAAGTCTTCATCATGTGAACACTAAATTCATTAGTGCTGCTATGAAGTATCATAAATTATTTAAACTAGCCTTGTCAAAATAAATGAACAAAATACATTCTGTGATACTTCAGCACTTTTCTTTTTTTTTTAGTCTTCTTCACATTGTGCTTTCTTGTATGCTTGATAGTTCACAGAACTGGTTAATTCACAATGGAGACCTGCTTCAATGTTTATTAATGTTAGTGGGAGTCTTACAACTAAGCTTGGTGGGAGTGTGAGTGAGTACTAAGTGTCCCAGTATCAATGAAAATAAGTCATGTTCTATTGTTATCACTAATTGTCCTGCAAACATTAGAGAGCAGTGCTGGTCTTTGACACTGATTGTATAGCACTTAATCACAAAATCAATAAGGTTGGAAAAGACCTCAAGGATCATCAAAGTCCAACCTGTCACCCAAGACCTCATGACTATTAAACCATGTCACCAAGTGCCACGTCCAATCCCCTCTTGAACACCTCCAGGGATGGTGACTCCACCACCTCCCTGGGCAGCACATTCCAACATCTAACAACTCTCTCCATGAAGAACTTTCTCCTCACCTCAAGCCTAAACTTCCCCTGGCGCAGCTTGAGACTGTGTCCTCTTGTTCTGGTGCTGCTTGCCTGGGAGAAGAGACCAACCCCCTCCTGGCTACAATCTCCCTTCAGGTAGTTGTAGACAGCAATGAGGTCACCCCTGAGCCTCCTCTTCTCCAGGCTAAACAACCCCAGCTCCTTCAGTTTCTCCTTGTAGGGCCTGTGTTCGAGGCCTCTCACCAGCCTTGTTGCCTTTCTCTGGACACACTCAAGTATCTCAATATCTTTCTTAAATTGAGGGGCCCAGAACTTAATGGAGCTTCCATTCCGATTGGAATAACTCCACTACTATAATAGTTCTTTTGTGAATTCAATGATTTTAAATCTCTGCCATGTGCTGAGGGTATTTTTTATGAATTACCTGCTTTTCGAAAGTCCTAACCTGTGCAAGATAGTGGATAAATAAAATATATACTGTAAAATCTGTCAAGTAGCTGTTCTCAAGAATTGTGGTAAGAGATTTTTAACGTCTTTAAGACCATTTTTAATAGAAGTCGAAGGGTGAGAAAGGAAAAAATATAGTCTTCGAGAGCGAATTTATCATATTTGATTAATGCATAAGGACATACATAAATAAATAAATGTGTACAGAATTACTGTAGTTAGAAAAGACCTTTAAGATCATCAAGTCCAACTGTTACCTAACTCAACCAGGTGCTCTACTAGGCCATATCCTTGAGCACTTTATTTAGATGGTGTTTAAATACATCCAGGGATGGCAATTCAACCACTTTCCTGGGCAGCCTGTTCTAGTCTTTGAAAACCCTTTCAGTATAAAAGTTTTTCCTAATGTCTAATCTGAACCTCCCCTGGCACAGCTTGATGCCATTTCCTCTTGTCCTATCAGCTGAGACTTCTGAAAAGAGACCAATACTCACCTCTCTGCAACTTCCTTTCAGGTAGTTGTAGAGAGCGATAAGGTCTCCCCTCAGCCTCCTTTTCTTCAGACTAAACAACCCTGCCTTCCTCAGCTGCTCCTCATCTGGCTTATTTTCAAGACTCTTCATCAGCTTTGTTGTCCTCCTCTGGACTTGCTCCAGTATCTTGATGTCTCTGATATACTGTGGTTCTGAAAGCTGAACACAGTACTCAAGGTGCAGTCTCATCAGTGCCAAGTACAGTGGGACAATATCCTCTCTAGTCTTGCTGATCACACTGTTCCTGAAGCTGGCCAGGATGCTGTTGGCCTCTTAGCCACCCAGGCACACTGTTGGCTCCTGTTCAGTTGGCTGGTGATCAATACCTCCAGGTCCTTTTCTGCTGCGCAGCTTTCCAGCCACTCAGCCCCAAGCCTGTAGCATTGCATAGGGTTTTTGCTGCCCAAGGGCAGGACTCAACACCTGTCCTTGTGGAAGCCCCTATGATTGGTCTCAGCCCATTAAAGTAACCTGTCCAGGTCCCTCTGAAGAGCCTTCCTACCCTCCAGGAGATCAACACTTCCTCCTGGTTTGGTATCCTCTGCAAACTTACTGAGGGTCCTTTAAATCTCCTAGACCAGATCATTGATAAAGATATGAAACAGGAATGGTCCCAGCACTGTGCCCTGGGGAGCACCACTTGTGACTCTCCACTGACTGGATTTAACTCCATTCACTACCATTCTCTGGCCCAGTCATCCAACTAGGGTTTGATTCAACAGTATGCACACCCATCCAGACCTAGGATAGCCTTTTTTTTTTCATGAGCATGCTGCAGGAAATGGTATCAAAGGCTCTACTGAAGTCTAGGTAAACAACAGGACAGGCTGAGAGAGTTGGGGTTCTTCAGTTTGGAGAAGAGAAGGCTCTGAGGAGACCTTATTGTGGCCTTCCAGTATCTGAAGGGGGCCTACAAGAAAGCTGGGGAGGGACTTTTTAGGGTGTGGGGTAATGATAGGACTAGAAGGAATGAATCCAAGCTAGAGGAGGGCAGATTTAGATTAGACATTAGAGAGAAGTTCTTCACCATAATGTTGGTGAGACACTGGAACAGGTTGCCCAGGGAGGGGGTGTAAGCCCCATTCCCGGAGGTTTTAAGGTCAGGCTGAATGTGGCTCTAGGCAACCTGATCTAGAGTGAGGTGCCCCTGTCCATGGCAGGGGAGTTGAAACTAAATGGCCCTTGAGGTCCCTTCCAATCCTGACTATTCTGTGACTCTGTAACATCCACACCTTTCCCCTTATCCACCAAGCAGGTCATTTTGTCAGGGAAGGAGATGAGGTTCGTTAATCAGAATCTGCCCTTCATGAACCCATGCTGAGTGGACCTGATCTCCTGATTATCCTCTAAATGTATATTGTGGCACTCAAGAGGAGTTCTTCCATGACCTTCCCTGGCACTGAGATCTGATGGGTCTGTAGTTCCCCAGGTCTTCCAGCCTTTCTTGTAGATGGGCGTCACATTTGCCTTAGTCACTATTTTTCCCCCTGCATCAAATAAAGAATGAAGAATCTCCCTAGTCTTCCTTTTGTTGTTAATGCATTTATAGAAGCATTTATTGTTATACATATATTTTTTTTTATACATAATATCTTTTGGGGGTTTTGGGTGTGTGTGTATATATATATATATATATATATATATGCATACACAAAGATAAATGCATTTGTGTTTATGCACACTTAAAACACTTTGGGCCACAGTGTAATTTGCTACAACAAATGACCACCTGGCTGTGAGTTTCATCAGAAGTGTTATTTTGTACAAAATAGATACAACTGACACCCCAAAAGGAGCAAGGAGGAGGTGGGAAAATACTGCACAGCTGAAGAGGTGTAGTAATTAATGTCCGATACTAATTAAAAAGATGATTCCTATGACAGCTTTTCTTTTAAGGTAGCATCCTTCTAGTGTCTTCAACATGGGATTCTTCCCAATACTGGGTGGAAATAATATGAGAATTTTCTTACATGAGGCATAGAAGAAAAGTTCATCTCCAATTCTTCCTGCAGAACACTTGGTACTGCAGACCCTTCAGTTCATATAAGTTAAAGAGAAAACATAGTATTTGAACTTGGTCCACAAGAAGGCAAAACCAAATTTTATTCCTAAAATGGAAAGGAAAAAAGTAACATATATTTCTAAATAAAAATATCCTCAGAATATACTTTAATGAAGAAAACAAAATGTTCCTGTTCTGTGTGTATTTCAGTGATGTACAGTACTCTTTTACTGAATTTATTCAGCTTTGGAACTTTGGATAATCATGCACTGAGTGTGAGCACCAGGGAAAGGATGTTATCCTTAAATTATAATGGCTGTGGGGTTTTTTTTGCTTGAGTAAGTTCTTATTAGTGTGTGCATGAATGTGTAGGAGAGAAAGCTGCTGACACTTTTCACAGTTCTTCAGTAATCCTGGTTTCAAAGTCTCAGGAAAACCTTTTTTTTTTTTTTTTTTTTTTTGGTCACTGGTGATACAGCTAATACTTCTGGCTAAAAAAAAAATCACTGTTCTTCATAGTCAACATCCTATATATGTGAAAGGAAAATGGTCCTTGTTCTTTAGAGTTAAATGCTGAAACATCTCACTGTAGTTCCCACACCATCATAATGCTTATGCATCATCTCTAACCTAATTATTCACTTTAGCAGCAGATTAAAAAAAAAAAATCCTGTTACATGGGGCAGAAGGACTCTGCACCCACAGAACAGTAGATCCAAAAGCAATTTTCTCTGTACTGCAAAATTAATTTGTCCCTTCATGTGACCGGGCCCTATGAAAATAGAATTGTAACAATATGTTGCATGCTTTTCATTTGTGTGGCACAGTGGAAAGACAGTTGCTTCCCAAAAGTACAGTTTTAATCCGTTTATTTGGTGACTCAGCCCTGCGTTGCTACCTGCCTGGAACACTCTCATCCCAAGCAGTAAGAACACAAGATTTCTTTCTCGTGAAAGTTTGTATTCTGCAGAGAAGACTGGCACGGTGTAATGTCACACTCTGGCTCAGTTTGAGCCCTTATAGCAGATAAATATGAAATGCCATACTAGATGTCTGTTTAAAATGTAATGTTTAAAATGCTCTGTTCGTGAATCTTATGTAAGGTTCAGCATCACTTGTTCTCACAGTTGACTGTGAAGTTGTTTGGCTTCCAGCCTAGGTCTCTCACACAGTGATTAACCTGAGACTACATGGCACCATCTGGTACTGTCTCAGGTAGGAAACATATATAAACGACTGAACAGTTATGCTTTTCCCTCTGTAAGCAGAGTAATATTTGAAGAATGGCACTTTTTCCTTTCCCCCAGCAGAAACTCCTTGAAATATTTCATGTACAGATAAAACTTACTCTCTGTACTAAAATCCCTCCCCAAAACCTTCTCTCTTCTTCCCTCCCACCCTTCTCTCTCTCTTTCCCTCTTTCTCTCTTCCTCAATTTCCTTCTCCCCTTTCTTCTTTTGGTCAGTCTTCCCAGAATACTCATCTTGAGCCTGGGGGTTTGATGCAGTTGGAAACCTAGATCTGCCATGTTTTCTGGAGAAGTACCTCTGTAGGATTTTCTGGCAAGTCAGTAGACAGGTAAAGTAATTAATAACTAGCTCAGAAAGGGTGATGATCTTTTGGACTGACATTATAGCACCACACCCATTTCTATCATCTAAGCAGAAAATCCTAGACTTGGACTTTTGGAAATGTGGTGTTAAAGCAGGGAAAATGCAAACAATAAGCATTATGGGCTTCCATATTTTCTTTTTCTTTCTTCCTGAGGTGGTCATATGTTTCAGTGGCTTAAGAACAGTAGGGCACAATCCTTTGTTGCTTTTCTACAGTTTAAGTCACAAAAGCTGACCCTTTCACCCTTCTGTGTTTCTAGTGAGTCCTCTCTAAGATGCCTCTTGAATATTATAAAGTCTGAAACATGAAGGTCATAAAATATGAAATAGCTGAGTATTTGAGATTTCCTGAATTTCAGATTTTGGAGGCCCAGGTTTCTGTAGTGCCTGCTCTCTGGCCAACAACACAAAAGTTGATAGAGCAGAGGCTGAGGAGGTGGTGTGGCAACTACTTCCAGCCACCTGAAGCTAGAAGGAATCTTCCTGCAGAGGTAGTGCTGAGTCAGGCTCTAAAACGGCTCTTATGACTTTTTTCCCCTTGTACCTGTGTATTTCATGGAAATATGAAATAAGAGCAAACTCGCAGGATTCATAGACCAAGGCTACAGTTATAACCCTTCATGAGAACTAAAACTCATGGAAATTAAAATAAAATAGTGATGGCACAAGATCATAGAATCAGTCAGGGTTGGAAGGGACCACAAGGATCATCTAGTTCCAACCCCCATGCCTTCGGCAGGGACACCTCACACTACATCAGGCTGGCCAGAGCCTCATCCAGCCTGGCCTTAAACACCTCCAGGGATGGGGCCTCAACCACCTCCCTGGACAACCCATTCCAGGCTCTCACCACTCTCATGGGGAAGAACTTCTTCCTCACTTCCAGCCTGAATCTCCCCACTTCCAGCTTTGTTCCATTCCCCCCAGTCCTATCACTACCTGATATCCTAAAAAGTTCCTCGCCAGCTTTCTTGTAGGCCCCCTTCAAGATAGTGTAATTGAGCAGTTGTGACAGAAAGTAGTATCTCCAGAATGTGCTTAAAGCACAAAACTGGCTCAGACATAGTTGAGGCACTTGATGCTATAGAATATTTGAGAACAATCGCAAATATTGTCAAATTTTGCCAAAGTGCCATATTTTTGTAACCATTACATACATACTCTCTTTTATACGTAACTAGTTTAAAATCACATACATTACTAAAAAAAAACATTTAAACAGTTCTATGTAGGGTTGTTCTGGGTGTTGGATATTACTAACATTAGGGAATTCATGGTTAGGAATTTGCTTTTCATTTTGTTCTGCTCCAGCATCCAAACTCGGCTGGAAAGCTACTTTGACTTCTGCTCCTAGAGGTTCCTAAATACAGTAGGTAACTTTCAAAGATCTCTTGAAACATTAAGGTAGCTAAAGATATCTTAAGCTAGTAAGCAAACATATCAAGGTAGCTTGAAAGTTAGAGTTTAGAAGGGAATCCCCAACAGATAGGGAGGAGTTTCATACTGCAGTAGAATAAATGGAACAATTCCCAGCTGCTTAACTGAAAACGTGTCTGTTCGTAAAGTTTGATATCGCAGACCACAAAGCAAGTGTTGTATCCATCCCTGGATGTTCACATGAAGAAAAAGAGGAAAAATTTACAGAGGTGAAAGTGGTTATGACTACATTTATTGGGAAGGAATTATAAATGACAGGATGTAGGCTGAAAACTTGCTTACACTGATATGTCTAATATAGAAGAGAGTTCAAAAGGAAGTGCTAAAAGAACCATCAATGCTAAAAAAATAGACTATAACGAACAATTCTTTGTTGGCAGCATCATGAATGAGTCAGCCCAACAGAGCTTTTCTATGCTTGGCTTCCATTATTCTGTGGTAAAATTAGAAGGCAAATAAGCAGAACTCTCTGTGACAGCCTTATCTTTTATTGCCAGTAGGAGAATGCTCACTGTTACCCAAGCTAATCATGGTGCAATATAACTTCAACGTTTTATATTGGATATTATTATAGGTACATATCACTATAACGTAGTGCTTTCATTTTGAGCCCATCGTGGTGCTGTAACACTTTTCTAGCAAAACATGTTAAATTTAAAGGGGGAAAATGAGTGGGAAGTATAGTGCTCAGTTATATCTGCTGTGGCTTCTGTTTTAGGGATTTTATCATTAGACTCATTTTTCATTACTCGTTCACAATAGCAGCTGAGTTTTACTTTGCTAGTGTGTGTGTCATTTTTGTTTGAGGGTCTCCAGGGCTTTTAAATGCAGTCAGCCTTTCCTATACCGTGGTATTTATTTTGCTCACCTGCTTTTCTGCAGTTTTTAATTTCATTGAAATTAATTGTTGTTTAGATCAATGGTTTGCAAATGTCAGTGTACTGATGGGATGCCAGAGAAGAAAAAAGTTTTCACTGAGCTTTCAGGAGTTGTGAAGATACTTGCTACCTGCAAAATGATCATTACTAGAACTTAAGCAACTCTTGATTTGATAAAAAAAAACTCTTTAGCTTTTGTATGCCATACTATAAATCAGGTCCAGATTACACAGAAAGAATAATGCTCCTCAAATAGTTTATCATGTTCCTGGGAGCAGATGGATGCCTTTATAGAGTAAAAGATCTTCTGTTTTCTTGACTGCTGCTTATTTTGGGGAAGAACTTTCTTTGAAATTATTTACATGAAATGGAATCTCCTGCTCTTCAAGAAATTAATCTACCACTTTGAAAACAGATCCAACAAACAAGTAGATATGTATCTAGGAGGAGGAACAGAATAAATAAATAAATAAATAAATAAATAAATAAAAGGTTGGCCAGAATCCAAGAAGTTCTCAAAAATATGCACTTATTACTCTTTTTTTCCAGGATTGCTAGGGTTGGAAGGAACCTCAAGGATCATCTAGTTCCAACTCCCCTGCCATGGGTGGGGACACTTCACAATAGATCAGGCTGCCCAGAGTCACATTCAGCCTGGCCTTAAAAACTTCTAGGGATGGGGCTTCTATCACCTCCTTGGGCAACCTGTTCCAGTGTCTCTCCACCCTTATGGTGAAAAACTTCTTCCTAACATCTCATCTGAATCTCCCCATGTTGATAGTATAGGATAAGATAACTAATTTCTTCCTAGTTCTGTTTTACTTCTAAAGGATGTGAAATAGCTTTGGCTGTTGTAGCTGATATTTTTAATGTCAATTTACTTCCTATTCTTATTGGTAGTCTACTCTGCACTTCAGGCCTTTTAGTCCACTGCATAATTTCCAGAGTCCCAAAAACTGTCTTTACTACTAAATCAAAGTGAAACAATAATTCAGTCTTTGTTCTCTGATTCAAAAGACTTGGATACTCTTAAGCAGCTACAAAGACTTGTACTCACATACACACTCACTTCGGATTTGTCAAGAAGTAGGGTCTTTGCCAAAGAAAAGCTTATGTATTTCTCCAGGTCTTAGAGAATATGATTTTCGTCTGAGGAAAGTTGCTTTAGTCTTTTAATGTTTCACGACATTTACCATTACTAATCATTAGGTTGTAACCCAAGGACTTTGACTTTCTTCCAGTGCATGATGGGTAACTGCAAATGCTAATACATATGGATCCTCTGGACACTATATGGATATGCCACTACTGGTACAAAATGAGATCTTATGACAACTGCTTGAATTGTGTAAAAAATCTACACAGCTTCTACTGCTGTTGCTAATACCTGGTACTTTTAACTAAAAATTTCAGATAAAAGGTTCATAATGATGTCTTATTCTTGTAAATGTTCTATTTTATCCAAAAATAGAAGGAGAGGATTCAAAGTTGCACTAAGGGTCTTAATTAGATGAGAGAGTTAATTTGATCAGGTTGAGTCCCTATGGGTAAGAATTAGGGGGAAGGCCAACAAGTCTGACATCCTGGTCAGAATCTGTTATATAGGTGGTCACCTAACCAGGAAGAAGAGATTGATTTATTTTTCTTCAAGCAGCTGGAGGCTGCCTCAAGATCACTTACCCTTGTTCTTGTGAGTGACTTTAACCTGACAGACATCTGCTGGGAACTGAACAATGCAGAGAATAGGCAGTCTAGAAGGTTCCTGGAGTGTATGGAGGATAGCTTCTTATCCCAGCTATTACATGAGCCTACCAGGGGTTCAGCCCTGTTTACAAATAGAGAAGGGTTGGTGGGAGATGTGGTGGTGGGAGGCTGCCTGGGGTCCAGTGACCACAAAATAATTGAGTTTTCAATATATGGTGAAACCAGGAGAGGCAGCACCACAACCTCCACACTGGACTTCTGAAGGGCAGACTTTGGCTTATTCAAGGAACTAACTTGGAAAGTTCCTTGGGAAACAGCCCTTAAAAACAAAGGAGTCCAGGAAGGCTGGACTTACTTCAAGAAACAACTCCTGAAGGCATAGGAACAGGCTGTCCCAATGTGCTGGAAGAAGAGCTGATGAGGGAGACAGCCAGACTGGATGGGCAAGGAGCTTCTAAAGGAATTAAGGGAAAAAAAGAGGATGTATTACCTTTGGAAAAAAGGGGAGGCATCCCAGGATGAGCTTAAGGACGTTGCTAGGTCTTGTAGGAAAAAAATTAGAGAGGCAAAAATGCATTTAGAACTTAGACTGGCCATGGCTGTAAAGGAAAATAAAAAAATATTTCTACAAATGTATTAATGGCAAAAGAAGAGGCAAGGACAACATCCACTCCTTATTGGATGTGGAGGGGAATATAGTAACAAAAGATGAGGAAAAGGCAGAGATACTTAACACCTTCTTTGCCTCAGTCTTCAATAGTGGGACAGGCTGTCTTCAGGACAACTGGCCTCCTGAACTGGCAGATGGAGTCAGGGACCAGTATAGTTCCCCTGTAATCCAGGAGGAAGCAGTAAGGGACCTGCTGAGCCACTTGGATCCTCACAAGTCCATGGGACCAGATGGGATCCATCCCAGGTGCTGAGAGAGCTGGCAGATGAGCTGGCCAAGCCACTCTCCATCATTTATCAGCAGTCCTGGCTCACAGGTGAGGGCCCTGATGGCTGGAAGCTGGCCAATGTGATGCCCATCTACAAAAAGGGCCTGAAGGAGAAACCAGGAAATGACAGACCTGTCAGCCTGACCTCAGTGCCAGACAAGGTTATGGAACAGGTCATCTTGAGTGAAATCACACAGAACCTACAGGATGGTCAAGGGATCAGGTCCAGCCAGCATGTATTGAGGAGGGGCAGGTCCTGCCTGACCAACCTGATCTGCTTTTATGATCAGGTTACCCATCTGGTGAATGCGGGGAAGGCTGTGGATGTAGTCTACCTGGACTTCAGCAAAGCCTTTGACACCGTCTGCCACAACAAGCTCCTGGCAAAGCTGGCAGCTTGTGGCTTGGACAGATTCACTCTGAAATGGGTCAAGAATTGTCTGGAAGGCCAGGCCCAGAGAGCGGTGGTGAATGGTGCCACATTCAGCTGGCAGCCTGTCACTAGTAGTGTCCCACAGGGATCAGTGCTGGGCCACATCCTATTCAATATCTTTTTTGATCATCTAGATGAGGGGATTGAGTCCATCATCAGTAAGTTTACAGATAACACCAAGTTAGGAGCAGGTGTTGATCTGTTGGAGGGTAGAAGGGCTCTGCAGAGGGACCTGGGCAGGCTGGATGGGTGGGCAGAGGCCAATGGGATGAAATTTAACAAGGCTAATTGCAGGGTTCTACACTTTGGCCACAACAACCCCATGCAGCACTACAGGCTGGGGACAGAGTAGCTGGAGAGCAGCCAGACAGAGAGGGACCTGGGGATGCTGGTTGATAGTAGGATGAACATGAGCCAGCAGTGTGCCCAGGTGGCCAAGAGATCCAATGGCATCCTGGCCTGGATCAGGAATAGTGTAGCCAGCAGGACAAGGGAGGTTATTCTTCCCCTGTACTCAGCCCTGGTCAGGCCACACCTTGAGTACTGTGTCCAGTTCTGGGGTCCTCAAATAAGATTGAATGAGGCACTTAGTGCCATGGTCCAGTTGATTGCTTAGGGCTGGGTGATCTTGGAGATTTCTTCCAACCTGGTTGATTCTATGATAGCAAACCTTTGAGCAACTTTTGAGAAGGCTATGTTTTGTCTTTGAGTTGGAAAGAATGTAAACACCTTGTACCTGAAGAGAAAGACTAGGCAGAAGTTGACTGGATATGTTGAGAATCTTGTCAGTATTAACCCATTGTATGCTTTGCTTGGACCCATGTCAGTAGAAGGATAGCCAATTGGGATGTGACAGCTCTGTATTAGAAAAGTATGTAAGCTGACTATGTAACAGAGTAGTAGGCTTCGGTTTTGGCTTAGGCTTCAGCTGCAGCTTTTGCTTGTGCTTAGTACTTTAGGCAATAAATGCTTTTGCCTTTCACAATAGGAATCTTCTCATCCTGCCTTCACCTGGAAACACACAGCCTATGAGAAGAACACCACTGCAACAATTATAGGCCTCTAAAGGTCATCTAGTTTAACCCCCCTGCCTCCCCCAACACCTTCATCTTCCCAAAGCATCTCCTGCTCCCCCACCCTCCCTTCATCTTCCCAAAGCAGTTCCTGCTCTCTCTACACCATCCTCCACCCTGCCTAAACAGCTCCTGCTCCACCACAACCATTTTTGCACCCATCCCAGAGCCAGGGACAAGTCCCTCACCAGCCAGGATACCACACAGAGGAGCTCAGCTCCCATAAGGAGGCCCAGCCAACACCCATGAAAGATATCAGAGTGGTCATCAACCCTATTCCTACCTGACCGGGGGGCCACCAGGCCCCCCAGCCTTTGTCCCCCCACCCCCAATCACATGGTGTACACCATGAGGACTCACCAGTGATGAGAAGAGGAGGATCCTCAGCCCAGATGGGCTCAGCTTGAGGCTTCTGCCTTTCCTGGGGGGATTAAAAAGGGAAGTGGGTGGGGAAGGCAAAGTGGCCACACCTGGGTTGGGAGGAAACTCCAACAGAGCCCAGGTGCTCTGGATTTGAGGGAAAAAAAGGGTGGGTGGGGTGGAAAAGGGGCAGACTGTGAAGCCAGTGTTATTGAGAAAGAATCGATATTAAAATAATATTCAAATATGAATTATTGACTTGTAGTGATTGTTAGATGCTTCATATGGCTAGTTTCAGGATGTTCTACTACTCTTGGATATTAGATAACTTACTGACAAACCCAAACATGATTTTGACAGGCCAGTATTAAGTTCAATAAACAAAAAACCCACACAGCTTCTGCTAAGGTAACTGCACAGCATTATCATCTCAGTAAACTCTTTATCTCAACCTGGAGGGTTTTTTGGGGGAATTGTTTTCCTGCCCATCTGTGTGTGGGGGGAGGAGGCTCACTTCTGAGAGCAGGCTGTGTGAAGCCAGGACACTGCTATGCTGAAGATGAGACAATGGGTTTAGCTAACCGCTAAACAGGAACAGTTCATACCACGGTGAACTCTGTGGTCTCTCCTGTGTGAGTATGAAGATAATAGGAATATGAAATGGAGACCCTCTGTTCTGCAGGCACAAGTTCATGAGTTACAAAGGAAAGAGAAGAGTGAGTTCTTCCAGAAGCAGAGCTGCACTAGTCTACCATGAGCATTTTTCTGGTTCTAGTACATGGCCATCAGATCAAAATTTGAGTAGGGGAAGATCTGGACAAGGCACTTAGTGCCATGGTTTTCTTGATTAGATGGTGTTGGATGATAGGTTGGACTTGATGATCTCAAAGGTCTTTTCCAGCCTGGTTGATTCTGTGATTCTGATTCTGTGATTCCATTTGTTTCTACTGACCTCATGTAGCTTACTGCATACCTAGTGAGAGCCAATGCTGTCTGAAGTTTATCTCTGTTGTTACAAGTGAAAGATCTATGTTATTGGAAATTATTGAGACACATAATTAAACTGTGATAGTTTATTGAGATGATAATCAGGAAAGAACCAGCTTCTGTGAATTTGAATCGCCATTGTGACACCTCCTCTTCCCACAGATTTCCTCCCTGAAAATACCTGCAGATCATACAGAATCACAGAATATTAGGGGTTGGAAATGACCTCAAAAGATCATCAATGTCTAAACCTTTGATAGAGCAAGGGAGGAGTGTGAGTATGTGGGGACAAGGAGAATTATCAAAGTCTGGCTTCATTGCTCTTCAACCAAATATCTACCAAGAAACGTCTCAGGAATACGAAAGAGAGGCATAGAGTGAGGAGTAAAAGGTCATTACAGAAGTCTCATGAAGCTGGCTGCTAGTACTGGGCACAAAACTATTCTGGGCAGAACAGTTCCATGATATTAACATAACAGCAAGCTTAATAATGTTACCATTATATAGTCATGAATATGGTTAGAAGTGTAATATTACAAAAGGTAAAACTGTTTGTGTGTATGTATGTATAACTATATATACACACTCACACACAGAGACATCTTTCTGGCTGTAGTTGAATATATTTTCATACATACATATATACATACACATACAAAGCCATAATTTTTTCAAGTGCAGAAAACAGACCTGACTTCTATGTCAAACAGGACTATTTCTCAATATGCACAACATTAGCTAGTTGTGTCAGTGTGAGCTGAAATTCCCCCCCCACCGACAAAGAAAAATTAAAAAGACAGTTTCAAACCTTCACACTAGTACTTTGATAGGATGTTGCATTCAACAGGATGGGAACAAAAGAGAAGGGCTATAGAGTTTTGATCCACTGCCCTGTATCATCTCTGTAGTGACAGAAGAGCACCATATCACAGTATGCAAAAAGAAATCTACAATGTGCAGAGAGTATTTGAAGAAAACATCAGCTAAGTCTTTCTTTTCAAATGTTACTTCTAACAGGAAATCACCAAAATGATAAGAATTTAAAATCCTATTAGGCGATTGAGATTTTTTTTCTCCCTGTAATTTGACATGAAAGTCTTTTTGTTAGCGACTTTCATATTGTATTAGCTATAAAGAGGGAATGAAGAAGTAAGCTTTGGCTCCTAGCCAAGTCTGAGATGCAGTCCTACTGCAATAAATTCCAGAGTAAATGGCAGAAGCATGCAAATGAGCTAAAGACTCCAATAAGCAGATGTAGCACAGACAAGCTGATAGGAAAGTGCAGAGTTAACCTCTCGTTTCTGCTATGTGAAAATTGCTTAAAATTTGGGGGGCAGAGCACTGTCTCAGAGCCAGATTTCATCCTTTAGCCTTGTATGTGGACATAAATGCTTCTTTAGCAGGTTAGAAAGTCTGTTCCACCTTATTAGGATCATTCTTACATAAATCCTCTTCTTTTCCCAATTCATGGGTATAATTCCATCTTTCCATTGTAATTTGCTTGAGGCAGCTTACTGTCTAATATTTCTATTTTCCTAGAAACCTCAAATATTTAACAGAATATTGTGTTTTGACACCTTGCAATCCCTCTTTGTGTGTGCAGAAAACAAAAAGAATAAAATTTCTGCATTGTGTAAATTAAGCCTTGAAATGTGATATCTTTGTTTTAAGGATTAAATTCAAGGATGCAATCAAAAGATTATGATTCTAGTTAGAATAGAATCATAGAATCAGTCAGGGTTGGAAGGGACCAGAAGGATCATCTAGTTCCAACCCCTGCCATGGGCAGGGACACCTCACACGAGTTAGTACACATATCCACAGAAAGACCTAACTAGAAAAGAAAATCCATATCTACTTAAATAGAAAATTACAGGGGAAATTATACAGGAAGGGAAAAAAAAAAAGATTGTATATTTACACATCGAAAGCTTAATGAAAACATCTGGTCTCAGGTGGGTGTGGATGTGTGTTTTCCTGGGCTTGTTTTGGTGTGTGCATTGCACCATTTATAAAGGGTCTTTCCCCTACAGTCTACAACAGAAATTCAAACTTTAAATGGCATAACGAGAAGATTTGTGATTCAGTTTTGGTGTCAGTGAACCTTAACGTAAAATTATACTACTGAAAGTGAAAAGTGCTCAGAGGGAACAGTAGTCAGCATTTATCTGATAAGCACGTTACAGTAGTGATAGAGTTATAAATTAAGCATTGAGTGTCAGTGTGAGCTGAAATTCCCCCCCCCCACCGACAATAACCAGGCTAGCCCAGTCTGGAAGCAAATGAAAGCTGTATTTACAAAGCAGAATCTACAATCTATGATGAAATGCAATGAATATGTACAAATATACAAAATTCACAACATTTACACATATATACAATCAACAGAAAAGCACAACCAATCTCCCTTTGCTTCCCCCCAAAGGGGACCCTTCCCAAAGGGGCCTCTCTCCCAGGAGCTTCCCCCCCAGGCCCCCCTGGACAGAAAGCAGAGTTAGTTAGAGCAGAAAGTTGTTAACTTAGCTGCCAAGGTCAGTGTGTGTTATCTTCCACTAGAAGAGAAGAAGAAAACAGCAGCCAGACAGCCCAGCAACTACCCTGACTGCAGAACACAGAGAGTGCAGAGTGCCCCACTTTGTTTTGGGTAATAGTTCTTAAGCATTTCTATCTATCCAATGGAAGTGTTTAGAACAATCATTATTTTGCTTTCTTACACCAAATAGTGACTTATTTACACTCTTTCACTTTCTCTGTTTGAACTTTGCAAAGAAAAATTAAAACCACTTTTTTTAATCTGTCAAAATTAACAAATTTGAAACGTTACTGTATAGTAACAAAATCAAAGAAGTAAGCACATATAGTCAGATTTTCTAAATCCTGTTTTTAATGGGTTTGAAATTATTTTCTAGGTCATTGTAAAATGGACTTGAGATATAAAGTTAACATCTGGTCTTAAACAAATTTTAGTGCCATATTTAAGTGCTTTTTGCCAATGACTGAAAGTATTGACCTAGATAAAGCTGATTTGCATCCTGTTTGTGACTTTACCAGTAATTAACCTGGTGAACAGGAAATTATTTTCAAGTGCCTCTGTTGCAATTTCTAAAATGAAGATAATGGATCTCATGAAGATATGAGACTGCAAAGCACCACTGAAAACCTGGATACAGTAATATGTGCTTTGAGTGAGACTTAGAAATGAGAAAGAAGGAAAATATAACATATGAGACTGCAAAGCACCACTGAAAACCTGGATATAGCAATATATGATTTGAGTGAGACTTTTAGAAATGAGAAAGAAGGAAGTTACTTGCAATTACATTTTTTGGGGAGAAATCACTAGTAGATTTGGATTTAATTCTGGTTAGTCACTGAGTTTGCTGATTTAACATCTGCAAGATCAGAACACTTATCTTAAATAATGCTAACTTAGAGCTACTTGCTCTAAACATGATTATAACATTTATATAACATTTATTTAACATATTTATTTAACATATCTATATATTACATATAGATGTACATATGTATTTATAAGCATGTACATACTAGAGTGCAGCAAAAATTAGCTATAAAAAGATAATGCTAAATAGAAGTATGGGGAAGATGGGAAATGCATGTAAGAGCACTCATACCTCAAAGAATAAACAAAATTTTTCTCACAGCACTTAAATATATATATATATACACACACACACTAGTTTCTAAGATACAGAACTTCAAAGTCTTTGGTAAAAATGTAGATAAATAGATTATTTTTATGCTGTTGAAGTGACTCATCATTTCAATAACACCTGAGATGTTTTTGTAGATTTCCATCTCAAATTACTTGAATTCTGTCTTACAAAAGATATGTTCCTTTTATCTACATTATTTTTATCTTGTCCCTGAAAAGAAAAAAAAAAAAAAACACCTTACTTTATAATCACCAACAGTACATTGTTTGATGCCATCACTAGAAGACTCAACTAATGTAGAAAGGTATGATTACTACAGTATATGAAAGACTGATGACAGTCACAGTATCACAGTATATCAGAGGTTGGAAGGGACCTCAAGAGATCATCAGGTCCAACCCCCCTGCCAGAGCAGGATCACTTAGGGTAGTCTGCACAGGAATGCATCCAGGGGGTTCTTAAAGTCTCCACAGAAGGAGACTCCACAACCTCCTCTCGGCAGCCTGTTCCAATGCTCTGTCACCTTCACCGTAAAGAAGTTTCTCCTCATATTGAGGTGAAATCTTCTGTGTTCAAGTTTGAACCCATTGTTCCTTGTCTTACCACTGTGAACCACCCAAAAGATCCTGGCCCCCTCCACTTGACACCCACCCCTTAGATATTTATAGACATTGATCAGGTCCCCTCTCAGTCTTCTCTTCACCAGATTAAACAGCCCCAGGGCTCTCAGTCTCTCTTCATAGGGGAGATGCTCAAGTCCCCTAATCATCCTTGCGGCTCTCCATTGGATTCTCTCCAGCAGGTCTCTGTCTCTCTTGAACTGGGGAGCCCAAAACTGGACACAGTATTCCAGGTGTGGTCTCACCAGGGCAGAGTGGAGAGGTAAAAGAACTTCCCTAGACCTGGTCACTACAATGATTTTTCTTATCTGAGAGAAAATAAAACATAAAAAGCAGAATAATTTCCTTAAAAAAAAATTACAATCTTGAAAAAAAAAATAAAAATTGGAGGCTCCAGATTTTTAGTTGGTTTGTTATTGCTACATGGCAGCTATACCAATTGGTTTTACAACCTTTTCTATTAGGAAGCCACCTGTCAGCCAGTCTAATTTCCTTTGTTCAAGAACACACTATTTGGTGCTGGGAGTAGCACACAACACTTGCTACAACTTGAGATGTATTTTGCATTAGCTAGAAAAGTTAATAGGCAGTTGATGTAAAAGATAATGCAGATCTGAGGCTTGAAACTGACAGACTCACAGATTTGGCTTGAAATTAGGCACCTGGTTCTTCTTGGCATTAGTGGGACAAAGCTACCTGAATGTCATTGAGGACCTGGCATTCGCATCTTAGGGGTCTAATTTGTTTAGGATGAGCAATTCCACATTAGGTTTTAGCAATAAACAATCACAGCTTTAGTTTTCCCTATTTTATTTGTAATCTTGCTATGTCTGTTTAGATGGTGTTGCCTTTGATTGCATGGTATGATTTTCTCCATAAACACTGTTTAAATAAACCAGAATGATGCTGACAAACATATTTAAAATATATCTCCAGATAGATCATATCTTTCCAATACATTATAATCCTTCGATGAGGTAGCAAGCACAAGTGCTAGCAGAAGCTTTCAAACACAATATAAAAGATTCAAGTAATGACAGCTCTTTCAAAACACAGTTTTTCATTAAAATCCTCTGTATGGTTTATGTAGACTATTACATTCAGAACCACACTGCCCACCTCAGAAAACAAGCATCACCGTGCAAAAGGAGAGTGCATCAAAAAGGATATTTCCATGAAAACCAAAACAAACAAATAATCCCCCCTGAACATACTGAAAAAAAAAAAATTCTCCTTTACTTCTCAAACCTTTATCAAGGGAAGATATTCACATGGTTATTATCATTTCCTTCTAGAAATAGGGATAAAATCTTTTCAGAAATTTTATTCACAGTGCTCTTCTTCCAAGCACAATAGGGGAAAAAACCCTTCAATTACTTACTATTCATAACATTAGAAAAATTGATATTTATAGCAAATGCATGGGCACAATCTAGATCTGAATATGACATCCTGTCACAGTATACCATTTGAATAAAAAAAGCTTTTATTGACAGTTTCTCTTGCTTTCTGGATTTATCTTTTCTCTTTATAATCTTGGAAAAATCCCCACTGAAAAAAAGAACATTATAAAGCCTTCTGAAATATTAGTAAAATGCTCAGAGATGATCCACCTGCTTTAAAGCTGAAGATATAGTAACGTTTATATAATCAGCTTTCTGAGGAAAAACTTCAAAGCTTCCAAGCTACCTGGAAAACATGACTGCCTGCAGCAGCAGGGTAAGAAGAAGGGGAAAGGATTGACAAGAAGGACAGACAGGTGGGAAAAGGAATTACAGGCTTTCCCTGCCTCATGGTTAAACTTAGCAGTATTACTATTAAAAAAAGTACAACAAAACAAAAAATAAAAGAATGAAAAGGAGAAAGAAATGGATGCTGTTGTTGTTTTTTTATCACTGCTCATAACTATTTAATGAGGATGATGTGCTCTGAAGCTGTTTATGGATCTTGGTGAGAGAAAACATCTTCCACCACTCACTCAACTTGCAATCCCCATTTCAGTACCGCCTCAATCCCTCTGCCCCACATATAGGAAGGGAGCCACATGTATCCAAGGGAGCACTTTCTCTTATCCCTTAAGAAAAAGACAGTTTGCCTCCCTATCATACAGCACTTGCTGCATCTTGGTGTAATAGCTGTATTGTCTTGCTGAGTGAAGAGGTGAAAGGAGGTATTGCTTCTGGGAAGGAGAAACACTGATCCCCAAGAGCAACCTGGGAGGAAAGATGCTCTGCGTTACATTTTGCTGGGGCCTCTGCCTTAGGCATACATTTTCCCTTTGTAAGTGAGCTGAGTTAGTGGTGAGGCAGACTTTGTTTCAGAGACTTACCACTAAAACCACAATCATCAAATAAGAGCACAGCTTTGAACATGTGCACAAAACCATCTTTTTATATTGCATGTTTTTGCAGCTGGTGCTTATACAAAGAAACACACAGAGAATAATAGGAAGACCCTTTGGTGACTTGTGTTCTGGGATATTTATTCCTGGAGTGGGCTTCATGGAACACTGCTCATTAACACAGTCCAAGTAATTTCAAAAAATGGCAGCATACCCACTTTTTTAATATTTTTTTTAATTTATACTTATTTTTAACTTAGACATCTTTTGTTTTCTCTCCTGGTGAAACAAGGTCTATGTTTGAGTGGGCTGAAGATTTCTGAGCCAGTTCCTCAGCTGGACTAGTTAAAGCCCATTTACATGAAGTCAATGGGGATAAGCCAATTTGCACCAGCTGTGAAGTCAGGCCTTCATATATTTGTATTCATAGGAATGAATGCCTGGTGCAGTTTTGATTGGTGATTGAATATTGCCAGGTTCTAAAACACTGGGTTCTCACTAATCACAGCAGAGATAATTATTGCTCTAGGCTTGATTCAGGCTCTCTTAAATAATTTCTAAATTGTAATTTGGTTGGATCTGAGCACTTAAAAGTGTGTGTGCATAGATAAGTGCAGTCAAATATGCATGTTTTTCCCAGTAAGCTGAACTGGCTGGAAATGACCAGCAGTGGTCACAAGCACTGTACCCTCTGTCATGTTTGGGCAGCATAATCTGCTACATTTCAATAAGGTTGTGCAAGCCTACAGCACAGCTTCTGAACTATATTTACTTTGTACAGGCCAAGCATGCAGTGAGGACAGAACAAGGAAACACGTATTTGCATTTGTCCCTGTTTCAGACAACATCTTGTGAAGCCCATTTGCAAACATCTGCTAGTCCATGGGTACACCTAAAAGTCTCAAATTGTTGGCAATGAATCACGAACACTTACCTTATCCTTCAGATTTGTTCAGAGTGCTCCATTGATAAGAAGCTTCTACACAACGCTTAGGTTCTTAAAAAAATACCAGGCTTTCTGAGAAGCTCCCTGAAGCATAGTTTTAGTTTTAGAAAACACAAAACATACTCAAGAGCTTACTAGTTTGAATATTCCCACACCTATCTGTTGGGCCTTGCAGCTGCTCTGCTAATGAGGTTATAAACAAGACTGGCATGGGCTTGTGTTCAGCCTATCCTATTTATGCTGAGTTCACAGAGAACCAGGAGTGCAAAAGATCAGGTGGTTGGCAGGGATTAAAGAATAGACAGGCTGTCTGATTTTATTTTCTTTTGTTGCTGTTAATACAGATATTATTGTAATCATGAGATCAGCCTCGAAGAACTAATTAAATGTGGAAGAGTCTATTCAATAAAATTGAACTTAGTATCCTTGGGTCTGAGAGAAGACTGCTTCTGCCTCAGCTTTATCTTCCTTAATGACATTGAGAATATTTATAATACTTAGTTTGTAAGACTCTTCAGCCTGGCATGAAGCAGACCATGTTCCATAGGCTATCTCATGTCAATGGTGGTGTAATCTGTGAACCTGATAAAATTATCAAGGCTCTGGATGTTAGAAACTTTGTGCTAATCTGCATAACATTCAACAACCATCACTATTTTTTGCAACTAACCTAGCAGTTTCCCGTTAAGCTTGGAGTGCAAGGGGAAAATTTGTAAGCACTGGATAAAGAGCTCTGAAGTTGTAATTGATGCTTCCAAGATAGGAGTTATGCATTTATCTGTGAGAACATTTTTTTCATGCATTCAGTTTAAAAAACAAGGAAAGAGAAAGAAGAATGTAAGTGTTAAATTTTCTGTAATTTTATTTAACTTCTAGGAAGAAAGCAGAAAATAAATGTAAGGATTAGAGGAAAAATATAAATGAGAACGAATATATAAAGCCAGCTTTGAGGCTGCAAGGCTCTACCAGAATTATCAGGTATGCTTGCAAAGGAAGTATTAGCATATGCATTGCAAAACAGTGGAAGCATAATTGTGATGACAGTTATGAGCCCATAAGAAATACACAGTGAAAGATAGGACTTTGGGGAGAAATTTGATTTTAGCACAGAACACCCTGATTCCATCTCTAAGTATTTTTTTTTTTTTTTAGCTAGTACATTTGGATTATGGCTTTCCTGATTCTTCAATGTGCTTCCAGCTTCTGCAAAAATTATGATGGCTGTGAGGCTGATATAGCTCGCACCAGCTGGCAAAGGGCTGCTGAAGAATCTGTCATAGTAAGCACAGCCAGGGTGCATTGTGTCCTGACCACTCCTGCCCTGTCTGTGATTTGCTTCTGAGAAGCCTTCAAGGCAAGACAGGCAGGGAAAAGGGTTGCTGGAAAAGTCATGTGATGTGCTGCCCCCGCTGTTTCTTATGAAGAGAGATATTATCTAAGCAGGAATCTCCATATTCTTGCATACATCCGTTAAAGGCAGTAGGACTGGAGTGCTCAAGGAAATTGGTCACTAGCATTGACAAAACTAAAGGCAAATGTGAACAAATTTCATGCAGAAAAGCAGCCACTTGTGTGGGAACGGTCAGAAAGCTAAAACCAAGACATACTGATGAAGAAAGGCAGACGCAGAAAAAAAAAATGAAAAATAAAGTAGGACTGATATTCTGATGAGCCAGCAATGTGGTCTTGTGGCCAAGAAGGCCAATGGTATCCTAGGTTGTATTAGAAGGGGTGTGGTCAGTAGGTCAAGAGAGGTTCTCCCTCACTCTCTACTCTGCCCTGCTGAGGCCACATCTGGAATATTGTGTTCAGTTCTGGGCCCCTCAGTTCAAGAAGGACAGGAAACTGCTTGAAAGAGTCCAGCACAGAGCCACAAAAATGATTAGGGGAATGGAACATCTTCCTTATAAGGAGAGACTGAGGGAGCTGGGACTCTTTAGTTTGGAGAGGAGGAGACTTAGGGGTGACCTCATTAATGTTCATAAATACGCAAAGGTGAGTGCCAAGAGGATGGAGCCAGGCTCTTCTCGGCGATGCCCAATGACAGTTCAAGGGGCAATGGGTGGAAGTTGAGGCATAGGAAGTTTCATGGAAGCAGGAGGAAAATTTTTTTCACTGTGAGGGAGACAGAACATTGGAACAGGCTGCCCCAGGGGGTTGTGGAATCTCCTTCTCTGAAGATATTCAAAACCCACCTGGAAGAGTTCCTGTGTGACCTGGTATAGGTGATCCTGCTTTGGCAGGGGAGTTGGACTAGATGACCTCTTGAGGTCCCTTCCAGCCCCTGACATTCGGTGATTCTGTGAGCTGTGAATGGGGAAGCAGAAAGCTGATGTGAGAGAAGACATGGCAAAAAGGTACTAATTTGATGTTAAAAATAACCTGTGTTATTGGTCAAAAAGTAAACTTATTGTGCCATTTCCTCTAGCCTGGTATTTAAAAAAAAAAAAATATTCTTTTCCTATGTAAAGTGACTGTCAGATTTTTCCTAATAGCCTGGGATTTCCCAACCGATTGGAAGCAAATTTAAAAGATTGCTAAAGACCTCAATATTTTTCTAGAGTTTTTTTGTTTGGCTGATTGTTTGGTTGGTCAGTTGGGATGGCAGGAGGTGGGGGGGTAGGGTTGTTTTTTTTGTTGTTGTTTGTTTGCTTGCTTTTAATAGAAATAGTATACTTTTTGTGCTGGGCAAAAGTGAAAAGAGCTGCCCTGTATGTGAAACTGAGAACTAACCCTATCCCTTTTTCTAGTCAGCAGAGCTGACTTGTAGAGAACATGTTCAAGGTCCACAGTAGGGCAGAAAATGCCTACAGCCCCATTGGCACAACTAAGACATTGCCAACCGGACATTGAAGTCTCCTCTGACTTTTCTCGTACAACTCCTCTCCTCATCATACAAAATGTTCAGAAAACCTTTCTAAAAGCACAGACAAAGAATCTTTGTTGCTTGTACCTTGTGATTTTGTTTGGTTATTTGCATCAAATCTAAAACCAACTTTTGCAAAACAGAAAAAGGTAGATATTTGTATCTTATAGTTTTAAAGACACATCCATAGGAATTGGAGCTGCAGTTGGTTGAATTTTTTTCAGCTGCCAGGTACTCACTGAGCACACTCATACTACCCCCCACCAACAGAGGTATAAAATCAGATTAAAACTTTATGGGTTGAGATAAAGGCAACGTAATTAAATAAAACAAATGTCACATGTGGAAGCAAAGTAAAACAAAACAAAACAAAACCAAATCAAACCAAAACAAAACACCTGAACAAACAATAACCCACAATATTTATTCTTTACATGCTGTCACCAGGCAATGGTCAGCAGCTTCCTGGGAAGCAAGGACTCACTATACGCAGGGGCTGCTTCAGAAGACAAATTCCTTAATAACAACTGCCCCATCCTTGTCTTTTGTCCTAGCTTTTATTGCTGAACATGACGTCATATGATATGGTGTATCTCTTTGGTCAGATTGTGTCAACTGTCCCAAAGGTCCATCCCAATCTCTTGCCCACCCTCAGTCTACTGTCTTTTGATGTAGTAGCTGGAGAGAGAACCTGGATGCTACAAGGGTACTGCTCAGCAGTAGTCAACATAGAAGTGTGTCATCAACACATTCCTAGCTACAAAGGACACACCATATGACTTACTATAAGGAAAGAGCTAGGCGACATCCAGACCTAACACACAGGCCAAACTAGGTAGTGATCATAAAGTCCTTGAAATGCCAGCTGGAAGGGACTTCTAAAGTAATCCCTTCCAGTCTCCCACACAAAGCAAGAACAGATGAGGTGGTCTGTGTCTTTTTCTAACAAGTCTTGAAACCTCCCAAGTTTCCCTCGCAAGTGTGGAAGTTTCCACAGCTCCCCATGGCCAGCATAGTCCAGTGCTGTGCTATTTTCTTAGTGAACATTTCTTTCCTAGTATATCATCTGAACTTCCTAAGCTACAGCTTGTGGTCATTGCCCCTTGTTATACTCTCCATCATCACTAAGAATAGTTTGGCATACATTCTCATTTCAATATGTCAATTACCTTAATAAATGGATTCTGAGTCCATGGTGCTCAACTGTTACTGCATTAGTGCTCTTTAGCTGCTGATTGAGGACAGCTTCATGATGAGTTGGAGATGTCGCCCTGTGTATTTTCATCTCTTTCTTATTTAGGAAGAGAGGCTTAACCAATGTTAGCTTTCTACAAGCTAGCTGTCAACCATGGATCTAGTCTTCCTAGGTAAATAGTGAAAAGCCCTCCCACAATGTTATTAGCTACACTTATTTTTTTGTACCTAAAATTAGGTGCTGTGTCACTTACTGTTAGGGCTAGCTACATACATAGAATCTGCTACTTCAGCTAAATAAAAACAGACCTTCGTGGTAAATTATTTCAAAATTAATTTGGAGTAAACTGGCAGATAGAAAGGCAGACATATAGAATGGCTACCTCATTACTTCAGAAAAATGAACTGAAGTAATGAGTTCTTTCTGCTCAGTACTAAACATCTTATACTACTTGGTTATTGAGAGTTAAACTCTAAAGACAACTAAAATGCAATAAATTCTTTCTGCAAACTAAATGCAAGAAATATGTCTTTTGCTTTTGTGCTCTGTGACTTACCCTGACAATGATGTCATGTATATAAATGGGAAACATGCTACAGTTATGTGCATATCTCTGTTCTACCTATTCAAATCCCTGTCACAACATTAAAACAGCATTATATTCATCTTCATTTGTGGATGATCAATACTAAATCTGTGCATTTGAAAGATTTCAAGGAAGTAAAAGTTATTTCTTAATTCATCCTGCATCTAAGAAGTACAACTAAGACTTCACTCGCTTCCTTCTCCATTTAATTAGTTTGTCATCGCTTCTAACTCCTCATTGTAATTCAGGATGAGATCACTGAGAAATATTTTTATCTCTTCCTGCAAAAAAAAAAGTCTACTTAAAATAGACAACATACTTTAGTCTACAGATTTTGTCATTATTATTTTGTTCATTTTTTGTGTTAGACATGAATATTGATTTTTACTGTGCCAAAATCTTCAAAGAAGTATTTGATTCTTTCCCTATAAATATCACAGAATACAAAAGAAATTTCAGAACTGAGATTTCAGAAGAAATGTCTGTAAAAATGAACAGTATCTTTATGCAATTGTATTTGTGTAGAATCAAATAGATTCAAGAAACCTAAGAACTTTGTTGCAATCAGTAGATTGCAAAGCATAGTAAAGAATAAGAAAAAGTATTTGGTTCAGCAACATGTTATTGACTCTGTGTTAGAATATCTTAAGGGTGAGAAGTTGCCTGTTTTAGGACAGTTAATAATTTATTGTTCAGACTGGATATTAGATATAACACAGAGCAGCAATGTGAACATGAATTTTTCTATCCCAAGTTTCTCAGCTGCCTATGAGTCTCTTATGGTCTATTAATTATTTAATTACAAATAGTAGATTAGCTCCCAAAAGGAAGACAAGAATTGTCAAATTCATTTCACCTAATGTTGGGTGACTATAATGTGGAGTATTACATTTCAGCTATTTCCGCAGTCTCCAGCCAGTGAATGAAAATAGGTACTCAGAGGTCATGGCCCTGTACACTTGATCTGCCATAGAAGAGAAGGGAGATTTTTATTTTATTATAATACACAATGACAGTAAATACTGAAAAAAGGAAAAGGTTTTGTAAAATCCATATTCTTAATCAACTATATTAGCCAGAGAAATAAAATAAACAATATTTAATGGATACCTAGAATCAAATACAACTAAGAAGATGAAAGGTGTTTGGCTTGAGCATAATTAACGCATTTAACAATTTTCCATCACACATTCACTAACTTCTTTCAGTGGTGTACTCTTCCTTTTGATTAAATAGAATCTTTCTTGATGCTTGGAGATGAGGTTTTGACCGTTAATCATCTTCAGTGTTCTATCTACTAGATCTAACACTCAAATTAGTTCTTTGTTTGGTTGGTTTTTCTGCTTTCCCTGTTACATGATGTGCTATACTCTTATTGGCTTAATGAATAACCCAAATGGAGCAACTTTGGCTTTTCACTCAGTAGTGAAAGTGTCACTGTGAAGATAGATCCAGCAGCTGGAAATTCTTGATATGGCCTGGCATATGTATTCACTCCCCCCTCCCTCCCCCCCCCCCTCCCCCGCAATATGATCTTGTTCATTAAATTTCTGGAAGATTCTTCCTTTTTGTTCTCCTGTTGATAATCAAAGATCAACCAGAGTCTGAAAGGTATCTTTAAGCATAGAAGAGAAACTTTTTCTTCCTTGTCTCTAAATGTTACATTTTTCCTTTCCAAATTGGAAAGCAATGGTCAGTGGATTCTGGGCAAAAAAGTGCCATCTAATTAATTAAACTAACTAGGAATTTTTCACTTAGCTGTTCTCACTTGAAAAATACTGCATTACTGTGTTGAAACAAACTCCTTTGTTTTCAAATCCCCTTTTGAATCCATTTTCGAGAAATACTTCAGAAACGGTCAAATTTTTCGCCCCACATATTTTAAAGTGAGCAAGGTGTATTTGGTTTTAATATTTTTTTAAAAGTAAAATAGAATAAAATGTTGCTAATAGTCAAAATAAAAGTGAAATATTTAGAAACAGAGAAACAGGCACATATATACTTATAATGTGCATGTGTATATATTAGATCCACATATCCAAAAGTAGAAATACAAAGTAACTTTTCAATTAAAATTTATTATCTCAGATATTTTTTATAAACCAGTAAAAAATAATTGCTGCACAAATGCAAGGCTTAAATCTACTTATTTATTTTATATAACATTTTAAAACTCATAATGAAAATTCATGTAATCTGTTAAGGTCAATGTTTAGTTTAAGACAGTGGAGTCTTCAGATCACCTACTTTTAAGGAAGGGAAAAATACTAATTTAGGATTGTTCTGTATTATTGAACAGAGTTGCTCTGCAGTGCAGTTATTTCCTTCAAGAACAGATTGAATTTTAAGGCTCTATGATTATTTATAGAACTAGATTCTCTGCTGTTTTTTTACCTTGATTGTCACTTATATCAGTGAAGACTCATTACTACATAGGTATAAAATACCACCTTTCCTGCTAATTAATATTTATCTTACTTTGCACATATATATTTATCACTAGACAGAGAGCAAAAAAAAAAAAAAAAGAATAATTAGGCCAGCAGTTTTACAGCTACTGTTAGAGGAAAACTAAAGTTATTTTTCACAGTGTTTTCATACTGATAACATACATGCTATTTTTTTTCTAAAAGAGGTAATGCATTTTTCACTATGTGAAAAAGCAAACAAACAAACACAAAAAAACCCCTAAGACCCTGGTATAGAATTTATGAATTTATAATTTATAATATGGCAAATATGAATTTTAATTAAAATATTAACAACTTTTTATATTAATATGAAAATGTGCCAAAAACATATCAAGTAAGTGTATGGCTGGAATATATATTTACAGTGGGAATGTATGAAATGTAGGCAATATAACAACTTCAACAATTTTAAGCAAGCTGGAAGGAGCAACAGAAAGAGAAGAGAATCCCTGGGAGCAATATGTGCACTTGCAGCCCAGAAAGCCAACCAGAGCCTGGGCTGCATCAAGAGAAGTGCGGCCAGCAGGTCAAGGGAGGTGATTCTCCCCCTCTACTCAGCTCTGGTGAGACCCCACCTGGAGTACTGCATCCAGTTCTGGAGCCCCTATTACAAGAGGGATATGGACATGCTGGAAGGTGTCCAGAGAAGGGCCACCAGGATGATCAGAGGGCTGGAGCACCTCTCCTATGAGGACAGACTGAAAGAGTTGGGGCTGTTCAGTCTGGAGAAGAGAAGGCTCTGAGGTGACCTTCTTGTGGCTTTCCAGTATCTGAAGGGGACCTACAAGAAAGCTGGGGAGGGACTTTTTAGGCTATCAGGTAGCGATAGGACTAGGGGGAATGGAACAAAGCTGGAAGTGGGGAGATTCAGGCTGGATGTGAGGAAGAAGTTCTTCCCCATGAGAGTGGTGAGAGCCTGGAATGGGTTGTCCAGGGAGGTGGTTGAGGCCCCATCCCTGGAGGTATTTAAGGCCAGGCTGGATGAGGCTCTGGCCAGCCTGATGTAGTGTGAGGTGTCCCTGCCCATGGCAGGAAAGTTGGAACTAGATGATCCTTGTGGTCCCTTCCAACCCTGACTGATTCTATAATTCTATGATTCTATGATATGGTGTTCGACCACAGGGGAGACTGGACAGGAGCTATTAAATACAGGAGGCAGTGAGTCAGTTACTCACCAAGAGTTCCACCCGAACAGGGGTGGTGCTGCTGCTGTATGTTAGCCGTTAAGGCTGTAAGGATACCAACGCGGTCTTGAGTCTGGTCTGGCTCCAGCAGGACATCGGGTGGTATGATGTGTTTCCACAAAGGGCTCTTGCATCTTCCTGGGTAAACTGAGGCACAGCACACATTCTAGTTGCAAGGGGAAGCAAGGCTTACATCCTAAGGCTTGTGGCTTCTTGGACTTGCAGTAAGTAGGGCTCATGTCTTCTATCCCACCTCTTCCACCAGGCAAGGTGAGTCCAAGCACTCAAGTCCAGGCAAAGGCAAATTCGGGTGAGGCAAGGTGACTACAAATCAGCCTGTATTTATTACTTGCCAAAGATTCAATTGGGCCAATAGGGCAGCTGAAGCCAGCAAACAGTTACCCAATGAAATGGGACTCTGCCAGGTTGTGGCCATAAAAGGCAGGAACATAGGCCTGGTTTGGGAGAAGCAGTGGTCAGTACACATGCTCTTACCCCAAAAAGGGACTCTGTTTACCAGACATGTTGGTACCTGTTCTTTTGTCCTTTTCCTGCGTTACGCCGACTCCTGCAGGAGGAAGCGGGGAGAGGGGCACCATGTCTAGACATTCCAGGACCTGTTGGAGTTTGTGCTCAGCCCATTTGGCTATACCATCACAGACCACCAGAAACAAATCCAAACAGCATTAGGTTACTGTCTTTTCAGTACTTACAGACACAGTTTGCATACGTCGCACTAAATATCTTTACATCTCTCAGCAACATCTGCATTCTGTAGGTGTTAGGCATTCCTTAGCTTCAGTGTGGGAGGGAATACAGTCAAATGAAGAAAGAAAACATTTAACTTTGATCATAACCTTTTTCCATATGTTTTGCTAGTTTCAGCCTTTAAAGGCTCGGCTCAGTAAAGGCTTGATTCGGTTACCTAAACACAGGCATCTATCAGTGTTTGAAATGTCATAGACCACAAGAGATTATACCCACACAAGACTGTAAGATAAAATAGAAAACTATACCTTACTGGAAGGACAGCTGAAGGACATGGAGGACACTCTAGTTCATCTCAAATGCACTTACGTGCTGATGTTTACACAGCTCAAAACCACTCTAAGAGTTTCAGAAATATACACACACACATACACACACACACACACACACACACACACAAAAGAAAAAAAGTAGTAGTATGTGTTGTCATTTAAAGGGAAATGTTGCCTTAGATTAATCCTGTCTCTCTGAAGCTAGATCAAAGAATTCCTTTACTACAGATCTGATCTCAGTCTGTCAGGAGAGGTAAAAGCATTAACTTAAAGCAACTCTGTGTCTTTTATTTTGTAACTGGAGCAGATTTTAAGGATGCAGGCAGTCAGTTAATACAAGTCAGCTGACAACCATTCTTGATAACTCCATAAAGAACCAAATCCTTCCAGTAAAACTCTACAGTCCTATTTTGAAGCATGAAGAACAGGAAGCACATTAAGATTTTGGTAGCTGTGCAAATAACATTGAATATAAAGTTACCATAGAACAGTTTTTCCACTAGGGAATGAAGAAGGATTAATGGAAAAGTATCAAGACAGGATATGATAAAATCTGAATCTCTTTTTTTTTTTTTTTTTTTTTTTTTTTCCCCTCGCAGTTAGTCTGTAGCTTGCAATCGAGAGACATCCCTCTCCTGGTATATCAAATATATTTATCCATATAATCAGTCATTTTCAAATAAAGCTGAGGTTGGCCTTGAATCTGGACTGTAGACACAGGTGTTGTTTTTCCTCAGGGTTTACACTGCCTGTTTGGGAGAGGAGAGGCTGGAGAACAGCCCTGAAGATAGATATTTGAGTGTGCTGGTCAACGGCAGTCAGCAGTGTGACTTGGCAGCCAAGAGGGCAAACCTCATCCTATAGTGCATCAAGCACAGCATAACCAGCAGGTCAAAAGTATTGATTGTCCTCTGTATTCAGTCCTGGTATGGCCTCACCTTGAGTATTGTGTGCAGTTCTGGGCCCCACAACTTAAGAATGTGAAGGTACTCAGATATGTCCAGAGGAAAGTGACAAATCCAGAGGAAGGGCTGTTCTGTGAGGAGTCGCTAAGGACTTTGGGCTTGTCTAGTTTGGAGAAAAAATGGTTGAGGAGTGACCCCATTGCTCTTTACAGCTTCCTGAGGAGAAGTGTGGTATCTAGTGATAGACCTGTGGGAATGACTCAAAGCTGCACCAGCGTGGTTTAGACTAGACATTAGGAAACATTTGTAGGCTGAGAATGTCATAAAATACTGGAACAGGTTTCCTAGAATGTGGTCAATGCCTCAAGTCTGTCCGTGCGTAGGAGGCATTTGTGCAATGTCCTTAATAACGTGCTTTAACTTTTGGTCAGCTCGAAGTTGTCTGGCAGTTGGAGTAGATGACCATTGTAGGTCCCTTACAACTGAAATTATTCCTTTTCTTTTCTTTTCTTTTCTTTTCTTTTCTTTTCTTTTCTTTTCTTTTCTTTTCTTTTCTTTTCTTTTCTTTTCTTTTCTTTTCTTTTCTTTTCTTTTCTTTTCTTTTCTTTTCTTTTCTTTTCTTTTCTTTTCTTTTCTTTTCTTTTCTTTTCTTTTCCTTTTCTTTTCTTTTCTTTTCCTTTTCTTTTCTTTTCTTTTCTTTTCTTTTCTTTTCTTTTCTTTTCTTTTCTTTTCTTTTCTTTTCTTTTCTTTTCTTTTCTTTTCTTTTCTTTTCTTTTCTTTTCTTTTCTTTTCTTTTCTTTTCTTTTCTTTTCTTTCTTTTTTTCTTTTCTCTTTTCTTTTCTTTTCTTTTCTTTTCTTTTCTTTTCTTTTCTTTTCTTTTCTTTTCTTTTCTTTTCTTTTTCTTTTCTTTTCTTTTCTTTTCTTTTCTCTTTTCTTTTCTTTTTCTTTTCTTTTCTTTTCTTTTCTTTTCTTTTCTTTTCTTTTCTTTTCTTTTCTTTTCTTTTCTTTTCTTTTTTCTTTTTCTTTTCTTTTCTTTTCTTTTTCTTTTCTTTTCTTTTCTTTTTCTTTTCTTTTCTTTTCTTTTCTTTTCTTTTCTTTTCTTTTCTTTTCTTTTCTTTTCTTTTCTTTTCTTTTCTTTTCTTTTCTTCTTCTTTTTTTCTCTTTTCTTTTCTTTTCTTTTCTTTTCTTTTCTTTTCTTTTCTTTTCTTTTTTCTTTTCTTTTCTTTTCTTTTCTTTTCTTTTCTTTTCTTTTCTTTTCTTTTCTTTTCTTTTCTTTTCTTTTCTTTTCTTTTCTTTTCTTTTCTTTTCTTTCCTTTTCTTTCCTTTTCTTTTTTCTTTTCTTCTTTTTCCCTTCCCTTCCCTTCCCTTCCCTTCCCTTCCCTTCCCTTCCCTTCCCTTCCCTTCCCTTCCCTTCCCTTCCCTTCCCTTCCCTTCCCTTCCCTTCCCTTCCCTTCCCTTCCCTTCCCTCTCCTTCCTCTATCCTCCCCTCCCCTAAAAATAATGAAGTCTGTCTGTTGTTTATCAATACTATTTGCCTGAGTATGTCTCCAGCAATGACACTGAGATTTGTCCCTTAATTACATAGCATGATTGCAAATAGGGTATGTATTGCACTGAAAAAAAAAAAAAAGGCAATTATTTCACAGTAAGGGTACAAAACTAAAATTTCTAAAGTATTTTGGTGGCAGTTGAAATAAAAATTATATCTATTTTGATGTAGTTTTGGTGTTCTGTTTGTTTTGTGCCTTTTTTTTTTTTGTTTGTGGGTTTTTTTCTTGTTTTTCCTGTTTTGTTTTTTTTTCCCTTCTGGAACCATGACAATATATTCTTTTCATTTTTTTGTATGATGTCCATATGTTTATGGACATGATATGTAAACGATATAACTGTGCTGTGAATTAAAAATTTACCCAAGTTCTCAGGCATAATCATATAAGCAGGTTACCTCTATCATCAGAGTAGAGTATGCGAGAAAAAAAAGGATGAATGAAGCTGTTGCTTCCATTCCTGCACAAGAAAAAAAGTAAGGAGAGTGAAACAACAAAGCTCAGAGGATGTCAGCCTAGAGAAGGAATTAATATACACCAGAGAATACTGAGAGTAGTTGGTTGAAAAGATGTTTCCACCAGCATCAGGCAAAGAGAATCAATTCTTAACTATTGTTCAAGGCTGAGAGTATGGGCAAAATACAGCAGTTCAGGACAGATATATCAGTATATGTTAGTGATTCATCCACCAATAAAATCAGAGCTATTGGTTCACATAGATTATAAAGTAAATAGTAATAATAAAGATTGTGACAACAGGGCAAAGTGGAATGTCTGAAAAAGTAAACAATGTGTGTTAATGCTGTTCTCTGAAAGAGTAAGGACAAAACCCCAACATTTAAGCAAATCCAGAAAACGTGAATGTTGTCTGACTGAAGCTTACAATAAAGTCTCTGATGTTGGTTTTGGTTTTTTTTTAATAAAAATATCAAATGTAGTTTGGAAAGGAGTGCTAGGTAAATTCAGGTTAAAAGTCACTGTTTTAATATAATTCATTTCAGCGAATATGCTGTAGTGGAAGTTCTACTCCCAAGATGCTTCTGAGATTAATTGAGTAGATCTAAGAGAGCTAGAAAGTTTCCAGAGTTTGTAATGGATGATGTTTTAATTTAGCTTAGAGAGTTTAAATTATGCAGTGAGACATTTTGGCAAGGTTTTCAGGGAGTAAGAAGAAAGAAGTACACCAAAGACTTAAATTAGTCTAACAAATGTTCTGTGCATTAGACAGAGAGACATTAGTCCTTCACTCTTTGGTACCCTCAGTGTAACCATGTAACTGGAAGGAGAATTCTGCTTTAGCAGCATCCATGTTGCACATTTCCAAATAACTATATCAAACATGACACAGCAGAAGCCTATGCTGAGTGTGAATCACTACAACACAGATCCAGGTGAAACTCAACTGGTGTTACAAACACGATTACAATGCAGGTTTTAGAATATAAATGAAATTATTTATATTGCACATTTTTGACAAAAAAAAGAAAAAAAATCTTTTTTCTGTTTTAAATGCATATTATTTGTGTGTCAAACTAGAATGGAGAAGTCTGAAATCTGCAATTAAAACCTGTTTAGAACTACATGAATCATAGATAACAAACTAAAAAAATGTTATTTTCACAAAAGTTACAGAGAAATTATTTAAATAACTGCATAAAAGGAGACAGCTCTATGTGTAAAAAAAAAACAATTTCTTTCAAGTAAAATATCAGAACAAATCTGATACTGCCATTTCAGCACCAAACTGCCTCTCTCCAGCTATTTACAGTGCAATTTGGATCCCAATTTCAGTGAAGTTCTGAAATATTTTTCTGTCATGCTGTTTCAAAGAGTTGTAAGGGTTTTATGAAACTTCAAACACAGCTGCATTCAGGGGAGTAGGGATAGGAGGAAAGCAACCAGTACCATTGCCCAAGGCCATAGACAGTAGGAGGCTATGTTGGATAGAAGTACAATCACTCCATCCTTGGATAGAATGAGAAAGAAATCCTTCCTGTCGTGTCTTCCCAGGTCTCACTGAGTCATCTCTGTCCTCAAATCTTCCTTGGCTCTGGAAATCTGGGGAGAAAAGTGTGCTAATGACCTTAGCATCTGAAAAATGCCTTTAGAGGCAGTTTTCCTATTTTCTTATGTTACAAATATAATTTAAATAAGTTAAATATTTGGTAAGTATGGAAAACAAATAGTTACCCACAATTCAGTACCATAAATATTTCCAATTAACATTTTAGCATGAAGCATATGGTTGAGAATGTAGGTTCAATTCAAGTGGAACACCATTTGGGATTTAACTGATAGGTATTCGGTAGAATTCTACAGCATGTTTAGCAAACAGCAGCAAAAAATGTGTGACCAATTTAATCAGTGTGTGCATTGGGAGTGGCTATAAATATGTTTCTAATGAATACCCAACTACCCTTGTGAAATCAACATTTATGTGCTGCTTTGTCTCTCCTTGTTCCACCTGCCTCCTGAACATTGCAGTCTGTGGGTACTCATTGATGAAAACAAAGTCAAACAAACAAAAGCAAAACCTACATGCAAGGGCAAGAGAGGAGCTCTTGCAGTTGAGCAATCTGACAGAAAAGAAGGCAGGTGACCTGATGACTGAATTTTGCTAGATTAGCATACACACACATGCACACAATCATTTGCATTTGTTAATGTGTAGAGCAGTGCTGAAGCTTCTCTTGCCTCTAGAGCTTTTCAAATCTTCATTCTAACCCACAGATTAGACTAATGATGGGTGAGGCTTCAGGGAAGTGATCCACAGGCTTTGTTTCTCTGAGATAAACAGTCCAAATATCGATGTGATCCTACTGGGAGTGAGGAAAGGATTTATGCCACCACTCTGCTAGATCTCTGATAGAAGAGGATCAATGTCTGTAGACTGACTTCCTGTATTGAATATCATGAAAGATTTGTCCCGGATCTGTTGCCATAATGCCAACAGCCTTTTCCTGAACTGTGGTGTACTTCTATGGTCTTGTTAATAGAGCATTATTCTGTTTATTATGAATAACAGAGAACTATTTTGAAAGTCTATTTTGATGTTACAACAAAAGCTAGTGGTGCTGAAGTAATTTCTGGTACTCAGAAAACACAGCATAACACTTGCTGTGTAGTTGCGAGCTGGAGTAGGGAAAGGAGAGGGCTAAGTATCTGTTGAGGAATGAGCCTGTGCTTTTCATATTCACTGACATTAAACAAAATGTTCTTGCTCTGCAGAAGAACTTAATCAATCAAGAAATGATTTTAAGTACCCTTAAAATCACTTGTTGTCTCAATTTTAGATGCTAATGCAGTGATTCATGTAGCTTCAGTACTGTAGGTTGCAATCAGTCTTTCCAGTAACTAAACACAATCCCTTTAACTAACATCCTGTAAAATCCACATTAAGAGACTGCAAGCCTACTTCATTAATGTTTCCATTAATCTACCATTCACCTGTTAGACAGGAGCAGTGCTAGACATCTGTGGGCCATTTTATGCAGATTTTACCCCTTACATTTCTAGAACACATCATAGTAATAACTTGCTGTGCGTTGTTGCAAACATGTCTGACACATTTCTATCTTTATCTGATTTTAAAAAGCCAACAAAAAGTTCTGGGGAACAGCTTCATATTTAAAAATTTTCTGAAGCATTTAAACCATCTTATTTTAGGAAAAAATATGAGATATAGTTTGACAGCTTGTATGACAAGTTTTAACCCAATGGGATTTTACAAAGCAGATAAATTAATCCTGAAAATCCAGGTTTATAACAGAAAGCCTAATAGGTTCTTACCTGTATTGCTAGCGAGAGCTGTTAGAATACTAACACACGTTTTAGAAAGCCTTTCAAAATGTTTTACTTTCAAAATTCAAACTTTAAAATAGTTTAGTAGCCAAGACTCAAAGGTACAGCTTTGGGAAGGAGAAAAATTCCTGTATTAGATTTTTTTGTACAATTAATTTTATTACACAGAAACATATTCAAATAATGTTTTAAATAAAATTCAGATTAATAAATAAAACCCTTTCATTTCTATTCAACATTCCAACTAAAGATCTTGGGAACCTTTGCAAATATTAATGATCTTAGGCTCTCAACCATTATGTGGAACATGATTGCTGTCATTTTACAAACTAATAAACTGAGTCACACAGTGAGGGTGACTCAAGTATTACACTTCTTCCCCATTCAACTTCCACCATGCATTTCAGTAATTACTTACTCATTGCCCCGAATTCACATGAAAATTAATTGTATTCTCATTCATCTAAGAGATTTATTTGTCTGTTACTTATCTGGAATTTTTGCTCTCCATTCCATGTTTCAGGAGGCATGCAGGAATGTACTGTAATAGGCAGTAGGGAGCATTAAGTATCTAGATTAAACAGATTTCAAAATACAAGCATTCAAAGGCTGGTGGTCACTCCACCTTGCTTATGAGCTATCTAAACCAGTAATTTAGCTGCTTTGCACTTCTATTTAGCAGTTTCTTTTTTTATTTTCCCCTGTTTGTTAGCTTAGGTAGCACCTCAGTTTGGCAAAGTGAGTTAATTTCAATTAGCACATTACTTTTGTGGAATACTAGAAAGGGTTTTTTCTGTTTGTTTGTTTGGGTTTTTTTGTATAAACTTATGCAAAAAAACCCTCAGGCATATCACAGGTATTTCCATAGCCCTGGCATTTCTCAACGGTATGATACCTTTGTTCAAGGCAAAATCCCTCACAGACAAGTGTTAATGAGAAGAATAGGATCATGGAATCATAGAATTGTTAGGGTTGGAAGGGACCTCAAGGATCATCTCGTTCCAACTCCTCTGCCACGGGCAGGGACACTTCACAATAGATCAGGTTGCCCAGAGCCACATCCAGCCTGGCCTTAAAAACCTCCAGGGATGGGGCCTCAACCACCTCCCTGGGCAACCTGTTCCAGTGTCTCTCCACCCTCAGGTGAAAAACTTCCTAACATCCAATCTGAATCTACCCATTCTGATAGGATAGGATAGGATAGGATAGGATAGGATAGGATAGGATAGGATAGGATAGGATAGGATAGGATAGGATAGGATAGGATAACTCATTTTTTCCTAGTTTTGTTTTACATCTAAAGGACATGAAATGGCTTTGACTGTTGTAGCTGATATTTTTAATCTCACATTTACTTCCTATTCTTATTGGTGACACAGCGTGAAAGTCTGCTGCCTACTCTGCACTTCAGCCCTCTTAAGTCCATTACATAATTTCCAAAGAGTCCAAAAAACTCTGTCTTTACTACTAAATCAAAGTGAAATGATAACTCAATCTTTGTTCACTGATTCAAATGACTTGGACACTCTTAACTAGCTACAAAAACTTGAACTTTCTTAAGTAAAAGAATAAAGTAGGAAAAAAATAAATAAAATCTCTCTCATCTCCCTATACATATCTATGGGTACAAATACTGTACATTTGGATCATTTCCAGTGTGCAGAAAGGCAGCACTGTTAGATTTATTCCACCTATAAACTACAGAGCTGTGTCCATGTTAAGAGAGTATTTGATTCTATTCAGTAATTGCCACCCCATCATCAGTGTTTGTGAAGCAATTTGTGGCACAACAAGAAATTCTGCCTCACTACCAGACTTTCCAGCTATTGTAATTTCCCCAAAGACATAAGAGATTTATTTTACTCAGCTATAGCACTTGAGAGATTTATCTGTGCTGGACACTGTACAACTGCTAAATTACATTCCTGAATTACATAACAAATCAGACCTTTTCCCTTCCTTCCTTCCTTCCTTCCTTCCTTCCTTCCTTCCTTCCTTCCTTCCTTCCTTCCTTCCTTCCTTCCTTCCTTCCTTCCTTCCTTCCTTCCTTCCTTCCTTCCTTCCTTCCTTCCTTCCTTCCTTCCTTCCTTCCTTCCTTCCTCCCTTCCTTCTCCCCTTCTCTCCCTTCCTTCCTTCCTTCCTTCCTTCCTTCCTTCCTTCCTTCCTTCCTTCCTTCCTTCCTTCCTTCCTTCCTTCCTTCCTTCCTTCCTTCCTTCCTTCCTTCCTTCCTTCCTTCCTTCCTTCCTTCCTTCCTTCCTTCCTTCCTTCCTTCCTTCCTCCCTTCCTTCTCCCCTTCTCTCCCTTCCTTCCTTCCTTCCTTCCTTCCTTCCTTCCTTCCTTCCTTCCTTCCTTCCTTCCTTCCTTCCTTCCTTCCTTCCTTCCTTCCTTCCTTCCTTCCTTCCTTCCTTCCTTCCTTCCTTCCTTCCTTCCTTCCTTCCTTCCTTCCTTCCTTCCTTCCTTCCTCCCTTCCTTCTCCCCTTCTCTCCCTTCCTTCCTTCCTTCCCCCTTCTCTCCCTTCCTCCTTTCCTCTCTCCTTCCCTTCCTCCCTCCTTCCCTCCCTTCTTCCTTCCCTTCATTCTTTCCTCTGAATTCCTTCCTTCCACATTGAAAAGCACTTAAGAAAAATGGGAATGTATGTGAGTCTAAATAAATGTTCACAGCACCACACTGTTGTTGTGTTCCTTCAGGGCTCCATTGTATTGACACTCTGGTGCACACTGTCATTTACAATGCACTCAGTCATTCAGTGGATCATATGATAATCTGAATCTTATGACTTACAGTAGTCCATGTGTCAGTCACTCCAGCTGACAGGGATTTTTCTTTTTTTTTCGAGCAGCCAGTAAGAGCTGTCAAAGTGTTAGAAAGATGATGTCATTGTTCCAACCACATTAAACAAAAATGTTTTCAGAATTTCTGTGGCTCATCTCCTGTCACTGGTTACCATCTACCTGTCGAGTGGCTAAGAACTTGAGGAAAAGTAAGATGAGAGCACAATAAAAAGCATTTCTAAATATTGTTGGACTAGTGTAATTGCTCATGGCTGTTTAAAGAGGACAATTTTTCATTCTCAGGTCATGTTTTACTATTGTCTGGGTTTTTTTTCTGTCCTAAAACATTACAGAGAAACAAATTATCTTCAGAAATCTAAATATATGCATTTATAAAACATCTGCAAAAAAAGGATTATATCAGAATAAATATCATTATTTCACTCAGCACCCCTTCCACATTTGTAAAATGTCACTCTTACATCCCCTTTTTTTCCCAGTGATTGTTTTATGCTGTCCAGAATCTCTTCAAGCTGGTTTAAATTGATTTCCAAAAGCAACTGACTGCTCACACTTTATACTATGTTATGCTGAAACTCTTGTTTAGGGACAAGAATGAATCATAGTGTAAAAGCAGATCTATCAAGTCAAGAATTCATTGTTAGTATAAATGATATTTTACCATAGTAATTCAAGAACAATTTTTCATGTAGGTCTAATTTTACAAGAAAATAAAAAGGCATAATAACGCAGCTGTAAGTGTGGTGTGGAGAAAAAAAAGTCTCAATATGATTAATAACAACTAAAATTACAACACTCTTATTAAATTCTATCTTTTTTTTTTTTTTGTATAATGCCTACCCTTCCACTGTTGGTTTGTTTGGGGTTTTTTTTTTGTTATTTTTTCATTTTAAACTACTGACTACTCAAAGTAGCTACTTAAAGTAGCCTTGGACTGCTAGAGAGGACAACATCTCAAGTTGTCAGCTTATCCTCCTCCCTGTGGCAGGAATATTTTGTTAATTTTGGCAGATTCTTTCTCACTACAATCCACTTGGGGTCATTTTTATATATTTGCTAAATTTCTTTAATGTATTAGAGCCACGAGGACGATTAGGGGACTTGAGCATCTCCCCTATGAAGAGATTGAGAGCCCTGGGGCTGTTTAGTCTTGAGAAGAGAAGACTGAGAGGGGATCTGATCAATGTCTATAAATATGTGAGGGGTGGGTGTCAAATGGAGGGGGCCAGGCTCTTTTTGGTGGTTCACAGTGGTAAGACAAGGAACAATGGGTTCAAACTTGAACACAGAAGATTTCACCTCAACATGAGGAGAAACTTCTTTACGGTGAAGGTGACAGAGCACTGGAACAGGCTGCCGAGAGGGGGTTGTGGAGTCTCCTTCTCTGGAGACTTTAAGAACCCCCTGGATGCATTCCTGTGCAGACTGCCCTAAGTGATCCTGCTCTGGCAGGGGGGTTGGACCTGATGATCTCTTGAGGTCCCTTCCAACCTCTGATATACTGTGATACTGTGATAGTGTGATTTACTCTGTCTTCATTAGTTAACAGCTCCATGTTATATTCAAGTTTTCTGTATGTGGTGGATTTTATGCATTAGATAATATTTTTGTTCTTTGTTACCCCTAATCTAGTTTTGCCCAGATAGAGATTTGCATTGCTGTAACAGACTGTGGCTGTGTTCTTAATAGAGAGATGAGCCATGAGACATTTATAGCTCTGCAGTTGTGCCACCCTTTGCCCCATCCTGTGTCAGTGCACCTCTGAAGTGGTCCTCCCAGGCCTTTGCTCTCATACCAGCACTGTATTTCTGTACATCATTACGTCAGAGCAAAAAAATCTTTCCTTCTGTGTAGAGTGACTGTTTATTAATACTATCTTTATACAGCTAAGGATATATCACACAAAGTAAAACAAATCAGCCATAAACACCTAGCCAGTTAGAGAAATTGCAGTCACAGTTAACCAAGAGAAACGATGTTGCAGGCAGATCAAGAAAGGCTCAAGCAGAGCAGATCTGGCAAGCCTCACTCCTGCAAAGCATGAAGACTCAGTGCAAAACATATGGCCTGCTATTAGTAATGACAATACTATATTACAGGGCACACATACATACATGGGACATGTATCACAGGGTAGCAAAAGTCAGACATTGTTTCAGGCACACAAAGCTGGGTGTGCAGCAACATGGAACAGGGTTAATATTTCATCTGTTCTAGTCTTGTGTGATGTTGCTGAGGAGACTGATGGTGAATTTGCAGCTGATTCTGGTTAATGCAAGGATCAAAGATCTAAGTGCAGACCTTTTATAATTTTGCATGTGCTTAAAATCATTCTGGAAACTGTATAATAAAATCTTTTGTGAAACAAACCCAGAGGTGTTGATGTAAATGGTTCTAAAATGTTCTGAATGAAAAAAAACAACCTGTTTTGGATTCTGATACATTGTACCGGGGCCATGATCTGATTAAAGAAACCTCGGTTCTGGTCATTTTGTACAGTATAATTATACCATTATTTCAGAGTATCATGGACCATCAGGTGGCATTTCAGCTATGGAGATGCTGTCTTTTCTAAATCAAAATAAAAAGGACTTCTTTTTTAATTAATTGTGAGAGTGATGTGGGCTCCTTCTGTCTTTTTCTCTTTCTTTCTCTATTTGTGTCTCTCTGTCTTCCTCTTTCCTGAGTGCAACAACTCATCCAATAAGGAATAAAATAACCTGTGTATTGAAAGATGGCTCTGTGCATCCATAGCTCCTGATGAGGCATTTGTGACATTTCTTATTTTTTCTTAACGTATGAATTCATCCTTATCACTGATGTAATTTTACATAACATTAAACATCCATCTTCAATAAGTTTCTTCTTTGTGGAAAAAACCTCATATGTCCTATCTATTTGTTGTTAGGTTTTACCAGCTATGACTGAGCTCCCTAAGGATGTAAACATACTACCTGAACAAATTTAATGCACTGAAAATGAATGTTCCTTACATATACACCCCCACCATATCTGAATAAACCTGCTAGAACTGGTAGAGGTGACATGCATGGAGGTTACCTCTTTGTCAACATTAAATGAAATCTACATGTAAACTTAATGTTTAAATGCTTTTCTCACAATTTCATTCTGTGTTATTTTGAGTTTTATGTAGGGTTTTTTTTGGTAGGTTGGTTGGGTTGGGATTTCTGGTGTTGTTTGTTTGGTATTGTTTTGGTTTGTTTGCTGTTGTTGGGTTTGCTTTTTACTTTCATGGTAGTTAAAGTTGCAAAACAGTAAGAAACAACAAGAAGAACATTATTCTTAAACCTGGCAGAGGTGAGTCACCCAAACCTGAGGCTGAAATGACAACCACATCAGTCCCTGACACAAACGAGCTGCCAGGAATCTTTTCTGCAAGACATTCAGTGAGATATCAAAACGTTGGAAATATAATGCTCCTACTAACATTTCTTGTTGAATTAATGCATGCCCAAGTGAGTTCTTCTGAAATGCTGCAATTGTATATTAGGAAAAAAAATTACAAACAACCAAACAAAAAAACAGCCAAGAAGCAGTAAAGCATCATACTTATTAGGACCCAATTTGCCACAGCAGCAGTCAAGTGCTTCAGTCTCTCCCAGTGGCAATGGGGAGGGAGGACTGGGGATAGAGAAACTTAGATTAAATTCATAGTGCAGTGCACATTTAGAATTCAATATTGACAGCTCTAATTACACACACCTTTCCATCACAAGTTCATTAACTAAGAGGAAAATGCTAGAAATAACAGTATCAACTTATTACATAAATAATAAATAAGTGCAGAGCCACGTATTTCAGAGTTGCTGACCTTTCCCCTTTCTATCTGGCAAGGCTGCACATGCTATTCCCAGTACTTTTGTTTATTTTTCAAATTAGAAGAAGCAAAAAAGCTGGCTGGATATGAGTCTGACATTCAAAATATAATCTTAAAATGTTATAGTCAGAGTGCTGGGTATGATATACTTTTAGGGCATTGCCTTCCAGCAAATTTACAAAACAAAGAATCTCAGATACTCTTCAGGCTTCCTCTAAAACAAATAAAGAAAAATAAGCAACTTGAGAAGGCAAATATTTTAGAATAGGCTTAAGTTTTTAATGGAAATAATTAATTCTCTCCATCAGTGAGAACTCAGATGGCCAAATGATGTTCGAGGTGAATACTGCTCCTTTAGAAGATACCACTAGAGTTAAAACCAATGCTCCTTCAGTGAAAGGCCCTGATAAATCTGATGTGTCCACCCAGACAGACATATATTGGAAAGGTTCTTTGGTACAGGTGGTAGCTTGCAATGAATGCCTAGACTATTCTCCTAATGTAAAAGATTCTTCTCCTAATGTAAAAGTAACTATCTGTAAAAAAGTGTGTGGACAGTTTGTTGACAGGTGTTGTTGAAGGTTTGTTGACAATCTGTTCCACCAGGTTGCAAGAAACTGTTGCAAGGCTACACAGGAGCCAAGATGGAGATTGGTGGGTGGCTTCAAAACCACTCAGAAAGAAGCATCTTGGATTCTGGTGACCCAAAAGAAAAGAAAAAAAAAAAAAAGTAGGACTCTGCTTCATCCTGCAAACTCTATCACCATCAAAAAGATATATGAAGTTTTAATACCTATAGATCATAGAATTGTAGAATGTTAGAGGTTGGAAGGGACCTCTAGTGATCATCTAGTCCAACAACCCTACCAAAGCAGGATCGCCTATGGAAGGACATACAGGAATGCATCCAGGTGGGTTTTGAAGGTCTCCAGTGAAGGAGATTCCACAAACTCTGTGGGTAACCTGTTCCAGTGCTCCATTGCCCTCACAGTAAAGAAGTTTCTCCTCATGTTGAGGTGGAACTTCCTGTGTTCCAGCTTATACCTGTTGCTTCTGGAGCTATTACTGGACACAACCAAAAAGAAACCATCACCTTCGTCCTTGAGAAGACTGAGGGGATTTTCTCAGTGCTCTTAAATATCTAAAGGATTGTGTCAAGAGGATGGGACCAGACTCTTTCAGTAGTGCCCAGTGACAGGGTAAGGGACAACGGGCACAAACTAGAACACAGGACCTTTTGTATGAACATAAAGAAAAAATCTTCATTTTGAGGGTGATGGTGGACTGAAATAGGCTTCCCAGAGAGTTAGTTGAGTCTTTGTCTCTGGAAAATTTCAAAACCTTCTTGGACAGGATTCTGTGCAATGTGTTTTAGGTGAACCCATTTTAACAGGGAGATTGGACTAGATCTGGCCCTTACCATTCTGTGATTTCTCAGCACAAGATCAAAGGAATACCTACCTGTAGGACATTAAAAGTACTTAAGGTGTCTATGCAATTGCATGTTTCAGCCAGAGTTCAAATGCAGTGTTTTACAGCACTGGAAAAGGATGCTATAGTCAGTTAATTTTAAATGTGATTCCCACCAGCACAAGAGCTGGTAGAAGCAATTCATCAGCATATTCAAAGTCAAGCAAGTGAGATAACTCACTCAGCCAAGTTACAATTCAATTCACAAGTTACAGACAAGGGATGCACTGTAAGGTATTATTCCACCATATTAACCATGAATTCTTAGTAAGACCAGATTATGCATTGTGCCAACAACTATAGTTTTTCTGTAAGTGATCACATGTAGAAAGTTCTAAACCTCATCAGTACAGGCACAGCCCCTTGCCTTTACTCCCTGAGGCTAGTTCTGTATCTTTAGTTTTGTGAAATTTGTTGGATTTTGAACCCTTACAAAGCATGGATATATTTCTTTTGATCAACATGTCTCCAGAGAGATTAAAGCCTTATTGTGATTTAGGCTATGAATTAACTACTGCATAATCTGGCTTGTTTCTATGATCAATTTGAGGACATTTTATTCACATCAGCTATAAGATCACAGACATTCCTCATATAATAAATTACCTGTGATAAGGAAGTGTGCCAGGAAATTGGAAGAAAAGGTTACTGGTGCATCTTTTTCATCACCATGCAAGACCGCTGGTGGAGAGTCCAAATAAGGCTGATGCATGCCTTGGTCAGCAAAGAATTCCTTGTTTGATTTTCCATTTAATAAACATTTATTCAAAATTTCATAAAATACTAAAGTATTCTAAAACTGCCATGGATGGAGTCTACAGTCATTTAGATTTTTAATAATTTGGACACATGAATAATTTGTAACACAAGCCTTTTACGTGCATTCGTGGAGACCATGCTGCAATTTCACTGCTCGTTTTACAATACCACTTCTATGTATGAGGCAGTTTGAATGATTAAATTATGAATGTTAGTAACAGGAATAAGGTCTTAAAAGGAGAAATATGAATCAATCCTTATTGAGATGTAAAACAGTATTTTATCTACGGAATAAGGCATGTCACGTATATGACATTTTTCTCTTTATACAAACAGTGGATTGTAGAACTTCACAAGCTAGTAAAAGTTTCTACCTTCAAAAATTTCCAAGTCTTTGCTGTATCTTAAGAAAAAATAATCCTTTTATAGGCATTATGAATATTTTAATATGCATATGATCCAGCTTCTCACAGCTAGTTTCAGGATTCAGCTGTAGCTGTGCAGTCTGTTTGTTATATCTCATACTGAATATTTTTTTTCTTCTCATTCCAGATATTATTCGTTATAAAGCACATTTCTCAATAGGTCTGTTAATGTTCTGACATGCCAAAGACTATTCTGCTGAGATAGTCTGATACTTGGAGGAAGGATACTGATTTTTATTAAAAAGATTGAGCACCACTCACCTAGCAGAGTTTCATATTTTGTTTATCTACCAGCCTTTATGTTATCTAACAGGCACTAAGTTCTTGCCAAAGAGCATTCAAACAATTTAGAATCATAGAATCATAGAATCAGTCAGAGTTGGAAGGGACCACAAGGATCATCTAGTTCCAAACCCCTGCCATGGGCAGGGACACCTCACACTACATCAGGCTGGCCAGAGCCTCATCCAGCCTGGCCTTAAACACCTCCAGTGGTGGGGCCTCAACCACCTCTCTGGGCAACCTGTTCCAGGGTCTCACCACTCTCATGGTCAATTATTTTCAAGTTAGGTTGCCTGGAGGTGCAATTCTCCTTTTTTAGATTTGTTTTGGTTTGTTTTGCTTTTTGTTTTTAGTGTGGTTTTTTGGTTCGTTTTGGTGGGGTTTTTTGTTTGTTTGTTTTGTTTAATATAATGGTATCCATGAATGTCTAGCAGACAAGAAGCTTTTTTATGTTCTGACCATTTATAAATGATGGAGAAATGCTGCTCTCTTACTAGGAACAGATGGTTGACAGAATAATATCCTAGGTCTTCTGTATAAGTGCGTAGATAGGTAGTCTACAGTGTTGCTTGTTTCCAGAAAGAAACACCTTTGTTAATCAGTGAATTTCCTATTGCAGTACTATATATTTTTCAGATGAAAGCACCGGCCTCAATTTCTTTTTTTGGAAGTGATTAAGTGCAGCAGGTTTAAAGAAACATCTGATTTCTTTAGCTCATAGATAATAACAGGAGCCCCTAAATGTTGCAGAGACAGACTAACTGGATTCTTCATTCCAAGCCCATTCAGGGCTTTACTTTAAGTGAACTTTTTTTCTGCATTATGTGGAGATGTTTTCTGGCAGGATGTCTCTGTCTCCAAAGTAAATAATACAATCACAGTTCAAAATTTCTTATAAAGATGTATTGTTTGAAATGTCTACTTCTGAGTTGTTTTGGGTTTTTTTTTAATATTTCAAGTGTCCTAGTAGAATAGAAAATGAAAGCCAAAACTGTAAGTCTGTGCAATGCATTCAAAGTATATTTTCCCAAATATTTGCAGATTTGTTTATTCTTAGGTAATTTGGCTTTGAAAGACGTAAGCTGGTGTGTGGGCAAGTCCCAGATTCAGAGCTGCAACAGCTTTGTATTTATTCCCAGGTTAGATTCAGTTTCACCAAATCTTCATACAGATTGTATGTGCTCATATAATTACATCAGTAGTGCCTCTAAAAGCTGTTTCTCCTTTTAAATATGCAAAATTTATCAGTGATTAGTAAACACCTATTACCAGGTCTGTTAGAGAATATTGTCTCCTCATCAGGATAGGAGGATTTCATTTAATTTGTTCCAAAAGCTCAAGAGATTAAAGGTATAAGAACTTTAAGAAAATATTTTCAGTTTTCTTGTTTACAAGGTTTTCATCTTACAAAACAGTTCCTCAAATCTTCAGACATTTAAATTGATATATTTTTATGTTGATAAATGCTAGCTAATGATTATTCTTACCTTTCAGTAATTATGGAGTGATACTTTCACTCTTTGTATGAGAAATGAAAGGCTGAGTTGACAGAGTGCTATTGATCCTGTATTAGCAATAATTGATGGAGTGTCATGGGATGCCACGCCATTGGATGCCCCTACTTCCATGATAACACTAACCAGATTGTCAGCATTTTTTTTAGAACTCTGTGTGTGAGATAAAAAACACAGATAGATATAAAAATATATTTTTTTCAAAAGCTTTCTGTGAAGGAATATAGGAACTCAAGAAGAATACAAGACTGGATAAATCAACTGACATTAATTGCTCTAAGTGATAAAATCTTCAAAGAAATGACTTTGTTTTGTAGTTGTTTAACTGTGAACCTGTTCCATAAAATCACAGTATTTCAACTTATGATGTGAACCATATGTTGAGAAATGCTCAGATACTTGGACTTTTTGAAGTATAAAAGATACTAGTATCTGATTTCCTTTTGCTCCAATGAGGAACTTACATTTTGCTAAATATTTAAACATAGTCTAATATCTTCCTTAAGCATTTTATTGAATTTAAGTAATGAATTAAATGTTGAAATTCCAATCTGTCATGTATGCTTCCCTGGAGACCCTGATGAAGTTGGCCTATTGTTTGACTGCAGACACCACAGAAGAAGTGAGCTATAATACCCTTGCTATGGTCTTTCTGAATGATCTGTTGTTACAAATCCTTGTAGCCATGGAATGTCCCACTGATAGATGTCAGATGTACCTAGCATGTCTCACATGTTTGATACCTTCATGGAAACCAATATTACTGTATATCAGTGAAAGTGATTACTTTTGAAAATTCCTGTAAAATATTAGTGTTTTGAGTTCCTATGATCTACTAAAACTGTATCTTTTTCTATTATTCTTTCAAATACTGTCTTTCCTTCCTTCAACTTCATATACTTCCTTTACAACTTGAGTATGTGTGCATTGGTCCATAAGTGCAACTCAGTTATCTAGTCTTTCTTTATCTTTCATTTTAAAAGCAAATTTGTTTCAGTCGTATCACTAGCAGCCTCCATTTTCCTTGAGACTAAAACATGCAAACATGTCTATTTCCAGGGAATATACTCACTAATTTCTTTAATGTCATGTGAATGACATTTTTTTAAATTTCCCTCCACGTGGAGGTGATGAACACAGGTTGAATCCTTTTGACTTCATCCATAGTATCTTTCTAATGCATGCCAGAAAGCCAATGTGATCTCTGTGCTGGGATATGTTGGATGAATCACCTCTTAACGTTTTTTTGTCTGCAAAGCTTTAGAGAGCTACCATTTTTACTTTGCACAGCAACTAGCTGTTTCACTTGTACTTGAAAATCCAGAAAATAATGTCCGATGTGGAGGAGGAGTTGACTAGGATTTTGAATTAAAGAGGGGGTCTGTATAGATGACAGTGAAGCTGTACCTTTGACCACTTCACAAGCTCTGTTCCAACATTTATGTGCTATTTGGTATATAAGTAGCTTAGGATGTAAATTGAGTGTGATTAGACTATGTGTCTTTCTGTTTCCCTTCTTGGATTGCTGAAACACCTAGATATTCCCAAACCATGGCCACTAGGAAAGGCCTTATATTGAAGACAGCTGAAGTGTAACAAAGCACATGTATTCATTTCAAGCTAAGCAGGCACAGAAATTTGGTATTTGAAGAATCCAAATCAAACCTAAATTGCATTTCATATGTAATGATTTAAAACAAAACAAAGTTTAGTATTTCTCAGAGTATTCAATAAATTGAGATTGGATGAGACCAAAATTTTAATCTTTAGTTCACATAGGACATATGTTTTTCAAGTCTTCTAGATTCAAGTTTTCAGAGAATTTTTCTAGACAGTAAACCAGGATGTACTAGAGGAGGAAAGTATCTGTTTTGTCTTTTAGGAGAACATTTTTTTTTTTTTTTTGTGCCTTAGCTTCCTAATTTCAGTGTAGAGTTTACATCTCAGAAGGACTGGCAGAGGTAAGTTCTCTTCAGCCTCAGTTTAAGAAACCACATATCTTCAAAGGCCAGGACTTAAAACCTGCATCATGAACATCCAGGATTATATACTTTGAGGCCTAAATGTTCATCATCAAAACTTTTACATGTTTCATTTCATATTCCAAAGTTTGTACCTGAAAGTTGGATATTACAACACCTGTTTCTTTAGCTGAGCAAGTATGTTCACAAAAACTATTATGAGGTTACAATTTCAAGAGCTTATTTCTGTTCTAGTATCTTTTCTGTAAGTATTCTTCAGACAAAATAATAGGCGGTTGACCTTCTGTTCTGTGCCTGCACAACACACATGAAGAGTAACAAAATCTCTGTGGTGTGCTTGGATTTTAACAGTGAAGATTATTTCTCTGGTATGTAAAAACACAGTCATACTTGCACATTTTGACAGGGATCTTATACCTGCTAAGTAAGTTTAATTTTGAAAACACCACTTTAAGATGAGTCACATCCAGGAACTGCATTCTTATCCTATGTTAATTGCTTGAAATTTAGAAATAGATTTGGCTTTTTCAGTCACTTTTACTAAAAACTAAAGACTATTTCTTCTGTGTCCACATGTAAATATAACAGGGTTTTTTTTAACAGATATACCTATGCTCATGCAAGCACAGGTTTATCTGAATTGGTTTCAGCCTAATTTGCTTCCTTTTTTCATTCTGAAAATGTCATAACCTTGTCTTATTAGCATACCACAAGCCCTTTTCGTCTGCTATATGTTCTTTTCTTGAGGTTATGAAAGGTCATACATTTCCCTTGAAAGATACAACTATCAAAGCACCAGTTGTGTAAAGAGATATGGCATAACCATGGAACAATTCAGTGTGTCATTATCATAATCCATTGATAAAGGTCACAGCACCATGCTTCGCCTTGTTATCAAGATCAGAGTTCCTGAGTAATCCATTGGCAGTCACATGGTTTGGCTTTCATGGTCTCTAAATGTGCATCTAAGAGAAATAGCTTAACAACACTGCCAGAAAATCTCTTTGCATACTTTTACTTTGATTGGTCAGGAGATAGTTGTTAGACTTTGGAATGTGCTGCCCGGGGAGGTGGTGGAGTCACCATCCCTGGAGGTGTTCAAGAGGGGATTGGACGTGGCACTTGGTGCCATGGTTTAGATAGGCATGAGGTGTAGAGTGACAGGTTGGACTTTGTTGATCCTTGAGGTCTTTTCCAACCTTGTTGATTCCGTGATTCTGTGAGTAGTGCCATTTTTTTTTTTTTTTTGGTGTTGATATTTAACATTAAATAGTTTCTCTGAAATAAGCAGCACAAGATTCCTCAGCTTTTCACTAAAAGTCATTTTGAAAAAAAATGACATCACAAAAAGGGGGGAAAAATATGAAAGAATACTTACTGTATATCCTAATTGTGGTTCATCGTAAAATAAATTGCATCAGTGAATGTAATTTTTGCTTACTATCTTTACTTATGAGAATGGTTTTATGTGTTGGATTGTGTTATTTTTCTGTAGCATATCCAGGTGCAAATGAAAATAAAAGGTAACTAATTACAACTAACTGAAAGGAGGTTGTAGTGAGGTGGGTGTTGGCCTCTTATCCCAAGTAACTAGCACTAGGACAAGAGGAAATGGCCTCAAGTTGCTTTAGATTGACTATTAGGAAAAAATTCTTTATTGAAAGAGTGGTCAAGCACTGGAATAGGCTGCCCAGGGAAGTGGTGGAGACACCATACCTGGAGGTGTTAAAAAATTTTGTAGAGGTGGCACTTCAAGGACATGGTTTAGATATCGTGGTAATGTTGGGCTGATGGATGGTTGGATCTGATAATCTTGGAGGTCTTTTCCAAGTTTAATAATTCTATAATTCTACGGTTAGTTGTAACTTTGTTTTCACTGAGGCAATTCAATATCAAAAGGTGATTGTTTTCCTTATTTCCTTCTTTTAATAATTGCAGATGTATTCCTTTTTTCCCTGAGCTTTATCCTACTAAAAAGAATTTCACCATAAATACTTTCAAATAGTGAAACATTAGAAGAAGACAGCCCTCCAATAAATTTTGTCTTTCTTGAAGATAAGTTCTTTACAATGTCCATGCAATCTACTTGTGTTGGTCAGGCTTTGTATGAAAAAGCTAGATTTAAAAATCAGATTCAATAATGATTTTTTTACATAATTAATGGGGTGATTGAAATTAATTTCTAAACCATATCTAAAATGAATATAAAATTTTTATTCTGTACAAAGTTTATAACAGTTTTACAAATAGTTTAAAAGCTTTTCTTTCTGCTTTTACATATTTCAGCCCAAGTACATTCTACCTGCTAGAGTCTGTCTGCTTTAGTCTTTGGAAGTCTAACAGGTTAAGGCACTTTAATAAGTTAACCTACCTGTTTCCTCCAACATAGAAGTGAGGGAAAGTAACACACACCAAAAAAAAACCCCAAACCCCTGGGTTGAAATAATGAGTTGATATAAAAAGGGCTTAATATGAAATAAGATAACATAATGCTTAATTACCTTATCTAATAATACAATGCACAATTACCTTAAATTAGCCTATTTGCAGAAAAATCACAGTGAAATGCAGAAAAAAACCCCAACAAACCAAAACAACAAAACAACAACAAAAATAACAGCATAAAGCAGAAAAAAAGCTCACCTGCCTCACCACAATCCCTGCAGAAAAGAGCCACACCTAAAACTCAGAACCCAAAAGCAGCAACCAGAACAGGAAGCCTCTCATGATACAACCTGAACTTCAAGCCCCCATAACTTTGATCCAGCCACCCCTTTTGTTTTGAATTTGACATGATGTGAGCATGGTATGGACAGCAGCAGTTTCAACACAGTTCATGTCCAGAAGTTGTTGTTTGGGTTTTTTTTGTTCGCTTTGTTTTTTTCTTTCTTTTTTTTTATTTTCCCCCCTTTTTTTTCCTTTTGTTTCATTCTCTGCTTGACATTTATATTCCTCTTTAGGAAGAGAAAAACATAACACTATGTAACAAGAGTAGCAATCCTATTGGCGCATTAGTGAATAGCTCCATAGTCCATACCAAAGGTGTTTGTAGTGGAATGAAGAAGTGAATTAACCCAGTCACTTTAATTTTTGCACTTGTGTACCTGTGTATAGTTAGTGATAACTATTGAAGGTTTATTCCAGGTCTTAGGGAATTTTGTTAGGTTTTTATGAGAAGAATATATTTGAAAACTGAGTAAAGCCAGCAGTGCACTATGATATGAGAAGTAGAGGAGAATGAGGTCTAGGGACAACACTTATATGTGGCCCACTGATGGCAAAGATGAAAAGTCTGACCAGGTGTTCATCTGAAAACTGAAGTTATTTCTAGTCTTTCTCATTACCAAAAAACTTGTGTTTCTTGAAAATATGCTAATAGCACAAAAAAGGGGGAAAATCCATATCTTCAGTATGCCTGAGAAGAACTTCTAGAGATAAAGTGTTCTAAACAATAAATATCTCAGTCACTTCTAGACTACAGATGGATCTTGAACATATTTTCCCATTCCTCCCCTCTGCTTACTGTGTTTTAGATCGCTGTGAACAGTATGTTGAATGAGTTGGAATTATGTGGACATTCTCCACAGTGAGCATAGTCCCTTTTGCTGATTATTTTTATAGCATACAGAATCTGAGATTCGGTCTGTAGTATTTTACAGTGTAATACTCTCATATGGCAGCTTGGCCAAGTTAATATAATTTTATTGTACTGTGTTCCAAAAGAAACATTCACAAATTTTGCCTCCAAAGTGATAAAATCAGAACTTTCAGGATTGCATTTTGACTAATCCAAATTTGTAAGCTATGTCTCTAAACTTTCTCCGAACTGTGAAAGCTGCAAATTTGGGTGTTCAGAAATTAAAATTTAGCATCTGCTATAATAGTTTGATTTCAGGAGCTGAGGTTTATGAGGAAAACAACCAAAAATGTACATCCATATCCCTCTTTCACCATTCCATAAATAACCTGGTGTTTTTCTGCAGCACCCCTCAAATAATTATACTATAAAACCATCCTCACAGCCATAAAGGAACTAAAGGGAACTAAAGGATTGTCTGTTTCTAATGTCCATATCCCTAAAATGAAGAATGAGAAAGAAAACTTTTTTCTGACAAAAAGTATGCTTGATGCCTTGTATGATTTTTAGGTCTTTTCATATATTAATATTAATGTGAATTCATTATTGAAATATACAACAGAAACAAACAAACAAAAAAGTCCTATACAGGAGATGAAGAGCTGAAAGCATTTGGAATGAAAATGGAGAATAAGAAAATTCTACATCTTTTTCTTTCATAATGAAGTAGTAAATTGGCCTCATTTTAAAGAAAAGGTTTATAAAGATCACCCTAGTTTTCAGGATCACAATATCACAGTATATCAGAGGTTGGAAGGAACCTCAAGAGATCATCAGGTCCAACCCTCCTGTCAAAGCAGGATCACTTAGGGTAGTCTGCACAAGAATGCATCCAGGTGGGTTTGGAAAGTCTCCAGAGAAGGAAACTCCATAACCCCCCTGGGCAGCCTGTTCCAGTGCTCTGTCACCCTCACTGGAAAGAAGTTTCTCCTCCTGTTGAGGTGAAATCTTCTATGTTCTAATTTGAACCCATTGTTCCTTGTCCTATCACTGTGAACCAGTGAAAAGATCCTGGCCCCCTCCACTTGACAGCCACAGATGGTTAGAATAAGAAGCAATGTTTCCCTTTTTCATGCTGGACAAATAAATCAATACTCTCTTTTCATTTAGTAAATTGATGTATATGCAGCAGAACCTAAGAAACCATCCCTATTCTGAGGTCTTTGCTGCATGTGCTGGACATACTCTGAATCCACATGAGGGTAGTACATGCGTATGTATTACTCCTCTGTGCAGTGGTTTCAGTGTGGAAAAAAAATATATACACAGGGATTAGGCTGGAACTGTAATGTACAATGGACATGTCTATATCACTGATGGAAAAAAGGATTAGAAACCACACCATGTGGCTGAGGATTATTTGGTGTCTATGCTACTTAAACCCACCCCATTTTGTTAGCTGAAGTGTCTTGGAGAGATGTGAGCAATATGACAGTTCAGCTGTGTGGATGAGCAAAGATTTATGGCTCAGGTTCATTGTTTTTATTTAACAATGCAAGTGTAACCCTCTGCCTGTTCTGGTTGGTCAGTGAACCCAAGATGGGTCACAGCAGGCATCAGAAAACACAGCCAAAGCTGAAGATGTGGCCATACAGAAGAAGGAATAGCAGTCTGCTTCAAAGCTCTGAGTGTAAACAACAGAAATATAATTGGTTTGGACCTCAGCATGTGCAGAAAGAACACACAGTTTCTATATTTTCTGCTGCATTCACATCTGAGAGTCCTCTCATAGAGTTAGCCTAAATGCAGAGCCGCTGGTCTGCACCCCAGAACACCGTGGTTAGGGGAAGTGTGAAAGAAATGGGGGAAGAAAAGGAGAGATGAGAGGAAAGCTTGGACTCTTAAGGTACTCCTATTCTCACTTATCCTTAGGCACTCTTGGGACCTGAGCTGTCAAGAAACCCAAATCATGTTTTTTGAAGAAATTAGGCTGAAGTCAAACTGCTTCTTCATCTGCTTAAAATATACCTAAGTTTCTATAGCTCCACAAAATTCCACTGAAAATGGTCTCCTTCTGTGAGTACCTACCTAGCTTGTTGAATTATTTTTTTGAAAAGGTTTGCCCAGCTTTTATCCTCCTTGCCTGTGTGCTTTTGAAAATGGTAATGCAAAGTCTCTGAAAAAAAGGATCCAAGACATCTATTCCTGGGCAAGTAATGATGTATGATGTAAAGATGGCACCAGCATACTCCCTGCCATTGCTCCTTTGCCCTGAGGAAAATGAGAGCATCTTGTGAATGTAGAGAAAAGCTGCTTCAAATTATGTGTTAAATTATGCTCTAAATTACACAATTTATTAAGTGTTGCTGGAGGCCAGTTGTCGCTTTTCTTTGGAGATGTGATCTGAGCACAGGTCAGTCAGACTTAAAGTCTGTTCCTGTAAACTGAGCTCATCTCAGCATAATCCCTTGAGTACTGAGCCAGCTAAATAGTTATTGTCTTTACAACGGCAGTGCTCTTCTGTTTTAATTTTGTTTGGACAGGTTTTATGTTTCAGGAGGTTAGGGGTGTGTTTGTTTCTTTGTTTGTTTTTCTGAATAAAAATATCTAGTAACATTTACTTCCTGTGTGCTTAGAGATCATGGATATTTTCCTTGCTTGATCCATTCAATTTTTATTTTCAGTAACAGAGAAGACCTGTGAAATCTGAATTTCATATAAATCAACATGATCAATTTTATGAGACACTTAAAGGAAATAAATTATGTACACACATATAATCTCTATACATATGTGTCAGCTATGATTTTCAGTGCTTCTGTGCAAAACATTTCTGGCCTTAAGCTTAGTCATTACTTCCCATAATAAAATATTTTGAATTTACAAATAAGATAAAGTCTGAGGTTTTAGCACATAGGTTAGACAATGGCAATGACTTAGTTAAGAGTCTCTCCCTTAGCAGTCAGTGGGATTTCTCCAGGCTGGGATGTCTGTCATCAACTTGAGTGATCACTGCAGCGAGTCCTTGCAATAGAAGTTCAGTGAGTAGCTCTGGACTCTAATGAAGCTGATGTTATCTCTGTGCTTGCTACATGCAAACCAGCATTATTTGTTTGTAAGCAATTAGAACATTAAAAGGCATGGAAACATTTTATATGTCAATATTATAATGAAGATTTTTTTTCTTATGCAACAGTTCTGAAAGTCAACACACCATTCTTAACCATTTTCCTGAGCTTTTAAATTAAAATCTTTTCTCTGAAAGGAAATAGAATTGCAATTTAAAGTCCTGTATGATATCATTAGGCCAAATAACAGCTGTGATTTCTTCAGGGAGAGCTTAATCAGTTTGTTGTGACATGACACCAGGAACTCGATTGTGATTGATCACTACTGCTCAAGAACTGGCCAGAGGGAGACTGAACAAATCGTTTCAACAGTGCCTTGGAGCTGAAGAACCTCAGACAATGAGAAGCTTCTTGAAGCTGGCAGAAATAGCAGGCTGAGGGGACGGAAGGGTTTCCAGTCATTCTGTAATACTACCTTGGGCAACTTCTGTTATCCTGCAACTGAGTGCACTGGTTCTCAAGACAGAATGAAATAGATGATTCTCTGAGGTGACCTTACTATTAGTAGCAAAGCATCAGTGAATTTTCAGCTAATTTTAAAAACTTTTCTATGAAAAATAATGTTTCTGTGGTTCTGTAAGCCTATATCAAGTTTTCATTTTCATAGGCTCAGATAACCAAGGAAGCTCACCTATGTGTAATTTAACATGTATCCTGGCCATAAAGTGATGCTTATATGAATCACAAATGATCTGGAGAACACCCTTAATAAACCCCATTGAATCTGATCCATCAAGTCATTGAGAAAATCAATACTCCACCAAATTAAAATGTAAATTATTCTAGTGTTTCTATACCTTTTTATTGGTTGTGTAGTGGATCTCGCTTTCAGTCACTAGATCTTGTTATAATTTTCAGCTTTTACATCCTGCCATTGGTATAAGAAACTTTCTTTGATATAACTACTTATAGCAATCAAAACCCCTGGAGGTTTTTCTCCACTTTCTAGCACATACTAATAATTGTTCCATCATCCCTTAACCAGGTTGGCTACCCATGCTGTAAAATGGGTTGCTTCAGGCTCTTTTTGAGATGACCCAAAATCATGATACTGTTAAATATCCTAATATGGAGAAAATCATAAGGACAACATTTGCCACACCATACCTCAGAACCTCTTTCTGTCCCAACAAGCTATCAGCACAAGCTGCAGTCATGTAATGACTTTGCTGACTGGGAACAAATTTGTCTTTTTCAGGTAATTTAACTAAATTGAACTCCTTGAATAACCAATGAAAACCATGCATTCCTGATCCCAAATACATTTTTCAAAGACCAGATTTGCACTTTTTACCTATTTTTCCTGTTTGTTTGTTTGTTGTTGTTCTGTTGTTGGTTTTTGTTTGTTTGGTTTTTAATGTAGATCATATTCTAGCAATAACTTTTCTAGTGCTGTAAACCAGTTTCCTACTATTCAGTATTCCTTTGCTTATGCATTCAAGGAGTACAGATGCTTATCCAGATGTCATATTGGACTAAGAACTAATCACCATGAGCTATTTAATTTTCCCAATTACCCATTTCCCTAGGCATTTATTTCCAAAACATTGTCCTTTATGCTGTATATTCTTTGTATTGAAATAGTAAGACATACAAAGAGTGAGGGGAAAAAATCATGGAAAAGAACAAATATTAAAAGTGACAGGTTTTATTAAAAAAAAAAACCCAACCAAACAACAACAACAACAACAACAACAAAAAAACATGCTTTCATGTGTAAAAGAGATAAAACTACTTAGATGGCCATGCTTCCAAAAGAAGGAGGTGAGAAGCTCTATGCTTGCACTTCTTTCCAAAATGATTCAAAGTAAGTTTTTGAAAGGCTAAAAAACTTTTGGAGTAGGATGCCTGCAATCTTTATTCCATCTCCTGTGAAACAAGTGTTTAGGTATTTCTACCAATTTCATCTTCTCCTAGGATGTGACTTTTACATAATAAAATTTGGAGGCTTCATTTTTTAAATAGATAAATCTCTATGTATTATAAAAACTTGCATATCTTGGCAAATGCCATGACTGGTCTGAAATGAAATGTTCTCAATATATTCCAGCCAAGTTTAGCTAGAAAAGAGTAGCTTTCTATCTCCCCACTGAAGCACACACACAAATAGATAAGCAAGGACAGGAGGAAAAGTCAAGTTAAGCGAACTGCTGGTAGCAGATGTAGAACTGAAAATAGGATCACGGTGAAAGAATATTCTGGTAACTCATCAATGCATTTGCTGATGTACATTTATCTTTCAGATGAATGTTCATAATTGTATAAAGAAAAACAAGGAACAAAACAGGCATCAATAAGAGTATGCCAGGGATATGCTTAAGAAGATAATACTAGAGTAACCAAATGGCACATTGAGTTGTGAAACTGTGGTAACAAATTCTCCAGAAAGCCCTGTATATAAAGATGCAGAGAAGAAGAGAGAGAAGCAGGAAAGGAAAAGAGGTAGAAACAGTAAAGAAAAATAATATTAGCCATTTTTTTCAGAATAGTTAAATTCAGATGAGGGGAAAAATGCAGAAAAATCTGCTTGGGCTAGAAGGAATGAAAAATACTTATATTGCAGACAACTGTTTTTCATTAGATGGATCCAATCCTTTTATTTCTCCTGTTAAAATTAGATGCTGTTCTATTTACTGATAGATATTTTTAAAGCTTTCTGTCCATTTATTTCCATGATATTCAAAATTATGTTTCTTGGAATCTATTGATTGGATGATTCTTTGTGTTTCCTGACTGAATGAAGTAATACTTTTGGTGTAGGTTTGCTTGTTGAAGAAATGTAGAATTTACTCTTTTATAGGAAAATCACTTTTTTGAGATACTTATTTAAAATTACCCTACTGCTCCTAAAAAGTGAACTCAACATTTGCTGTAAACTTCTCCAGATTGTGAAGCTATGATTTTGAAGGCAAGGAAAAAGAACAGAGATGGGCATGTAAGTGAGTTTATGAGACAATGCACATGTTTCTGGCACATAATAAAAATACTGGCAACAGGAGTTTGTATCCCAATCTGTATCAGAATTCAAATGATTACCTAGAAAAATGTTTTCCATTATGGACAAGATCCAAAAATTACTGAAAATAATTTAGATGATTTCTTGTGACTTCACAGAGCTAAGGAAGAACCTTATATACTTTAGTTTATTAAGATATAAAGATAATGAATTTCCTGTGCAGCTAGATGTGATATGACACATATGGTTTCAACATGCTCTGGATCTCCTTCAGGTGAAAGGAGATAAGTAAACTCATTCATTCATCACTAAACCTTCATTGCTGTCATCACTATTAAGTTACTTGAATGGAGATTGGCAGCTTTTCAATAATTTGATTCTTAACAGAGGCATTTCCTATACAAAAATAAAACAGGTGAGTGAGAGGTTAGATGGAAGAGACATATGGTAGAATATGTCATAAATAAAATCTTGCTAGGAACCAGAGAAAAAAAAATTGGATAAAGATAATTTTCTTTACTTCTACTAGAAGTTATTTAAAGGATATGGACCAGAAGGCCAAAAGGTCTCATGGAATAGATTTCAAAAAATGCTGTTGCTAATTGAATGGCAGATTAGAAAATTATGATCTTCATATAGAGAAAGATAGAAATAAAAGGGAAAAGTAAGCATGTTTCTGAAAGAACTCATGCATATTTGACAACTAACAAAAATATTGGCAGTAGTAAGTAGAACTCTGAAGTTAAGGCTGGCAGAGATGAAGCAAAAAAGATTAGCTCTTGGCAGAGAAAAGGAAACCTACCCTGTCTTCTGAGAATGGGCTAGTAGAGAAAGACAAATCCATTATGTCAATGAATAGAGCTTGATGCCTGAAGGAACAGATATGGGTTTGAAAGGATGAAATGCGTGAGTAGTTGTACCTGATTAGAAGAATATGAGGCCTACAGTAACATATACAGATTAGAGCACATAGAGAAAGATGATAATTTTAAAGTAGCTAGCTAGGAAGTTGTTTGATGTGAAGCAGAAAAAGGCAATGCTTTTTAAAATAGAAAAAGTTAAATGAATAGGGTGAAGGGCACATATCGAATGAGATGTAACAGAAGTCTAAACACTGGCAAATAGGAGAAAAGACACCTGAAAACCAGAAGCCAGAAAAATAAATGAAAGCTAGAAGAAAGCCTGAAAAGATGAAAAAAACCCTGAAATTTTGTTACCTGATTATAGGCCACTAATAGTTGAAATGGTCATAACTAGGAAAAAACAAAACAAAACAAAACGACAACAGAAAACAAAGCAGGCAAACAAATAAAACAACAACAACACAACAACAAAGCCAACAAAACAAAACACCAAAAAAACAACACAAAACCAACCAAAAAAAAACCCCAAACAGCAAACAAAACCAAAACCAGCAACAAGAAAACCAAACAACCAAAACAAGTAAAGGGATTATAAGATGCAGAGTCTTGAACAGTTTGGTTAAAAAATAAATGCCATCTGAGAGGAGGGTCAGTCCTCAGGATACCGTCATTGCTGAAAAAAAAAGAGAGAAATAAGAAATAGCATAGTGAAACACTTGATATATTTTCATAAATCTGTTGTATAATCTGCTATAGAAATTGAAAAACTCTAGTCATATGGTTTCAAGAGCACATCATGCCACATATGCTTTTGAGCTCATCCAAATCTCTTATGCAATTGTCTCTCTAAGAAAGTTAAGTTTTACTACCCAAAGGTTAACTTTCTGAAGTCATCAAAATGTTGTTCTGCTATTTATATCTCCCATGAGCACTGGAAAAATGATCTTAAGTATATATTTTGTGACTTGGAATACCTCCAAAATTAGCTGGGCTAAGGGCATGAAAGTACCAACAGGATTTTGCATTCTCACAGTGAGGTTTTGTGGGGTTTTGTGTATGTTATTCTTGCAGCAAGCATTACAGCATTTTCCCACTGCATAATGAAACATACCTTTGGAGTCAGGATGAAGTGATTGCTAAGGAGCCTTTTCAGATTTGAGAAGATACTTAGAATTTTGAAGTGACTTAAACAAATATTTTTTAAAGAAATAAGTTTAATGGCATTTTCTGTTTCTCTCCTGCCATGTAATCATTCAGGCACTTCCATCCATGTCAGGAGGAATGCAGTATATTTAACACATGCACATAGGCGGCTCTCAAGATCCACTGGAGATGAGAAGTCCTCTTAGAGGAGATGTTTGACACTACATTCAAAATAATACTAGAGACTTTTACCTGTACAAATGAACTGAAGCTATTTTCAATAGTCAGTGATGGTTGGAGATCTGAAGATCTGACCAAATCTAAGTGACTATGTTGGAGTTATCTGAATAGGTCAATAATCTGTCTTAACAGTAATCACTTGGTCTCCGTTATCTCCAGTAGAAGTTTAAATGCTTTAGTTGACAAGTAGACATCTACATTAAGATACCTAAAGTGTCTGAAATCTGCACATGAATCTGGAAAGCGACCAACACAACATCTAATGCCCTTTGAGATATTACAGTGTATCCCAGCTGTACTTCAGCTGCCCTTCCAGAAAGTGACAGATCTGCATCTCCCATAGGCCCATTTCTGTTTATTTTAGGGCACACATGACAGAAGACCATTGAGGATATCTGCTCTTTCTGGAGGAGTAACTAGAGGTTATAAGAATTACTCCAGGAAGTCTAAATTAGTACCAGTTTCCTCTTTTCAGGTAAGAAACTTCAGGCTGCCCCTGACATCTTCATTGCTTACACTGCTTTTGGATTCTATATATGTTACCCAGACAGCTATGACCATTGTAGTACCTCTATATATCTTTGTGAAAGAATTCCAGTGAATGCAACTAATATGTGGATAATTGTTAATGAACTGGATGAGGCATTAACTGTTCAGACATGTTTTTCTTTTCTGTCTCTCCTTTGTTTCCCCTGTAGTCATTTCACAGAATCACAGAATTTTTTTCAGTTGGAAGAGACCTTTAAGATTATCCAGTCCAACCATTCTCTAACTCTACCAAGTCTGGGGCTAAAAGATATCTCTCAGCACCACATCTTCACCTCTTGGAAACATCTCCAGGGATGGGCATTCAACCATGTCTCTGGGCAGCCTGTGCCAGCCTTTGCATTTTCTAGTTATCCATTTATTCTCTTCCATTTGTCACACCATGTTTATAGAGACATCCAAGCAATAATGCATAATCCTATCTACTTCTTTCTACTGCTTCTTGTTATTCCTTCCAACGTCTCTAACTCATGCATTTCTACTGCAACAACAAAGTTTACAAAATAAATACATAATTTCCAGCAAAGACCTATGCTTATCATTTTCTTAATAAAAATTGCTTGTGTTACTATAATTAAAAATTAAAGTGCAGTTTTCCCTCACTTATCAATCACACATTGTCTTTGCTGTAGGCAACTTCTGTTGCCTCAGACATCCTATCAGTATCTTAATTTACTGAGTGATGGGAACCTGCTACTAAAGAAAAGCATAAGGCTTTTTTTCATATTGTATCTTTTTCTTACTGAAACTTTCCTACTATTGAAGAAACAGTGTGCTAGTATCCTTGCTGAGAAATGCATTAGCAATTAAACCCCAAACATATTCTAGTGCTCATATAATGCACTTAGTTTACACTACCTGACAGTGCTTACATTATCCTGAGGACTTTTGTACTTCAGAGACTCACTGAGTCTTCAAACATTTAGTTCCTGTTTCAGCAAAAGAATTATTTAAGTGTAAGAGCATAACATATGGGTATTGACTTTATCAAAACCAAGGTGTAGATGGTAATACCAAGCCACGAGGATGATTAGGGGACTTGAGCATCTCCCCTATGAAGAGAGACTGAGTTCCCTGTGGCTGTTTAGTCTTGAGAAGACTGAGAGGAGATCTGATCAATGTGTATAAATATCTGAGGGGTGGGTGTCAAGTGGAGGGGGCCAGTCTCTTTTCACTGGTTCAGAGTGATAGGACAAGGAACAATGGGTTCAAACTAGAACATAGAAGATTTCTCCTCAACAGGAGGAGAAACTTCTTTCCAGTGAGGGTGACAGAGCACTGGAACAGGCTGCCCAGGGGGGTCGTGGAGTCTCCTTCTCTGGAGACTTTCCAAACCCACCTGGGTTCATTACTGTGCGGACTACCCTAGGTGATCCTGCTCTGGCAGGGGGGTTGGACCTGATGATCTCTTGAGGTCCCTTCCAACTTCTGATATACTGTGATACTGTGAATATGGCAAATAAAGTCCCCAACACCAATGCTAGTTTTGAAAAGTAGACATCCCTTTTATTGGTGGCCAGACAAAAAAGGGGGATCATTCCACTCAAGTGCATACCCCAAGGAACATCTTACAGAGAATATATGTCAGCATTCTATGCATATTCACTAAATTTCAGGGAACTAATTAATATATTCATACATTTTCTCATTAACAATGCAACCAACACCTTGTGTGTGTTCCTTAGGTTGCTCGGCATGATTCACACGCAGCATTTGCCCCAAGGCCAGCCTTGACCAATTTGTTTCTCCTTTATCTTCCCATACTTGCATTCTCAATGACAAAGGTTTGGTTTGGGCCCCCCTTACATAGTGAAGCTCTGCCGTCTTTTTTTATTCAGCATCCCTAGAAACATCCTTAGTTACAGATTGCTTTGAGAAATCTTTGTGCTTTTCTATATGGTATCAATAGTGTTCTCCTCTTTTGTTACTCGCTCTAATGAATTTGTATTCAACTGTAAACCTGTAGCGGTGGCAGGTGGGCACCTGGGTTGCAGGCTCTCTTGACATGAGTTTTCTATTTCATGTCTCCAGGGACAGCACTTCCATTAAAAGGCTATGGAAAAGACTGGGATACCTTCTTAAACCTGCCAGAAAAAGTCAGATTCATAGTGTCAATGCCTATATCTTACTCAGAAATGCAGCTGAGTTATGGACAGACACTCCCCAGGAATGATGAATTTAGAAGTGCAGTCAAGCCTCGTATCACAGTCTGATAAAAAATTTTGAGAGAGAATCATTTCCAATCTTAAAGGAGCATTGTGAGGCCAACTATGTTAAAATGGGTCATTCATAGATAGTAGAATAGTTGAATGGGTGTAAATGTCTCAGAGTGTTAATATAAATGTAAATTTAAACGTCAATGTCGTGATTGCAGGTGTATTAATGAGATGACAGTGTCTTACCTCCACTTCATGTTTGAACTTCAGAAGTGTAGGAGACTAAATGTTGTCTCTCTTGATGTGAATCAACAAAGATAAAATCACCTTTGCTCCTTGCTGCTGCCAAGGGAAGGGAAGTTGAAAAGACCCTCTGGCAACAGAAATGTGTAGTGAGCAGAGGTCATTGGATAACGACTGTATGGAACGCTCACAGACAAGATCATCAGCTACCCTGGAAAGGGAGGACGGTGAAAAGGACGATGGACATGGCATGATAAGCCCCTGATGTGTATTATGTGTAAAAGATGAAGGTAAAAGATGAAGGTAAAAGATGAAGGACTAAGCAACTGTATAAAAGACCTGAACGATGACTGCTCAGAAGAAGAAAAGAGAAGATACCATGCAGCCTGGAAGCAGTCCAGAAACCCTCTCTTCACCACCACCACCGAAGCTGTGCCCTAAGTTCTGTCTGCTGTAACTCATGGAGAAGGGAAAAGACCACATATTGGAGGCTGCTCAGAGAAGGACTTGGACTTTGGGATCTCTCCCTCCCCTCCTCCAGGGCGGACAGCACAAGCCAACAGGGATGACATCTCCTTCAAGCCAAACCAGCAGCACCCTTCCTCCACAGACCCAAACTGTCTTGGGGGGTGGGACGTGTTGTAGTATAATTCCTTTCCTCTTCTTTCTCTCTCCTTTTTCCCTCTCTGCCTCCATTCTGTTCTGTCAACTTTATTCCGTTAATAAATAGCCTCACTGCTGATATTTTGGCCTTGTTTTTGCCTCTAATTTCGTAGCATGGGAATGTTCAAAAAGTACGTAGTCTCTTTCCCCCTATGGACCAAGACGAGAAGATATAAAGCAACTAAGGTATGAGTTCCATAGAACCATGACGTTAGAGCACTTTTATGCCACTGATTTACACAGGTAGAATAGCAGATGAAATGAAAATGTCATCCAGTATCTGGAGGGAAAAAAAAAGTTGTGTTGTTTGGGATTTACTTGAATACCAACACTTTTCATTGATTTTTTTACTTTGGAACCTAAAAGGGTGGTTCACCACAGAAAGCCTTAGTTTTTCCACTAGTGTAACTTGTTGATATCACTAGGCAAAAAATTTGTTCTTAACATTTGAAAAGCTTACCTAGGTACTTTATGTTATTGTGCAGATAAGCATTTCATTGGTTAAAGTGTTGCAGCTTTTTGGGCTGTGTGTCTAAGGTGGGGCAATAGCTACTCAAAATCATAGCTGGGTTTGCAAACTGTACTGATACTTAATCAGTGCAGAAGTATCTCGAGGTCCCTCTGGACCTTGGTTCTGCCTTCATCTAGGGCTAGTGGCTGTCCTTGAGTAGGTTTTCCCTCTGCAATGCAAAGCAAATGCTTTGTATATTGTAAAAAGCTCTTTTCAGTAAATAGGGGAAAAAATAAAACTATAAACAACAGGCATTAAAAAGTACATGCATTTTGGAGGTTTTCCAGTACACCTAATCTCCCTTGTTCTTATTCACATGATGGTCAGGGATTTAGACATCTTTTCAATACTTAGTGTTGTATGTTGTATATTAAGGTGCATGCCTCCACCAAATTTCTCTCATTTGTATTATAAACCGTTTCTCACAGAATATTTCCCCATATTTAAACAAACAATGACCTTTACAACAAAGAAATATATCAGCAGGAGGAAAGTTATTTTATGACAGAATGGACCAATTTTTTAACAACTCTATGACAAATATTTTTTCTCCTTTAATTCCTCATGAAACAGTTGTGGGGGTTTTTGTTATCTCAGCAATATTTTTTGCTCATTTAAAAGATGACAGGTCTTTGCCAGTCTATTTCAGACCTTTCGGGTCGGGATGTGCACAAGCATATGAAACACTAGGCTTTATATAAAATTTATTTATCAATCATTCCATTATGGTTTGGACTTAGAGAAAGAAGTGCATTTCTTTGTGTTGTATGTTCATTATCAGTTTACACGAGGAGTATTAGTCCTTGGGTAACCAGATAAACAAACACAAAGTGTAAAAAAAGAAAAGTCCTTTCTCATTTGTTTCCACAGCCGTAGTAAGAAATCAGAAAATCTTTTAAAGGTGTGGGTTTTGTTTTGTTTTGTTTTATAATTTTTTGTTTTTATCTGTATTTTTATTTATTTTTATCTGTATTTCTAATGGAGATGATCGGGTGGACTTCTCTCAATTCCTTTACGGTTAAGCTTTGGCCATTCACTACTAGGAAGGAACTCAAGTTCTCTGTTAAAAGAAGTAAACCAACATTTTCCCAGTAAAGAAGTAGCTGAACACTCATCTATTGATAAAATATGCTACTACTGGTATATTTTCTAAATGCAGCTTCTAGTTTCTAGGTGCTTTCATGAGGAAGAAAACATAACCTTGGAAAAACAAAACAAATGAGCAAGCATAATTTAAGTACTGCATTTTAGTGTGAAGACTTGAAGAGCTTGCAGATTTCCAGAAAGCTCGGAGCTGAATTATCCCTTCTGAGGTTGATATTTTGATTATAGCAACTGCATTTAAATATACACATTAACTCAATTATATGACTGCGTTTATGGACTCTTAGAGTATGTGACTGACATTATTGGTTGATGTTTATCATAATACTGTTAGGCATCATATAGATCCACACTGACAAATCACCTGTCACTGATGAACTGAATTGTTTCTAAATGATGCTATGAGTAAGGTGAAACCTATTTGTCATAAGCTATGAATTTTGCTGTACTTAAGCTTTCCTTGGAGTAAATGCAGAAGTGATCCATTCGGAATGAGCCCGTGGATAATTTGGTAGGCATCAATTTTAAAACATTCATAGCTTGAATGCCTTCTTTTTTTTTTTAACATGTTGAGGTTATGTGAAAAATAATGCATTTTTAGCAGATAATTCTGCCTTTCTGAACAGAGTATCACTTCTTGAAGAGTGATGGAGAAACCAGATTTGCATTTTTCTCCTTGTTTTTCATGAGCACAAGAGATTGTAAAAAACAATGCTAATAATGTAGACTGAAAGAAAATGACAGGTAGGTCAGATTATACTCATTTACTCACATGGAGGAAAACAAAAACCTGGAGAAAACAGTTTCAAGCATCTCAAGAGTTATTCTATTTAAAATTTGCTATTTGCAAATTTATAATTTTCCCAGAGTAAGCACCAGTGAAAATCAGCATAAATGCATGCTTATTACATGTTTATATGAAGCTAGGCTGCTCCAAATCACCAAGTACTGTAAAAATGTATTGCCATTTAAATCTAAATTGGATATAAATTGTACATTGACCCTGTTTTGAGCAGAGATTTGGACCATCTGATTTTGTGAATTCCCTTCAAACTTGAATTATTTAGTGAGAAAAATCTTGAAAAGGTGGGAGCAGGGGTGGTGAGGGATATTGATTTCATTTTTTTAATGTGCCACTGAGAGTTTTTTAGCTATGGCACCTAAGTGACCCTTGGAAAGAGGCAAGAATATTGTTCCTTTAGCAGAAGCAGGAGATACAATAGATTCCTTCAGTTCTATAGCCATTTAAGAAACTGAGTCTCATTTAATTTTTCACTAGTGATGGCGTGTTTTTTCCACAAAAGTACTTACCACTGTATGAATCACTGTAGTAAAAAAGGCAATATAATTCATAGGTTTTATGTAGTTACTGCATATATGTAGTTAACATATGTAGTTAACAGCATCTCTAATTAGATTAGCGTATTTTCTAAGTGAGATGAAATAGCTGATGACTCTGACATAAAAGCATCCTAAAAAGGAGATATGTTTATTTAACTGAATCTGTTTCTAAACCACTTCAAGCTGTGTACGCCTGAAAATGGCAAGATTATTTTAACTGGCATAAATGTTTAAAATTAAACCAGGGTATCTCCCATTATAGACATTATCACAGACATGTTTGAGAATATATTATACTGATATGCAATCATCTTAGGCTACAGTGAAAAAAAAAAAAACATTTCAGTGACAAGTTTTCACTTTCCTATTACTCATATTTTATTTTTTTTCTTTATTTTTTCAGTGGAGAAATTACTGTGATGTAATTTAGAGGTCATAAAGGAGTAGAAATTGAATGAAAAATTTCCTGCTAATTTCCTCTAAATAGAGCAGGTCTGTGTGAAGTCAATGGTAAAGATAAGATGTAAAGGTGTTCTGCAGATATAATAATACTAAAACAAATGTAGGACACCACATGCAACTGAGAATGGAGGATAAATTGTACTTAGCAAATTTGCAAATGACACCAAGCTGGGCAGGAGTGTTGACCTGCTTGAGGGTAGGAGGGCTCTACTGAGGGATCTGGACAGACTGGAACAATGGTCTGAGGCCAAGGGTCTGAAAATCAACAAGGCCAAGTGCCAGGTCCTGCACTTGGGTCACGTCATCCTCATGAAGCTCCACAGGCTTGGGGAAGAGTGGCTGGATATCTGCCCAGAAGAAAAGAACTCATGAGTGTTAGTTCACATCCAGCTAAATATGCCCAGGTGGACAAGAAAGCAAATAATATCCTAGTTTTTGTCAAAAAGAGTTTGTCCAGCAGGACTAGGGAGGTACCCCTGTACTCAGCGCTGGTGAGCCCATACCCTTAAATGCAGTTTTCATTTTTGGGCCCCTCAATACAAGGGCATTGAAGTGCTAGATTGTACCCAAAGAGCAATGAAGCAGATGAAGGGTCTATAGCAGAAGTCTTATGAGAATCAGTTGGAAAAGGGAGGCTGAGAGGAGACCTTATCACTGTCTACAACTCCCTGAAGGAGGTTGTACTGAGGTGGGGTTCAGTTTCTGAAGTTACAAGCAACAGGACAACAGGAAATGGCCTCAATTGTGCCAGGGGAGGTATAGATTGCATATTAGGAAAACTTTCTTCACTGAAAGAATTGGACAGGTTACCCAGGTGTTATGGATTTAAGAACTGGGATGTCTTAACCATAGAGTTGAGTCCTCCAGGGATTAGATAGCCCAGGAGGTGGACACTGGAAAAATGTAGTCTTTGTTGTTTCATTCCCATCAGCTTGCATCTCCCTGCCCTATACAAACTTGCTGCATAGTCAGTTTCTGCCTTTTACCCACTCTCTTCTCCCAGCACACTGAGCTGGTATCTCTTGTTGGGTATTTTGGGGGAGTTGAGGTTTTGGCCCTGAGTGGCCTGGCTAATTTTTACTGCATCATTTGGGCTTGGGTAGGGAGATATGCAGGGGGGGTTGAGGGGGTGGGGGAAGGAACTGAGGCGTCATTGGGAGGGAAGTTTTGGATGATGTTGGCCTAGTGAGCTTTTGGTACGCCCAGGATAGAGAACTGAATGTAAGGCTGAATATGATTTTGTGCGTTTCATATGTTTTTGTACTCTTGTATATAGTTGGGAATAGTACTTTCATTTACATTTCCAATTCTTTCCAATCCTGTATCGACTGGTTTTCTTTTACTCTTTTGGGGAGGAGTAAAAGAGCTTCTGTCTGCTGTCTAAAACTATGACACTGGGCAAGTGGTTGGTTCACCATCCCTGGAGGCATTTAAAAGTTGTGTTTTTAGGGACATGGCTTAATGATTGACTTTGCAGCTTTAGCTTACCTAACATCTGGACTTGATGATCTCAAAGGTCTTTTCCAAGCTCAAAAATTCTATGTTTCCTTGATTATATGATATATCTTCAAAAACAGAAGTAATGACAAGAGAGACCTAGAAGAATAAATGTCCCATTATTTTCCTCATTCACTTACTAGATCAAATATCATTCTGAACAATGTGAGATGCTGTGACACCTTATGGCTTGAGAAACATAGACCCAAGACCAAATGTCCATCCCAGGGGCTGCAGTCATGAAGCTCTTATTGGAGGTGAATATCTTACCCTTCCTCTGTTCTTCATAATGAAAGCTGGCTGCATCTTCCAGGTGGATGTTTTAAAAACAACGGTCTCATTATTCGAGTCCTTAATGAAGACAGGACAAACTTGTCAGTCAAATGACACTTTAGGTGAAGCACAGTAGCAGAAATTTTGCTGGCAAGAATTTTATTGAAGTAAAAATCTTCAACACTGAAGCCATCCAATAAGGTTTCAGGAAACCCAAAATTTACATGACTTATTGCATAATCAGTTGAAAGAGTGCCCCAGAAAGACAGTAAGCTTCCAAACTTAAAATCTTTTGTAAGTACAGCCTCAAGATTTGTTTTCTTGAAATATTACTCTTCCCCCACCTTGCCCTGACTACTGGGTGTCTTTGAGGAAGACAGAATTGTTTGTCTCCTTCATGACATGATGCAGAGCTGTATCAAATGAGCAATTTGTAATTGGAAAGCTCCAGTCCTCCGTGATAACTACAAATTCACTGAGACAAGTTTTAAAAATATTTATTTTCTTCTGATTATTAGTTTCCTTTTTATTCAGTAGTGATCAGTCTCCTTTGGACCGTTTCCTGGATTAGCTTTGTTCCTCTAATCTCTGTGAAGTTTCAAAAGTACATGTGATTATGAAATCATGGAAAGAAAGTAAGGTTTTTTTGGGGGTCTTTTTGACAAGGTTGATGAAAACAGTGAAATGTTCCAGTGATTCCACTTGATTTTCATTAATATTTCTGCTGCATTTTAGTACAAAGCAGTCATCTCATTTCATATGGACAATCGGCATTTTGAATGAGTCTAAAGATTTGATACTTTTGATCAGAGTTTTAACACACATCCTTCTTATCTGAAAATGCTGTTAAAAACATTATTTGGATTATAAGCAAAGCTTTCACTTGTACAGCCCATGGCTATCTGTGTTATAAATATGCACATATCTCTGCCTCAGCAAGACTCCTCTAAGCACGTTTCATGGTACTTTTCATATGCACTGGATTTGATTTGTTTTAGGGCATAATATGAATTCTTTCTATGATGCAGGATAGAAAAAAAAAAAAACTTTAAAAAAAGTCTTAGTTACAAGCCTGCACTCATCCTACAAAACCTTAAGTTTTGTTAACTATGTAAATAACCTGCTGTCGTTGTTTATTTAAAGAGCCCTCATTTGATTCTGAGTATCGTATCTATCTTTTCTTGACATATCTTCAAGTCTATGCATTTGCCCTCAGTTACTAGTGTGAATTCCTTCAGCACATAATGATAACATTTCACATTCTAAACCATGAGCCCACATTACATGCAACAGAATACAAATGTGTGCAAGGTGGTAGTTTCATTATCTTAGGGTCAGTAGAATTTTAAGAGCTCTGAAATTACCTCTATCAGCGATGCAAGTGTCAACTTAGTTTTAATAAATCTTTGGAAACAGCCAAGAGTTACTTCTAGGACATCTTCCCATTTCCGGAAATACATCCTTCATCTGCCAAACCTGCTATCAGTTTGTAGCAAATAGAATTTCCTCCATTAAATGCAAAGTCTCACTTCAGCTTCTGCATGCCAACACTCTATGATAGCTAAAGGTATGATTAACCTGAAGTTTAGCTGGTATCAAGCTAAATGTGTGTCATTCCACTTAAACTGGAATAAGGTCCTGAAAAATAGAATTTTCTCCTGCATATGCTTAAATAATGTTATATTTACTGTACTTCCCATTATTCCACATTTCTAACTCTGGATCCATTTAGCATTGTGTAAAGAGATTCTGAGAATTTCTCATCTTTCTTTCTTTATTAAAAAAAAAAGAAACAAAACCCAAAACAATCAAACTAACCCCCCCCCAAAAAAAAAAAAAAAACAACAAACAAAAACCCAAGAAACAAACACACAAAAATACCAAATCAAACTGGAAAAAAAGTAATTCTACTTTCTATTAACAAGAGAATCAAAATATAGCAGAACATCTTGTTTGATGATAAGAAACTAATATTGCATTACATACTCAACTAAAGCTGAGGGGAAAGCTACAGTATTTTATTCAATGATAACTTAGAAATAGCAAAGACCTTTTAGACCTGCTAGCTGCAGAATTAATTCTAACAGCTCATTGAAATGAACAAACAAAAAACCCCCAACAAACAACTAACAAAAAAATGAAAAGTATTTCTTTTGTGCTTGTGAAAATTGATATGTAGAAATACAAAGTGATTTTCCTAAAATGGCACAGGGCATCTTGAAATAAATTATTTAAAAAAAAGAATCAGAATGGAAAATAATAAAATGAAATAAAAGATCCTAACCCTGACATGTCAGCCTCAAGAATATTTTACAAGGCTGGTGTTAATCGAATTTTTCTGTTAACTTCAATGAATCCTTTTTATGTTAAGTTTTTCAGATCGATAAAAACTGGCTTTTGGCATGTTTATCAGTTTCTGAAAAGTGAGGACAACCCTTAAGAAGTACTGTGTTTTGTAATATATCCAGTCTAAATCTGCTTATAAAAAAAAAAAAAATTCTAAAGTTCTCTATGGTAAAAGAAGTACTTGCTATGCTTGGTTTTCTACCTTGCAAAGATTTCAGTGAATGTTGTCTTAAGAACAAAGCAGGGGATCTTCAGAGTGATGGCATTTTGTCTTCTCAAGTAACTCTTACACATGATGGATCCCTGTTTTCCTGGAGCTGGCTACACACCTGCCTGATGATGACAAGTGGTGAATGAATTTCCTCTTCTGCTTTGCTTCTGTGCATGGTTTTTACTTATTAAACTGCCTTTACCTTAACCCCTGATTTTACTCACTTTTAATCTTTTGATTCTCTCCCCCATCCCACTGAGGCAGGGAGTGAATTTGTGGCTGTGTAGGGATTGGTTGCTGGCTGTGGTTAAATCATAACAGCTGGACATAAACTAACTATGTGAGGATTGTTTTCAGGGAAAAACCTCAGTTTAGAACTGACAAAGGCAAACATTCAAATTGTCAGGCAGATATTTCGCATTATCTTGTAAACCTCTACATATCTTTCAGCCTTATTGTAGCCTCACTAATCTTGACCTTGGTTTCCATTATTCCAGATTGTACAGGAGTATATTTCAGGTTTCATTTTCCTCCCCCTTCTCTCTCCAAAGATTGCAATGTGTTAAATGTCTCCAAACAGTCATTACTATCCTGGTTCAAAATAACACTTTAAACAATATTCAACTTCAAGAATTAGGCTAAAGCGTCTCCAGTGTTTGAGTATTTTCTTACATAAACGTGCCCTTTACTCCATAACGAACAGCTATAATAAACTTTTTACTGTATTTCTCCAGCATCATTTAATTACTTTGCAGTGATACCACTATTTTTATTGCTACTAGACTGTCTAATGTCACAAAGGGCAGACTGCAGACTGCATGTGGTCTGTGAAAAATTTTAAGTAGCTTACAAAGACACTTCTCAGTTGTAGTCCCTTCTGGCCAGAACCAGCTGATTGTTAAAGTTGTGATAATTAGAGGACCCTTTTCAGCTCAGCTGCAATGGGCAGCTGTTCAGGTCCAAAAGCTGCAGGAGCTGCCAATCATTCTGAGCCTGGGACTGTCTCTTCTCAGGGGATTTGTCAATCAGTGATAGACTCCACACTCTACAACACATTCTTCTGCCCTTCCAGTTCAACCTACAAGTGGCCAAAAGTTCCTGAAATTACTGTTTCAGTAGTGCCAAGTTGCTGGAGTCATAGATGAACATTTTGGACTCCAGGGACATCAAAGCAAATGTACTCATGGTATTAAGAATAAGGAAAATTGCTATACTGAGTCTAAATATGGAAAATGCAGATTATTGAGACTGAAGTACATGAACTACTCATATATTGTGAAGTCAGTTGTATATGTATATTTTCAGTGACATTTGATATTAGTTTATGATGATGAGCTACAAAAAGAAAATTAAAAAATGTAAAAAATAAATATATTGCAAAATTCTGATGGATTCTTCTTCCTTATTTGTTTTAACTGAGAGAAGAATTATACAGTGTAATAAATTAGCTGTGATTTTAATTAGAGCTTGAAAATATGTGAGTCCCTGACATGAACTACTGTAAGATATAGAGTTTTATATTTTTGACCTTTACATTAAATTACTGACTATCAAGAACTGCAATAACAAAATATTAATATCCTTCTGTTTCATTAACTGGAAAAATATAGAAGACTTGTGCTGTGCGTAGGAGAATATATCTATAAATTCTAAAAATTGGCAAGCAAAGACTATGAGGACTTATGTATGAATGTCAATATCATAGTTGAAAGGCAGTAGATTGTTCAAATCCTGTTAAGATTGTAGTTAGTAAAATTTGAGTGTTTCCATCAAGGCAATTACAGATTAATCCTTTCTATTTGTGAGGAGAGAAGATATATCAGATTAGAACATTCCGTATAGGAAGAAGCTAAGTAAGAATATGATCTCTGAGACCATTTAAATAGGTTATATATGTACCATGTTCAAAAGAATGAACTGCCTATATAGCCTGTCTGAAATTTCTGGTCAGCTTATTTTATGAACTACCCAAGAAGTTGATGAAATGGATTCCCCCATAATCTATACAGAACTGAACACAACATTACCTTATTATGTAACCCAGACTCAGTTTGTGGTAGATCATGCACCACAGTATCTGGATGTGATATAAGCATTACACCATACAGTATAAGATAATGCTAGCAGACTGCAAAGCATTAATATTTTTAGCTTTGTGGTAGGTTGACCTCGGCTAGACACTAGGTGTCCACCAAGATTCTCTATCACTCCTCCTCCTTAAATCAATAAGGGGGGGAAAAATATGATGAAAGGCTTGTGGGCTGACATGAGGACAGGGAGAGATCATTCACCAGTTACTTTCACGAGCAAAATAGGCTTGACTTGAGGACATTAATTTAATTTATTACCAATCAAATCAGAGTAGCATAATGAGAAAATCAAAATAAATCTTAACACATCTTCTCCCCACCCCTTCCTTCTTCCAAGGCTTAATATTGATACCAGTTTTCTCAACGTTCTCCCCTCTCCAAATGGCATGAGGGGAATTTGCTTTGTCATCAATTCAACACACATTGGTTCTCTTTCTTCCTCCAGAGGAGGACTTTTCACACTCTTCCCCTACTCCAGCATGGAATCCCTCCAATGGGAAAGAGTTCTGACTGAGTTTTTTCAACATTAATTCTCCCCATGGGCTTCAGCTCTTCACGAACTACTGCAGTGTTAGTCCTCCACAGGGTCACAGGTCCTATAATAAAACCTACACCACCATTGACTCCTCTCTTTCCACAAGTTTTCAGGTCCTTCTAGTAAACCTACTCTAGTATGGTGTCTCTGACCATGCATAATTGCAGTCAGGAAAGCCAAAACCCAATTGAAACTGAACCTGATTAGAGCTGTCAAACACAACAATGAAAGGCTTTTATAAGTACACAGGAGACAAAAAGAGATTAAGGAAAATGTGAGCCCATGGACCAATGAGATAGTTACTTTGGTTACACAGGACATTGCAAAGTCTGGGTTACTGAATGTCTGCTTTGCCAAAGTATTTTATAGCAAGACTAGCCTCCAGGACTCTCAGGCCCCAGAGAAAAAGGCTGGAACAAGAAAGACTTACCTTTCGTGGAAGAAGATCAGTTTAGAGAACACCTAAGGAAACTGGACATATATAATTCCATGGGTCCTGCTGGGATACATGCATTCTCGATGATCTTTGATTGATCATGTCATCTGGGAGAATTACCTAAGGACTGAAGGAGAGCAAATACTACTTCTATCATTAAAAACAAGAAGAAGGAGGGTGTAGGGAACTACATGTGAGTCAACCTCACCTTGATCCTTGGGAAGATGATACAAGTAGCTAACTCTGGGAACCACTTTCGGGTACATTAAGGACAAGAAAATAGTCAGTCGCTTCACCAAGGGGAAGTCACACTTGGCCAACTTCCCCACCTCTGGTGAGGCAGGCTTGATAGCTGAAGAGAGGGCAGTGGCTGCTATCTGTTCACTGTAAGGCTTTCAACGTTGTCTCCCATAAGTTCCTCATAGAGAAGCCAAGGAAGCGTGGCCTGAATGAGCAGACAGTGAGGTTGATTGAAAATTGGCTGCATGGCTGGGCCCAGAGGTGGTGACCAGTCTAACACAGCCAAATTAGAAGCAAATGACTATCTGTGTACCCCAGGGGTCCAAATGGGCTCTGCTACTGTTTAACATCTTTATCAATAAGCAGGATGAGGGGACAGAGCGTACCCTCAGCAAGTTGTTCATGATTTCTTTAACTCTGATGTAGCACATGACACTAGAAGAAGTAGCTAATGCATCAGAGGTTTGTGCTGCCATCCAGAGGGACCTTGACAGACTCAAGAAACTGGCTGATAGGAGCTTTGTGAAGTTCCACAAAAAGTGCAATCCCAGCACAGAGATATACGCTGGGGGCTACCCAGCTGGAAAGCAGCTCTGCAAAAAAGGTCTTTGAGGCCTCGATAGACAACAAATTGAACGTGAGCCAAGAGTGTGCCCTTGACACAAAGAAGGATGATGATATCCTGGTCTATATTAAGAGAAGAGTTGCCAGCAGGCTGAGGAAGGTGATCCTTCCCCTCTACTCAGCACTGGTGAGTCCACAGCTGGAGTAGTGCATCCAGTTCTGAGTTTCCTGGTACAAGAGAGACATAGACTGGAAAGAGTTTAATGAAGGGCCATGAAAATGATGGGCTGTAGTATTCTTCTATCTGGAAAGGCTGAGAAACTGTTTGGCCTAAAGCAGAGAAAGCTCAGGCAGATTTTATCATTGTAGGTAAATACCTGAAGAGGGTGTCACAAGAAGATGGAGCCAGGCTCTCTTTCAGTGGTGCCCAGAGGCAGTGGGCGCAAACTGAAACACATGAAGTTTTTCCTGAATATCAGAAAACATTCTTCCAGAGATCCTTTCCAAACTCAACCATTCTTTAATACTATGATTCTGTGATTAATCCTTTGTGCCTAAATGAACAAGCTTAACTATCCTGGGTATGTTAGGATGCTATGTGACCAGGATACACAGTCTGCTTCATATGATATATCTCACTTTCAAATTAGTCAGTTTTGTGATCTTTATGGCCAAGTGAAATGATACACAGTTATGACTGCCTAATATGAATAGTGTTGAGGTAATTAGCTCAGATTCTCTCTTCCTTCATTTTTATTTATTTTAATTAAGAACACTTGCACAACTTGTACAGTTTCTATGAGAGAATAAAATACAATAACATAACTGAATTATCTGTCATTAATATGTTGTCGACCCAATAGTGTGTTGTGTTTTAATTTTTTTTTAGAATAAATTAACTATGATATGATTACGTTTCCCTTGCAATTGTAGGATAAATTTCAGACTCTGTGGAGGAAAATGGAGTTATCTTTGCCTTTGGGACAAATAGCACACAGACATTGAAGCATAGATTTCAGTGTACAGTGTATTTTGAAGCCTGGATTTAAGCCAACAGCAAGACAGTTTCATCACTGAGGGTCCCTGAACTAGTTAAAAGAAGGGTAACTGACCCTGATTCCTATTTATGTCTCTACCTGCTATATATATGTGTCCATAGAGAATTATGGACCTAGTCTGTATCATCCTTAGCATCTACAATAATTTCCAAATGAAACTAAGTAAATTACTTCTATATTTATAAATATTTATTCTTTTCTGCTCATTGTGTCTGTATTTCTGCTGCTTGATGTGTTAGAAATCCATCTCAGAATTTCACCCTTCAGTTTCATGGAATGCAGATGAAAAAAATATGGCTATTGGGTTATGCATTAAGAAGAAAATGTCAAAAGTTTAAATGTCGCCATAGCATGGTCATCTGCTTATTTGATATATTTTTTCTTGTTGCAATAACATTACCTTTATTCTGATAAGGATTTTGATATTTGTTTCTCTGCCATTTAGTAAACAAAAGCAAGCTAACAAAGAAGCTAAGAGGTACCTACTGCAGGTACTCATATAGTTTTTAAGCATGAAGAATTTGACCCTGATAGAAGTTAATGTATGTGAATACATTTTCTGCTTTAAGGTTGTTTAAATCCTATATGTTTGACTAATATATCTCAAATGAAGTTCAGACCCAGAGGTGCTAGAGTAGCAGAACAGCATTCTTTGGCATTTGCAATGTCTGTAACTTCTGGTAGATCTTACCTGCCACACAAATGCAACGAATACATTTCTTACATCAGACAAGCATAAACCTTCAAGTAAAGCATACCTCAAATTTGCTGCTGAGCAACAGCAGAATGTTGTGGCAGGAAAATTTGTGATAGCTTGAATTTTAAATTGATATTAAGGTTGGAAAGATTTTAGGGTCTCAAAGATATTACTTTAGGGGTGAATTTATGTTCTGGAATGCAGACACTTTACTGTATGAATTAACATTGAATGTCTAACCTTGTGATGTGACTGGCAGAGCGGGGCAGGAGTGCTGTAATTCTCATTCACTGCAGAAGGCATGGTGTTATCCAAATCCCAATGGCACTCCACTGAATTGATGAAATGACTGGGAAGGCCTAATTAAAGCTGTTCAGCTCAAATGTATTGATGTATTACATCTATTACGGTTTGGTTCAATAGGTCTACCCTATGAATGCTGCCATGCCTGTAAAGCAAACTAAACAGACTGTATAAATAATGCTGGAAGGAAAAGAGACACCCATGGAATCAAAGCTAAATCATGCAAAATGCAACAGGCTGCACTGTGAGCTTATTTTCACGTAATCTTTTATAAATAAGACTATTGCTTATACTTTTATCAAGGGAAAGTAGAGACAAGCTCTGAGATTGAAAGCTACTATGTATTTGTCAAGCATGATATTTTTGACTTGATTATTCAAAAGATATAATTTTTTGAAAATAAAAAGGTTCTTCAGAGATAATTTATCTTTCTATGACTGAAGTATCTCTGAATAGCAAATCCGTTACAATGAATAGGAATTCTAATTGTACGGTGTTGCATTTATATCTGATTTGTTTGGGTAATAAGCTGATAACATTTTATGTTGTGTGAATCATTTCCATTGGAGTGTGTAACTTCAAACTTATAGTTTGGCTGCATGGTTTTAGCAGAAAACTGATGTAGGAAATAAGTTAACAGATTTAGACTGAACAGAGGTGGAATTTTTTCCCAGCAAGAATAGTCAGGCATTGGAATGTGCTGCCCAGGGAATGTGCTGCCCAGGGAGCCTGGATGTGTTAAAAGGAGGTTTGGATGTGGTGTTTGCGATTATGGTTTGGGGGTGACCCTTGCGGAGTAGGCTTCTGGGTTGGACTTGGTGATCCTGAGGGTCTTTTCCAACCTGAATGTTTCTGTGATTTCTGTGATTCTGTGACATATTCTGCTGATGCAAATTCACTAAAATATAGACTAAGAGGCACCAATACTGTTCACGAAATTAGACTAAATTTATTTTCTTGCCTTTGTCAACAAGAAAGTTGGATAAATCTCATCAAATATCAAACTTTGATTTTATATTTAGACTTCTAGAAATGTTCAAACATTACTTCTTACTGTTTAAAATAAGTATGAGATCTTTTTCCTTCTTTTTAATTTGAGATGTGTAGAAAAGAAAAGTATTTAAAAATAATAAGCTTGAAAAGGAGAAAAAAACTCGAACATTTCATTTCAAATAGACCAGACCAGCTATGACACTTTCAGATTTAAGTTTTCTATTTGCTGACTTAAAAAGCTTACGCATCAAACTTTTGCTTCAAGCTAAACTGCATTTTCTTGCTTTATTTTGACCTGTCAAATTGAAAAATTAACGATTACCCTAACTCTTCTGTACGTGTTATACGTATGTTATAAAATTGTAAGTATATCTATATCTAAATTGGGTGAATTTGTAAGTCCCTCTTAGGGTCAGGACGCATACAAGTGCTTAAGAGAACATTATAAAAAATAAATTAATAAAACTTGTGATTTTTTTTCCCCTCCCTGAGATATGGCTTTCTTACTTAAGAAAGAGAGATGTCCCAAATACCTAGGTTCCTGAGTCTTTCAAGTTTTGTACTTGGGCTAAAAAGAAGTTATAATAAAATCATGGCTCTGTAATACTCTGAGTCTACTGATTTTCCATAGTTCATTCTGATCTGTCATGCAAAGAAGTTATAGTCCTATATATTGAAATTTTAGGACTTGATTATAGGTAATGGAACATCACAAGTTAGGATCTATAAAAACCCCAGAGCTTTAGCAACATGATTTTATGGGTTTTAGGACCCCAAAGTAAAATGATATAATTTTCTTGACTTCAAACGTAAAGTGTGACCCATTGTGAACACTGTGGTATTCTCCCTTTTACTTTGTGTGAAGTTCAGCTTTCTGATATGCTGTGTTCCTTCTCATTTAATGATAATGGTATTAACAATTCTGGTTTTGTCTCTCACTTAAAAAATCCCTGTCACTAATGGAAGAGAGGTCCTCAATGATTGACCCACTAAATCAGTGACTCACAGGATGGATGAAGTTGGAATGTGCATCAAGAAATTAACTAATCCAATCCCACTGTTCAAAGTAAGTTTTTCAGTGTCATGCTTGATTGTGATTATTGATCGTGTAGGAATGAGGTCAGGAAGGTCAGGGCATAGCTAGAGCTAAACTTGACAAGGGATGCAACGAATAACAAGGGCTTCTACAGGTACACCAATGAAAAAAGGAAGGTTAAGAAAAACATATCCACCATGAAGAGCAAGAATGGTGAGCTAGTAACAACCGATGAGGAGAAGGATGAGGTTCTAAACAACTTTTTCCTCACTCTTCACTGGCAACCTCTCTCCCAATGTCTCCCAAGTCAAAAAATCACAAGGTGGGGACCAGGGATGTGAAATTCCTCCCACTGTATGCAAAAAATCAGGTTCATGACCTCCTGAGGAACCTGAATGTACAGAAGTCTATGGGACCTGATGAAATGCATCCCTGAGTCCTGAGAAAATTGGCTGTAGTCACCAAGCCACTTTTCATAATAATTGAAAAGTTAGTGAAGTCCCTGGTGAGAGGAAGAAAGGACACATTATACCCATTTTTAAAATGGATAGACACTGAGAACTACCAACCTGTCAGCCTCACCTCTGTGTCTGGGTAGATCATGGAACAGATTTCTCCTAGAAGCTCTGACAAAGCATGTAGGAAACAGGGAAGAGACAGCCAAGATGGCTTCATTAAGAGCAAGTCCTGCCTGATGAACCTAGTGGCCTTATATGATGCAGTGACTACATCAGGGCACAAGGGACAACCTACAGATGTCATCTATCTGGAATTCTGCAAGGCCTTTGACATGCTCCCCCACAACATCCGACTTGCTGAGTTGGAGAGATATGGACTAGATGAATGGACTCTTTGGTGGATAAGGAATTGGCTGGATGTTCACATCCAGAGGGTAGTGGTCAACGTCTCAAAGTCCAGATGGAGATCGCTGACAAGCGGTATCCCTCAGGGGTCTGTACTAGGACCAGCATTGCTTAATATTTTTATCAATGATACAGACAATGGGATCAAATGCACCAAAGTTCATAGATGACACAAAACTAAGTGGTGCTGCCGGTATGCTAGAGGGACAGGATGTAATCCAGAAGAACCTGGACGAGTTGAAGAGGTGGGCCCGGGTGAGGTTCAAAAAGGCCAAGTACAGGATTGTGCACCTGGGCTGGAACAATCCTCATTGTTAATACAGGGAGGGAGGTGGGGTGACAGAAAGCAACCCCATGGAAAAGAGCTGCTGGATGAGAAGTGGAACAAGAGCCAACAGTTTGCACTTGCAGCCCAGAAAGCAAATCCCATCCTGGGTTTCATCAATAGAAGTGTGGTCAATAGATTGATGGAGGTGATTCTGCTACTTTGCTCTGGTAAGATCTCACCTGGAGTACTGTGTCCAGCTCTGGTACCCTCAACACAAGAGGGAAATGGACCTGATGGAGTTGGTCCAAAAGTGGCCACAAAAATGTACAGGGGACTGCAATACTTCTCCTACAGGTTTTCTAGTACCTGAAGTGGGCCTACAAGAAGGCTGGAATGGTACAGTTTGCAAAGTCCTGTATTCATAAGACGAGGGGCAATGGTTTTAAATTAGAGAAGAGTAGGTTTAGGTTGGACATTAGGAGGACGTTCTTTACTGTTGGGGCAGTGGAACACTGGAATAGCTTGTCCAGGGAGGTAGTTGAGGCTCCATCCTTGGAAATATACAAAGTCAGGCTTGATGGGGCACTGGACACCCTGATCTAATGGAGGATGTCCCTGCTTACTGCAGGAGGGTTGGACTAGACAATCTCTGGAGGTCCCTTCCAACCCAAACCATTCTGTGATTTCTAAGACTGAAGAAAGCTTTTACAAATAGCCTGTGTTATGGTTTCTGTAAATAAGATGGCTACTTTGAAAACTGTATGGAATTAACCTGGGTTATGTAGAACAGGCCAGTTATAGTAGTTCTGATTTAGTGGAGAGGAAAAAGAGTTAAATAATCAAATGAGACAACAGTAACAAAGAATATATTAATTATGATCTGCACCAAACCACACCAAATGAAAGCAAAAATAACACGCACATGGAGTAAGAAACTCCAAACCATTAGAGATGAACTTGTTTGTTTTATATTAGGAATATCAGATTAAGTTGTATTGTTATATGAATTAATATAATTCAATAAATCTCTTTTGAAGTGTTTTTTTTTTTTATTGTGGTTCATTATTCTTCTGAAAGACATTTGATCTATGACAAAACTTGATGGATCCATTCTTCACTCAGCTGTTCATGTGGAAATGTGCTTACAGCACATTTTATTTTGAAAAGTTTCCTAAATGTCTCAGTAGGGGTTGAGACTCTTAGAATTACACACACAATTATTAATAAAACTAATTACTAATTTTTCAGTTCTGTTAGCTGCTGATGTTATAATTGTATTTGTATCAATATTCAAGCTGTGTCAGTTCTGAACAATCCTACCTCCAGCTGAGATCACAGAAGATTATGCACAACCTCAAGTTAACATATTCTTTAGCTCCGTATCAAATACAATGATGCTACAGAACATACTAGCATAAAATATTAATCTTACATTATAACAAATGTATATTGCATTATTTGCATATTACAAACATTTTGTACAATACACTTTTTCTTTAAACCTTTCAAGATGGATTGGTACAAAAAGGTAGCAGGGAAGGAAGAGGGGAGACAAGATAGAACAAGAATTTCATTATCATAGAACGATACTATGATTTAGGTTAGAAGAGATCATCAAGATCATTAAGTTCCAACTGCTCTGCTGTGGACAAGAGACACCTTCCATTACACCAGGTTACTAAAAGCTTTATCTAACCTGGCCTTGGATACTTCAAAGAAGGGGATGTCCATAACTTCTCTGGGATATATTTTCCAGTGTCTCACCATTCTCACAGTAAATAACGCATCTTAGGAGAAGGTGCTCCAGCCACCAGTCATCTTTGTAGCCCTCCTCTGAACCCACCAGAACTGGTCCATGTCTTATTTTAGGTGTCTTATACATGGACAGAGTACTACAAGTGGGGTCTCACAAGGGTAGAGTAGAGAGGAAAAATGACCTCCCTCAACCTGATGTTAATGTAGCCTAGAATATGGTTGGCTTTCTGGGCTGAAAAAGGACATTGCTGGCTCCTGTCTAGTTTTTCATTGACTAGTATTCCAGGGTCTGAATCTATTCTTTGACAAAACTGCATTTGTGCTTGGGATTGCTTGACTCAGGTGTAGGGTTTTACACGTGGTCTTGCTGAACTTTCTGAAGTTTGCCCATTTCTCAAGCCTGTCAAGGTCCTCTGGATGGCATTCTTCCCTCCAGCATGTCAACCACAGCAAACAGCTTGGTGTCATCAGCAAATGCTGAGGGTGCACTCAATCCCACTGTTCATGTCACTGACAAAGATGTTAAACACCTCTGATCCCAATCCAGAACCCTGAGGAGCACCACTTATCATCAATCTTCCCTTGGGCATTGAACTGTGCAACCATCCAGCCAATTCCTTATCCAGCAAGTGGTCCATGCCCCAAATCCATGTTTCTACAGTTTAGCGACAAGTTTGTCATGCAGGACAGTGTCAAATGTTTTACACAAGTCCAGTTAGATGCCATCAGTTTTTCTTCTCTTATTGGCCAACACTGTAACCCTGTTGTAGAAGGCCACTAGATTTATCAGGCACAATTTGCCCTTAGTGAAGCCATGCTGGCTGTCATCAATCACCTCCTTGTTTTCTGTGTGCCTTAACATAATTGCCAGGAGGATATGTTCCTTGATCTTGTCAGGCACAGAATTGAGCCTGATTGGCTTGTAGTTCCTAAAGTCATCTTTGTTTCCCTTTTTAATAATGGGGCTTATCTTTCCCCTTTTCCAATCAATGGGAACTTCACTGGACTGCCATGACTTCTCAGATATGATGCATTGTACCTTAGCAACTTCATCTGACAGTTCTTTCAGGCCTCATGGATGCACGTCATTAGGTCTGATGGGCTTGTGAACCTTCAGGTCCTTAGATGGTCCTTAGATGACCTTAGATGGTTTCAGATGTGGCCTCCTCATGCAGTGGGCAGTTCTTCGTTCTCCCAGTCCCTTCCTGTGCCTTCTGTGACTTGGGCAGTGTGGCTGGAGGACTTGCTGGTGAAGACTGAGGCAAAAAAAAAAAAAAAAGTTGTTTGGTGATGACTTTTTCATATCCTGAGTAACCAGGTCTCCTGTTTCCTTACAGAGAGGGTTCATATTTCCCCTAGTTTTCTTTTCATCACCTATAGACACTTTTTTGGTTGCATTTCGCATCCCCAGCCACTTTTTATCCTACAAGGGCTTTGGTTTTCCTAACTTGATCTCTGTCTGCTCAGTTTCTCTATATTCTTGCAAGAATCCCTGAAGAGGTCAAAGTCTTCTCTCCTGAAGTCCACAGTAGAGAGATTGTTGTGCATCCTCCTTACTGCCCTAAGGATCTTAAACCTTACCATTTCATGGTCATTGCAGCCAAGGCTCCCCTTGAGCTTCAAAGATTCACAGATTTACAGATTCACAGATTTACAGATTCACAGATTCCATTGAGTCAGAAGGAGCCCTCACAAGTCATCTTGTCCAACCTTCTGCACTGTGCAGGGCCACCTCCAACTAGATCAGGCTGTTCAGGTAAACCTCAAGTCTGATCTTGAATGTCTCTAGTGATGGGGTCTCAAACACATCCCTAGGCAGCCTGTTCCAGTATTTTACCACTCTCGTTGTAAAAAACTTCCTACTTATGTCTAACCTAAATCTACCCTGCTTCAGTTTAAAACTTTTGTCTCTTATCCTATCGCTACAAGTTCTTCTAAACAGTCATTCTCTTCTCCAGGCTGAACAGCCCCAATTCTTTCAGCCTTCAGAGGTGCTCCAGTCCTATGATCATTTTTGTGGCCCACCAACCCCTCGTTGTTAGTAAGAACTAGGTCCAGCACAGCACCTCTTCTTACTGGGTCTTCTATCATTTGGAGAATGAGGTTCTCACAACTTATTCCAGGAACATCTTGGATTGCTTATGTTTTGGGCTTTGTTCCTCTAACAAGTATCAGGTCATTGCAGTCCCCTATGAGGACCAGGGCTTGGAATGTGAGTCTCCTCCTATCTATCTATAGAGGTCTCATCTGCTTCATCTTCATGGTTGGGTAACCTGTAATCTACCACCACTATAATGGCTCGTTATTCATCTCCAGGTGGAGCTCCAAGCAGTGCAATGTTTGTTACTGATGCAGAGGGTGACACTCTGTTCTTGTCTTCCCCACCTGTCCTTCCTAAAGAGCCTGTATCCTTCAATTCCAGCACTCCAGTCGTAGGGTCCTCAGTGATGCCAATGAGATCATAGCCCTGCAGGCATATGCACATACCTAGCTCCTTTGTTTTATTCCCTATGCTACATATGTTTACATTTAAGATGGGCTTCTAATGAATCTGACTTGTATCTGGAATTCCTTTGTGTTGCTCTTCAGGTGTTGTTCCGACCTGTGATCACTCTCCAGGCTCAGGGAATCTAATTGCTGATACTGGAACCAAACTTGTAGGAGAACAATGGATGGATTGAAATTCCCCTCCCCCAGCAACTTTATTTTCAAAAGGCCTTTTTAAAACTTCAGTCACTGGGCTTTCATGCTTCTAGCCTTGCATAAAAAAACACTTACCACATGACCCAAATTTAATTCAAGCTATTCATTTAAGCTCTAATCAATATGTCACTTAGAGGTGTTATGCTGTGATGTTGTTTATATATTCAGTTTGAACTGTTTTTCATTTCTATGTAATAATGCTTGGAAAATAGGGTTGTTTACGAACATCATAGCTGTCACCTGTCATGGACAAATAGCTTCCAAAATGTAACCAATTAGATTAATATTTATGTTTATTCACACTTATTAGGGTCTCATAAAACTAACCAGAAAGTTGTTGCTTTATGTGTTTCTCCTTCACAAAACATGAGTCAGGAAGTCACTCTCATTGCCCAGCTGCTCAGCTTATTCCCTAAGGATCCTCTTCAAAAAGGGAAATAAACCACTGCTCTGTCATGTGGAATAAACCACCAATGTACCATGTGAAAGTCTGATAAGAATGTCTTTCAAATAACCACAGTTGCATAGTGAGCATCCATTTTATATTGACAGTGATTTGGTAACGATCACAGAACAAGAATTAACCTTACTTTGGCAATAGATTTTTCTTATTTGCATTACAGGTCAGCAACTGAATGATATCTGTCAAACTGTATACAATCACATATGAGCAGATAATGATTTCTACGTGTCAGGCTTTGCTTAACAGTACTTTTGTCTGAGACAGGCCAGCAGCAAAATGCCTATTAACTGCTTCCACCCACTGCTCTTATATTATTATCTGTATCTTTGCTTTCTGGGGTGATGGGAAGCAGCAGGTATAAAAGCCCTCTGTGATGCTTTTGTTACAGGCTTCACATTGCTGTGTGTTAGAGTCTGTTTGGTCATATCACATGGCACAATGCAAGCCTAAGACATTAGAACATGCCATGGATTATCTTGCTTAAGATGTATAAGGTGACATTACAGCAATTTTTTATTTATTGAAATAGGCAGTCATTTCTGCACAATGCAAAATGGTACTACAAAAGTAAATTAGAATACAAAATCAACAGCTGTGCTATGGATTTTTCTTATATTATAAAGATGACTAGTCCTAAAAAACCTGTGAGAAATTACTGGCTATATAGTCATTGGTGCGTCTGTAAGTCTCTCTTTCATTAACAGGCCATACGTGACTCTGGCTTACAGTAAATCCATGTGAGGAGCAATTACATCCGTATCACATTGGTACCCAAAAGAACTTAGAGAACTGCCAACAATTTCTCCAGAGATTCAGGTAACTTACTGAGATACTTAACACTAGCTCTTACTATGCATATTTATTTCTTCCTTTAAATCTCATTCCCCACAGCAAATATATTTAGGCATATTAGAAAGTGTCCAAACCAGAACTGTTTATTCTACCAGCTAATCCTATGGATTTTACTGCAGTGATATTCATCCTTGTACCATCTATGATTAACATTTGGCTTTGCAAAATAAAACCCCCAGTTACCAAAGCTAATCAAAGTGTAATTTATTGCAGGTTGTTTTTTTTTTCCTTCAGTCCCAAGCCATCAAAAGTAAATATTAAAATAGATAAAATGATTGCAGATCTCTTAGAACAAGGTGGTTGCACCTGTGTTGCATGTAATTTTAAGTAAATAAAGTTGTGGTCTATTTAATTTATCTTCATAAAACTCCTCCATACATTGAGCAGTGCTTGAATCCAAAGTCATTGTCACTGAA